>NC_139843.1:23248201-23860701 GCF_963691815.1 Echiichthys vipera | reverse complement strand
ATGCACTTCCATTTTATTAAATAAATCAACCGACGCACGTTTTTCCCCCGCTGTATATGTGTTTTGAACACATAAACCGTGTCTACATTGACTGATCAGCTTCGTCTGTGTAAGTTACATACCTTACTTGCTGGTGGGGATATAAAGTCCATGAATCAGTTAAACACTGTTGATTTCTTCCCATGGAGCTGACATGAAAACTTTTTTGGTTTAGTACATTTCTGCCAGTCAGCTGGTCAAGGCAGGTTGTGCAGGCCCTGGAGCTTCCAACAAAAAGCAGAGACCGTATGTCTCCCAGCTCGTCACATACAGAGGTTTCAGGTCCGCCAGCTGCAGATACTGACCCTATAACTTTTGGCCTGGTGTTAAAGAACCTGCGGGGGCCACATGTGACGTGTTCTTACAGTGCTTACATATTGTTTGTGTCTTATCTGTCACTCTGTTACTATTTATCCACTTACATATTGATAACGTGAGACAACACTTAATTTCAACAAGAAATACATCACATTTTAATAGTGAAACATCTGGTGGGACGATATCTGGTCACACCCCTACTGATTGCTTTTCTTTTGACTGAGAGATTCCTAGCGGTGAATTTCCCCCATGCATGCTGGTGTTGGAGATGGGTCGCAGCGCTGGAGGGGACCAGGCCTGGAACTCTTCAGTGGGACAGTATTGAAGCAGGTAGGCCTCGTCACACCTGAAAGTGGCATAGCCAAATTAAAATCAGCAACAATCTTTGCAACATATTTGGTTCTAAAGTGTGAGTGATGTAGTGAATAATCACAAGGTCAGTTACTGAACTGCTGTAGCTGGAAAGCTATAATACTAGCATACTGGGCTAGCACCAGTCAATCGTAATAGCTTCAGGAACTTCTGTCTATTTTCTCTCTACTGTACTTTCCCCTGGCTTAATGTTCGCCATTCTAGATCATCATCTTGGTGAGTTAGCAAACTTATTAGCTTGTTAGCCCATGGCTAACAGAACAATGAATGAACACATAGACTATCTCACAATTGACTGCTAACTGTCTCTTTTGTTAAACCGTTTTTACCACGTCTTAGGAGGTTATATAATATAATATAATAGAATAGAAATACTTTATTGATCCCAAGCTGGGAAATTGCAGAATGAATTAGTAATTGTTGAGATATTTCTGTCTGGATCAAAGCAATGGACCGACTGTGGTCAGACAGACTGAAATGCAAAGAGCCAGGCCACTTAAAAAGGATGTGATAGTCCCCTATATATCTGTTTGCTACAATGTATATTGTTTTATGTTTTAAAAAAAGAAGACTTGAAAAATAAAACGGTAGGGAGAATGAGTTAAGATGGGTTAACACTGTCATGTCTGTCTGTGTCCATCACCAAATTACTTACTAGGCATTTCTGCACACTATTAATTCTTATTAGATGTAGGCCTATGGTCAGGGCTGTAGTCAAGACTAACTTAATTAAGTCAAGTCCGATACCAGTTCTATTCAAGTCTGAATCAAGTCCAAAGCAAATTAAATCCTGTTCAAGACTAAAATAGGCATTAGTGTCTTTCCAATGCTAATATAAAGATTAAGGAGTTAGGATGGATCTATATTCAAGATGGGTCTATCTTCTGACATCAAACTAATCAATGCATAGAACCTAGGCAACATTATGTACAACTGATCCTGAATCTGCAGTAGTCCAAGGCAATACTGAGTCCAACAAGGTACGAGACCAAGACAAGTGCCAGATTTAAAGAAAGTGACCTCGAGACTGGACTCATTACTACAGCCCTGCCTATGGATGTTGTTTTTTATTCAACCTTTACGTGGGACAGAGCCAGTGGCGGCTGCTGGTCTTTTAAGGAGGGGAAGCTCATTTTTCCGGCCTGCATCATAAATGTGTTTGTTTATTGATAGGTAAATTCAACCCGTCGTTCCTTTTCAAGAAAAGGATCTGAGACCTTGTCCTACCAACTAGGCGTCTTTTCCAGGGACTTGACCATTTTCCTCACAATGGCCAGCAGAGCTAGGCTGTTTAAACGGCCTTGGCCCAGCTGGAGCTGCTGCACCAGGCTACTGTGAAGTGTGAGCGCCTGTGAGTGTAAGTAACGGGGGAGAAGCTCTGCAGCTGCCGCTGCTCGTTGGGGAAAGAAACCGCAGAGTGACAGAACAGAGTCACCAAACACAACGCTAGTCGTCTTTAACAAAGACAAAGTCTCTGGGGATCGGTAAAGTCTCCGGATCAGTTCAGAACAACGGAATGAAAAACTTGGAAAATGCTCCGCTGGGTGTTTATTCTTCAAGATCGCTGATTCACTCATTTAGCTGTCAATCAAAAAAGGATTCTGCCTCAGACAGCTCATCCATTCATCATGCAGAAGCTGAATGTGTCCGGGCCAGCCCACTGCCCCATAGACCCCCAGAGACGCTGAGCGTCTGATGGGGCAGGACAAAGCCCAGCATTTATCCAATGAGCGTCTAGTTTCTCTACAGTGGAACAACCCTCTCTACGCTTCCCCATTGAAGTCAGTAGAAGCTGAGCATCTGACTGTGTAAAGAACTGTGGGGATAAATGAGAAGGAAGTTGTGCCGGTTACCTGTGATAAGTAGCTGATTCTGAACAAAAGATGAAGGCTTTCTAGTGCATATTTAGTCAATGAAATGTACACACAGCAGTACATATTTCACCACTTTTTTTTTGGTGACATTTTAGGGGAAGTTGAGCTTCCCTTGCAGTCAGAGACTCACAGAGTTTTCTCTTTCTGATGTACATTTAATTTTTTGGACAACTATGAAATATCTAAAAGGTACAATGAAAGGATTAGATATGGAGTAAGCCTCTTTTTCATATGGAGTAATTGGATGCATGTATGGCGTGTCTGCGAAAGGCATGCATCATTCCAACCAATGCAAGGTTTTTTAAAAGCAAAGGCAAGTTTTTTTTTTCTGGAATTTTCCAGATATCTTTTGCCAATCTGTGGGTTTCATTTTGGTGATTAAAAGTCCTTTTAGTTAATTTGTGGTTGGTTTAAACTCCCAACAAAAGGTAGACAATCAGAAACCATGTTCAAATCAACAAGGATTACTACACAGAACCTTATATGACATTTCATTTGAAAAGAGGGCAGAGGTCCCTATGTGCTCAGTTAAGAACTGGTACTGTAACACTGGCAACTGAGGTAGGCAGATACAAAATAATTATTTAAGAGCAACGTTTGTGTTTTCTGTGATCTTGGTGTTAAAATTCTTTCTTTTTCATTGCCCTGGGTTCAGTGGTTTAAGGAATCATTTGTTTGAAACAATACAGTCGAGGAACCCCGATTTGTTTTGGTTGTCTGAAGGTAAAATGTTCAGCTGATGAATGAAACTGAGTAGAAACTGAATGTTTTGACATCTTTTTTCTTTCTTCTTGAATTTGTGAAATGGTGTATTGTATATGTTATGCCATGTGGCCTTTCTGCTCATTATTACTGTCCAGTGTATTGAACGCCCATACAGGCTGGGCATCATTTGGTGCAGGACAATCAAATAAACAAAATTAATCAACTCGTCCTACTGTCCCATGCAGTTGGTGCTTGTCCACTCTCAGAAACACTGTGTAGTAGCATGCATTCTAGCTTTACAGCTCCTTTAAAATATTAATGAGAATGTCCACTGGACATATTCACATTTCACTGTGAAGGCGTAGACAGTGTTCATTAGAGCATATATCAGAGAGGTTTTTTGTGCCTCCATCTGTCACCGGGGAGCTGGCAGTGGGACGCTCGGTGCTGGGCCACTTAATAACCCCTACAGGGATGCTAAGCCTGCCCATTCCTCACCCTGACACCTTAACAGCAGCCAGAATTGGGACTGCATGATGTGTTAACTAATAATACTTTGTCCAGAGGAAGGCTGGCACTGTTCCCCCACCTTCATTTCATGAATTATGTGATCAGGATGGAAGTAGGGCAGCACAGTGGAAGCAGTGTCATAACAGTGCCTGCGACTGTTGTTGCAATGACTGTGCATCATAATGTGGTTGTGATGTTAGCTACTTTTAGCTTTGTAGGGCACCAGGAGGGATGTCAAAGGCCCTGACAAAGGCCTAACAGTGGTTGAAACTCAGAAAAGGTGGCAATATCAGCCAGTTAAATAACTGAAAATGGACAGGCATTAGGCAGGACGACAGGCTGACCGCTCAGTCTTGCAGACAATGTTTTTCCAATGTGGACTCGCAGTACTCCAATAAAAAATCAGACTCCAAATCAAAATAATTTTTTTCCCATAGGCCATTGTAAAAGGGACATTTGTACAACTGTTGAGAGGATACCTCAAATTGCAATCAAGGATGATTATGACTCTTTCTATTATGGAATTTTAAAAAAGCGATTGAATAAACCTGTGTAATCAACCCAATGTTAAGTCTATGTACTGAGTGGGAACTCACCAGCAGGACCAGCATGAAAAACACGACTGGGCATACTCTGTGGGCCGCATATCCCAAAAGTAAACATGGAAGCTCAGATTTTTTTTTTTTAACTTAAAAGGTGCCATTTTGGGATCCAGTTATACATCCATGAGTCTAGCTAGTTCTTTATTCCACTCGGGACTGCCAAGGAGTGCCTATGCAAATGCATAAATGAGCAGCTGTTTTTATATTGAATATAAGACATGCAGGGCTGCAGTACTTGAATCTCAACTTGGTGGAGAGTGCAGACTCAACTTTTCCATTTTTTAAGCCTTGCACTTTTGTCCTGGTCTTGTGCCTTGTTAGGCCCTGAATTGTCTTGGACTCAGCTACTGGAAAGGTTGTCCCTGGCTGCTGATTCAGGATCAGTTGTACAGAATGTTGCAAAACTCTCTTTGAAGATGGATCAATCTTGTTTATAGATCCAACTCCTTAATCACTATATTAGCATTGGAAAGACACTGTTGTCTATTATGGATTTGAACAGGACTTGATTTGCTCTGGACTGGTCTTGACTTGAGCTCAATTAAGGGCTCTTTCGCATTCCTAGAAATTATTTTTTTGCTACGAAACTCCAGATATACAACCGAAATATTTAAACAAATATTATGCAGCCAAAAACATATATTATAAAAAACTATTAGGAAATATATACAACACCAGACTAAAGTGCAAGAGAACAGATTGTCTATAGTTGAGTTTAAATCACAGAGACAGGGTGACAGACTCTCCAAGGGATGAATTGTATGTGTCGTAGAGAGGATGGGAGACATTGTCCAGGATAGACCGGAGCCTGGACAGCATCCTTCTCTCTGCCACGGTCGTCAGGATGTCCAGTCTGTTGGTGTCTGTGACCTTCAGCCCACTGCCCCAGCATGTGACAGCGAAGAAGATCGCACTGGCCACAACAGACTCATAAAACATCCTCAGCATCGTTCGGCAGATGTTAAAGGACCTCAGCATCCTCAGGAGGAAGAGTTGACTTTGGCCCTTCTTGTAGACAGCCTCGGCGTTTCTAGTCCAGTTCAATTTATTATTGAAGTACACCCCAAGGTACAGTGTCCACAGGGACCCCCTGGATGGAGACAGGGATCACAGGTGTTTTTACCCTCCTCAGATCTACTACAAGCTCTTTTGTTTAACTCACATTGAGTCATTAGAAAACTTCTGAAGGTGGCAGGACTGGTGTAATGTTAAAAACGTGCATTAGTTGAAGTCTGAGGTGAAGAGGGTTAAGAGAAAGGGAGAGAGGACAGTCCCCTGTGGGACCCCATTGTTGCTTACCACCCTGTCAGACTCACAGTTCTGTAGGCGTACATACTGTGGTCTGCCCATCGTGTAATCTACAATCCAGGACGTGATGGGGGCCTCCACCTGCATCGCAGTCATCTTCTCACCCAGTAGAGCCGGACAGATGGTGTTGAATGCACTGGAGAAGTCCTCAACTCCCAGGCGGGGCTGGTAGGCAAACTGCAGCGGATCAGTGAAGGGCCTGACCATAGGCCTTAGCTGCTCCAGTACGAGTCTCTCCATGGCCCTCATGATGTGGGACGTCAGGGCCACTGGTCGATAGTCCTGAGGGCCACTGGGACGCGGCGTCTTTGGCACAGGCACAAGGCAGGACGTCTTCCGCAGGGACCCTCTGGAGGCTTAGGCTTAGGCTGACTCAGTACTCCACACAGCTGGGGGGCACAGGCTTTAAGCACCCTTGGAAATACGCCATTGGGGCCTGCAGCTTTGGCGAAGTGGAGTCTCGTCAGCTGTCTTCTCACCAGGTCAGGCCTGTAGGACCCTGTGGAGGTGTGGGAAGGTAAGGGGTCTCTAAGGAGGAGGAGTCGGGGGAAGTAAAGTGGCATTGGTTGAGGCGCCGGCAGCAGCAGAGTCATGTGGGGGATGGGCCGCTGTATCAGATCTATTGAAAAATAGGTTCAGTTCGTTGGCCTGGTCCACATGGTCCTCCAACCCCATGCTACCAGTCTTCTGGAAACGGTGATAGTTCTCATGCCACTCCACACATTCCTCATGTTGTTTCGCTGGAGTTTGTTCTCCAGCTTTCTCCTATAATTTTCTTTAGCCTCCCTGATTTTTAGTTTCAGTACCCCTTGCACTCTCCTCACCACATCAAGGTTTCCATCTCTGAATGCTCTCTTCTTTTCATTCAGGATGGCCTTAATATCCTTGGTGATCAAGGGCTTGTTGTTGGCGTAGCAGGTTACAGTCCGAGCTGGGACATTGCAGTCCACGAAAAAACTTAATGTAGTCCGTGATGCCCTCACTGAGCCCATCGATTTCCTCCCAGTGCAGCTCACAAAGTGCAGGCCAGTCAGTGACTTCAAGGTAGCCCTGCAGTGTCTCATAAGCCTTCTCAGACCACCTCCTAACACTCCTTGTGGTCGTAGGCTTCCTCTTCACCAGAGGCACATAGCAGGGTTTGGGGTGTACCAGGTTATGATCTGACCTGCCCAAAGGGGGGAGAGAAGAGGCGATGTATGCATCCTTAATGTGAGCATACATCAGGTCAAGAGTCTTCTCCTCTCTGGTAGGACAGCTTGTGTACTGTTGGGAGGTCGGCAGAACTCTATCCAAGGTGACATGGTTAAAGTCTCCCGACATGATAATGAGGGCCCTGGGGTGTTGAGTCTGGAGTTTGGAGATGGTGGTGTGTATGATGCTGCAGGCAGATGTCGAGTTTGCAGAGGGAGGGATGTACAGAACAACAGTGATGACATGCGGGATCTCTCTAGGCAGACGTTGGTAGTCCAACGGCCAGCAGTTCAACATCCGGGCTCCAGAGCTGTCCTTTAATGGTGATATGACCAGGATTACACCATCTGCTGTTTACTAGAACAACAAGCCCCCCTCCTTTCCTCTCACCGCTCTCGGTGAAGTCCAGTTCAGCCCGAATGATGTGGAAGCCATCCACGGAGACGTTCTGGTCCGTAATGTCCCTGTGCAGCCATGTCTCTGTGAAACACATCAGACTGCACTCACGGTACTCTGGGTGGCTCCGCGTTAGCATCGTCAGTTCATCCATTTTGTTGTACAGAGACCGTACATTTTCCATAACAGCAGAGGGGAGACACAGCTTCTCTTCTCTTCTTCTCCTCTCCATAAGCCCGTCCCGCCTCGACCCTCCTCTATAGCCACGACGTTGCTTCCCACCTCTGCATCCCCGAAGTATTTTTCTCCAGAGCTCGGATGGAATCTCAGCTGGTCTGGCCGCTATGCCAGCCGGCATTGGCGTTATTAGTTGTTCTCCAGAGTAAACAAAGACAGCGTGTCCCGGCGGAAACGACATTGATATAACAGCACGGAAAGAAATGCAAAAACTAGTGAAAATAACCTTATTGTAGAGGGCAGAACTTCACAGAAGTTAGGGTGAAGAAACAGAACGAACAAAAGGAGAATAAAAGTTAAGAAAGTTTAAAAAAAAAAAGCAAACTCAAGGACCAGAGCAGTAACAGGCAGCATGCAACTTTCATGCATGCGTACTAATGAATACTGAATGTCAGTAAAGTTTAAGCACTGTCTTTATATCTATCTTTCTGAGCGGAGACCCTATAGATGATGGTTAGGGTTAGGACATATTGCTATTAAGGAGTATTAATTGTTTCAGTTCGCCTAATTCATACAAGTTGGCATTTTAAAAATGTCACATTGTTTGGCCACAACAATAAAGTCTTTTAAAAGGAGCATCTTTTTTATATCCACAACTGATCAGTGATGACGGGACACATCCACTGGAGTTTCATATCGGAGTGACAGACTACATTTATTAAACTTCTGAGTCTTTGTGATCTGTCATTTCTACCATTTACTGTTATTGTGTATGTAATTAAACTCAGCGAGAGAAGGAGAGTCTGTCTGTCAGCAGAAAGCATGTTTTCGAAAAAATGTATTTACATTCAGGCTGATCATCCAAGCATCACATTTTATAATAGTTACATATTTTCAGTTTGCCCTGCCTAATAAATACTTTCCAGTGTTTAGAAGACACTATAATCACATTCTGGCTTATTAAATAACAATTCACCATCAGAATATCAATAAATACAGATGCAGTCACGAATAAATAATCTAAAAACATTCTGCCAATAGAAATTATTCTTATTTCTCTAAGCAGTGTAAATAAAGAATTGGTTGTTTCTGAGCCCCTAAAGTCCGGAAGGTGATATTTTTTTAATCCTGTGGGAACAAGTTATTCATCTTGTACGCACAAGATAATAAATATCACCTTACAGGACTTTAGGAGCTCTGTAGTTCATGTGCAGATGTTTGTTAAACAGGTAATAGTCTACAGAGAGAAAACGCTGCTGCTCTGCACTGATAACTCTGTGCAGACACAAACTCATCAAAAGTCCCAATCAGCTGTTATAGCCGTCTGACAGCTAATCTTGTTGTGACTGTCTCCAAAAATCATATTTCATAGTTTCTTCTCTCCTCGTAAGTCTCGCCAAGCAATCAGTGCTAAGTTCCCACCACAAGACTTTCAAAGTCGTCGGTTTTCTTGTCTGTTCAAACTACAAAACTTGCTATCATTCGTTGGGAGTCTTGAAGTTGTTGTGGTTTTCACTCTACCAGCACTGATGGCAACAAGATCTGTCACCAGGAGGAATCTCCAATGTGTGTGTCTGCTCTCCAAACTGGAGCACTTGCTCTGATATCTAAAAATTGCAATGGAAGTTTACAGTTGAAAACCTGGTGTGTTTGAAACCGATGTTCAAGGGTGCCTACAGAGGGCTGTTACAACGCAGCCGGAAGCAGCAGTCGCAGACACAGTATAGGTTCCTATTGTTACTGGCACCTCCTCCCTCCCTGTGTCTTGCGCTCTTATTGGCTCTTGTAGTCTTGGAGCTTCAGATATTTAGCCTGATATATCTCTGGATTGTGTCGGTGAGGCACCAGGAACCATTCAGGTCGTCTCTTTGAAAAGTTCACACGTTGTGTTTGAACTCCAAATGCCGAGCAAACCTCGATTTGCCTCCAATCTGGTCAAGTCTTCATTTTCCTGGGAGATCGTACTCTGTGACAGACAGAAGATTGTAGTGAAAGTGAGGCAAGTGTAAATCCGGCGCAATATCATCCCATGGTCTTTTTCCGCACTTACATACATCAAATAAGCCATTGAGACAGGGTTTTTTTGTGTATGAACTATTAACGGACAAATCCAGCAGAGTCGCTAACAGCCGGACGTGGCTAACACTGATTTGCTCGGGGCAGTACGGTGAACACATTAGAATGGCTATTTGAACCACTTATACTGCTCAAAATAACACCAAACCTCTGCAGTAGCACGAGAAGAGTCTCTACACATAAAACCAATCAACAACAACGTAGTTAGTGAACCCAGAGTTTATTAAAAGAGTGTTTTAAAGACTTACCTACTAGCCCTGGTACCAGCTCCTCTCATAGTAAAGTCCATTCAAGTGGATTAGCAAAGTCAATCCAAAAGGAAGGAGCCCATTGGTGCTTTGTTTTCTGTGTAATGACTCTTATCATGCTACTGCAGAGGTTTGGTGTTATTTTGAGCAGTATTACTGGTTAAAAAAGACGTTTTAATGCAATCACCATAATGCCACGAGCTAATCAGTGTTAGCCACGTCTGGCTGTTAGCGACTCTCCCGGATTTCCCCGTTAATAGTTGTTACATTAAAAAAACAGGAAATTTGATGTGTGCAAGTGCGGAAAAAGACCATGATATTATTTTGCAGCGGAACCAACTTTAAACGGAACTGATCTTAATGCCTGTGGTGTCAAATATTCTATAACCATCACATTGTGCAATCAACATTAACTACATAGTCATAAGTTAAAACAGATCAGTTATCTATGGCCACATTAAAATGGATGGTTGGATTGTTTTCCTGCACCTTTTACTTTTTTCTGTAGTTGTTGCAAGATTTCATCAATTTCAGATAGACTTCATGGTAAGAGCTAGGACAATAAAGTCACATTGGCTTTAATCTGTGGTGTAACCCTGTATGTACATTCCTCATCATCATTTATGACATCATCAACCTTAGGTTTTACTTTCCACACCTGATGATACTCGATCCCCAATGCACAAACTGCTTTTTTCTACCCAGATTGTTCATGAGATACTATGACGGTATAAAGTCGCATCACTCACCCCAGCTGCACCCCATTAAAAACCCTTTTCAGTTACTGGTACTAGTATATGATCTTCAGACAGAGAGCTGTGTGTATTGTGTTGCATATCGTGTCATGTAATCTTCTTTTAACAAAGACTGATCAGCAGCTCTTAGTTGTGGTCTGTGTCACTGTTGCTTCATATTTGGCTGCATTAAATTCAATGTCTGGCTGTGTCTTATTACTGATTCAGAGGATAAGGTTAGAGGGGGTCTGCTTGCAGAATGGAGATATCACACTGTCACAGTTAAAACAGAATATTAGATCACTGCTTTAGTCTCTCTCATCCACACTCTGCTTATCTGCCTCTTTCCTTTTATTAATGTTGGAAGTTTTTTTAAAACATGTTTTTTAAGTATTCTTTACAGACTCATGTTTTTAAAACTTAAAAAAAAAACTGTTGACAAAGTCTATTAAGATTGAATTAGTACAATACAATAATTGATGCATAAATTAGAGTAAAAAAGGTTACACCAAGTTTAATGATTATATCTTTCTGTGGCCGGAAGACATATATTTAGAAATAAAACAAAAATGATAAAACATAACTGCGGATAAATTTGAGGTATGGATATCGTTTTTTATAAGACATCCGTCCACTGATTGAGGTGACATCTTTACAGGTAGGGGAGTCAACTATTCCAAAATGTAAAATTGTGCATGTATTCAAAACTGCATTGGATTGGCTCCATTTCTGAATAAATGAAGTTGCTATTATAAAACAAGGATGGTTACTTTTGCAAACATTAATCTTAATCTTCCTTTGTGTAATTAAAACATATCTTTTAGATATTTCGCAAACAAACTAAAACATTGTATATGATGTCTAAATGACCTTGTTGGTTGAACATATCTACTGTGTATTAAATAATCTATCTTGAACAATTCTGTAATTTTATATATGACAGATTTATATTTTCATATTAACCATAAGGACATATACTCCAAGCTGTACATATAACATACTGTTTATTTGAAACACATTTGTACCATATAAATATATAGTTACAAAAGTATTTCTGCCATTTAGTAGCGCATATTGTTTTTAACGTGTGAAAAAAAATATTGGCTCAAAATATAACATATATGTACACTTACAGTTTATTACATTAAAGCAATACGCCCTGAGAAGCTATGGTTATCAACAGCCCTTAGCTGTTCTAAGATGGCTTATTGTTTTTATCTATGTTTGCACATTCACAAAAAAATGCTATTATTTATTTATAACACAACACAGAGTTGACTGTCTGGCATTGTGACAGGAAACGGCAGTTTCTTGGTTGAAAACACAACCAAGCCAATGAGCACCACAGGGGAAGTGATCATTAGCCCCTCAGCACCAGGGCCCGGACTATTAAGCTGTGTGTTTACATGGACAGCACTCACTTATATATAGTATGATTGTGTGATATTGATATCAATATGATAAGATAGTTATGTGATATTGAGTGTTGGTTTTGATATGGTAGGATTTTATCAATATGTAAAGTTAATTATAACATGGCACACAATATAATACTGAAGGGTCATTTATATCATTTGCATGGCGAAAATAACTGTACTGTCTGTGCAGTGTGTTTTTGGTTCATTTCAATTTTATTTTTGTCATATTGATGCATTATTATAATTTTATGCATCTGTCGGACCCCGGGAAGAATAGCGTCAGCATTTGCTGCAGCTAATCGGGATCCTAATAAGCTAAACTAAACTAAGTTTCATAATAAGTTATTCTGTTATCTTTCATTTACAGAATCTGATTGATTTGGTCCAATAACATTTTGAAAAGTCTAGAAGCGCTGCACAATGTAATTATTTTACCCATATTCAAGTTAGCATAGCATACTGTAGATCTGCTGGAACCGGATTTCTCTTGAGATCAGTTTGGGAAAATAAATCCCCATCCCCCAATGAAATCCGTTAGAGTGCTGGCAGTGTCAAACTGAAGATGGAAACAGAGTGACTTGACAGAGTTGGACTTGATACACACTCAGGCATCATCCATTACGCCAACCATTTTGTTATGATTAAGTTTGGTTATACATGATATCACCAGCAATTGACAAAATCGCTAAAGAAAAGTTAAGATAATAGGCTACAAGTTACAAGTTGGCACGCCATTAACTTAGCCTAGATCGTTGGTGTAACTAGTTTTTCTGCTTTGGATAGAAATAAAATTCTGGTGGATTGAGCGGCAGCTCCAAAAAAGCAACAGGACATGCCAGGTTTCCAGTCTGCTCAAACATAAATCCCTGCAAGTTCTCGTTTCTTTCATTCATCATGCATCCAATGAATACAGCGATACATACTGTACTTCTGACCATTCTTGTTCTGTCAAACTAATTGGCGCATTAATACTGAAATTGCGGCCACAGCTGTGTGTTTATAAAGTATTGATTTTGATTGGCTCAACCAATCACATGGAAGGACTATCCATTGTATAATATTTAGCATACAGTATATTTTCTTTTATATATATATGGCCATTCATCAAATTTTCCAATTAGTTTTTCGACATGATGAACTCCCCTGTGGATTTTCTAGATTGGTGTCAATGGGAGCAAATCCCTGAAGTAGGTTCTAACATAGGGTAGGGTGGCTGGGCTCAGCCTTAGAGATAGGCTGATGAGCTCAGACTTCTGTAGGAAACTGAGTGAAGCCGCTTCTCCTTTCTGTAGTTGAAAGGGACCATTTGAGGTGGTTAAGGGCTCATCCACACATAGACGCGTTTTCCTGTAACCACACAACTTTTGTATCGTTTTGGCCGACCATTCAAATACAGCCTGCATTATCGGAGCCTGAAAACCGTATCTTTAGAAACTGGGTCCCAGAGTGGGAAGATTTGAAAACACTCCCTGTTGCATTGCCGTCTGGACGGCGAAACCACATACTTTTTTTGGTTTGGTTTGGCAGTTTCATGACCTTCATTATATAGGACAGACAGGAAATGGGGTGAGAGAGAGAGGGGGTGACATGCATGTCAGAGTCAAACCTGCGGCTGCTGCCTCGAGGACCTTCAGCCTCTTTACATGGGGTGGCTGCGCTAAGCACACAGCCACCGTCCGCCCCAGCAACCGCATACTTTGTTAAACGATGCCGTCATCTCCTCACCTCGGACCTCTAACCCTGCGGCGTCAAATAACAACAACAGTGCTGCTGCGTTAGAGGAGAGAGACGGACCCATAGACTGTTTACTGAACTGGACTCAGAGCCACATGCATGGATAGGAATTAGGCTGAGCACAGATTTCTCCCTTTTCTCTGTTGCTCTGAATAAGGAGCTAAACTGCTCTCTAGTCTCTGTTTCTAAATCCAGTTCTAGGAAGGTGTGAAAAGTCTCTAAATCTAGTGAGAATGTGGCGCCTGTGAGTGCTTTGGGACGGGGAAGGGGCTCACAGCAGCAGCCTCTGCTTGTTGAGGACACTAACTGCAGAGTGATTGGTCTTTTCAAAAGTCTCCACTAACACCAGAAACAGGGACATATTTGTCTCTAGGATGGAGGAGGATTTGGGAAGTCTCCAGATTTGGAGAGAAACTCTCCGGTGTTTGTATTCTCCACAGCATCTCCCCGTCTCAATTGTAGGTGTATTTCTGTGGCAGTTACAGAGCCACAACCAGGACGGGCATGTGTATTACACTGTTTTTAGCTGGTTCCAATGGTTTCGTGTGGACACGGATATTTCTTGAGTCAAGGCTGTGTGGACGTAAAACGTTTTAAGAACGACAGAGAAAAAAAAGGTCCTTTTTGATCGTTTGGACGTACTCTTAGTGTGGTGGTGGAGTAGGTCAGTGAGGTAGGAGGGAGCCTGGTTGTGGAGTGCTTTGTAACTGAGGAGAAATATTTTGAAGTGTATTCACTGTGGGACAGGGAGCAAGTGGAGTTTCTGGAGGAAACATTTTGATGGATGGACGTTCCTACATTTGATGGAAAGTCTGAAACCAGAGAAGTGGAGGCTGTTATTGCGGCATATTAATGCCTATGGTTTTGGATTTGCTCAAATGTCCATAGACTATTTTGGCCATATACTGTATTAGGATGGTGATACGAAAATGAAGAAAAACACAACATCCATAACACTGACAGTGTGATTCAAAGCTGTGTCATTTGAGCTCATCAGTCATGAAAAGTCAGTAAACACTGCATATTTCAGTTCCAGGCTGCAACTCCCTCAATTAGTCCTGTAGATTTATCAAGCATAATGTATACAGAAAGTGTTACAATGTGTGAGATCCTACACTTGCCATTGTTGTGCTTAAGCAATCCCAAGCACACTAGAGTAATATAACTGACATCATCTTTAGTGGGGAGATATGTTTATTTAATTTCATTTTTTTCTGCTGAAAGTCATCATCCCTGGAGCAGGCTGTCATCTCCGGCTGTGAGAGCAATGACTTCCTTTCCGAATCTGCTCCTGTTTTGATTAGCATGCTAATGCCAGAGACACATTTCCTCCATGGAGAATAGAGGTATCTCTCGGGATTTTCAGCATGTACTGGTCGTGTTAGGTGGTCTACACATGCATAATTTATACACTATGCATGCACCCACCTGCATCAATATGCAATTTAGTTCATCAAGATCTAACATCCTAACCATCTGCTTTGTTGGACAGAAAGACTTTGTAACTTCTCATACTGCTAACTTTGAATAAACGTGTTTGAATTCCATGCATGCATTGACAAACTGTGCCTGAATAGCATAATTAGGGCCCGAGCACGAAAGTGCCAGGGGTTGAAACGGTCCCTGGCACTGAAAGTGCAAGAAAACCTATAGTTTTTGATGAAATTATTATTAGGGCCCTGGAACTGAAAAGTGTGAGTTTTTTATGAAATTATTATAATTATCATTATTTTTCTACTGCGCCATCACATTTTTGAGGGGATTAGGATGCACGTGAGCTCACAGAAATTGGAACAGAGGTCAGAAGAGGTGAAAATGGTTCACAAGTCATTGGGGTCAGCGTGGCAAGCAGGTTCCATAGCGCCCCCAAATGCACGCCATGGTTTGGATAAAGTTCTTTTGATGATCATGACATTTAGTGGGATCATTGCTCTCATCTTAAAGAGCACATGTACAATTCAATTCAATTTCAATTAAATTTTATTTATAGTGCCAAATCATGACAAAAGTTATCTCAGGACACTTTACAAACTAGATAAAGACTCTATGACTTATTTATGATTTACATAGACCTAACAATTCCCCCGTAGAGTATGGTGTCAATGAAAACCTTCCCTATTACAGGCAGGAACATCAGACAGACCCAGCTCTGTGGAGGACGGACATTTGTCTGCACTGGTTGGGGAGGAAGAAAATAAGAGAGAAAGAGAGAAAAGACAGACAGATGGACAGAGAGACAAAGACAGACACAAAGACAGAGACAGACACACTTCCAGTAACTATAATAATATCTATAGTAATGTGAATATGACTTATATGTTATGGCAGTTAATACAGCAGAATAGTAGAAACAAGCACAGCTAAGGTTATAGATTATAATAGTAGCAGGAAGCGTCATGCAGGACCACGGCAGCAGGCACCATCACGATCAGCAGAGACCTTCGAGACGACAAAGCACAAACAACTCCGGGGAAGAAGTTGAATTAGTAACATGCATTGATGAGACATGAATTATTAGGACAGAGAGAAGAGAAGCTCAGAGTATCTGGAAAAGTATTATCCCTGGCAGACTAGGCCTATAGCAGCATCATTAAGCAGAACAAAATCAGCTTAAAAATAACAACATTGCTAAGGGCTCGTAGGCCCTAGCTGTTAGCTTTACCAAAAAGGAAAGTTTTAAGTTTACTCTTAAATATGGGGACAGCAGTGACGTGCAGTGAGGGTTGGGGTTGGGGAGGCTCTGACTCACAAGTCAGATTTACAAACATACAGTAGGATGCCAAAAGGATAGGATGAGAGAATAGGAGAGAATAGGAGCGAATAGGATGCTGAAAACCATTTTATATATACTTTTATTTCATAAAAGTGTCCTCAACCATCATATTGGAAACATACACAGAAATGGGAACAAGCACGTGCCATTTGCACGCGCTCAATCCAGTTTGTGAGTGATTGCGCAATCTGGAGGGAGGCTCGGCTGTCCGTGCCTCACCTCTCGTCTCTGAAGAGACTCCGTTTATTTAAGCAGGAAACACAGAATTTTCTGCCATTTTTACTATAAAAATGGTCAAAATACATTAAGAACCACACCAAAATCATAGTCCAGAGGACAAATATTATTACTTGTGTTATTTTATTATTTCGTTTCTTTTTCCTCTCATGATGACAGGGAAGGCACAGCCTCACCTGCCTCCCCTGACTGCACGTCACTGGGGGACAGTGTCTGCCTCCCGAATAACACTTGGGAGTTGGTTCCACAGGAGAGGAGCTTGGTAGCTGAAGGCTCTGCTTCCCATTCTATTTTTGGATACTCTAGGAACGACAAGTAGCTCTGCATACTCAGATCGACAAATATAATTGTGTATCATCAGCATAAAAATGAAAGTTTACGGAGTGCTTCCTTATAATATTTCCTAAGGAAAGCATATATAAGGTGAAAAGAATCGTTCCAAGGACAGAACCCTGTGGAACTCCGTGACTGACTTCAGTGTGCATAGAGGATTTGACATTGACATGTACAAACTGAGATCTATCTGATAAATATGACTAAAACCAGCTCAGTGCGGTTCCTTTAATGCCAATTAGATGCTCCAGTCTCTGTAGCAGTATGTGATGATTAATAGTTGTCGAAGGCAGCACTAAGATCTAGTAAAACAAGTACAGAGGCAAGTCCTTTGTCTGAAGCTATTAGAAGGTCGTTAGTCAATTTTACCAGTGCTGTCTCAGTGCTATGATTCATTCTAAATCCTGACTGGAAGTCCTAAAATAACTCATTATTATGTAAAAAGTCACACAGCTGATGGCGACTAATTTCTCAAGGATCTTAGAGAGAAAAGGAAGGTTAGATATAGGTCTATAGTTGGCTAGTACCTCAGGATCAAGACTGGGCTTTTTAAGAAGAGGTTTGATTACAGCTATTTTAAAAGACTGTGGTACATAACCTGCTGATAAAGACATGTTAATCATATCTAATACAGGATTGCTAACTAAAGGTAACACTTATTTAAGTAACCTAGTTGGAATAGAGTCTAGGAGACAAGTAGAAGGCTTTGATGCTGAAATAGTAGATGTTCATTTGTTAAGGTCGACTGTAGAAAAGCAATTCAAGAACATATCAGGTCGTACAGTTGGTTCCTGGGTTCCTGGGTTTGAAGAAAAATTGGTGCCAAGTGAGTTGATTTTGTCTCTGATAGGTGTAATTTTGTCATTAAAGAAGGTCATGAAGTTGTTACTACTGAGGGTTATAGGAATACATGACTCAATAGGGCAGTGGCTCTCTGTCAGCCTGGCTACAGTGCTGAAAAGAAATCTAGGATTGTTCTTATTCTCCCCCCACTAAAGATGAGTAATAGGCTGCTCTGGCATTACGGAGGGCCTTCCTATATGTTTTTAGACTTTCATGCCAAACTAAGCGAGATTCCTCCAATTTAGTAGAGCGCCATTTACTTTCTAATTTTCGCGATATTTGTTTTAATTCACGGGTTTGTGAGTTATACCACGGAGCTAACTTCCTCTGTTTCATTATCTTCTTTTTTAACGGAGCAACAGAGTCAAGTGTTGTACATAGTGAGCCTGCAACACTGTCAACAAGGTGATCAATTTCAGAGAAACTAACGTTAGTGCAGGAATCTTGAATATTAGGATAAGGCATTAAATTAAATGCAGATGGAATCGATTCCTTAAATTTAGTTACAGCATCATCAGATAAACATCTAGTGTAGAAACTTTTGCCCAGAGGTGAGTAGTCCTGTAATACGAATTCAAAAGTTATTAAATAATGGTCTGATAAAATAGTATTCTGTGGAAAGACTATTAAGTCATTGATTTAAACGCCAAAACAAGATCGAGGGTGTGATTAAAACAGTGAGTAGGTTTATGTACACTCTGACTAAAACCAATTATTATTATTATTATTATTATCAACGTCCACGTGAATATTAAAATCTCCTACAATGATTACCGTACCTACAGTTTTGGATTTTTTTTCACTGGAGAGGAAGTCAGCCATTTTGGATTTTGTGTGTCAATTTTCCTTTTACGAACACATGTTTGAGGACTTTAGGATGCACAAAAACTCACGGAATGTTTCATCCATGTTTAAACTAGGAATTACTTGGAGATGATGCCCCAATTGGTCTTGGGCGTGGCACACCGGCTCCCTCTAATTACTTTTAGCATTTTTGAGGTGCTAATTGTGCTCTTAAGCGCACAAAAAGTTGCACATGCATCATTAGTGTCTAAACGTAATACCTCATATGGGTCTTGGACTTGTATGTGTTAAATTGGCTCACGGTCGCCCCCTAATATTTTACAAAGTCACTGCCCCCACCTTTAAATTTGATGTAGACGAATGAAATTTGGTAAGCAGATGTAAAGGAAGGAGACTTTTAAAAAAAAGCCTCTTGGAGTCAATAAAATTCAATTGAATTCAATTTTATTTATAGTGCCAAATTATAACTAAAGTTATCTCAGGACACTTTACAGAGTAGGTATAGACAACACTCTTTGACTTATTTATGATTTACATAAATACCCTATGTCCAACATGAAGTCACGCGTTTTGGTTTTACTGTGATATTTTTTCGCAAAGTGAATCCAGTCGCACATGTTGTACTTTAACGAACTCTTAGAGAATTAACCAGAGTGACTTCAAATTTGGTAGGTTGCATCTAAAGACTTTTGTGATGCTAAATTGCGAATCTTTTGAGGATTCAGGGAATGCCCTCGATGTGGCATGGCAGTTAATTTTGCCCAAAGCTTGAAAAAAGAAGTTGTCATAGCTCAACATTACTTTCCCAGTCTGCCCCAAATTTAACATGCTGGATAACAGTCCAGGTCTAAACACATCTACATGCTGAAATTGAATCATAGTCATAGCGCCGCATACTGACAACAGGAAGTCAGCTTTATATGACAAACTTCATCGCATTTTAAGGGGCTTGGGATTCTTGAAAACTCACCAAAACTGGCACGCCATGGTTGGGAAAAATTTATTTTGATGTTCACTAAATTCAGTTGGATATTTGATCTCATCTTGAAGAACATATTGACAGTTTAAAAAAATAATTCCCCTAACAGAAAGTCGGCCATCTTGGATTTTGTGCATTCATTTTCATTTTACAAACACATGTTTGAGGCCTTTAGGATGCACAAAAAAACACTAAACTGTGGACACATATTCAAACCAGTTATGTTCTTGATATGATGTCATAATTTCACTTGGGTGTGGCACGTCCGGTCTAAAGCTCCCCCCTAATTATTTTGAGCACTTGAATGGATTTTTAGCACACTTATCATACTCGAAACAACACAAAACTTTGCAGACACATGCAAACCCTTAAACATTGTGAAAATATACAACGATTTGGTCCATTTTACATAATTTGGTCCCCACATAGCTTTAATCATTTCAGACACATTTCCCATTACCGTCGGCCATCTTGAATTTTGTGGGATTTTCATGTATTTTATGCAAACTTTTTCAAACTACTCCTAGAGAGATTATCTGATTTATTTCTTATTTTCTTGGTGTAATCCTCCCACTAATGTGACGCAAATTTGTGAAGGAAAAGTCAATACCTTGAACGATGATGTCATAACTCATGTGACTACCCGCCATTTTAGGCCGGTATGGTGTTTTTCATAATTTTTAGAGAAATAGATCAATCTCAAATGTGGTCAGCAGAATCACAAGACCTTCACAATACCAAATTTTAAAGCATTTGGGTTTTACTGTGTTTTTACTTTTCTGCCAGGATGTTCCCCAGGATGACGATGATGATAAAGAGGGGATGGAGTATTAACTTTACATGAGCACAACACTTCAAATACAACTCATCAAACTACATTTGATGAGTTGTCCGATCGTCCAATTTTCAGTTTTCAGAATAAAGTGTTACACACCTAGGCCCAAATTCCAAATAAATATGTAAATATAAATAATTAATTGCATAATATTAACATAGCTTTTTACTGTAAAAATTTCTGGATAAAAGGTCTTTCAAAATTTACTTTACACTAAATATTATGTTGTATTAAAAATTACAAACGAAATACCAGTTTTGCAGTATTAGTTTTGTACAGTTTTATTTTTTAAATGGACAGCACTCTGAGTAATTAGGCAGCTACTAGCTTACATTTATAATTTTAATTATGTTAATAGCACATTTATTTTTGAAGTCAATGAGAATTGAGATATACTAAAAAATTGTTCAAGTTAAGCACGAATAAATTAACTTTAGTCATAGATTTACCTTTGTGTTTAGATTGTTGCAATAAGTTGATACATTTTTCAAAAAATAAAGTATAATCTTATGCTTTCATGACATATTTTGCCACACTGCCTTTAATAACTCACAGAAGACTGGAGTAGATCCTGATGCATGTACTAATTAAAAAATCAATTTTGAATCATTATGAACCGAGAATCTTTTTTAATTGAACTGTGACCTCAAGAATCGGAATCAAGTTGAAAGAGAGCCAAAGATTCCCACCCCTAGTCTGTATGAGACGCATCAGTTTCAGCTGACAGCAAGTGTCATGTACATTAGGTGATGTAGTATAGCAAGACTCAAACTTGGCTTTAGGGGGAGGTCAGGGTGGATGGTTGGGCCAAGCACATACTGGACATTCATCCTGGAGACTGCCGTTCGTGTCCCGTCCCATGTGAATGTGAAACTTAATTACATAACAGACATACTTATTTGAACCTTTTCTTCAATCTAACCATGCTCGGCTGCAGAACACCTAGAGAATTGAGGTCTTGCCTGTTTCACGGTAAAAACAGGCAAGCTATTGGGTCAAGGGTCTATTGACAGTCATATTGACATCATAAAAACACTTTCACTACAGTTTCAATGTGTGTATGTAGAATATACAGTATATGTGACAGACATGAACAAATTCTTTCTGTGGACAGAATCTCAACTGTCTCTTTCTAAAATAAATTGAAATGACATTTGTTATTAAATTAAATTAAACATTCTATTATCTATGGCCATTATCATAGGTCAAACTCGATGTAAAAAAAAGGCAGGCAGCACTGTGTATGTGAACGAGGCACCCAAAGTGCACTGGGCCTGGCTTGGCAGTAAACCTAATCATGTAGTTTTGTCGTCTGAACCGTACCATGGAGTTTTGATGCCTAAACCTAACCAGGTAGTTTTGTTCTCTAAACCTAACCATGTAGCTTTTTTGTGTAAACCTAACCAAGTAGTTATGTTGTCTATACCTAACCATGTAGTTTTGTTGCCTAAACCTAACCATGTAGTTTTGATGCCTAAACCTAACCAAGTAGTTTTGTTCTCTAAACCTAACCAAGTAGTTTTGTTCTCTAAACCATACCAAGTAGTTTCGTTGTCTGAACCTTACCATGTAGTTTTGTTGTCTAAACCTAAACACGTTGTTTTGATTCCTTTACCTGTGATGTTAATCATTTTTGACTGTGCAATAGTGTTTGGGTGATAGAGGCACATCATCGAAGTAACGTCTATCCTCCGTCTGACCAAAGTCAATCATAGCTGTCAATCCTGTAAACTCGCATCATTTTTATACCATCACATAACTAATTAAAACCAAATATATGAGAAAACAAACATCTGAACAAACATCACCATGATAAAAATTACCTACATCGACAGAAACTATCTTTGGGGAAAATTTGAGGTGTCTTTTTCTTTTTAACTTTTTAGTTTAGCCCATGTACCATGTACCTGCTAACATGCAGGGGGTGGGACTGGATGACCTCTACTGCAGCCAGCCACAGGGGGGCGATCCAGATGCATTGGCTACACTTTTGGGGTGCCGTCCATTGTATTATACTGTCTATGGAGTCAACAAAGCTATGGTTTGCATAATTGTAAAATATCTCCTTTTTTGTGGTGACTGGGTTGAGTGAATATGGTAAACATGTACCTGCTTAGCTGTGTCTGATGCTTAGTCTTGTTTGGTATTATTCAGTGTGTACATGTTTGTTAAGCTCACTCACGCACTTTCAGGGGACTTTCTGTCGATAAGGGTTGGCAAACCAAATTATAAATCAGGTTTTTTTTCATGCTAACTCATTTCCCTGTTCTAAGAGTCATTCCTGCAGCACTCTTTGCCGCTGACCCGGGCAGACAAATATGCATTACCTACCCACACAACAGGTCTATTCCTCATCCGAAGTGACACTGATCCTCCCTGCTATTTTCCTCAAGTGCTCACATTAAGCTTAACAACCACGATAGGTTAATGGTAGAAGGAACGGAGACAGATTTTGAGGTATGCACTTACTTATGTTGATAGAAAAGGGGGAAAAAAGCACTCAAAAGGATTATCTGTGCAGACACCTACACACTGGCTTTAAGGTGCTCTGTATGTCATTTTGTCATTCTCAGCAAACTATCTGCTCTCAAGCTGTCAAGCTATCACACAAAAGGATTGATCTGAGCCATCTGAAATGGAAGGAGAGAGGAAAAAAACATTGAGATGCAGGGAAGGCTTTATGGTTTAGTCTGAATTCTGACATTTAAGGAACATTAATTCATTTAGTTCAAGTATGAAAGCATATGGCAAAGATATAAAAAAGTGTGGTTACAAATATTCCGAGATTTATTTGTATATATTTATATCTCATTGTGTTTTGATTTTTCGTATATCACCACTATAGCTAATAAGTCAATTCCCCGTGGACCTACAGATGCTAAATAACAGATGTAAACCTGGACTCCCAGAGGCCACAAATGTCCTATGTAGGGACTAACAGTATTATCAGTTATTATTATTAATTATCAATTAATCTATGGATTATTTTCTTGATTAGTTGTTTGGTCAATAAAATGTCAGAATATGGTTAAAAATGTCGATCATTGTTAGTGTTAGCCCAAGATGACGTCCTCATATCTTTTGTTTTGTCCATAACTCAAAGTTATTCAGTTTACTGTCATAGAGGAAGAAAGAAACCAGAAGCTGGGATGATTGAATTGGGACTTATGTTTCTTGAAAAGAATCACTCAAACCGATTATCAAACTAGTTGGCGATTTAGTTGGCTAGTTGGCTATAGTCCCATATTCATAGTATGTAAATGGGGTTTTTGTCATTTAATTAATTGCAAATTTGATTTGGACTTTACACAACTAAAATACAACATCAACTAAAGTGGTCCTGCAATAAAGTTAAGCATAACACAATAGATGACACAGAAAACCTGGGACAGGTAGTGTGAAAGCAAAGGAGTCCTGGATTAACTTTGATACTGTAAGGGACAGCAGGGGGTTAGCGTAGATTGTGATTTTGGTTAAAGTCCAACTCTAAACATGTTTTAAAGTATGGTAAAATGACTATGCTCTGATACATACTTATTTTAACTCTGCATAGAAAGTACAAAAAAAACCCTCAGAGATGGAGGTAGGGAGCTGGATGCACATCTTTTTCTCTCTCATTGAGAAATTCTGCACATAGCCTCACCCTGCTCACCGCTGCTCATGTTCGCACCCGCTCTCACACTTTCACTGAGAGAATCAGCCATAGGCTTACAGGTTTGAGCTAGCTTTAGATGGGAGGAGGCAGGGGCAGCAGAGCGTTTTGGGCGGATCACCAACTCACAGAATGGAGGGTGCGACTCACGGAGTAGATGGACGAACACGAAGCCTGGGCTGCCTGAACATGTAGCTAATTATAGCGATCTATAACTTATAGTTTGAGCATTCTCAACTCAGCGTCAGATTGTCCAAAAAATTACCTTTTTCCTACTATCCTGTCTTTTCCTAAGCCCTTTTCCTTGACCACGATGGAAAACATCAAAGGGTTAAATAGATGTGGAGGAGAATTTATAAGGACTTAGAAAATGACAACTACAGTGCTCAGAGAATCTGACTGCACTGACACTCAGCTGGGATGTGACACAGAATGTTATGATTGATGTGGGACTGCCATGGTAGAACTACAATTTTGAAGGTGGACTACAAAAAGCGCATCTGGGTAATTCATCCCATGAGTTATTACTGTGTGGGCAACAAAGCGGAAAATATTACTTAATTAACCATTTTATTTCCGTCTTATCATCTTTAAGGGAAATATGAATGAACACCCAAAGCGCCCCTGTATGCATTTTCGCTCAAGGAACAGCAGTCAGCAGCGTGTTCTCATTAATTGTTTTAGAATCTAAAAGTTAAGTTCTGTTTCCACACTTTTTAGTTTTTCTGCTTGTCCCATGGTATTTGCTGCAGAGACTTTACTGCGTGCATGTAAACGTTACCAAAAGCAGCCTCTCTAATGATTAAAGAAAACACTCATCAACACAATACATAATTTTAAAAGCAACATCGTCTACAGGGACTGTTAGAATGGGAGTGAAATGTGTCTTTCAAGACGATTTTATTCAGATGATGTTTTTAATTCAACACGTTTGTAACTTGAATAATTTATTTGCTCTGGTTTAGAGCCCCGCACCTGCGATTGTGAATGGTTAAATGGTGATTTGTCGCTTTAAATGTTGCTGCTGCAAGGAATTGTGGGACGGCATTATCTCCATTCCTGTGGTAAAGGATGGTTCAGTGTATCCTATGCTAAAGGAGATAATAAAGGAACCACCTTTCCTTACCACTTAGGCAATTTGATTAGCTCTTATCATGGCTGCCCCAAAATACTTTGGGGTCATTTCACTCAGTTGGGAACCTTCCTAAGCAAAAAGAACAATTCGACCACAGCCCCAGACTCAGATGAAATGTTGTGCACTAAAATCGGTGACTAGCAGATGTATCAGAATCGTAAGTGTAGTTAGCATCGTTTCTGTTGTTTGTTAGCATGTTAGCTTGTAACTGTTAGTGTCTGACAGCTATGATAGCAGTGTGTTTTCTCTCTGTACTGACAGTCCACTCTGCAGTGGAGGTTTCAGGTTCCTTTGCCGGTGCTGTGTCGAAGTTGCATACCAGAAAGCAGGTTTATTTATTAGTGACATAACAACTAAAGCTGCCAAAATGCGTTTGAGTGTTCGGGCTCATGGAAGTGCACAGACACCTCCTCCTTCAGGAGAGGAATGTGACACTGCTCTAGTGACAAACTTTGCTCAGTCAGTATAGTCCATATCAGACATTCTAGGGGACATTAACAGAAGAAAAACACTTTTGTGAGTGGAGGGGGGGCTATTAAATGTTTATACAGGACACATGTCCTGTCTTGTGCTTCTAGTCACTGCAGACTTCCTCTGTAGTAAACCAACACCATGGTCTTTCCTTTGATGTGTGCATTTAAACGTTACCATTAATGATATAATCTGTAAGATTTTTCTAGTTAATTGTCTGTTTCTTTCTATCACAGAGTGAGTTAAAACAATGGTGATCGATCATATGACCCACTAATGAAAGCACTTGTTGCCTCTTTTCTGAGTATTCCAATATGTTTGTCTGTGGAGACATTCCCTCTCTAAATGCAAATGCACCGTCAGCGCATGTGTCAGCAGCCTTTGGTCTAACCAGCTGCAGCTCTTCACTGTCGGAACTTCCAACTTCTGACATGTAAAAGTGCAATGAAAGGGAACATTCAAGTTTGAATTCCGAGTCAGGCTCACTCTTATGTGTCTGGGACATGAGGTCATACAGGCTAGCCTGCAGTTAAATCTTACTGCCAAAACGGTCGCAACAAAACGATTATATTAATTCTTACAGATTACGTAAGTAATAAGTTTAATCAAGCGTTTGTTGCTAAGAACTGATATTTTATTGCAAGAGCGGATAGATATCACTACTGAATATTCATTTGAGCATAATTATGTTTCCTCCAAAACCTATTTGCTGTTGCAAATTACTTGTATAAAAATACAACTTTTGGGAGGCAGGGTTTCTATATTTAGTTTGAACTATAGATTATAGAGATGGACAGCTTGACGACTCCCCAAAAGTGAAGCCAAAACATCTGGATCACCCCTCGGGCGTGTGTATGGGCAGGACTTCGATGACATGACTCTACCGCCTGATCACTACTATGTAGGTTGCAAAATAAAAACATCATGGTGCCTATATCCGGGATATTTTGGCTTCACTTTTGTAGAGCGTCGTCCTTCTTTAAATACGGTGTGTGATCTGAACACTCACTAACCATGTGTCTATACAGGAAGTGTGTAACTAAAAAAAAGCATACTTTCTCTCCACACAACAGCTAAATATAACAAGCCGAGACACATTGACTCAAGCCTTCAAAAGGTGTCCTGGGAAGTGCAGGAAATAACTAACTGATGGAGACAAGGAATGTTTTAAAATATATTCTTCAAAAAAACGAATTTCAGGACTAACAGACTGATGAGAATCCTAGGGTTGATTTTTTCATTTACACTCAAATCCCCAGACATCTTTGCATATCCTGAACCGAGCCTGATCAAGTGCTTGAGGATAGAGAACTTATCTACTGTCTAAAAATCCCCTTAAGCCTCAAACACCTCCTGGTAGCAGTGAGTGGAAACTAACTTGACAGAAGATGTTATATCTGCTGACACAACAGTGAGTCCTCAGAAAATGACAGGCCAAAGTGACTTAGCTGCCTCAGATCAATACAGTTCCCAACCTCCAGCTTGACGTTGTGATGACGAGAGGGATAAGTATCACCTTCAAAACAAACCTGCCATCTTCATAGACCCACAACATGAAAATTGATAAGGCCCGTAGGCTGTTCTCCTTGTATAAACCTTGCAGTTGATAAAATATACACAGTGGTCTTAAAGGATTTATCTTTGGGTTTTCACCTCACAATGACACAGCTAAAGTGAAATTAACATTTCTTTTATTTCCTCGCAATTTGGAGAGTAATGGCTGCCTGGAACAACCACAAAAGCAAACAGATCTGTTTCCTGTGGCTGTTGACACCAGAATACCTGTCTGCTTCATTGGCAGCCAGATGATTAGACTACCAAGACAAAGGAGCTAGTGGTGGATTTCCGCAGGAGTAAATCTGCCCCCACACCCATCTCCATCAACGGACTGACTGTGGATGTTGTCCAGGATTACAAATATCTTGGAGTATACCTGGACAACAAACTGGACTTTTCCAAGAACACTGAGGCTGTATACAAGAAGGGCCAGAGTCGTCTCTATTTCCTGAGGAGGCTCCGGTCATTCAATGTTTGTAACACCATGCTGAGGATGTTCTACCAGTCAGTGGTAGCCAGTGCCATCTTCTTTGCTGTTGTGTGCTGGGGCAGCAGGATCAGTAAGATCATCAGGAAGGCTGGCTCCGTCCTGGGGGTCAAACTGGACTCTTTGGTGGCGGTGTCTGAGAGGAGGATGCTGTCTAAACTGCACAGCATCCTGGACAATAACTCTCACCCTCTCCACCAGCTGCTGACCTCCAGCAGAAGCACCTTCAGCCACAGACTCATTCTCCCCCGGTGTAATACTGAACGCCGGAGGAAGTCTTTTCTTCCGGCGGCCATCAAACTTTATAATTCATCTCCCCCCAGTCAGGTAAGGAACAGTGGAGACACTGTATCCTGAAAATGTCACTTTGTCACTATATACCATCACTGCATCACTTTATTCAGTTGTACTTTATTCAGTTGTACTGTCTCTTACTTCAGTAAGTAATGCTGCTATACTACACTGTCACTTTATACCACCACTACATCACTTTATTTATTTATTAATGGTTTACGGTAACTATCTGCTGATACACTTACTGTGCTTTAGGACATGCTGCTACATTTCACTGTGGTTTACTGTAACTGACTTAAGTACGAAATGCTGCTACACTCCACTGTGCCATACTGTCACTTAGTTCTGTAGGACATGCTGCTACATTTTTAACATTTTTAACACTTATAACTTATCGCTCCTTCTCACTTATTTAGTTTGTACTTATTTTATTTCAATCTGCTGCTAAACTGCACGCTGCGTATTGTTGTATATTGTATATACCTACGCTTAACCACGACGTCTGTTGCACTCTGTCACACTTGGTTCATTGCTTGATTTATCTGACGTTAGCTTTATTTTGATTTGATTTATGTTTATGCTTATTGTTACTCTGATCCTTTTCCTCCTTTGTATCGAAACTGTTGCACAATAATTTCCCTCGGGATAAATAAAGCTTCTTGAATCTTGAATCTTGAATCTTGAATTCAGGAGCTCTCATTTTCATTCTCAACAACAACAATTTTTCTCAAATATTCTCGAGCACACAGAGCTGACATGCCCCGACTCAGCTAACAGGTTATTTGGAGGTCTTTTAGCAATCTGGAACCTTGTCCAGGGAATGTTTGGTCTTTGTTGTTTTGTCTTTAATGATTGTCAATCCCCCAAAAAACAAAACAAACGGCTGTATCGGTCGATTGTGCAAACTGTTTCAACCATTATTTAGTTGTTGTTTGTTGTTTGGTAGAGACCTCTAGTGGCCGTAGTAAGCAGAGATTGAGTTGGAAAGGATACCTGGCGCATGCACACGCAGCAACAGGCAGTGAGAGTTTTGTGGTGTCTCTGTCTCCAGTTTTGTCTCGTTTAAAGTGTGTTTTCACATATTTGCATGCGGCCACTATAAAGTTGAAAACCAAAATTTAAAAAGTAAAACAGAGATACAAGTCTAAACTTGAAGTCAAGATAGCTGCAAATAACCTGGGATCACTTTGGCCCTGCCTCTCGGGTTTGCGTATCAGGCGGGGAGGGGGGTTGATGATGCAATAACCAACTTAATAGGATTGTGTCGCACTGAAAAACGGAACAAAAGTTTTGTTTGTCTGCTTTTTATTGATTTTACATCTGCTTTTAACTGCATCCTGCCCCATATTTTAGCCGAGCGTCTCTCAAATTATAATATCAACAGGGGTCTGATTTACTGGCTGTTTGACTTTTTAACTGTCAGATCACAGCGGGTCGGAGCCAATGACGTCCTGTCAGATGTTGTCTTTTCCTCCACCGGTTCTCCTCAGAGATGCGTTCTCTCTCATCTTTTATTTGTTTTATATACCAATGCATGCCGGAGCTTACACAAGAAACGCCACATTGTAAAGTTGCTGATGATTCAGTGATCGTGTCCCTCCTCAGCCATGATGACCTGGTGCCTGGTCCCGTAGTGGAGGATTTTATCCAGTGGTGTAAGTTGTCCTTCCTTACCATCAATGTCTCAAAGACTAAGGAAATGACGATTGATTTCAGGAAGACCTGCCCAGCCACCGTTCCCCTGTCCATCAATGACCAAGCTGTAGAGTCTGTCCAGCCGTATCAATATCTGGTGACAGTAATTGATGAAAGGCAGTCCTTTGAGCATCAGGTTGATGCAGTGTGCAAAAAGCAAATCAGCGGATGTACTTTCTTCGGAAGCTCAGGAACATAAACATTGACTCCAAGTTCATGGAAATGCTTTATTCTTGTTTTATTGAATCTGTCCTGACATTTGCTTTTATCTGCTGGTTTGGGTCAATTAACCTTAAGGAGCGCAACAGACTTCAGGGTATTGTTAGAGTTTGCAGTAAAATTATCGGTACTCCACTCACGGACATTACCATCTTACTAGCAAAACCAGGGCCCTGAACAAAACGAGACTTGTCCTGTCTGACCCGAGCCATCCCTTAGCACCTGAATTTAAACTGCTTCCATCAAGATGCAGATTTAATGTGCCCAGATGCAGGACTGACAAATTTAGAAAATCCTGGGTTCCAGTGGCTGTTGGCCTTCTTAACAATTAATAGAACTGTGGTCACTTTAACTCCTTATTTTTATCCAGTTTTTATCCAGTGAGGCACTGTTGCACTTTGTTGATTGATGATTGTTAGTTGTTGTCCCATGTCACTCATGTCGTTGTGTATTCAATCTCTTTTATTTATTAGCTCTTTGTCATCGTGTGTGTCATTATTGTGCATTTTACTGTTGTTTTTGCTGCTGACTGTACTGCAAATTGTCCTCCGGGGACAATACAGATCTCTTGACTCATGTTTCTTTAGAGTGTTTTAAGTCTTATTTTGAGCTTGCCAATGCTCTTAATTGCTTTTATACTCGTTTTGATAACTTTAATTTTAGTCAGGAGGGTTCAGGAACTCAATCACAAACTTTGGAAAAAACAGCATTTTAACATCCCACGTAGAGATGTTGAAAATGTCTTCTGCAAAACAAAAGTCAAAAAAAGTCATGGCCCAGATAATTTCTGTTGACACTTGATCAATAAATCCTTGCAGACACAACATGTACCAAAAGTCTGAAAGGAAGCTGTACTGGCCCCCAAATCCAGTGGCCCTAAAATCTGTAGTGATTTTAGACTTGTTGATCTGACCTCGATTTTAATGAAAAACTTTGAAAAATTGTTAAAGGTCGGAAATCATAACAATCACCGAAAATGCACTAAATCCTATGCAGTTCACCTACAGGCTACATAGGGGAGTAGAGGATGCCACAGTCACCTTGCTTCACCTGCTCTCTAAGCATCGTGAAGGAATAGACTTGACTTTTTATCAGCTTTTAATACCATTTAATCCCACATTCTGTCCAAGTTCCTTTTAGAACATGTTAATCTCAATTCTAATTTTGTAGGTTGGATTTTGGATATTTAAACTAACAGGACACAAAGTAAGGGTGAATAAAGTCCTGTCCGATCAGATTTACAGCTCCACAGGCTCCCCACAAGGATGCATACTTTCACCTCTTCTGTTCATCCTTTACACAAACATGTGCCAGAGCAAATTTCAAAATAGGACAATTATTAAGTATGCAGATGATTCTGTGATTGTGAACTTAGTTCATAATTTTGAATTATGAACTTTCCCAACACTGCCTACACACACGATGCCACAACCATAAAATGTCAGTCAGTGAAACGTGAAGAATCCTACAAATACCTTGGGACTATTATTGATTTTAAACTGAACTTTCAAGAAACTGTGAAGCTGTGTGTTAAAAAGGACAACAGTGCTTGCACTGTTTGAGAAAATTGTTCTCTTTTCATATCGAAAAACCATGATGATCCTATTTTATCATGTTGTTGTTTTTTTAAATCCATTGTATCCTTTTTACTTTGGTGTCATGGTTCAGAAAGCTTACTGTGAAGAGCAAGACCTCTTTGAACTAAATAGTGAAATGCTCAGGTGAGCTGATGGGCGAGTTCCAGCTGAACCCCTCTTCCCTGTATACCAAACAGCTACAGCGGATAGCCACAACCATTTTAGACAGTTCACATCCCCTGCACAATGAGGTCCAGCTTCTTCCCTCTGGACGGAGGTTTTTAACCCCAAGCTGTAGAACGAAACGTTACAAAAACTGCTTTGTTCCAGCTGCAATCACAATGGTAAACAAGCTGTAGTTGCACAAAACTGCACAATTCACTTTTGAGCATGTATCTTATTTTTTATTCATAGATCTTTTTTTATCACATTTTTTTATTCTCATTTTACTGAATTGTTTCTTTAGTTATTTTATTTACTTTCTAACCTATATATGTAGGAAATTAGCTCTTGGCGTATTCTTTTTTTAATTAATTGTTTTTATTTCATTATTTTATCTTATGGATTGCAGCACTTTGTTGATTCTAACCTGTTCCTTGTTTTATGTCTTGTTTTTGTTGTTCCTATTGTGATGGATGTTTTGAATCTTGACTGTCAAACAAGTTTACCCTTTCGCATCAATAAAGTAACCTAAACCTGAACCTGGACTTGAGGTGACTCAAATCACTGTTTTGATGACTTGCAACTTGACTTGACAGAAAATAAATGACTTGGGACTCAACTTAGAAGTTAAAGACTCGTGACTTGAGACAGGATGACTCAAATAACTTGTCTTTGTTTATTTCATGTTTTCAGTTTTAATATAAATGAAAATAAAAATGTTCACCATTATCACCGTTGACATTGCAAGTGTGTAATGTAATAAAACCTGTGTCTGGGCTGATGTAAGCTAACGATACACAGATACAATCTTTTCCCTCTCAACTCTGTACCTACCTCCTATAGCCAGATTCAAACTGTTCCCTCAAAACTCCATAGCTAGTTAACATTAGCCAGATACAATATGTACCCTCACAACTCCAGAGATAGTTAACATTAGCCAGATACAATGTGTTCCCTCACAACTCTGAGGTGAGAGGAGGCTGGCACGTCTTAGCTGCCGCTTCTCGCTGCTGCTTCCCACTCTTCTAAGTTTTTTCTTAGTTTGCTTTCTCTGCTGCTACTGGATCTAAAAAAAAAGGTCCTCCACGGTGGTGCTAGGCTACTGCCTCAGAGCCCCCTACCAGCCAACTAATATGCTCGACTTCTTCTTTGTCCTCGTTACATTCACAGAGGTTCCGGTTGCAAGTTTATGTACAGTTTCACAGCTACAAACAGTATTCCATCTCTATGGTCTGACCGCAGTTCACACACCAGCTCCTGCACTTCCTCATTGCGTCATCACAACAACACACATCATCAGAAGAACTCCAGCGTCAACACTTTCAACCTCCACCCAATCCCTACTTCCACCCCATCCATTTCAAAACAAAATCACCTGAAACCTGCCCTCCTCAACACAAGATCCCTCAACAATAACAGTCTTATACTCAACAAATTTATCACTGACAATCAACTTGACCTGCTCTGCCTTACTGATACTTGGCAAAAAACCTTTGCACTCAACCAAACTACCCCTACTGGATACTCATACATGGACAACCCACGCTCTGAGGGCAGAGGAGGGGGTATTGCTGCTTTCTACCAGCATGACCTCAAACCCCGCCCACTCTCCATCCCTGCTGCTCCTTCCTGTGAACACCTGTCATTTAAACTACCCGGCCCTACGCCTCTCATCGTTTCTATCATCTACTCTCCCCCCAAACTCAACTCATTATTCCTATCAGATCTCTCAGAATTCATCACTGCATTCTGCATTGTCTTCAACTTTGCCATCTTTTTTACCCATTGGTGATTTCAACCTCTCCCGACTCCCCAGACTGTAAAATAGCTATGGACTTTCTGGACCTACTCAACTGCTTTAGCTTCACGCAACACATCAACTTTCCCACCCACAACTGTGGACAAATCCAAACTCTTCATCTCCGACCACCGGGCCATCACACTCGTAATTGACATTCCCTTCCCCCAACCCAAACAGGGCCGCACAATAGCTTTCAGGAACTCTAAGAGCGTGCTCACACTATCCTTTTGGCCGCGGCCAAAACCGGTTTTTCAGCTAAAGTCTAGTACCTTTAAGTAGTGTGAGCGCACCCGCTCCGCGCTCAACTGGGGCCAGCTGGGCCGCCACGGCCCGCTTGAAAGAGGTGGTCTTTAGCGGAGCCGTTTGCACATGTACGAGCACGAGCGTGCGCACGTGCACGCGCACGAGCCCTACGGCAGTAGCGTTATTTCCGCCTGTTCGGACATGTAAATAGAAGGACGGACCATGCGCGGACATTTAACAACAACAACAATGGTGGTGAAAGGTTCACGTTGGTGTGATGCGGAGGTGGAGTGTTTACTGCAGATTTGGTCGGATGAAAATATTCAAAAACAGTCGACAAGACGCACAAAACTCCGAGGTCTATGGAAAGATTTGTAAACAAAGCCACACACGCGATCAATGCGTGTGACGTGTTACGGCTTGAAGGCGTATGGACAGCAAGAAGTATTGGCCGAGGCCCTGGTAGTGTGAGTACAAACGGGGCTGGGGCGCGGGGGGGAGAGGGAGGGGGGACAAGTACCCTAAAGTCCGGGTCTCGGTCCGGGAGGATAGTGTGAGCGCGCCCTCAGTCCATCTGCCCAGTCCCTCTCTCTACCTGCATATCAAACACTCTCTCCAGCCGATACCACTCTAATGATTTTGTGTGTGTGAATCAGGATGTGTTCGGCTTAGCATAAGGAACTGTGTTTTTATGCCCCTCATATCTTGAACAAACTCCCAGGAAATGCTCAGTTCTTTTAAATCAAGGCTGAAGATTTTTTTGTTTGACGCCGCCATTTCTTAAATCAAATAATTATCTTACACTGCACTGTAACTTACAAGCTGTTATTTTATACTTGTCTTATTCTATTTTAGCTTGTTTTTATTTTCCATTCTCTTGGCTCTTTATTGACTGTTTTTAATTGTTTTAAATGCCCTTTTAATGTTTTATGTAAAGTACTTTGAATTGCCTTGTTGCTAAAATGTGCTGTATCAATAAACTTGGCTCGCCATACACAAGCAGAAATGCAAACTCAAAGATTTGTGGTTTTACAGAAATTTCTTAACAAATCATAACCAGGCCCAGTAACCCCCTTCACAGGACTTTGTCACAGTGAGGTTGCCAGGTTTGATTCCATCTTGCCATATCTGGAAATGCACATTATAGCTGAAGTTGCTGCACAGAAGTCATGATCTGATCGATATACGAAAATCACGTAACTTCCTCTAAAACCACAAATTGTTCGTGTAGACCTACAGAAAGAAACAAGTTCACCGTAAGTGAACTTGTGGGTGTATTTATTGCTGATTTTAATCTTGATGCTCTGTCCTCACTAAAACCTGATTCTCTCTGCATGTGTAATGCACATATACATCATAAATATAAACATTCCTTTAAGCTGTAATGTGTTGTTAACAAAAAGTCCAGCCCATCCAACAGTTATTGAGCAACACCATCATTCATTAGGAGTCTGTGTTTGTGTCCGCCTGATGAACTATCTCCTGAGGAAAATATCTGTCTTTAGCTGATAAATGCTCCACTATGTTCCCTAGCTATTCTCTAACTGTGTCTGTCTGCTGTTGTTGCTGCTGTGCAGGTAGTGTAAAGTGGCTTTATTAGAACATTTTTGAGAGCACCATGAGCACCATGACACCATGAGAGCAACAAGGGATAGAAAAAACAGGTAGATAGAATCAGTTCAATGTTTTTAATGAAGGTGTATACAATTAGTACGAGCAAGAGAAAAAGAGTCAAGTAATGAGAGGAAAGATGTATAGGTGGGAGGGGATATCTGGTGAACAGGTGACTGGTGAGATAGTCTGAGGACATGTAATGGAAGGTTTGAGATGGAAGCTCTGGGGAGGGAGAGGAGGGTATATGGCCTGGGGAAAGTGAGCAAGGGTTGGAGACAAGAAGAGAGCCTAGCCATACAAAATAACTAATAGATTATAAAGTATTTGTGAGAGTAAGAATGAATCAAAGTGTAAAACTGTGAGCCTATAAAGTGTCACAGTGAAAGTGGTCTTGTCTTGGGTTTTTTGTCTTGCGAACTTAATTTTTTATTTTGAAAGATTAATCTTCCTCTCGTTTCAGGTCACTTGCCCTTCCTCCTGTGTCACTGGTCTGCTGTGTTCCCTGATTACCTGATTGTGTCCACCTGTGTCACCCTCCCTCATGTGTATATAGTCCTCCTCTTCCCCTGTCTTGTTGCCAGAGTATATCGTCTGTTCGTGTACCTCTAGCCATTACCACAGCTTTGTTGAGGAATTAAAGCCTACCTCTATCGTACCCTGACTGCATTTGAGTCCTCCTTTGCCTAGGCCTAACATAAAGTACTGTAAAGCTTCACATTGTCATTATGAAAACGTTATTTTTGAGGCTTTAATGATGAAATGTACCACTCCAGTATAAATCCTTCCTCCATCTGTACTTAAGACGGACATAGGATTACTCTCATTGATCTCATCTCACTCTGGAGCTCAAAACACATCGCCCGCACCACATAATATGCACATCACATGCCGCCCCTAGCAACAATTGGAATGGTCTGCGTCGTTGGTGAAATTTCCTTGGCAGACCTGTGATGCTTTGCTGCATGTCACTCCCCTCTCTCTTGCTCCCCCTCACTCTCAGCCAATCCAGGCGAGCAGGACCTAGTTACTCCTTACGGGAAAGGGGGGTTGAATAGCACACTCCTGTCAGGACACAAACGGTCCCATGGTCACAGAAAACACATGTATGAGCCCGGGACATATCCACATGTGTAGAGCAGGACTAAATGAGCCCGTAGCCCCATGTAAGGCCAGCATGTTTCCACACAGGTTTACAGCCAGAACAATTGAGCCAGGAACTCTGTTTCAGCCTGGAACATTGCCACACATGGTTAAAGCAAGAAGCAGTATACTGTACTGTGCTGTATATATATATATATATATATATATATTACACACACAAGTTTATATCACCTATTGTACTTTTCTCTGCTTTGCACAATCTTTATGTAAGCATACTTCTCTGAGCCAAATAGGGCTTGCACACTGTCTAATTTAGACATTCGTCATACAAAAATTGGTGCTTTCATAAAGAACATAATATGAAAACTATTTAACCACATTACTTTTTTTGCCACTTTTTTCAATCCTTCTAGTGATTTAAAGAAAAGTCAAAAGATTTGACAGCTGGCTCTGCAGTTTTAAACACTACTGGCCACCCGTTTCTGCTCTGATACCCATCAACATTTGTTACCCTAACAACATTTTATAGAGTCACAATTTTTGCCAGGAGGTTTCATAAGATAGTACAGGGCTGTGACAAAAAACCTTTACAGTGGTAATATACTGTGGGGGAAATTCCTCTCAGATCCTGCAATTTGATGGGTCAAAGAATATGGAATATACAGTCTCAGCAATGACCACAGACTTGTGTCAAGACCTCTCTGTCACAGTGTCAGCAACAGTTGAACAGCAAGTCCAGCTCAGAGGCACCATCTTTACTTCAGTTAAGAATTGAGATTTAGGTTAAGTTGAGATTCTGGGGACTGCAGCAGTCACTGTCAATGAAACAAGCCATTACACAGCCATTATTGATAATAAAACTGGAGTTAGTATGTAACTTTGGTTCAAAGAATTCTTAATAACCACCAGATGTATTATAAACATGACTGGAAGGGGCTGGTTTGGAGAGTTAGAGTAGGTACAGACCTTTTAAGACCAACACGGCTTGAGGCCTTTATTCGGGTTATTAAAACGGAAAAAGAGAAAAGCACAGAACAGCTTGTCAGTTAACCTGCCTTTACACATTGTGATTTAACCAATGCAATATGTAATAGTTTTGTCACTGTTACAGCATCACAACTATGCAAGATTTAGTCATGAAACTTTAAAGGTGTACAGTTGAGATAAAAATGAAAGCCAAGGTCGAAGATGAGCTGGGTCAAGTAAGGGCACTGGAAGTAAGGGGGTAGAAAATAGGATAACTGTACAAGGAAATAGTATAACCGTACAAGATACAGTCACAAAACTTTAAAGGTGTGTAGTTGAGATCAAAATTAAGCCCAGTTCAAGGATGCCCAAGCAAGGGGGACAGTAAATCCTGGGACATGGTCGCCACAAGAGACAATTTGGCTTTAATGGTCAATAATAAAATAAGTAATAAGTAGTGTATTAAACTTAGTTTTAGCATTCTTGATGTACTTGAGTTTGTACTTGTACAAGTAGAAGATAATCAGTAATGGAGCATCACACAATACAGGGTGTTGATTAAGCTTATCTTGCAATACATCATATCACATGATTTCTGTCGTATGACCTCACAGGGAAGCAGACATCAACAACATGGAGACTGTTGTAGCAGAAAATAGCGATGATATAAGTGTCACATTATATACTCTGGATAAGTTGAAACACTGTATTATCCTCTGTATTAATCGAATCTTGACATTTAAATCATAAGACAATCAACTTGATGTTTTGTAGTGTAAAACGTATTAACTTGATGCTCTCACCTCTGCTTGAAATTCTCTGCTGATATTCCTGCCCTCTTCTATGATAAATTATGAACAGCGGCTCCCGGATACTTATAAATCACTGGGACTATACAATTTTGGTAGATAGGATACTATTGCAATAATTATATATTTAAGACCTTCTTAATACTTAGCAAGCTTGGCCTACCAATAGCACAAGCCTGCAGTGAAACGGGATGCGGAGATAAAGTTAATTAGCAGCAAGATGCCTCCCTTCTCTGCCGACAACTACCACAAATTTGTACATTAGATTCCAGTACTGGAAACTAAAATCCACAGGTTAGAAGTGAATGTGGAAGTGAATGGACAATGTGGGTACGATACCACTTTACCATGGACTCAAAACAGTGGACAAGATAATACTAACACAGAGCTAGTTGGCACTACAAAGAAATATTAGGACTGTGTACAGGGGAATAAGTAAGTTATCCCTGGAACTCTCTAAGCCTAAAAGTAAATCACCTTCCTGGGAAATGTGAGGAAAATTAACAGGCAGAGCCCAGCGTAGTGAGACTTGTGATGCAAACGGCTGGCCTGCTCTACCATCCCGGCATAGCCCCTCATCAACACTATCTCCTAACAGGACAGAGCTTTAGCAGCTGGGCAAAGCTGAACGTGGATTATCTCCAGTGTTTTTTTGAGCTCCTTAAAGTATTTTAAAGAAACTTTGTTGAATGTTGGTGAAGAAGCCCAGAGTCACATTCTGGCCCTAACCTGGGCTTTGTTTCCTGCCAACTGACTAAGGGATACCACTGAGTAACACTTTGCAGTGAAAAAAAATGATAAGCCCCAAATAGACTGCAAACTGTTTTGGAGGTTTAGGATTTGATCTGTAAACCGCTCACATTACCAGATAATCTGGACAGAACATTGTTACCCACCAAGGTCCCGGATTTCTCCACCAATTGTCAGGAGGAGTGAATCTCTATCCAAAGGTTAATACAAGGCTAAATAGCTAATACAAGCAACAGATTTAATGCTATAATTGAATAAATTCAGACAGGAGTAGCCGAATTCTTCTTGTCTTGTAGACACGTTTAGGATGTTCAGGCAGAATGCTGCCTCCAGTAGAGAGTCAAGGAGGAGGGGGCAAACAAGACTTGCCACTTTCAGAGTTGGTCTCCTCGTCCATCCTGATATGGAAATATTCCACCCACAAAAAGTGGAAGCTTTGAGAAAAATAAAGGTGCCAGCGTAGGAGTTCAAGGCTATCCTCAAAAATGCATTTCTGAGAGTGGGCAGAACTGATTTCGGGTTGGCAAGGGTAAAAAATTAGTTTCTCCACTGTCACCATCTGTGCTGAAAGCCAGCAGAGAGCTTAAGTGATCGGCTTTATATATACTCCCAAAGGAGAGCCTGGCAGAGCAGGTCTGGGAACAGCAAGATGGGTTGCGATGAAACATCAAACTTTAACTGTTTTTCCAAACATATACACAAAGTTCTGTTTTATTAATGAAAGTCCATCCGTCTCACAGAGACAGCTCCTCCAGTTCGAAGTGCGGTCAGATTTGACGTTGATTTAGGTTAAAAGGGGGTCCTGAGACCTGGAGTTCTAGGTTTTATTACCCCAGGAGGGTCCGAGGTTGTAAACCACCTTATCTCCTATAGACACCAGTGTAAAAATGTCTTCATCTACGACTCCCTTACTGGGACAATTAGCAGACCAACCAGACTCAAAGAATTCCTTAAACATCACTTCCCCTGGAGGTCCTACACAGAGAGCCCGTCCTTGTTGGGGTCCCTGAGGCATCTCACCACCATGGAGGGACGGGACCAGTTGGTTCAAGTTGCCACAAGCTTCTACGTGGAAGGAAGGACAAAGGAAGCCTTGCAACATGCTATAGTGGTTGGACCAGGTTTTACTTTTTTTCTTAGGAAAATGCTTGGACTTGCTGAAGGACTGAACAAACCTGGTCTCCTTGACCTGATGAAAATTCTGCCCAGCATCTTCAAGGAGGCCTTTTCTTCGTCAGAGAGGCCTTTAAAGGCTACAGACTTAATCTCCCTGTTCAAAGCAACGCTGTCCCATCCTGAAAGCAACCAGTGGCAAAAAGAGAAGATAATGGAAGGGTACTGGAGAGACTTCCTACTAGATATTGAAGATGGTGTGTTAGGATCACAATGAAACAAATCATGGTGTTTTCCTCTGGAGCTGACAGAGTGCAATCTCTTGGTTTTTCTCACCCAACGTTATCTTTCATTCACAAGACAGGGCGGAATTACCCTGAAGCCAACACCTGCCTTGTAAATTTGAAACTGCCTATCCATGACACTTTCATTTCAATTCACCAAGTTCATGTGTAAGGGCATTTTTCAAGCTCCCATGTTTGGTCTGGCCTAAAGTCACTGACAATTTAATAATGGCTATTTTCATTTGGTTATTAAATGACTGAATATGAAAAAAAAAAGGTCCAGCGATTGCTGGACATACGTCAGTGGGGGAGGGGCTTTCAATATCTGGTGGACTGGGAGGGCTACGGACATGAGGAGCGGACATAGCTTCCTCACTCCTTCATCCTGCTCCTAGGAGAGAAGAGGAGGGGAGGAAACACTGTGAACACAGATTCATGACACAGTCATTGGGTTTACATGTACATCAGTAAACCGATGGTCTTACCCCATTTAAGGGAATAATCGGATTAGTGGAGTCACTCTAACTCTGGTACAGAAGGTGGAGCTCCGTCACTTACAACGGGTCGGCAGTGTTGGGAAAGATCATTTTCTACATGAACTAGTTCAGTTCGTAGTTGTTAATTCAAAATGATGAACTAAGTTCACAGTTCCAAAAAGCAGTTTTTTATCGTTAAAATGTATTTTTTTTGGTCAGATTTCATCTTCATATCCATATTTGAATCCTTTCCAACCAGGGTTTACATTAGAATGTAGAGGACAGCATTTCCCATTGTTGCTTTAACACTTTGCTGCTGTCCATTCAGTCCACACACCAGCAGCTGCAGCTTTTACACCTACAGTATATTCTCAAAACCATGAGAAAACTTGACGCTTGAATGTTTTTTTTTAAATGAGGAATTATAAAGAGAAAAACAGGACAGTAATCCTTAAGGTGCAAATGTTTTTCAATTTTAACAATTTCCCATTTCAGTATACACTAAAAAGGAAAACTGGAATCCTGGTTCAACAAACGAGTTATATGAATAGTAAAACCAGGTACCAGGCTGAGGTAGGAAATTAAGGTTGGACTTGAAATCTTGAAATGAAGTTTATGAAAGCTGAGCACTTTACTTAGCACTTTACTCAAAGGCTGCAGGTCTCCGTCAGTAAACTACACCACCAGGTCGTCCAGCTGTGGCTTTGAGATGACAATGGAGCTGCTACTGTACTCAGTTAATGGGATTTGGGTCGAGCTGGTCAGAATATGTCTTTTTTTCCTGCTTCACCTATGTCAAAATCACAAATGGTTGACTTTTGGACAGAATTAAAACAGAAACGGGTCTTCTTGGTAGTGATGCCACTCTCCATGGTGTAGTCCTCCATTGGTTAAAAGGTAATGCTCCATTGTTGTTGGTTGTGTTTTTTTCAAGTTGTTTTCAGCACAGTAGCTAAATCTGTCCATGGAAAAATATATTTTCCTCAGCAGATATATACTTACAAGGAAGAGCTAGAAAAGCAGTTTAGTGTTTATATGTGATATTTGTTCAGTTTGAGAAACTTCACAATCTCTACAAGATCACATTAAAAAAAAACAATAGGCTACACTAGGTTAAGCTAACAGGGCAGCAACAGGCAAGTCAAGATAGTAGGTTACATAGAAACTGCCTGCCAAGAGGGCCTGTTTCTTTGTAAGAAGAATGTTTTTTGGATGATTTTTGTTAATAGAAATGGTTTAAATTGGAATATGTCCATCACTTTAATACTGCCATACCTAACTTAATACGTAACCGTTTTATAAAAGCAATAGCTCACTTCAGGCTGTGATATGTTGGGATTATATCTCTCTTTCTTTCTCTTCTCAAATGCAATTGAGCTGCACTCTCATTTCACACTGTTGTATGAAGATTTCGATTTGTGTTAAGTTAATTGTGTTTGTATATTGTGTAAGTGGGATATCTTTTGGAACATTATTTGTGTAGGTTTATGTTGACACAAATTTGTTTTCACCCTCTGTACAAGCCCTCATGTACATACTTTACATATATCCATAAATACATTATTCACCACAACATGACCATCTTTCAGAAAGCAGATTTAGTGAAAACTCTGAGTTTATTAACCTTAAGATGAGGGAAACTCTGTCTCCACCATCTTACATAGTCAGACTGTTTAATTTCCTCATTGGTTGAGTCCGGATCAAAGGTTTACTGTATGTCAGAATCTAAATCTGTCAAATTACTGCTTTTATGACAGCGCCTTTTCTCTCACATTTAAATATTACACAGCATGAGTCACTCACAGCTCAAACCTCTGCATGTCCTTCTTTTATTTTTCATAACACTTTATTTCTGTGAACCAGACACCTGACAAGTTTTTTTGAGCAGTTCCACCTCAATATTTATTGCACATAAAGTGTAATCTGAGTTAAAAATGTCTAAATTGGTATGAAGCATTGATGAATAATTATCTCTGTCACTCATCATGTGATAAGTCGCACTGATGGAACATAATTCCCATAATAATGGAGATTATATGTTAATATTTCTGAGTTAGCTGGAGCATTGTGCAGCTGCAGAATGTTTTTTAAATATGCTGCATATATTCTGAATGTGTTGTAACAGCATTTCAGTGACTGTTTAGATGAAATACATTTGTTGAAACAGCTGAAATAAAGACAAGTCTGAAAGCCAATGTTGTTAGGCTTACAGCGTTAGCATTAGGTCAGTTGATATGGTACGTTATTGCAGTCATATAAGCACACCTGGATGTTTGAACTTAAGTTATCCAGGCTTCTTTCCTTCCCTTCATCCTCTTCTGATGACCATTCATAATTGAACTCAAATATTATTTTGCAATGTTCATATTTCGGTGCAAATTTTCTCATGACTAAAAATAGAAGATCAAAGATTTAACAACTCTTAATGTAATTAACAGTTATTAGAACACTTAAAGCGAAGTGATGCATATAGCCAAAAGTCCCAGTGATGTTATACTGCACTCATGGAATGCCAATCTGTTGTATAATGTTATTTAATTTTTCGAAATAATCCCATTCAGGATGGGTCTTGTTAATAACAAGACATAAAATTCATTCATTCCAAATGTGTCTTCTGCTTTCATATAAATAATTGATGGTGCTGGCTGTTATTGCCAGCAGTGAGGTCATACAACTTAATTAATTCCATCACCTGCAACTTCATGAACCGCTCTTTCCCGTTTCTTTTCATTTTCTAAACTGTCTACCTGCTGACTTTCACCTCCACACCATGATTTTCTCTGAGGCTGCAATGAATCGTCTCCATGGATGTCATTAAAGCTTCATTCAAGCAAGATAAAATAAAAATTAAATTATTTCTGTGGATGTGGTTAACAAAAAAATGTCATTAAATGTTTTTTTCCAAAGAGGTAGTACTTGGGGTCAAGCATGAATCCTGCTGCATTTTCCTCCTCATTCTGCACTTCATAGTTGTACAAGTTCTCTGGTTATTTCAATCTCAATGCTAAATTCCGATTTTTGCACCAAGATCCGATCTTTCTGCCTCGACTGTTCACATTCATGTTTAAAGTGACCCATATCTGACATAAGTCTGTCCATGGTGTAAACTCACGTAATCAAGTCACACACGAGTGTTGGAACAACAACAAAACATGTCACAGGCAAGTGGCAGCTGCAGCTCAGCTTTAGTAACCATAGCAACTTCTGTTAAGGTCATAGACTGTATATTGAATGGACGGAGCTACAGTGAAGTCACTCATAGATTTGATACTCGGACGCTGCCATCTTTTTTCTATGTCCAAGGGGCGCTGCCATCTTGAAGTTTACCAACCGTGGACAGGAAAGGGAGGAGCTTGGGGAGACGAGGGGTGCATGGATTGGATCCTGGGTTGGACCTCACAAGGGGTCCATGTGCCCGCCCACTTCTATCAGCAACCTGACGCATGTGAGCCGCTGCTGCTGCCAACAACATTAGCTTGGATAATCTGAGGTAAACTGTACAGCTAACTCACCCTTCATTACTGTAGTAGTGGCACGTTTGGTAAACATGAGAAATAACCGTTAACCTTGTATTGTTATTGTAGCGTCAGTTACACTGTATAATCTGTCACCGTTGTTACTTGACGAATTATGTGAATAATGGAACGATAACATTATATTACATTATAAAATTACCTTCGGTTTGATAATGACGTGCTGTTTGTTCTGTTGAGCTCATTTAACTAGTTTACACCACAGAATACTATCTGAGTACAGCTCAGCATTATGTTAGTGTGTTAAGAATTAAGGTTTGTACACTATTTTTTACAAGTCCTTTCAACTGCATTATTACTAATGTTAATGACTTATAAGCCTTTGATAATAATATTTTCTGTTTCAGGAATAAAAACAGCGTGACAGTCACCATGACATGTAAACCTGCTCTATGTGAGTAATAAGCTACAGTTCTACTGCTATTTAATGTAAAACCGTAGAGCAGACGTTTTATTTTATTTATTTTTTTTACAACTAAGGCTTTTCCTCTAAAGCCTTCACTATGATCCATTTGTCACCATAACAATCCCCAAAGCAACTAACTGGTGTGGAGATCCAGGTATTTAACCTCTCACAGGGCCGATGATGTCACCGGAACCCTTTGTGCTCCAAGTGCCAACGACCCTGTGTGGAGACCCTTTACAGGTGTAGCAAAAAAGACAAACATCAAATCAATACATTATACCATATAAAATAAAGAGATACCTCAAACGTTACCAGATGTTAGTTTTTACATTCACCACTAAGTACTGATGCATTATGATATAGTGAGAACTAATAGTAAGAACTGATCCTAGATCTTAGTGCAGCCTTCGACACTATTGACCATTGCATCCTGCTACAGAGACTGGAGCATCTAATTGGCATTAAAGGAACCGCACTGAGCTGGTTTAAGACATATTTATCAAATAGATCTCAGTATGTACATGTTAACAACAAATCCTTCATGCAGACTAAAGTTTGTCACGGAGTTCCACAGGGTTCTGTACTTGGACCGATTATATTCACCTTATATATGCTTCCCTTAGGAAATATTATAAGGAAGCACTCCATAAATTTCCATTGTTATGCTGATGATACATAATTATATTTATCGATCAAACCAGAAGAAACAGATCAGTTAGATTCATCATCAATCATTTTCTGATGTGAAATTCAGATAAAACTGAAGATATTGTACTTGGCCCCAAAGGCCTCCGAAAAGAAAATTGTATATTAGTCTCTTTTAAATAATGCAATTATATTTAATCAATATAATAAAAGTACCTAGTAGTATTGACGAAACCAACATTTTCTTTCAACCAAACCCATGAAGATATCTTTAGTTTACATGCATGTACAGTTCTAGAATAAGTAATCCAATTTATGTTGATGCTAAATTCAGTTCAGTGTTATTTTGCTCTGTGAAGTACAAAACTAGTGAAAGTATTTGGCCAACAAGGGGAAGTTTAGTGCATTTATAGAGTGAGTCAGTCAGGTAGGAACTAAAAACACACTTTACACTCTCAGAAATAAATACACACACACACACACACACACATTAGTCACACACACACACACAGAGACACACACACACGCTATTCTCACAGACAGACACACACACACACACACTTGTTCGCAACTCCAGTGGCTAACGTCTAAAGCTAAAGCTAGCGTTAAAACCAGACACATTGACCGTAGCCTCATGTCGCATGAGCTTTCTAAAACAGAAAGTATCGTTACGTTATGTCTTGACTTACCTAAAGTTCATTATGGGATGCCCTGAGATGTCTCTTAAGATCCGTGGTGTTTTTTCCTGTGATTTTTTGGCTGCATTTCTCCCTTTTCTTTTTCCACAACACATTCCTTTTTGCTTTCCACGTCTATGTAATGAAAGTGTTTCTTCTTTTCCTCCCAAACACGACCCCCGGCTGGTGTCACACTTTGTTCTCATGTTTCTTTAGTTGTCGCTAACCCTAACTCTAACGTTAACGCTGACCCACAGCAGTGGTAGCTTCAGAATCTAAATAATGCGCGTGTGGGGATTGAGGAAGTGGCGTCGCCCTGACGTGAGACTGGGAGAGAAACTTCAAAATAATAATAATAATAACGTGACTAAACGAGACGGAACAACGTTCTTTCATCTCAATTTCGTCAATGAAAATGAGGAGACATTTCGTCTCGTTTTTATTCGTCAACCGAATTGCATTATATATTTCGTCTAAGTCATTGTCACATGCCCAGCATTTTCATTTCGTCTCTTCTAGTTTTCGTCACGTGATAAATGTTCGTTGACGACAATATTTCGTCATCATTTTCGTTGACAAAAGCAACACTACTTCTAGGCTGGACTACTGCAACTCCTTATTATGAGGCTGTTAAGAGTCTCCAGTTGTTCCAAAATGCTGCAGCTCGTGTACTAACTAAAACAAATCAAAGAGAACATATTTCTCCTGTATTAGCCTCTTTGCACTGGCCACCTGTAAAAGAATAGAGATAGAATAGAGTTTAAAAGCTTTCTCCTTACCTACAAAGCTCTTATTGGTCAGGCTCCGTCATATCTTAAAGAGCTCATAGTATCGTATTACCCGACTAGATCGCTGCACTCTGAGAATGCAGGGCTACTTGTCGTTCCTAGAGTCTCCAAAAGTAGTATGGGAGGCAGAGCCTTAAGCTACAAAGCTCCTCTCCTGTGGAACCAACTTCCAAGTGTTATTCGGGAGGCAGACGCTGTCCCAATATTTAAGAGTAAACTTAAAACTTTCCTTTTTGGTATGGCTAACAGCTAGGGCTTACGAGCCCTTAGCTATGTTGTTATATTTAAGCTGATTGTGTTCTGCTTAATGATGCTGCTATAGGCCTAGTCTGCTGGGGAATAATACTTTTCCTGATACTCTGAGCTTCTCTCCTCTCTGTCTGTATAATTCATGTCTCATCAATGCATGTTACTAATTCAACTTCTTCCCCGGAGTTGTTTGTGCTTTGTCGTCTCCCAGGTCTCTGCTGATCGTGGTGGTGCCTGCTGCTGTGGTCCTGCATGACGCTTCCTGCTACTATTATAATCTATAACCTTAGCTGTGCTTGTTTCTACTATTCTGCTGTATTGACTGCCATAACATATAAGTCATATTCTCATTACTATGGATCCAGTACTACTACTACTATGGATCATCCATCTTTTCTCTCTTTCTCTCTCCTTTTCTTCCTCCCCAACCGGTCAAGACAGATGTCAGTCCCCCACAAAAATGGGTCTGTCTGACGTTCCTGCCTGTTATAGGGAAGGTTTTCGTTGCCACCGTACTCTATGAAGGAATTGTTGGGTCTATGTAAATCTTAAATAAGTCATATAGTGTGGTCTATACCTAGTCTGTAGAGTGTCCTGAGATAACTTGTGTTATGATTTGGCGCTATAGTAATTAAATTGAATTGAATGGAATCCTCCTCAGAGTGTGTACTGCACTGACCTGACGTGTCTGATGGGTCCAGTTGTCTCCTCATGTTCACCAACCACTGCATCAGCCTGCCACCATCACCTGAAGGAAATCTTTTTCAAAAAAACATCTTTACTGTTGTGCTTTCAGCCTCTACATTATAGTATAACGTGTATATTGACATAAGGTTTTTCCCACTAACATGTGACATGTAACATGTAACACACCACATCTGCAATATGCATCTTCAATGAATATGAGGACAGTTGCATATCACAAAATGATGTGCAAATAAACTGTATAAACTAACAACTTACTACATCTGCAATATGCATCTGCTATTATACTGAACTTGTTTATGTATATTTATATTTCAGACGTGAAAATTCATATACATTTGTTTAAGCATTTGAATACACCATATAGATGTGACAGATTCAGCTATACAGGCTTATTTTAATTTGCAAAACTATGAGAAATAGCAAAACTATGCAAGAGTTACAGACAACACGCAGCTATAAGTACATAAATGACAAAGCCAATATAAGGTTAATATTAGCGCTAGCTTGGTGAACAATGTGCATACATGTTAACTGTGATATTAGCTGGCATGCTAAGTTTGGTTAGTGAGAGTTAAGGCTTAAAATAATATGTAACTTTACTTACAGGATAAACTGAACAGCCGACTGCTTGGAGTGTCTTTAGTTCTACGGGTTAAACTGAAAACAAACTGCGAACACCGAAGAACAACATCACAGCTGTAGGTTTCCACGGCTGATGGAACGTTATGTTTGAGAGTCAAGATCTCCGAGACCTGTCAATCACAAGTAAGCCAAGCCCCCAATGCATCCCCTGCTTCATAGTCAAAGGTCAAACTGGGACCAAATTTGAAAAATGTACACCAGTGAGTATTGTAAAGGGCATCAAAATAACGATAGAGGCAATAAAAACCTCTGTACTGTTTTATTGTAGCCACAGAGCAAGTTAGAAGTTGATCATTTTCACCGTTGACTTGAATGCAACCGGATGTCCGCCCCCCTGCCGGCCACTGGCTAGAATACAGGCTTAAGGCACTTTCACGTTGGTTTCCTTTTTCAGATCCGGTCGCTCCGTCCATTCATTTATACATCTCTTGCTCTCAAGAGCAGTTGGCCGTTCACTCTCCTTCCAGGAAAGGAGGCGGAGGGACCGGCACTTCTGCTGGCCAACAGCCCACTAATCAACTCATTTTCTGTAACAGCTGTAGCATTCAAATATGGTGGCATTAGCAAGCTAGCTTTGGCTTAGCTAGACTTAGCCAAACAGAGTTGTCAATCATATCTGCATGACTTCTAATCAGAAGGACGCATCGAAGCAACAAGTTCTAGCCAATCACCGCAAAGAAGGGCGGAACTAGGTGGAACACATAAGCTGTAGTGGTGTTTGAATAGTAATTTCATTCACTTTATAGTGCACTATAAAATACCCCCAATGCACAAATAATTTGAGTGTAAATAGGATGTACACTACATTGTACTCCTGTATAACATAATGCAATGCGTTTGCATTTACCGGAGGAGAAGAAGACACAGAAGAGGTGCTAATGGTAGCCAGGCATCTGAGAGCTAACTGCAGTTACCAACAACTGTTACTCACGAGCTGACTTGTTACTCGCTCGTGAAATAAATTAACTGAGGGCTATTACAGCTCACAATCAGGACACACAACCATTGTTAACAAAACCACACTTTAACGACATCAAAATTTCAAAAAATTATTATGAATTTAACCTTACAATTAACATCAATAACAGTATCATAAACAGACTGAAAAAGGGGTTTACAGCTCTGTTTGTTTACATGATGCTGGATACACCTGCCTCCGTCACACATCCAGTGGAGTGTCCAAATCTCAGTTGGTCATTCCCTTTATAGTGCACTATTTAATAAACACTATATACGAATGGTGAGTGAGTGAATGAGGGAACGCTTTCCATCACAGATATGATGTGCAAAAGCAGATATGAATTCCAATACAACTGTTCTCACAGCGGTCACATGGCCAGTGATCGCTTATGCATCATATTTAGCACCACATATTAAAGTGGCCCAGATCAAATTTGAAAAAATCTTATTTTTGTGTCCACTTTACCATGAAAAAAACAGATCTGTGTCACATACTGTAAGGGCAAGAAATCATGTGGCCTCAGTCATTGTAGAGCAAGTAGTGAGTGATTTGAAATCAGTTTCATGAGAGAACAAGGTATGAGAGACAGGAGGATGGAAATAGTCTATTGAGACTTGACAAATGAAACCATGCTCATGCTGTTTAACAATGCCAAACAAAAGTGAGAATAGAATGGAAAGTTTAACAAATAGAAACGTATAAGGCAGTGGGAGTAGGAGATGCATATGAATAGGAAGTTAAAGGGAGAGAAGGTGAAAGGAAAGTTCAAAAGAATACCATGGCACTTGAAAGAATGAAAAATAGGGATGTAAGAGAGGAGATGAAAGCGGTGTAGCATGCAGGGGATGACAGGATGACTTAGGTACAGAGAGAGAATAATAAGAGGTCACATTTCAAACCCATTCACCCACAAGACATGCGACACATGGCTGTGTCAAACTGCCTCAGCTTCTCACATTAATTGCCCTTTCTTTAGCTGCTAAGCAAATTCAACAGGAAAGTTCCTGGAATGGATAAAAAGAACATTCTTGATTAAACGGATGAGATTTGATTTGAGGAAAGCATTTGTAGAGGGAGTCTCTGAATTCTGTTTATTGCAAGAAGATGAAACACATCAGGTAAAATAATGTTATGTGTGCATAGCTAAGTTACATAGTTAAGTTACTTAGCTAGCTAGCTAGCACACAATGTGAAGGAATGGAAAGATGGGAGATGTCGTTCTCTGAGCAGTTTCACATATGACTAAATAACCATGACAAACTGTGATTTTCTTGACTTGCAAAATCTGCTTTTAAATTGACAAACATCATCATGTGAAAGTCATGGAAAAATTCAAAAACAGGATTGAAAAAAGATTTGTCACTCGAGGTTGACTCAAATTGTTTAACCTTCAAGGGTCAGTACATCCAAGTTCCATTATTTACTTACTTCCTGTGTTGTATACAGTATAGCTAGTCTGAAAGCTGATGCATCTCCCAGTCAGACAAATTCACAGCCAGACAGACCTGAGGAAGCCAATTACAACTCTTATTTCGTGGGAGGCGGGTTCAAGGCAATGACTGACAGAGGAGCGCTACAGTCTCCGCAGTTTACAAGGCTCAGATCAATCTGTCAAACCAGGCACTGCTGATCAAGTATGTATTTTTTCTATTTTATTTTTTTCCTGCTTCAAAACAGACCAAGCACCGCCCCAACTTGTATGTGTCGCTTTCGTTGCTCTGATTGTAAGTCACGTTTTGTAGCTGTGATTGGTTTTAGGTCATGTTTCATTGCTCTGCTTGGCAGCAGGTCTATCCACTGTTTCCAGAGGCATTTTGGTCTGCACTGTTAATAATGCCCCTTGAAAATGGGAAAGAAAATTGAGTCTGGTGATGCCAGGCTACCAGGTTTTGAGACATGTCCCTAAGATTTCTGCCTCCAATCCAATACAATTGAGGGAAATATACATTTTTTGAAGCGTTAACAGAGTTGTAAAAAAAAACCTTGACAGGACCACATTTTTCCAAAAACATAGTTAGTTCAGTCCAGTTAGTCTGGATCACCAACATAGGTCCCTGTGAACTAGTTGCATTCATGGAAAGTAATTCCAATAAAACAAAAACAACATCCATTATGTGGTCGGTCAAACTGACCTGCACTGTTTAAATGGGTTGTATTCTACTATTTTTCATGTTCACAAAAAATAGTGGTGGGACATGATTAAAAAAAAAATCGAATTAATTAGAGGCTTTGCAATTAATTATCAATATTTGACATAAATAGCAACATTTTTCAATATAAATGGAATTTAATATATGACTTAATATATTATAAAATATAAAATAGTGCTTAGTACGATATATACAAGAAAAGTGGAAACCTAACCTTGCAGAACTATTTAGAATAATATCCTTGGCATAAAATAAACAGTTTAAAATAGAGTGCTTTTTCTGCAATGTTTTCATCAACTAATGAGAGTCCCTCAGGAGCGTTGTCTGTGCTAACGTTAGCTGCAGCATGTTCAGCGTTGTCTGTGCTAACGTTGGCTGCAGCATGTTCAGCGTTTTCTGTGCTAACGTTGGCTGCAGCATGTTCAGCGTTGTCTGTGCTAACGTTAGCTGCAGCATGTTCAGAGGCTGAAGAACTCCGGTCTTTCTTGCACAATTCTTACACAGCCGTGCTCTTGTCCATGTTTCCACTTGGTCGTTTTTTAGAACTCAACTGTCGCCCACTGAACCCAGCAACAACTCATTATCTGCTTCTCATCGGTTTCACGACGTGTCATTATTACGGGTGGGAGGGGAACTTGCGCAATGAGCAATGTTTCGCACTGCAAAAAATGGAGTGCAAAAATAAATTGCGATTAATTGCGTTATTTTTTGTCGCCATATTTTTTCTGTAATTAATTAATCGTAATAACGTGTTAAAGTCCCAGCCCTCAGAACTTCTTGGTTTCTGTTCTGCTGTCCCATTCTCCCAACCGGACATGTAGTTGCAGGAATGCGATCCGAAATTAGGGAGCAATAAACAACAAGCCCAGTACCACAGCAAAGCGTGAAATAGATACATTGGTCCACCTTGAAAAGCATTTTGCCTGACCAAAGCTTGAAGAGTGCACGCTTTCTTCCGCCAATCCAAATGAATGGAGTAATAGCATTAACGGGGCGAACCGTTTAAGAGCAGGGTTCAATTCTCATCCGTATTTAACCAATCGGCGACCTTATTATCTGTCAAGATCTGGGTCTGTCAGTGCCCTCCTCTCCTTTTTCTTGTGTGTGTTTGTCTCCCTCTGTCTGTGTTTCCCTGCATGTGCTTTCCCCTGTCTGTCTGTAGGTCCGGTAGGCGTTCCCCAAAGCTGCTGCCCGGTTAGCTGATTACACCACCACCTTAAAAGCCTGAGGCTGGCAGGCATGCAGCGCCGGACCGTCGTCGACCCAACCTTGGTAAAACTATTCCCCCCGGACTGGCATCCCCTTTCTCGTAGTGATTTTCACGCTCCCCGTTGTAAGCTTACTAATCGTCTTTTGTGTTCTGTTTTCTCTCCGTAGTTTCCCGTGTTCCCATTTTCCCGTCCGTCTCTCGATCTCCCGTTGTCTCCCCGTTCTTGTATTTCCGTGTTTGTTTAGTTAGTCTTGTGTTTGGTTATCAGTAGTGTTTTTCCGTTTGCATTTATTAAACGTTTAATTTGTAACTTTCTTTTTGTCCGTGTCTGCATTTGAGTCCACCTTTGTGTTATTTCTGTACCGTTCATGATATTACCCTAACCAAGTGTTTTTCATGCCTAACCCTGTCACCTTTGACAAAAGTTATTGTTTTGTTGGCTGAAATTCATGTTTTGTTTTGGTTAAAATCGTTGTTTTTGTGTGTAGTTGCACTTCGGGGTTGGCGATTTTGACTTCTGGTCCGTTAAAAAGTGTGTCCTCTTCAGGCATTGGTCAGGCAAAACATGATACTCACACACTTAGCTAGGTAAACTAACATATCCATTTCACGCTTTGGCGTTATACCAGGTTGGAACAACATAAGCCAACAATTTTACAGCTTCGTCTGCCGTTAGCATGTACTTACATGTTAGCAATGGACTGTGATCGAATATAGCAGCACTTTCTACTGTCAGAAATCGCAATTAACACTTTATAAATCAAACACAACACAGCTGGACACTCTGCAGCAGGAGTATGATACGGAATTAGTGAGCAATGAACAACAAAAGCAACCAATATTACTGCTCTGTCTGGCATTAGCATGTAGCTACATGTAGTAAACAGCAGCACGTTTTACTGGAGCTGTGCGTAGCTGTACTTTGTCTGTGTGCCCAACACGCTTTCCCTGGAGCAGATGCTCTTATTTGAAAATCCGTGAAGGCTTGATGTCAGACCGTTGAGAAAGTAGAAAAAACAGTCTGAAAGGAGGCGTTGACAGCAGTATGTATCCTGAGCAGATCTGCTCATGGGGAGATAGGCTGGTTACCTATGGTATATACACGTTTACCTCATTATTTGAGACTTTGATCATATTTAGCATGGACCTCTGACACAAGTGGCATCCCCTCACTTTTACCTTATTTTGCACAATGTAAGTAGGGGCTTTCTGCACATGTATTTCCAGCACTGCACACATAGTACTGGTTTTACTGTCTGGTTGAGGAGACATCTTTTCTGATCATCTGGATTCTCAAAGTGGAATTATGCTAGAATATAAATAAATTCAGTTAAAAGAAAAGTTTTTTTCAGCACAATTCAAGCTTCATTCTCACATGAAGGAAAAGCATGTGAGGATAGCCAACAGACTTGACTGTTTGCCATTTTCAGACTGGTCTTTATTGTTAGGCCATTCTGACAGTAATGCTTTTTTGCTGCTAGATTATTTAAGACATTGAATACTATTTTAAACATAAAAAATAGCATCCCTGCCCCCAGGATTACTGTTGAGTATGAGCCATGTTATTTGGATAATTTTTGACGTCTTTCTAAAGTCTGACTAGTAGTTAGATCCAAGCCAAAGTCTATCTTTGTGAAACCAGCCCCAGGTGTGCATGTGTGTAACATTCAGCTAATACAGCTCTGACAAACAGTTTCTGTGGAAAGCAGCCAAGGTTTATTTGTGTTTGGCCACACGGGGAGGCGTCTGTGGCCTGAACGTGCTTCCATCTTTTCCCTCTTTATTTTGTTCGACGCCTGATTGGGCACACCTGCAGGGCTGCCAAGCTGCACTGCTGAGAGCGGTTTTAGTTCTGCTGCCGTGTGTGTGTGTGTGTGTGTGTTTGTGTATTGGATTGAGGTTCTGTGTGCATTGAATCCACTGTCAATCTTGCTTTTAGCTAAGCTTCAGCAGTACACGCCAGCTCTGTACAATATTGTGTAATAGAACAGTAATTTGGCTCAGGTGACATTCGTGTAGAGTACTTAGTTGTGTGTGTGTGTGTGTGTGTGTGCGTGTGTGTCCGTGTGTGTGTGTGTGTGTGTGTGTGTGTGTGTGTGTGTGCGCCAGTGGCGGTTGCTCTAAAACTGCAATGGAAGCTCAGCTTCCACTAAAATGTCGACAAAAAAAGGGGGGGGGGGTGTAATATGTACTGTTGTGTGTACATTTCATTGACTAAATATGCGTTAGAAAGCCTTTATCTTTTGTTCAGAATCAGCTACTTATCACAGGTAACCGGAGCAACTTCCTTCTCATTCATCCACAGCTCCACAGCGCTTTACTCAGTCGGAAGCTCAGCTTCTACTGACCTCCATGGGGAAGCGTAGAGCGGGTTGTTCCACTGCAGTCAAACTAGACGCTCATTAGATAAATGCTGGGCTTTGTCCCGCCCATCGGATGCTCAGCGTCTCTGGGGGTCTATGGGGCAGTGTGCTGGCCTGGACGCTCGGCTTCTGCTTGATGATTGGATGAGCTGTCTGAGGGGGAATCCTTTTTTGATTGACAGCTTAATGAGCGAATCAGCGATCTTGAAAAATAAACCTCCAACGGACAATTTTCCATTCCGTTGTTCTTAACTGATCCGGAGACTTTACCGATCCACAGCGACTTTGTCTTTGTTAAAAACGACTAGCGTTGTGTTTGGCCACTCTGTTCTGTCAATCTGCGATTTCTTTCCCCAATGAGCAGCAGCAGCTGCGGAGCTTCTACCCCCTGTCACTCACACTCACAGGCGGTCACACTTCACAGTAGCCTAGCGCGGCAGCTCCAGCTGGGCCAAGGCCGTTTAAGCAGCCTAGCTCTGCTGGCCATTGAGAGGACACCGGTCAAGTCCCTGGAAAAGATGCCTAGTTGGTACGACAAGATCACAGATCATTTTCTTGAAAAGGAACGAAGGGTAGAATTTACATATGAATAAACAAACACATTTATGATGTAGGCTGGAAAAATGAGCTTCCCCTCCTTGAAAGATCAGCAGCTGCCACCGGTGTGTGCGCATTCACATTGAACACAGCTTTCTGTGACAGAAAGTTATTTTTACAATTGACAAAACACAAATTGGTCTTCACTGTGATTGAACATGTGATGTGAACACACACGTACAGGGTACAGCTCAACATTGAGGCAAACGGTTCTGTCTATTGTCCTCACAGTAGCCTTGCTTAAAACTGTGTCAGCAGGAGCATCCCTGTAAGTTGTAATTATTATTATTATTATTTTTATTATAAGTCTTTATTAAATATTATCTGTGTAACATTCAGAAAATCCTTGTTATTAGCGACACTCGTGGCCATTAACTGAACTGCAGTCAGCATCCTATTGCTCACACTTGCATGCCCTCACTTCATAGGCACAAGCGAGTAAAGACCAGTAGCTGTGTTCAAAATCATTCCCTATCATAGAAGTAGTGCACTACATAGTGTGTTCAGAATTTTTGTAGTGGTGTTCGAATTCAAAGTGGTTAATTTAATTTACTATATAGTCCACTATAAAATACCATCAATGCACAGCTAAAGTGTACATAAGAAACAGAAGAAGTGCTAACAGTAGCCAGGTATTAAAGCGTTAACTGCAGTTACCAACAACCGTTACTCGCTCGTGAAATGCATTCATCGTGGTCTATTAAAGCTTGCAATCGGGACACACAGCCATTGTCAACAAAACCAACTTGAACAACATAGACATTTCAACAATTTTTGGGGGATTTAAAACGGGTTTACAGCTCTGTTTGTTCAAATGATGCTGGGCGCGCCTGCTTCCGTCACACATATATCCAGCGCATCTACTGGTGCAACGATTTGTTAGAAAATTCCAGTGTAGTGTCCGAAATCTCGTTTCGTTATTCCCTATATAGTGCACTTTTTGATTGACAACGTAGGGAATAGTGAGTGAATAACTTTCGAACACAGCTACATAGACAGAACGTGATTGACCGGCATTATGTTAATAGAATGCTGTGAAATTAATTACAATCATATTTAGATTAACGCTAGCTTGCTGTTTGCCAGCATAACAACCCCACATCCGTGCTGCTCAGCCAAGCCAAAGCCAGCTGGCCAACTGTAGCTTAGGTTATTGTAAGAATGCCGTACGTGCTGCATGGACCTGCGGTTGCTTGCTGCCGCTAAGCTGATAAAGTTATTTACACACGGCAAGCAAACTTAACCAGCCCCTGGAGTTACTGGAGTTAGTTGGATAGTAACTATCACAACAAAGACAGAAAAATCCATTTGTGGAAAGCAGATCGACCAGATTGTTGCTAATGTTGTGCTTTTAGCACCGTATGCGTTGTAAGCTTGTTGTTAGCTGTGTAGCCACCACAAAACCCACAGCAGCACCTTTCTTTCCCAGAAAAAAATGCTGTGGATAAAAATTTTTAGTCCATTTTTATGCTAATGCTAGCTAATGATGTACACTGATTTCTGTAAGGGAGCTAAAGAGAGGCTAGGGACTCCAGAGCGTGCAAAGGTTTCATTTTTTGCCCATTGGCACCAAAAAAACGATAAAAACATGTAAAAAGTTATACAAAGAACCTTTAAACAAGGACCAAAAAAACTGTATCTTAAAAGCAGAAGAGATCATGACATGATTAAGCTATTTACATGGCAGTATCTTTTCACAGAGAGGTGTTTCTGATGGTTTGCAGCACCCGAGAGCCTGTTCAGATTGGGATTTACTTTGATATGATATGAATTTAAAAATTAAAGCAACAATCTCGCAAATAACTTCATTGAATTACTGGTTTGCCAAAAAGCTGACGGGAAAAGTTTCATCAGGTTGGAGCTATTAGAGATTCATCAATGTTGGCTGAGCGTGAAAAAGTTGCATGGTGTTTGGTTGGGTGCGCTAAATGTATGTGGGTGTGAGTGTGAGAGTGTGTGTGTAGCCTGGATCAGTAGCAAACACTGCCTCCTAGTTGACCTTCAGGGTAATCTATGCCAGTTAACTGCACAAATAGCATGGTAACCATTTCATTTTTAATGAGGCAAGATGTAGCCGTCCTCCCCTGGAGAACATATCAGCTTCGGCACCAGATGGCATTGTAAGGCTGGTAAGACATCACTTGACCAAAATAGTAATTAAGCAAAGTATTCCTCGGTGTTTCTCAAAGTCTCTACACTTCTCTGATCTACCAGGAGATGTCAAAGCTTTATAGAAGGGTTGCCAGGTAGCCTGCTTTCATGAGGGCCTGACTGTTTTATTTAAAACCTTTTTATTTTTTGATCTAAAACATTCAACTTCATAGATAACTGAAGTAAGAACCAGCTTTAATTGCCATAAATGCCTTAACAAAAGTAAAGATACCATAACTAAACGGGAAAAAGTAAAGTTGAGACACCACATAAAATAATACATGTCATAATGAAATTAATAAAAGCTACAATAGGTCCAATAACTATGTGTAATGTGAAAGAGGTCAGTTGTAGTCATAAACCCTCAAAACAAAACATACCTGGCAGGTGATCGGATGAGCCATCTGTTTAAACTCTTGCATGCCCAGTGAATGCGAATGGTCATGTGATATGCATTTTCACACGTATTAATACGGACAGAGATTATTTCTGATATGGAGCTAAAGAGATGTGGATAGAGGTTATTTCATTTTGAATTGCTGTTGCAATTATTGCTGAATCACACTGCATGCAATAGAAGCGATGAAATCGCAAGAAATGCGAGCAATGCACTGCTCGATCATATTTGGATTAGCCTGTGAATGTTCTCATTTGTACAGGTCATCATTATCCCAAGAGCAATTTCAATCAAAAGCAACTGGACTTGGTTATTTGTCTAGGAAGATGTTTCACCTCTCATCCAAGAGGCTTCATCAGTTCATGTACGCATCTGACAAGTCTGGGACTGGTCCAACAAACTGGTGTGGAGATCCAGGTATTTAACCTTTCACAAGGCCAATGATGTCACTGGAACCCTTTGTGCTCTGTTGTTGGAGTGACAGTTGTTGGTGGGAAGTAGGTTTCAACTTTGTTAGTGCTCATGAGTCTTAACGACAGTCGTTTGTGAACAGTTGTTCTTTGAGGTTAGATTGTTGTATCTCCTGAAGGGATGAAAGGGCTGCATTGTAAATTGGAGATAAGTGGTGTCTCAGACCTCCTCCTCTGTTTAGCGATGGTTTCTCTACTTTAGCATAGAATCAGAATACTTTATTGATCCCCGGGGGGAAAATTCTTTCGTTCCAATGCTCCGTGCACAGTAGAAACAAGCCATAAAGATGAATAAGTAGAAATAAAATAAAGTAAAGATTCAAATAAAATACAATTAAAATAAATCTAAAGTAGCTAATAAATAGCCAATAAAATACAGTACAAATAAATAATAAACAATCAAGTAAACAATCTGAAGTGAGTGTGAAAATACAATCTGAGATATATACACTGTACAATTAGGTTGTTATGGCAAATGAAATGAAATGAGAACAGATATTTATATTTTTGTTTTGTTTTGTTTTTAAGAAGTCAAGAGTCCGATAATTAAAGAGATGAGTTGTACAGTTTAATGGCCACAGGTAAGAATGACCTCCTGTGGCGCTCAGTGGTGCATTTAGGAGCAATCAGTCTCTGGCTGAAGGTGCTCCTCTGTTCAGCCAGAGTGTTGTGGAGAGGGTGAGAGCCATGCTGCAGTATCGCCCGCACCTTCGACAGCATCCTCCTGTCTGACACTGCAGCCAAGGTGTCCAGCTCCACCCCCACAATGTCACTGGCCTTTCTGATCAGTTCATTGAGTCTGTTGGCATCTGCAACCTTCAGTCTGCTGCCCCAGCACACTACAGCAAACATAAAAGCACTAGCCACCACAGACTCATAAAACATCCTCAGCATGGTCCGACAGATGTTGAAGGAGCGGAGCCTCCTCAGAAAATAGAGGCGGCTCTGTCCCGTCTTGTAAAGGACTTCAGTGTTCTTAGTCCAGTCCAGTTTATTGTATATGAACACCCCCAGATATTTGTAGTGTTCTACAATGTCCACGTTATGCCCCCGGATGGAAACTGGGGTCACTGGTGTCTTTGTCCTCCTCAGATCCACCACCAGCTCTCTGGTTTTTGCTGTGTTGAGCTGCAGGTGGTTCAGCTCACACCATGTGACAAAGTTGTCAACCACAGCCGTGTATTCAGCCTCCTCACCCTTACTGATACATCCCACTACAGCAGAGTCATCAGAAAACTTCTGAAGATGGCAAGACTCTGTCTGGTAGCTGAAGTCCGTGGTGTAAAGGGTGAAGAGGAAAGGAGAGAGAACAGTCCCTTGTGGTGCGCCAGTGCTGCTAACCACTGTATCTGACACACAGTGACGCAGGCGCACGTACTGTGGTCGACCAGTGAGGTAGATGGCTGCTTTTACAGCAGAGTCCAGGCCTGAGAAGTTAGCGCTCCTGTGTTGGGTCATGCGTTTATGCAGTGATTGTTTTGTTTCTCCAATGTAGAGATATTTGCATTCCTCGTTGCATTGGACAGCATACACCAGATTGCTTTTGTGGGTGTGTGGTGTTCTGTCCTTGGGATATACTAGTCTCTGTCTGAGTGTGTTACTGGGATGAAATACACAGGGATGCAGTGTCTATGTAAAGTAGAGAAACCATCGCTAAACAGAGGAGGAGGAGGTCTGAGACACCACTTATCTCCAATTTACAATGCTGCCCAGGAGATTCAACAATCTAACCTCAAAGAACAACTGTCCACAAATGGCCTCTTGTGAATCCAACGGCTGTCATTATGACCCAATAGAGCACTAATGAAGTCGAAACCTCCATAGCTGTAGAGGGTGCTGACTCGCCTCCGCGGCTCTCCTGTAGATCAGACCGGGATACACTCGTGGGATAGGCTTCACTCTGCAATGATGGCTTTCTTCTTCTCTTTCTGGAGACTAGATGCCTAAAGGCACGTTGCTGCCATCCACAGGCCAGAGTTATATCCATTATATTATATCCTTAGATAGATAGATAAACGGATAGATAGATAACTTTATTCATCCCCGAGGGGAAATTAGGTCATCGTAGCAGCGGTACAGAGCAATCAAAGTACTAAAAATAAGATAAAATATAAAATACAAAATAAGAACAACAATAAAATTGAATAAAATAAAAGTACAGTATCGCAGATAAAACACTATATTACAATGTGCTATGTGGATTTTAATGTGCAAGTGAGATAAGGTGCATGTCAGTGATCACTTTGAGTAGTGTGAGTTTAATCCCTGAGCGTCGCTCAGCGTTGTTGTGCAGTGTTGTCAAGTCTGATGGCAGCAGGTAGGTTTTATGGAGGGGATGGGAGACATTGTCCATGATCACCAGCAGTTTTGCCAGCATCCTGTGCTCCACAACCTCCTCCAGGATGACAAGCTTAGAGCAAACAACAGACCCTGCCTTCTTTATGAGTTTATTCAGTGTGTTCGCATCTTTTGCTTTGATGCCCGCACCCCAGGACACCACAGCGAAGAAGATGAGACATATGATATAACATCTGAAGCATCCGGTTGGAGACGTTGAAGGACCTGAGCCTCCTCAGGAAGTAAAGCCGGCTCAGGCCCTTCTTGTAGACTGCCTGTGTGTTTGTGGTCCACTCCAGTTTGTTGTCCAGCACCACACCCAGGTACTTGTAGGAGTCCACAATGTTGATGTCCGTCCCACCAATGCAGACTGGAGAGGGCGGGGGCTTGTTTCTCCTCAAGTCCACCACCATCTCTTTTGTCTTTGCCACGTTCAGCTGCAGGTGGTTCTCCTCACACCACTTGACAAAATTGCCGACCAGGTCCCTGTACTCATCCTCCCTTCCACCCTCCACACGCCCCACAATGGCCGTGTCATCAGAGAATTTCTGCAGATGACACGACTCAGTGCGGTACTTAAAATCTGCGGTGTAGGTGGTGAAGAGGAAGGGCGACAGCACAGTTCCCTGGGGGGCGCGGATGTTACTTATCAGGCGGTCAGACACACAGTTTCGTAATCTCACATACTGCGGCCTTCCCGTCAGACAGTCATTTACCCATGTGACGAGAGGAGAACCCACCTGCATGTTCTCCAGTTTGGCCTTCAGAAGCTTGGGCTGGATTGTGTTAAAGTCGCTGGAGAAGTCAAAGAACATGATGCGGACAGCGGTGTTGGGTCTATCCAGGGAGGAGTAGGCTTCCTGCAGCAGGTAGATGAGTGCATCATCAACCTCAACATGGGGCTGATATGCAAATTGTAGGGGGTCCTGTGATGGGCACACTAGGGGTCTGAGGTGTGCAAGAACCAGCCTCTCCATGACCTTCATAATGTGAGAGGTCAGTGCAATTGGCCTGTAGTCATCCAGTGCCACAGGATGTCCTTTTTTGGGCACTGGAACAAGGCAGGATGTTTTCCAGAGTACTGGGAGAACTCCGCAGAGCTGACTGGCACAGGCCTTCAGCACGCGAGGGCTGATGCGGTCCGGTCCGGCGGCTTTTCTCTGACTGAGCTTCTCCAGTTCTCTCCTCACCTGGCTGGCTATGTGACCTGACTGGGGGGCGGGAGGTAGTGCAGAGTGGTGACTGCTGCAGAAGTTTGTAGGTAGCAGTGGGGGATGTGCGAGGGTCCTGGGGGAGGGGGGTGTGAGACGGACTGTGGTGGGGGCCAGCAGGGAGGTGGGGGGTGGGGTAGGGGGGGCAGGAGGTGGTGGAACCTGCTGTCTGCTGGGGGGGGTTGGGTTGGGGTTGGGGGCTGGTGTAGAGCTGTGGGGGGGTTGTGACAAGAGGTAGTTGCTCAGAGGAGCAGCAGGGGGGCTGCTGGGGGAGCTGGGGTCAAACCTGTTGAAAAACAGGTTAAACTCGTTCGCACATTGTTCATTTCCCTCTGCTGTTCCTCCTCCTCTCCTTTGGAAGCCGGTGATCTCACTTATCTCCCTCCATACATCCCTGGTGTTATTGTTCTCCAGTTTGGATTCTAGTTTTCTCCTGTAGTTTTCCTTACTCTCCCTGATGCTGTGTTTAAGTTCTCTCTGAACATGCTTGAGTGAGGAACAGTTCAGTGCATAGTTCAATATTTTCAATGCGCACGTTGGGTAACACATGTAAAGCAAGGAAGCCTGCGTTCAAATCTCGTCTGTGGATTGACTTTGTATGTAATCGCACTGCTTCTATCCCATCAATCGCGTGAGGTGTGATCGCAGCATTAGAATGAAAATGCAGTAGTGTGGATCTTGTGAACATAGTGAAGCATTTAGTAAATAAAGAGAGGGATTTCTCAGGAGTTGATGTAAACCAGAGCTAAAATGAGAGTAAATAGTGTGTGATGTCTCCAGAAACAACCCTTCTGTCTGCCAGATGTGTAATTGTGTAAACATTTTAGCGATATTAATTGTGTAATAGATAATACTTGAACTAATATTAAATTTCTCCATTTTTAGCCAATAGGGGACAGATAGATGGCTACAGTATATCACCATCTTATAATTTTGCAATGGCTAACTTTTTACATCCACCACACTTGTTATATTAACATTCAATTGGAGTCATATTTTTGTCCACCACCAAAATATCCACCCCTATTATATCTGATTTGGTTTGATGATTGATGTCAACCAAGACACAATCTTTCCCTAAACCTAACCAAGTTCTTTGAGTCTAAACAGGTTAACCATACTAAAAGGTGCTCCACTCAAAGTACTGAAAAAAGTGGTTTGGGATTGCCTCCACACAGCTCTTGCCCCAAAGCGTGAAATAATGTTTTTTATATGGCCACATGCACTAACATGCTTGGGAGGTTGGATCATGTATCACAACAAACAACAGAGAAACTCAGAATACAACACACACAGAGGGAGAGCGACTTCATTCTGTAATCAGGACTCCACTATATCTTTATAAAAAACTTGTTTGGTACAATATTAATCTTCTGAATATAGAGTACAGTGCCTTTAAAGGTGCTCGAAATACTGAAAAAAAAGTTGCCTCCAATTGGTTCTTACCGACCGTCAAATACCTTCCTTTGGGACAGCCCTCGGTGTGCAGTAAGCACTCGCATGCATTGACATGCACAAGCGCCTGGACTATCGACTATCAAAACAAACAATAGAAAAAGATTCACTTTATTCTCTGCTACGGACGCCAGTACATCACTATATTTTTACATAGAAAATGTTTGTTTGCTGCTTTATTAATGTTTATGGAGTACAGCTCCTTTAATTGTCATGGGCAGATATCATAGAAAAACAAATGAATGCCAGTCTACATTACTGCAAAACAGACATATGTTGATACTAACTTTTCTGAAGTGCTGCTACTCGCTCTCATTCCCTACTCCTCAAATACTAAGTTTTTTGATGCTCCACAGTCATAGTTTTAAACATGTAGTTAGCATGAATTCAAACAAAAACTATTAATGTCACGTAGGTGTAGGCATCAAAACTATTTGGTAAGGATGACGCATCAAAACTATTTGGTTAGGTTTAGGCATCAAAACTACTTGGTAAGGATAAGGCATCAAAACTATTGGGTTAGGTTTAGGCATCAGAACAACTTGGTTAGGTTTAGGCATCAGAACTACTTGGTAAGGATAAGGAATCAGAACTACTTGGTTAGGTTTAGTCAACAGAAATACTTGGTTAGGATTAGGAAAACTAGTTTGGGTTAAAAAATAACCATGTCTGTTATCTAATTAAGTTTCACTTTCACATAACACGTTTTGCAAATGGAACCATTTTGAGAATATGGTGGTGCACCATGGGAATAAATCAAAGCTAACAACCACCTCTGCTTCCATCTACTTCTCAAATTGATACTGATTAATTAAGAATGGATGGAGCAGATCCATGTGCAGTGTACATGTTGTAACGTGGGCTGATTTAGGTGAAAGTTATGGCCAGTGATGGTTGCGAAAGCTCCAGTTAGCTGAAGGACTGGCAGGCAACATGTGGGAATTCCGCATGGCACTCTAAACATAGACTGTCATACCAAGTATACGTACATACATACTATAACACAGGCCAGGATCCTACACCAGCACATTACAGAAAGAAAAGTGAGTAAATGGAGCCGTCACTTGTGGTGGAGGGCAAAGGTGTGTGTGCTTTTCATGTCAGGCACATTTAATTAAACTGTTACAATGATCAAAGGTTAAAATCCAAGTGAGTGTAAACAAATATATCCATAGATTTAGTCAGTGATGATTGCTAGGCTACATTTATACATTGCCATAGGCTAAAATGTATAGGGTTATAAATAAACATTGTATCAGTAGCCTATTTATTGGTGATCAGATAGCTGAACAGACAGCCAACAAGAGCAGCATACAGTTATTAGACTACTGGTTACATTATGATTACTTGCTTTTATCAAAGTATGTTTTTATACTACTCTGAAACAGATGTTGATAACTTGTCCAAGGCTGGAGGTGTAAAAAACATGCTGCATGGCAACGTTCAACTTAATCCTTTTTGGGAGTGTTGGAGACTGCGGTGAAGTTTTAAGTTGGTTATTCGACGGATATTAACTCCGGTCCCAGACACAACTTCTAACCGAGGATCGTTGATGGTCCCTAAATCAGTTCCCAGCGATTCAGTGGCTCTGGGAGGTGAGCTCACTGTCCCAATGCTGCTAACACTGGGTGAACCTCAGTAAATGCACAGCTGGCCACAGAAAAGAAATGAATTCCCCTCAGTGTTGTCATGGAGTTATGACCTAAACATACAGACTAAAATGTTGTTTTTGTCCCAGGCCTTAAACAGGTGTAATGATGCTGTGAAAACAGCCTGTTTAACATGGGGGTCAACAGGAAACTCCTCTATTATGAAACCTGCTCTGAGAAACCACTCTGAGAACTGCAGTTTTTGATCACCCAGTTAGTCGCTGTGGTGGGGGGCTTGGTTGAACGCCTGGTGCGTGTCATACAGACACCAAAAAACATTTCATATCAATGTTTCTGTGGTTTGCATAATTATATTTATAAAAAAAACTCCAAATGGCTTTTGGTCTTTGTCAAAACATACTTGTTGTTGCAAATTACTGTTTTGTACTGTATGTATGCAAATGCACAGGTGTATATGCGCCCAGCCTTTCATTAAATACTCCTCTCCACTTTTCTGTGCCTCTTATTTGCATCTGAATCAGACACTCTCAAAGAGAAGAGGTCTGGTCCTGCATATCAAACTCTTGTCCATCATGCCTACAGTATGTGTCTGTGTATCTTACACAGCATAGGTATTCCATCCAATCAGACATGTTTTACACAAGCACTTCAGATATTTGGGGCGGCACGGTGTTGTGGTGGTTAGCCTTTCACTGCGAAAGGGTTCCTGGTTCGAATCCCGGCTGGGGCCCTTCTGTGTGGAGTTTGCATGGTCTCCCCTTGTCTGCTTGGTTTTCTCCGGGTTCTCCGGCTTCCTCCAACAGTCCAAAGACGTCGGTGTTTGGTTAACTGATGACTCTAAATCACCCGTAGGCCTGAATGTGAGTGTGAGTGGTTGTCTGTCTCTGTTTGTCTCCATATGCCCTGTGATAGACTGGTGTCCTGTCCAGTGTTTACCCCGCCTCACGCCTTATGGACAAGCGGTTGAAGATGGATTGATGGACTTCAAATATTCTTCTTCAAACACACAAGTCTGTTTGTAAATTTGAAGTAAATCCACTCATGCATTTGAGTACAGTATATACTCTACCATACACAAACAGGATAATCAATAGCTGCAGGGGATGCCTCTTACTGTATACACACATGCACGCACCCCTCCTTCCTCATAAAGCCATATTAGCATTGATTTAGCATGATTCCAGGTCCATATTTTTCAGGAAAGCTGGCACCAGACCCACTTTCCCTGCCTCATATGTGGAACCTATTTCCAGCAAGAGCCATTTAAGAGAGACCGGAGCCCCCAGAGGGAATGGTAACACTTCTACTGACACTGTGATACCTCGCAACTTCTGGCTTTGTTATTGAGGCTACTATGCGCTGTCTTGACACCACACGCTATTTATACACCTTTTATCTGTAATGAAAAAAGAGACAGTGTAGAAAATGATAGTCTCCTTGTTGCATGTGGAATTCTCAGATGTCAAGGTGGCCTTTTACTGGAAGTCATGTGGATAATGGTGGCATACAATCATAACTCAAATTGTCATCATTATCTGATGATATCTGTCTTTGTATCTGTTTACCATATTAATTATCTGTATCCGTACTCGGGGTGGCTGTGGCCTAACACGGAAGTGGGCAGAATTTAACCCGGAAGTGGGTTGAGTTGTCTTAAAATGGCCAGGGCTTTAACCAGTGTGTTGTTTTAAGCATTCAATTGATATGGGTTGATCAGAAATAGTTATATTTATTGCTGATTATTAAACTATTTACAGGACAGCAGCAGACTGGGGCTGTGACAAGTATATCACAGATCATTCAATCCGAGCAGAGATATAGACGCGTATTACTCGTATCATAATCGTACTCAGCAAAAGTGCGTTATCCGTACCGGATACTCGTTTCAGCCGGGTATCCGGCTCATCTCTATCTTGTGTAGATAGTATCAGTAAACAGCTTTAATCCTGGTGAGCTATATAGACATTCACCCCCAATATAGTTATCATGAGCAGCAAAATTAGCTTTAGAGACCAAAACTGTTTTTGTACCAGACTGTAAATATGTTTATTTCTGCTGTAAAGTTGGACTTTAGTTTTCTTTGGACATTGTCTATGGGGATTAACTCAATTGGAGAACACCTCAAGTGGTCATAAGTGGAACTGCAGTTCAGCCCAGAGGTGTCAGCTTAAATAACATAGAGTGACAAACTCTAATTTATAGCATCTTACTGATATATTATTCATTACTAAACATCTGAAAAAAGCTAGTGTTAACTTCATATAGTATCAGGACAGTCACTTAAAGGTTTAATATGGACAATGAGCAGAGCACAGCCAACTAGTGTCTCAAGATCATAGTCTCAACAACAAAAAATAATTCCAGCAGTAGGGTTACCAGGTTTGTTGCAGAGTGTGTCAAGCGAGGAGACAGGAGACCAGAGTCAATTTGAGCCTGTTAGAACCCATCCCCTCGGGCAAATCGCACCATAATAACAAGGATTAGAGGAGTTTGACTAAATTACCGTTAGCCGTTACCGTTAGCCGTTACTGTTAGCCGTTACTGTTAGCCGTTACAGCTAAGTAAACATGAAAGTGATCTTACTGATCAAGGAGAAACGTAGAAATTTCGGCGTGCGTTTTAATGACTATGGTTTTTGCCCGTCTCGGGTCACTCAGCTGCTGGAAAAAATAACGCCCCTTTCACTAAGGCTACGAAGCAACTGCAGGATTGGATTGGAAACAGAACGGGACAGAAAGTTTTTTTTTTTTAAATATTGATTCAGACTAAATGTATTTTTTTATGGAAAAGCAATACTTTCATTCTGTACCCCTCAAAATGCCCCTGTGGGTGTATTTTTTTCTAGATATAGCTTTTAATAAAGATTCTACATATTCATCCTTTAACTTTATGTTAGGATTAGGACCTACGTCTTGTGATACATCTGACAGTAGAATATTGAAAGCCAGCTTCAAATGTTATTCATTGTTCCTCAGTTTTGGTATTTTTTTCCTTAGAACATCCAGAAGCAGTACCAAAGTCAGAGTCTCTACATACAGTCTATGGTCAGAAATGGTCTGAACCATGATGGCAGCAGCTGAGATACACCTCACAAGCCCTAAATGTATACGGTGTATCTATGTGTACATAAGGAGGCTGAGAAGGAGTTTTTCATTACTCTTTAGTGTGCTAGAGATACAGCCTTAACTGTAACTTTCCAACTCTGAACATTGTTCACTGCATTGGAATCAATTTAGTTTAATAGATCCATATCTGCACTAGTGTGTTAGATTAGTGGGCAAAACACAATTGCACACCTCTTTAAAATATAGATGTTAAATTATGAACTGGGTAAATCCTTTTTTGTTTATTTTGCTGCCGAACAACAAACCATTCAGCAGAACTGCAGCTTTCAGTGTCCTGTGGTCTTGAAAGAAGTTTCCTTATTCTCTTTCCACCTGGCCTGTTTCTCTGTCAGAGAAGCTCTGAAAGTCATTGACAGGAATGCAGTGGGCAGGGGGAAGGACAGCAGCCAATCGTTCTTCATTTTTATTGTATTTTGTTATTTTCTCGGTGCTGTAGACATATTGCCTTGCTCGATTGCATTGTCACAACCCCCAAGGGGGGGTGTTAACTCTTCGCAGAAAGAACAAGCTCCCAGGGCCTTCGGGGATGTGGAGGGGATGGGGGTCACAATAAAAAAAATGCTGAGGGAGGCAGAAAGCTTCTGGGATTGAAAGCACAGAGAGAAAAAAGAACTGAGGCTTTGCCTTTGTGTGTGTGACCATGAATATTCAAGTGTGTATGTACAGTATGAGGAGAGAAAAAGAGGACAAAAAGTGTTGCATGTTGACGTAGCATACTCGGAGTCTGTTCTCTCAACTGGATTCAATCGTCCTCGCTTACAGGAGTCGACAACTTGTCAGACTTTGACTCCACCTCATTTCCTCTTACTAAAAAAAGGGCATGAATGTGACGTTGGGGGGAGGGAGATACGTTCATCTGGCTGACGTACACCTCCGAGGAGAAGTGAGGGCCAGAGGCTAGCTGACACTCAAGAGGCCACGCCCCTAATTATTCATAAACATTCACCTCAAATAAAATAAAAACTAGCCTGGTACAAAAAAAATTCACCCCCTTCAGTGTTGTCATGGAGATATGACCTAAACATACAGACTAGAATGTTATTTTGTCCCAGACCTTAAACAGGTTTAATAATGCTGTTTAACATAGGGGTCAATGGCGGAGGGCTACGCTACCACTGCAACTGTATATATTAATGCGCTCATACGAAGAGTTTGAGCATGTTTTCGCCGAAAGTGTAACAAACACCGCTGCAGCAGCAAAAGAGAGGGAGACGGCGTGGGAGAACATTGCTGCTGGGGTCAATGCGTAAGTTTAAATGTAGTCCTGTTGCAATCACAGTAATATCACAGGGGGAACTGCTTGAGTGGTAGCCTATTCATTTATTTAATTTAGGTGCATTCCCACGGGGGAGAAGCGCACTTGGCAGCAGCTTAAGATGAAACATAAAAACATTGTTCAAACAGGTAAAACATCGGCACAATCTCATGGTGACGCCTCATTTTGAGCATGTTTTACATTGTAAAGTAAATATTACCGTAAGTGGCTGTTTTATATGTTGTATAAAAAACTCCCATTTGCAAAAAAACGCAGCGCAACACACAATATCTGCTGGGATATGAGAGCATGACTTTGGTTGTTAATGTTGGAAATGTAAGGACTGATGAGATGGACTGTGACATGAAACGATGTTGTGCCGTATTCAGCACCCCTGCAGTGAAATGCACCCCCTCGCATTATAGGTGATATTCTGGATCAGAAGGCTGTTGTTTCCACCTATAGGAGTAGTTTATATACAGGTAACCAAATTAAAAGCACAGACTTTTGAACCTATGAATTGCAAGAAAAGCTGGGATTATATTTAGGAAACGCTAAGTCAAATACATTCAACTTGCTCAAAAGATCCATTTCATTCATTTTGTAATTATGGCTGCAGTATATTAAGGACGTCTATGTGCGGTCTGATAATCATCTCCCGACAAATATTTAATTCTCTGCGCAGTAATGCTGCACCTTCATCCACGGGATCGTTATCAAAAGGACACGCCATGGTAGTGAAATATTCACCACCTAATATAACATCTAATGACTGATTTTTGCAATGATTTTCTGAAAAAACGGACAGAACTATACTACGCCAAAACTCGCCTGCTGACTGAATGAATGAGGAAATCAAACACTGTGTGTGGCTGAAAGAGGGCGGACACAGAGAGAAACTCAAGGTTTTCTGAGAAAAACCTGGTCCCGACCAGGTTAGTTTCAGAGAGCATGTTAACATGGTAACTGACCGAGAGGTTAAGTTACCTCTCTTTGTGAAACAGGCTAGAGTTACCCCTCTGTCTCTGGTTTGAGTTATCTCCCTTTGTGAAACGGAAAACTCAGAGTTTCCCTCATTTCAGGGTTAACAGACTCAGAGTTTTCACTAAACCTGCTTTGTGAAACGGACCCTTGGTATATTTTTAAATAAATGTAGCCATTGCGATGTGATGCTGTATGGGTCATGCTAGTTTTGCACTCTGCCACTCTGTTGTAAATGTAGATGAGATTCAGGGAGACCAGGACTAACACAAATTAATGTACACTGTATTAGGGAAAAATGAGACAGCCTCCGACAGCATTCCAAAAAAAAACACGATTCTTAAAAAAGAATTTCAAATACTTGTTGCCGAGTCTGATAAAAAGGTAAATAGATAAATAGCCATCATTAGGAATAGACATCATTGCAATGATGATGATATTACAGTATAGTTGGGGAAAAGTAGGAGCTGGTTTGGTTATTAGCAATTATCAAAGATAATGAATGAAAATGTGAACATGAATACAAATGCATATAAATAAAAATTATAGACATGAATTATTAATAATGGGGAACAATAGCGGACCAATAACCAGGTAGTAAAAAAGGTGGTCACTTAATAATGTCAATATTCAAGAAATATTGACATTTATAGTGTGTGATTAGTAAAAAGAGGAACAGGATGTGCAGAGTAATGCTTTTTTTTTTTTAAATATAAGTAACAGGTCAAACAAGAAATTGCAATAATCATAAGGATGAAATTTAGTTAAAAGCAGTGTTGAACAATGTTACAGCTGGGTGAGGAGTCATCCATGATTGAACAGCAACAAATCTTTCTCGCTGCACTCCTGGGATGTTGCAGCAAATCTAACAGGAAAGTCTTTTTCTTTCTGCAGATATAAAATGGAGGATAAATCTACAGGGCTATTGGATAACAATAAATATCGGTTCTTTACTGTCACTGTCTGTTCCCCCGGATACAGGTCAATAACAGCGTTTAGTATCAGTGACCTGGTTCCATTATCCTGCTAGGGCCACGCTGTGCTGAGATGAAGAGCATTACTGTCTCTGTTGCATAAGAATGATCTGGGGCTCTAATGTTGCAAAAATACATCAGATTGTACTGAAGTCATTGAAAAAATAAGCCTACTTCTCACTTGATTTATTACCTCAGTAAACATTTTCCAAATGAGTTTATGGTCTCAATCACTAGTTTCAAGTCTTCCTCAATACATGATGATGATTGGTATATTATGGTCCAATTCATAGAAAAATAGACGATAAAGAAGGGGAGAATTTACAAGGCAGAAGCAGTACTGAGCTGTGGTCTAATTTGCTGAATAGGGGTCATGGGAATGGCTTATATCCATCGCGAAGGGTGGTGGTGGTGGTACTCTAGCAGGACTTTCCTCATGTTGGAGTTATTAAAAATCCCCAGCCAAAATGAAAGCAGCCCCAGGCCTTGAGGTCTCCGTCCTGTTGATAACTCCATATAGCTCGTCCAGTGCTTGGTTAGTGTCAGGATGTACATCTCTGTGAGCAAGACTGATGGGCAAATAATAAGGCCGGCATCCAATTATGAGGTGGTCTAAGTTGGGAGAACAGTCCGATGAAATCACCTCCACATCCAGGCACCACTTGCTGCTGATCATGAAGTAGTCGCTTCCCCCTTTGCTCTTCCCCAATGTTATTGTCCTATCCTGGCGATGAATGGAGAGTCTGTGTGGAACAATGCCGCAGTCTGGAGCCGCTGGGTTGAGCCAAGTCTCTGTGAGGACCAAAACATTACATTTCTTAATGTCCCGTTGAAACAGCATCCTGCTCTGGAGTTCATCCAGCTTGTTGTCCAGTGACTGGGCATTCGCCAGAAGAATACTTGGGAGAGGAGGCCGGTTCTCACGTTTTCTCAGCCTGACCAGGGCTCCAGCCAGCATCCCTTTGCTTTCTCCATCTCCTGCGTTGTCCAGGTGAAGCAACAGGTAGCCAAGGTAGATCGCCATTGTTTGCGGGTGATGGTGAAAAAGAGCGATTTGATGTGCAGAAGTTGTTCTCTATCATATTGTATGATGGACTTGCTTAGGCTGAACATATGTCACTTAGATGTAAATATAAAACTAAAGTAATAAATAAAGTAATAAAAAGCAAAGTTGAAGAGGAGCTTGAGACACGGCAGCCATCTGTAGTGCCATTTTGTTAGTTTAGTTCACAGTCCTGGTTGTGTGTAAAACAGTATTCCCTGGAGGGGTTCATTTGCAGTGTGAACGCAATCTACCCATCAATCGACACCTGACTCACAACCTTGTTTCATCCTTAACAGAGTGCATGACAGCAGACAGTGGTTTACTGAAGCCTGACGTTTTACTTGAAGACTACAAAAGCTAGAGAAAACAGGATGTGCGTTGACCTGGATCAGATTAGGTACATTTTTGTTTTCTTCTGGTGAAAGGAAAACAAGAGGGAAATCTAGCCTGAGGCAAATTCTTCTGGGAAATTTCTGACCAAAAGGGAACAGTTTGCCCTTGCATGGCATTTCTTTACAACTTTGGGACGCTGGTAAACGTTGCTACGTGAACACAAATGAATCAAGGGACAAACACAACAAACAACTGAATCATTTTAGCCTCTGAATTGGAAGAGTGAAGACGGCCTCAGAGTGTGTTTGTGTGTGTGCTAGGGGGGCATTGGCATCAAAACTGATCATCTGCTATTTATCAAGTAAAGAGGGACTTAATATTTGTCTGATGCCTGGAGCTATGATCCTCCACAGGGGGCAGTCTCAGGGACAGCATCCAAGCTTAGATGCACTGTGCTGAGACGATGTGGCTGCTGTCTGGTAACAGTAGTGGCAGTAGTGGTTAAGCATGGCAGCTAAACCTGCAACACATGAGGCTGAATACATGCCTCAACAAACACACACACACACTCTCACACGCACCAGGTCATGCAGGGCTAATGCGGCCCTACAGGATGCTGTAATCAGTGTTAGGGCTGTGGGCTGTGTCAAAACACTGAGGAGTGAAATCTCAATCGCAGGATGGGACCTGACGGTGCACTGAGGGGGAGAGAATAGGAGAATTGGAGAGAGGCAGTGCTGTGACAACCAAAAAAGGCCAGGGTAGAAGCACTAAGGGATTTAAATGTTACAGCTGGGTGAGGGGTCATCCATGATTGAACAGCAACAAATCTTTCTCGCTGCACTCCTGGGATGTTGCGGCAGCAGCAAATCAAACAGGAAAGTCTTTTTCTTTCTGCAGATATAAAATGGAGGATAAAACAACAGGGCTATTTGATGACAATAAATATCTGTTTTTTACTGTCACTGTCTGTTCCCCCTGATTCAGGTCAATAGCAGCGTTTAGTATCAGTGTCCTGGGTCCATTATCCTGCTAGGATCAAGCTGTGCTGTGAAAAGCAAAAGCATTACTGTCTCCTTCTGTTTCATCTGCCACCACACTCCTGTGGGACACAGGTCGGCAGCTGAGACCTTCCTGTGGCCACAGTCTGCTCTTCTGCTCTATGTGATGTAGGGTTAGTCTAAAATGTCACTTTGCTGATATTGACATTTGAGTGTGAATTTACAGACATAGTCTCTCTTTGTCTGCCACTATTATGATGCAGTTTGACGAGATGTTTTCACAAGAAAACTACAGTTGCTTGTAATGCCATAATCACAGACTTTTGCATTAATGTTAAATTTTTACTAATATCACCCTGATGTTTATTATCTCTTGCTAATAGTTTAAAAGGCTTTTACAAGAAAACAGATGCTGTATTGTCAAAAACTAATGAATGAACTAATGAAAACACCCAAATTCCAATAATACATATTTTCTCTCTCCCTCTTTAAGAGTACCTCTCCATGCAGATAGTTTTGGCTTTAGGTTCTGCCTACCCACTGTCACCCAAAACAAGGTGAAGGTAAATGGAATTATGTGTGTGGTGCTCACACCATTAAAAAATTATATATTAGAAGACTGAAGACCTTTACAAACTAGGGGCATTCCAGATCGGCTCAACACAGTCTTTGGAGTGGATCTGGTATACGGTGCGAAGGTTTGTCGTCTTTAAACTGCCTACAGATCTTCGGTGTTGTTGTATAATCCTCATGCCTGTATTACATTGAAAAAAAAACACATTCTGAAAACAAAAACGCTGCTTGATAGTTGCGTAACATTCGCTTTCTGCGTGAAAGTACTCATGACAAAAACACAAGTTTGATAAAATACATTGGCATAACTGCGCAGGTAACTGTTTGACTTCGAGCAGAAGTGATGTATGCAATAACAAAATCAGCTGGAGATGCTTGATAGACACAGGTGTGAACAGTGCTGTGTCTTAGTTGTGCATTTGCGTTTCGGATCATGGACGTGCATTTTCATCAAGTTGAAACAGGGCCTAATAGTCTGTGGGGATACATTCAAGTACTCCAGCTTAAGCAGAAAACAAATATTACATTCGAGGTGGGTGGGAATGCCTTGAAGGTATTTGTTTATAAACCAAAGTATTGGATAAAATTAAAATTTTACCTGACGGAGGTGTTAGATGAAAAGATTAAAGAGCTGTGGAATTCTTACTATGAACACCATAACGAAAATTCCAGTTGTATCCATTGAACCGAGGGTGGAGTAGGAATCCTCTATCAGATATCTCATGCTTAGCCAAATATCTGGTCATCCACCACTGACCTTTCAGTGTGGGTTTTGTGGACTTGTGGGCCTACAAAACCTCAGAGAGAATCTTGCCCATTTGATTTTGTAGCAGCAGATTCCTGCAGAGCACAATGGGAGCGTACTCCTCCACCCTGCTACTGTGTAACCTATTTTTTTCTGGGCTGCAGCTCAGTCATCAGCTGCACCTGCACCAGCCTCTCATCACAAGGGACATCATGGTTCAACTACACAGCTCTTTGAAATATGATAATATTGATATTTGTGGGATGGAGGATGATAATTCTGGTTTGAGGATGCCATTGAATTGTCAGGAAGGGTTCTAGTCTGGATTGTTACTTGTTAGAGTAGTTTGAATGCAGCATACTTTTTACTCTTGAGCAGATTTTTTGAGAAAAATCATTATTTTACTCAGTTGGGTACATTCATCATGCTACCTTTATGTATTTATTATATATATATATATTTTTTTTTTCATTAAGAGGAAGGTGGTCAGCTGGGTGCCGGTCTGCTGAATACCTCTTCAGCCTGCAGAATTGAGCAGGGATCAACGCCGTATGTTTAATCCCGCTGTAGGAATTTTACACACAATACTTTAGTTAAATCATAAGGACCTCACAGAGTATATATTGCGTAATTCAAATTCTACAGGAGGCTTTCTGGAGTCAGCAGAGTCGTTGGCAGTTTAGTGTGCCAGCAGGCATTTATTAGCAAATGGACATCGGATGATACAGACGTCTGGAGAAATGTTCTATTCTCTATCTAGAGTAACTGTGTGCAAAACAGTACCCGTGATCATAGGCAAGAAGTTCTGATATCTATTCTAACTACTCCAGCATTTATGCTTGTTACAAAGGCGTGGTTTATGTGTCTGCTTGCGCTGGTCCTGACCCGCCTTGGCTTCCTGCCAATGTCTTCACCCAGCCCTGAAGCCGAGTCACGTAAGACCGTGCTAGTCCGGGTGTGGCCCCTGGCTGCAGCGGTTCCTGGTGTTTTGGTCTGAGGATGGTGCAACCTGTAAGTAACTCATGAGGGGTAAATTTATTTTCTCTGTTCACACTAGCCCTCATAGAGTGTAGTGCCATAGGCAAACAGTCTAGCCACGATAGACCTGTAGTTGCCATCATTTTTGCTATTTTCTCTTTCCTCATTTCCTCCTCATACTTAATAGGCAGACCTGAAGCTGTCACAAACCCTGCTCTCTCCCACTCTTTTAGCTGACAATGCACTGCTGCACTGGCATACGCTGAGTCTGTATATATGTTTACTCTCTTTCCCTCACCATGGTTACAAGCTGCTGTCACTGCCATCACTTCCACTAGCTGAGCTGATGTTTTTTCTGTCACTTCTCCTGTACTTGGTGTCTCAAACTTTCCCTGATCTTTGATAACCATTGCCCATGCTGCGCTTAGTCCTCGATTATCTTTTCTGAAACAGCAGCCGTCTACATACAAGTCCATGTCTGGTCGGTCTATTGGTTTTGCATGCAAGTCGGGTCTCACTTTAATGGCCTGCGCTGTCAGTGGAATGCAGTCATGTGGGTTTTTGTCATCTGGAACTGCTAAACAGCTCGCTGCATTAACTCTCTCAGTCGAGAGCCTGATAGAGTAAAAACGGATGATGAGATTAACGCTATTACACTATGCCTGGTCAAAATTTTGAGTGGATGCCCTGCCACTAGGTGTTCTACTTTCTCTAGGACTCTGGCTAGTCCTGCTGCATGTCTCACACACGGAGGTTGTCTTAACTCCATGTGATCTAATGGTGTGCTTACATATCTCAGAACTGCTCTCCCTTGTGCTCCCTTGGGCGGCCGTCCTCTGTTCGAGAGATTGGTGGTTCAATCCCCATCTCCCCCCGGTCCACATGTCGAAGTGTCCTTGGGCAAGACACTGAACCCTGAATTGCTCCTCGTGCATGTGTGTGTAAATGTGGTGTGAATGGTTAGATCAGATTAGATGGTATGTAGATTTCCACTGCCATCAGTGTGAATGTCTGTGTGAATGGGTGATTGTGACAGACACTGTGAAGCGCCTTGAGTAGTCAGATGACTAGAAAGGCGCTATATAAGTACGAGTCCATTTACCATTTACCATTACCTTGTGGTGTTTTCTGGTATAGTACTGCATTCATTGTCCCGTCTTTCTCTGATGTGTCTAGATAAAATGGTTATTTGTAGTCTGGAGTCTGTAGAGATGACGCCAACGCCATTTGAGTTGTATGAACGCTTCTTCTGTCTCCATAGTCCAGTTCAAAATCCTCTTCTGATTTCTCATCCCTGCCTCTAAGACCATTTTTCTCAATGGTGCTGCCTTGTTGTTGTAGTCTGGGATTAAATGTTTGCTATATCCTGTCAGTCCTAGCAAGCTCAACATTCCTTTCACGTCTACTGGTTTTTTCGATGTCTTAAAATCGTCTCTCTGTGTGCCTCTGAGAGACTGGTTCCTTCTCCGGTTATCCATCTCCCTAGGGACTGCACCTGTGTTCTGCAACACTGGAGCTTTTTCCTCGAGGCTTTGTAGCCTATTTTAGCTAGTGCTTTTAACACTGATTCTGTTGCTTGTAGGCAACAGTCTGCACTGTCTGATGCTATCAACAGATCATCTACATATTGTAGACAAACAGTATTCTCTGGGGGTGCTACCTCCTTCTTTAAATGCTGATTTAATACTTTGTCTAACACTCCGGGTGAGAGATTCATTCCTTGTGGGTAACATGTGTATTGATATCTCTGTCCCTCCCATGTGAATGCAAAGTATTTTCTTAACTCTTGTTCCAAGGGAATGGAAAAGAACGCATTAGCCATATCTATTACTGAGAAATGGGACATTTCCCTAGTGAGTTCTGCTAGTGCTGTGTGTGGGTTTGGGACCGGAATAGGAGGGGTTTCTATTCTTCTGTTGACTAATCGAAGGTCATGTGCCATTCTAAAAGTGCCATCTGGTTTTTGGACTGGTAGAATAGGAGTGTTCCAGTTGCTGTCGGAGGGTTCCAACACTCCATTCTGTTTTAGTTCTTCTATGGTTTTAGTTATGGTTTCCTTTGCTTTTACATTTGTGGGGTACTGGGGTACCCACACTGGCGGACCTGGTTTTACCTTAAATCTGGGTGGCTCTGGCATTTCACATCGTCCTATGTCATTCTTTCCCTGTGCCCACACTGTGCTAGGTATTCTTCCTAGCATGGTTTCTGTCTGTTCATGATCTGTACTTTCCCTGCCATGTGTCCGTGTGATTACCTTTTTCTCTAATTCTGACTGCGAGGTGGTGTGATGAGTGATCTTGTACACCTGTCCTTCTTTGGAGAATGTGACTGCCGGGATTGTGGTTTGTTCCCAGTCCTGTAACTGAGAGGCGGTTTTTACCATGGGCCCTAAATCTTTCGCCTGGGTCCCTGCTCCTAATGCTAGGCTAATATGGGGTGCTGCAGTGTCACCCATGCTGTACCACTCTGCCTGTTCTGCAGTGAGCAGGACTTGTGCTTCTACTCCTTTCTTTGATACATATATACAGTCCGAGTTCAGCGTCCAAGGGGAACCCTCTACTTCCCTAAATCTTTCCTCATACACTTCTTCAGTTTGGGTGCGGTCATAGAGATGAGTACAGTGGGGAACGTCAGGGACCGGTTCATATGGGTGCACTGAGTGAATCCACAGTTTCCATTGTTGATACAGTTTCAAAACATTGGTAATTGGTGGGTCTGGGTCCTCTTTCAATTGAGCCCAGTAAACGTTGGCCGACTGTTGCTGCTAATCAGGATCTTCCCCTAGGATCCATTGTCCATTGTTACATCTTGAAGTAATTGTCTCTGAACAGTCTATTTTTACCCCATTAGGGAAATGAACTTGCACCTCCTGTGGGCCACATAGGATAGATACTTTCAATCTAACTAGGACATATCTTCCTAGCAGTGAGATTGGGCATTGCGGCGAATATCTGCTGTAGAGGTGGTCCCGCCCTTGGTGGCCCTCTCTGGTTTTGTGGACAGTCTCGTGCCCAATGTCCATGACCTCAACACACGAAACACCCATTGTCCCTAGCCCCCGGTGGTCCGCCCCTGCCCCTTCCATAACCTTCTCGAGGATTAAAGCCTCGTCCTCTTCCTCCTCTATACTGTGATTGTGGTGGGCCCCATGGTCCTGGTGGGTTTCATGGTCCCTGGGGATGGGGTCCTGTATAAAATTGGCCTGCAACTGGGGCAACTGGAACTGGGGATTCCCATTGGCGCTGGCTCCCCCTGTTGTTGGCTCATTTGTGCTTGTGTCTTTGCTTTGGCTGCTTGTTTGTGACTCGCACCTTCCTCTCCAGCTTTTGCTAACTGTAATTTAGTCAGTTGTAATTTCAAATTTTCTACCTCAGTCTTGCTTGCCTCTTTTCTCTCATCTGCTCTACGCATGTGATGTTGGAGTGTCCTCATCCATATGTGTAGTGGCTCTGTGTCTGCCCTTGGGTCATTCTCCATCTTTGCCTGCACTTCCTTATCTGTTCCTTTCATAACGGTGGCTTTAAACATTGATCCCTGCAGTGGATCTGACCCTGGGTTTGTTCCTGACCTTTCCTGCCAGTCTTTCCTGCATCTAAATCTAATTGGTCTGTTGACCCTAATCCGTTTTTCTGTCCAATTAATCCTCTCACATCACCTATGGTGAGCTCTGTGCCTACGGTTAGACCAGCTAATTTCTGTAACCATATTCCAGCTCCGTCACTAAATGGTGGTAGTTGTGCATTCATCTGTTCCGTGTCTGCTAAACTAAATGGTTTGTATATCGGTGGTCCTGTCCCTTTTGAGCGTACTAGAGGCATCATGTGAGATTTACCACGTGTTCTAAACGCTACTGGTCCTTCTGCTCCATGCTGTGCCATAAGTCGTAAATCATCTTCTAATTCTCTTCGATTCCTTTCCACTAATTCTTGCATCTCTACTAATTCCTGCATATATTCTCCCTCATCCTCACCATCACTCCTGTCCTTTACTTCCCCGCCCCTTCTTTTCCTTTCTTCCTTCATGTCTCGTCTAGGCTTAGTTCCTGGTCCTCCTCTTCCGCATTCTGACCATAGTATCTCCTCTTCCTCCCCCTCTGAGCCAGAACTCATCAAACTGATTTTTTAGATTTATGTGTTTGTTTTTAAATCCCTCTCTCTTTCTCCCGTGTTTGTCGCTTTTCTGGCTTCTACAGTCATAGTCAGAGTGGTCTGAGTCAGTTAAGTCAGTCTCAGGTTTGGGTTTTCCTGCTTTTTCATTAAACTGCAGTTTTGTCCTTGTTGCTGCTCCCTCTATTTCTCCCTCTAACTCTTCTCCTAGTATTCCTGACTTCCCATGTTCCCTTCCATACTTTTTCACTTCCTCATACTGACTCTCCTTCTCATACTATTTTTTTTTTTTCATCCTCGGAACCTCTCTTTCCACTATCCGACGATCTTCCTCTTTCTCTTCTCTCCTTCTTGTCTCTGCATAATCTTCATTCTTACTTACTCTCACTCTCATACTCCCTTCTGCTTCAATAGTAGTCATTTGTAATGTCTAATCTGGGTATATTCTACTTGCTGAAGGGGCTGATGGGTGGGTCTGGATAGGGTGGGGGTACTGTTTCTGCCTCCTTTTTTTGTGCCCTATTTCTCAGCTGCCTCTACACTCTCAGCTGCCATTCCGGCCATATTCAAATCTGCTCTTCGCTCCTCCCTCTTCTCCTATTCCTTCTCCTCCTTCTTTCTCTTATACCACAACCTACTAGGTCCATTATTTCTGTTTCGCACTACTTCTTCACATGCTCTGTCCTCCTCTAACTGAAGTATTTTTACCATATTCTCTGGCTCACCTTCACCCCAACCTTTACACATCTTTAAATATTCCTTCAAATCTGTCAATCTAGTCTTATGTTTCTTTTTATCCTGACTATGAGTAGGCCTTCCGGAAATGGCCTGTCCTACTACTCGCTGCCAGTATTCATCCCAACCTAATCCCGGGCCTGCCATAGTTAATTCAGCTGTTAAAGTACTATTCACAGGTATTTATTTATTCTTTATTCACACACACTCGTTATTCGGTCAGTGGATCTAGTCCCCAGTGATCCCCCCCTAACTCAAGCTTCTACTCTACCGTGATAGAGCGGAGTGAGACAATAAATCACCAGTTTTAATGACCAAAAGCCGAGTGTCACAGCCCCGTTATTTATGTCTGCAACAAGCTTCTACTGACAGTGTTTAACTATCAGCGGCTCCAGACAGGGTGTATCCACCATCACAGAAACCTACTCACACTTTTATCTGTTTGTGTTCTCTATTATCCTCGAAACCTCCCACACAACAATACCACAAATAAACACAACTTTTAGGTATTTCTTGTACTTTGGTTCCCAGAACCTTGGGTCCCAGACCTACGATTTTTCTTTGGTTCCCAGAACCTAGCTCCCAGAGCTACAAGTCGGTGGCTTTCTAGGCTCACCTAGGGGCTATCCCCCTGTGGCGGTTTTAGTCTTTTGTGCCTAATGTATATTCGAGGGTCTCTACAGCCTCCGGCCTTTCTGCGTTCCCTGAACGTCTTACTGAGCACCGTTTATGCGCCTAGGACCTGTCGGGATTTAAGATCCCAACACTCCTTTATCTTTTACTCTTATACTGATTCCAAATAAGTTTACCAGGCCTTTCTTTCAAATTGTCAGTCCACCGGCTAAATTTGGATAGAATTAACCTCTAGGAAACATACTGACTTTCTCCACCAATTTAGATTATAGGCCGAATCACAGTCTTTACTTCTTAAGAAAAATAGGTGACCGCTTACCTTTCGTAGTGGTGGGCGCCCTTGTGGAGAAGTTCAGTCGGTCCCAGGAGGTTCCCATTGACTCCGCTTGGTCACCGGTCCAACCTCTGCAGCTCCTTTTACCTACTCCTCCTTTTTAGAATTACATCCGGGGTCACCAAGTTTCTCTGTAGGAATTTTACACACAATACTTAAGTCAAATCAGAAGGACCTCACAGAGTATATGTTGCGTAATTCAAATTCTACAGGAGGCTTTCTGGAGTCAGCAGAGTCGTTGGCAGTTTAGTGCGGCAGCAGGCATTTATTAGCAAATGGACATCGGATGACACAAACCTCTGGAGAAATGTTCTATTCTCTATCTAGAGTAACTGTGTGCAACACAGTACCTGTGATCAGAGGCAAGAAGTTCTGATATCTATTCTAACTACTCCAGCATTTATGCTTGTTTCAAAGGCGTGGTTTATTTGTCTGCTTGTGCATGCATATGTGTATTTCAAAAGTAGCCGTTCTGACTCCTCCATCTTCCACACCCGTGCGTCGGGGTATCATCTGTTTCCGCATGACTCATCTTCTTTATCTGTGAAAAAGCACACACACTCATCCTACCTTGTACCTGTCACATATACGCAAATGCAGGACACTGACCATTGACTGGCTAAGCCATATTTCATGCTGGTCAAAGTTCACCAAAGTGAACGGGAGGCGAATGTTCATCTGGCGCATGTGACCGTGGCTTTATACATTAATTGTGATTGAATGCTAGCTGTGAGCCTTGAGTGTCATACACAGTAGTTAGTAGGCATGGAGCATGGCATGGAGCTATGGTAGAGGGAGTGACAGGTGAAGAATTAATAATCATGTGTTAGCATGTGTATTAGTAATGATTAATGAGATTGTGATAATAAGACGCAATTAGTATAATCATTTAAGAATGTGATAGTATATGCCTCTGCTATTATTTGACCAGGCTCAAGCTTTTCTGCTTTCTCTTTCTGCACAGGAACAAGTCAAGGTCACAAAGACAATGAACTAGTCAGCTTTCACACATACATCTGGCAACTAGGTTGAGATTAGACCAAGGGAGGATGAGTGCTGTGCTTTTTCACAGATAAAGAAGAAGACTCCTGTGGACACAGAGGGTACCCCTACGCAGGGAGGAAGATGGAGGCTGGAGGACTGCTACTTCTGAAATACACATATGCACGCACAAGCGGACACATAACCACGCCTTTGTAACAAGTTTATATGCTGGAGCAGATAGAATAGAGATCAGAAACTTCTTGCCTCTGATCACGGGTACTGTGTTGTACACAGTTACTCTAGATAGAAAATAGAACATTTCTCCAGACGTCTGTATCATTCCGATGTTCTCCTGCTAATAAATGCCTGCTGCCATACTAAACTGCCAACGACTCTGCTGACTCCAGAAAGCCTCCTGTAGAATTTGAATTACGCAATATATACTCTGTGAGGTCCTTCTGATTTGACTAACGTATTGTGTGTAAAATTCCTACACAGGCTGTCGATGTGAATTAAATCGTTATAGGAGCTCACGGTGGGATATATACTATTGATGTGGAATCCCGCCGCATTTTGTAGGTAACTTGCGTGATGGGAACTGGGATTTGTGACATCTATACTGATGTTATTAAATGGACACTGTAACATGTTACCAGTCTTTATAATTACTTTTTTTGACATAACCGACACAGTCTATTATGCCCAGCCACATGATTTGCTGAGTTATTCGCTAAATAATAATAATAATAATAAAAATAATTACTTATAGTGTAATTAATGGAGTGATGCTTGCGAGGAGGTTTTTTGTGCTGGAGTTTTTTTTTAATTCAGCCTTTTTCTTAAATTTCTTGCTCACTGAGTTATTTTAATGAATACTTTTACTTTTACTTGCATAATTGTTTCTGTACAGGAACAGTACTTTTACTTGAGTACAATTTTGGCCTACTCTACCCACCACTGCATTTGTTGTGTTATTTTGAGACACTGTTATGCTTATTGTATTTAAACATACTTTGTTTACTTTAAAGTCACAGTAAGGGCATTTAAAGCATCTTTAGCTTCAGTGATGTGATGTCTGAAACTTTGATTCCAATTGAAACAGAAAATATAGGCAGGGATTAGTTCAAAGGTATTTAAATCAATCTTTAACATTTGATTAGATCTTTCAAAAATGGGTGCTGCTTAGCAAATACAGCATAATACAAAGCTGCCCCATAACAAAAATCATTCATAAAGCATTGTTCTTACAAAGAAATAGGCCCTCCTGACCGGCGGTTGCTATGGAATGTGCCATCTTGATTTTAACTTAAGGGCTTTGTATACAGACAATGCAGCACATTTGCATCCATGTGAAAACTGATGCATAATATTCCTCCTTTCCCAAAAGACGGCTTTCTGAGATAGGCGTAAACATGTGACATGAAGCTCAAAGTTGATGTACAACATAATAATGTGATAATTCACAAGTTTCTCTGCCGTGATGGTCAGTATCTCACAGATTTCAGTGGCTTTCCAGTTGCTTATCACGTCGGTCGATATTTTGCTGTCTATCATTGCTGTGACCAGTTGTTTCCTGCTTTTTAAACTCCCGGCTGTGGGTCGCACCACAGTTCACTTCAGCGACACCTCCACCCAAGTATCACATGTGTCACCAGGCCATATCACTCTATTTACATTGAAATAGAGTCACCAGTATGTGTAGAGTCTGAGCCATCACATTAGGGGGTAAATCACACCGGCTAAATGTCTGCATGTGCGGACCAGGCCGCAAAAAGGCAGCCAAATGAGTGTCTTAGAGCGTGCTCACACTATCCTTTTGGCCGCGGCCAAAACCGTTTTTTCAGCTAAAGTCTAGTACCTTTAAGTAGTGTGAGCGCACCCGCTCCGCGCTCAACTGGGGCCAGCTGGGCCGCCACGGCCCGCTTGAAAGAGGTGGTCTTTAGCGGAGCCGTTTGCACATGTACGAGCACGAGCGTGCGCACGTGCACGCGCACGAGCCCTACGGCAGTTGTTGTAGTTAAATGTCCGCGCATGGTCCGTCCTTCTATTTACATGTCCAAACAGGCGGACATAACGCTACTGCCGTAGGGCGCGTGCGCGTGCACGTGCGCACGCTCGTGCTCGTACATGTGCAAACGGCTCCGCTAAAGCCCACCTATTTCAAGCGGGCCGTGGAGGGCCAGCTGGCCCCAGTTGAGCGCGGAGCGGGTGCGCTCACACTACTTAAAGGTACTAGGCTTTAGCTGAAAAAACGGTTTTGGCCGCGGCCAAAAGGACAGTGTGATCACGCTCTAAGGGCGTGATCACACTATCCTTTTGGCCGCGGCCAAAACCGTTACGAGCGTGTACGAGCACGAGCACGAGCCCTACGGCAGTAGCGTTATGTCCGTCTGTTCGGACATGTAAATAGAAGGACGGACCATGCGCGGACATTTAACAACAACAACAATGGTGGTGAAAGGTTCACGTTGGTGTGATGCGGAGGTGGAGTGTTTACTGCAGATTTGGTCGATGAAAAGATTCAAAAACAGTCGACAAGACGCACAAAAACTCCGAGGTCTATGGAAAGATTTGTAAACAAAGCCACACACGCGATCAATGCCTGTGACGTGTTACGGCGTGATGGCGTATGGACAGCAAGAAGCATTGGCCGAGGCCCAGGTAGTGTGAGTACAAACGGGGCTGGGGCGCGGGGGGGAGAGGGAGGGGGGACAAGTACCCTAAAGTCCGGGTCTCGGTCCGGGAGGACAGTGTGAGCAGGCCCTTACTGTCCAGTGTAAAAACACTTATTTGCCAATTGCTGCCCTATTAGCTTAACCGAGCATAGCCTAGCATTTGCGTAGCTTGCAGACATCGAGAAGTTTCTCACACATACATACATACACATAATATAAAGTATACAACACATATCATGAAACTGCTTTTCTAGCTCAATCGTGTTGTCACCAAGATATCAACTGAAAACAATAATTTTTCCATGGAAAATTCTAAGCTACAGCGAAAACTCAAACTTCAAATTATGGCGTTTTTTGTTTTTTTTACTTTTTGCCTCCGGCAGCTTTAAATGTTTGTATAATTTTGTGGAGCAGGTGGTAATCTCTGATCTCAATTACCAATGAGTGTCTCTCAGTAGGACCCTAGCTGATAAAGAAGGAGACTGGAGTCATGCATAGGACTGATGTTACCACTTGTGAAAAAATATGGCTTGCTTACTGTACCCTTAAGAATAATATAGTACATGTGTTTTATAATTATAAAGTATATTTTAATTTGTAGAAATTAAATAATTTTTTTTATACTGAGTTTTGAGTACTGAGTACAATTTTTTCATGAATGCACATGGAAGTATACCTAGTGTACTGTAATTAACTGCAATTTTGTGTTTATTTCATTTCATTATTGAAAATGTTTCACTTGAACACAGACTAATGTCAGTGCTATGGGTTGTCTGCTCCTTCAAGCTGGATAGGAATCAGAAATTTTCTGTTTTATCCTGTATGAGGATGGGCACATTTACAGTGCCCCACGTGGGTGAAGGTCTTCCATATTTCACAGCATGCCAAGTGGCCCATAAACATGTCTGCATCATCACATTACCTGCCTCTGAGATCTTTCAAATCTTCCATCCAAAATCCATTTAGAGGACGCTGTTATGTAACTGACCTGAAATCATTGCCTCGAGGCGACAGGCCTCCCACTACCACCATCTCCTCAGCCTCCCACTATGTAATTCCGACAGGGGCATGGTCAGAGCAGGGCCACCGCCTCCACCTACAACGTCCTGTCCACCAGGCCCTAAAAGAAGGATGCTGAGTCCAGTCAGTCCAGGACAGAGTGGGTGGTCGAAGAGAGAGAGGAAGGCAGGGGAAATGAGAAGGGCGGGTGGGAGATGTGAAAGAGCTTTTGTGGATTGACAAGACATTTTGATAGCAGTGTTCACCTCAGCCAAGTACTCAGTGAATACATGGTGACATTTAGTGAAGTGTGAGAATGCATAGAGGGACAAAACACTAGCATCACCCAATTAACTCTGGCCGTCATTTTTCAAACACCAAGCCACATCTTTCACTTGAAGTTTTATCAGCCTAATATACACAAAATGGGGATTCTGACATTTTGACATTTATGTCTTATTTACTCAAATAACTCAGGGTATACAGTACAAACTCTGGCAGGAAAGTTGCACGTTAATTTGGGGGATTTCAGTTCTAAACTAGAGCCCATTTTGCAATGGGATCCCACCAGCCACAACGTCAAATCAGGCCTGCGGTGTAAAGTGGTGGGGCAATGCCCCCTTCCCTACTTCCTACCCCTACTTCTGGCATCTTTGTCTGTCAACAACCCTCTTTGAACCATAGATGGACGTAGCCACCTATTGGTTTGTGGACTACTGTTTTGAAGGCAAGATATTAGCACTATCTAGATCGAGAATGGTTTTCCATACTTGATTTTATTAGAAACAAACACTGCACACAAGAAACAGCAGGGCTTTTTGAACCTGACCTGAACCTTTCCAGGCAGTGCAGCAACTTCTGTAAACAGAAAAAGCTTTAGCCAATGATCATAAAGCTCCTTATTTTCTTTTAGTAAACTGCTGGTGTGAGCATGACATGACAGAGAAACTTGTACGATTTTTTATTAAATACCCCATTTTCAACCTATGACATGTTTTCAGTCTATTGAGAAAATAACTTCCAACTTGAACTGACATATGGCGGGCTGGTGTTACTGCCCATATGAGCTTTATAATTGTGTTATTGCTGTAGTCAACATAAAAATGCTCAGACCTTTCAAACCATTTCTTTCACTTATGGTAAAATTGAGTTGATATGAGTCACCAGCATCTGCACCATTTAGCCCTCCTACCAGTCCATTGCTTTCAAATTGACTTCTGGCATTTCTTTGTGTGGGAGAGAGATGCTACATATCATTCTGCAGAACAACTGGCTTTCTCACAGCGTAGCCACAGATGACTGGTGAAGTGAAAAAGCAGGAGAAGGAAATCTGATCAGCTGAGGTTCACATGATAAACTGACTATTCTCACTCCACAGCATGGTGACTCTGTTGCATTGTCTGGAAGGAGCCATATAGATCTCATATGCAGAGTGGAGTATGAGCGAAGGAAGCTTTGAAAATAGGATCCTCTTCCAGAATATTTGAACAGAGAAGATGCCATTTTCTGTATTCTGGTGCCTTTTAACAGATGTTTGATACTTCAACCTGAGTATACTCGTAGTTCAACATCTAACAACTTCTTACCCGGTGGAATACTCTTTTCTAGGGCTGCCCCCGACCAAGGATTTTCTTGGTCGACCAGTGGTTGTCATTTAGAGCGGTTAGTCGACTAATCGACACAAACACACACACACACACACACACACACACACATATATGTATGCATCTGTACTACCACACGTCACATCCTGCTGAGAGCTACATCCAATCAGCAACCGGGCTTTTCTCAGGGGTTTAAGCTGTCAGCATCGACATAGAGAGCTTCTCTTCTTCCATTCTTACCTTTCACAATAAAAGCTCTAGACACACACTACGAAGTGAACTGTTTACCAGAGGAAACTTAAATTCATTCAAAGTATTTCCCTTAAAGGAAACTCAATGAAATATATCAGTTTTAGCTGTCCTGCTTTGGCTTCCTGACTGTGGGTAAAATCACAGGAGGACACACTTTTTTTGTCCTCTGGCCAGAGTCTCCGGTGCTAACCTCCATCACTGCACTCAGCAGCAGAAACAAGACACAACACTACTTCTGAGCTGGGGTGAATATGTTCAAACATTTTATGTCTGCTGTCATTCAGTCTTTGACTGCTGCTAGACAGCTACCAGAAATTTTAAGGTGGAGTGTTTTCTTTCATGTTAGTTAGTTCATGAGGTTGTTGCCGAGACAGGAACAGGTCTCAAACAAAATTAATTCTGATCCGTCTGTCCATCTAAAAAATACCATTTTGTTGTCAGGGGATATGTTGCTTGTGGAAAATGGGTCCAATATTTACTTCAGTGACTATGGGAATAATGGAAATGTCATAATCTGTGTTCACATTGACCTCGCCTAGAGAGGAGAGACCGTGACAAACCAGGATACATAAACAGGAAATAATTGTGAGTTGAACTGCTCTGCATCTAATCCATAGTCTATGATATCATCAGCATCTGAGTCGATATGAGAAACAACTGCAAACAGTTTCTTTCTTTGTCCAGCAGCTACTGAGAAACTGTCATTTATTTGGTTTTGTGTTTTTGTCCACATGAAGTCCAATATTCATTTTTAGTTGCTACAAAACTCCTGGGACAATTATCTGTCTAATTCAGTGGCGATTGCTCTAAAACTGCAAGGGAAGCTCAGCTTCCCCTAAAAAGTGGTGACATATGTACTGCTGTGCCTACATTTCATTGACTAAATACGCACTAGAAAGCCTTCATATTTTGTTCAGAATCAGCTCCTTATCACAGGTAACCGGAGCAGCTTCCTTCTCATTCATCCCCACAGCTCCACAGCGCTTTACACAGTCAGCCACTCAGCTTCTACTGACTTCAATGGGGAAGCGTAGAAGGGGTTGTTCCACTGCAGCCAAACTAGACGCTCATTGGATAAATGCTGGGCTTTGTCCCGCCCATCGGACGCTCAGCGTCTCTGGGGGTCTATGGGACAGTGGGCTGGCCCGGATGCTCTGCTTCTGCATGATGATTGGATGAGCAGTCTGAGGCGGAATCCTTTCTTGATTGACAGCTAAATGAGCGAATCAGCGATCTTGCACTGTAAAGCAGAATGGAGTTCCAGAACAAGGTGATAATTAGCTGTATCTAATGTAGGTTCATCAGTACAAGCAACCCCTTTGACATTGTTCACACAATACTAAATTATCAATTTAACTTTGATTGTTGCTTATTTAGTCAGAGTCAGAGAAAACTAAAGAGTTCAAATCATGTTTTCAGGGGCTGTTACCCTCACATACAGTATAATCTCTCTCATCTTCAACCGCTTATCCGGGGTATAATACAGTATTTTAGATTCACATAAAGTCAGTGTGATATTTTGTTGCTGTCTGTGGTTATGTATCTATGTGGACATATCTCTCCTCGGTGGCCTCTTTGGGTGTCTGATCAGTTAATCATTCATTTTGATAGAAAATATCACACTGAGCCTTTCCCCTGAGCAGAAATATGGCAAAAACATGTTACAATCCAGTATGGGAGCTTCTGAATAGCTTTTTTTCCCTCGCATGTAGTAATGCATCTCAACCAATAACCATTTTCATAGTGAGATGATCACTCAAAGCTATCTTTAAAGTGTGACAATATCAACATGGCTGGTGGTAGATTAAAATCTTTATGAGGCTCGTTCACCACAGTCTTCTCCGTCAAGATGGGCCAAGATCCATATGTAAATGTACGTATTCTGCTCCCTCTCCATGGCATTAAACTTGATTAAAGTTCTGTACCAGGCCTCTACTGAGGGATTGCCCCAGTTCAATGCAATTTTACATGGCAGCAGATGAACGATCTCACTCACTGCTGGAGTTACACAGCTGTGGCAAATTCATCACACTGGCTGAATATAGACATCGATACCAAAAAGAGGGAGCGGCAAGGTTACTGTTGCTGGCACACTCAATCACATCGAGGGAAAAGACCCCTGTGTCTATTTTTCTTCATCACTCGGATGCAAATAAAAGACATCCATCAAGTGTGTGACGGCTCTCAGCAGATAACTAACTGCGAGCATCATCGTTACCTCACAAAGCTCACATGGGCTAAGACTCGCTGCTGGTTAGCCAGCTGGTCACTTTTGGTAGATATCTGTGTCTTGGGGTCATATGTGTTGACCATGTGCATCATGTTCAAGCTGCGGATGAAAGGATATTATTTTCATCAAAGCTCGTTTTTGTTCAGTCCGAAAGGTTTCCAGTGTTTCAAAGCCACCTTCATTGAACTGGTTGTAGAGTTGCAAGGAAGAGGGAAGAGATATTTGCTAGAATAGAAAATGTTAATTTTTTTTGGTAAAGATTTTCTTTGGCAGTTTTCAAGCCTTTTTATTATGTAGGAGAGACAGGAAATGTGGTGAGGGAGAGAGGGGGAGACATGCAGCAAAGGGCCGCAGGTCAGAGTTGAACCTGCGGCCGCTGCCTCAAGGACCTTCAGCCTCTTTACATGGGGTGACTGCTCTAACCACTGTGCAACCGGTCGTCCCAGAAAATGTTGGTCAACATTTTCTACAAAAAAATGAATGATTAGCTGATCGGTTAATCAAAAGGAGAGACATTTCCACATAGATACATAACCAAAGAGAGCAACAAATAATCACAATGGCAAAAACAAACACTTTTAGTTAACATACTGTATATTGTCGGTGTGCAGGTGCCCTGTTCGATTACATTGCAGCTCAGTTTACAGTTGCCAGGCTGCAGCCTTGCACTTAATACTTACTAAAAAATAACAACATATCCCCTTTAACACTTCAATTCAACTTGCATGATCGGATATTGATCGGAAATATTTACACACATATTTAATCTTAATCCAGCGTAAAAGGTGGATTCAAAATGTCCCTTGATGCAAGAGAGAGACTTCTTCTTTTCTTTACATTTGGTTTATTATGGTGAGGTGAGAGCACTGGAGACAGCTGGTCTCAGCTGTGCACCAGCCCTGCTAATTCAATAATTAAACATTTAGTTTCTTGCTAAATATTCACAAAAAAAAGTCCTCCTTCAAAAAGCTTTTATTATGAAGCAGCAAATTCAGGAAATGTTTGGTTTTCATCCGCAGTAACTTAACATGACTCCTATGCAGCTGAAAGGGAACATGAAATGGAAAAATAAAGTCGAGAAATTACAAACAGTGACGCAGGGGCAATACTCATTATGCAGAATGGTTTATTTCAGAGACCAGCCCTAGGGGGGTTGACGCGAGCGAAACCTACATTTGATCAAATTGTCTGGATTCTACCCACATGCTGCCCACACCTCACTTAGATCTGAACCCAGTGTAAGCAGGGCCACCTTGGCATGTAGTCTGGCTGATTGGATCTAAATGCAAGAAAGATATGATCTCGAAGCGCACAGACTTGACAGTTTATGTGTACTAGCATGATCAGATAAAAGAGGTTGCATTGAAACAAACAGAGTAACCATGGTCAGAGTCAACAGGTCTATGTAAACAGTGTACACCAGGCTAACATACTTTATCATATGAGGAGCTCTTTTCCAAAACGCTATAAATCCATTTGAATAGTTTTCAGGAAAATTACATTTTTTACCCAGACCCACACATTGGTTAATATTCAATTTATCTTGTCAAAATGGTTTTTATGGCTCAGTCTGAACATGTTGAACGGACGGACGAAACAAAAAACTCTCCCGCTTCAGAGCGCCGCCATGTTGGATCGCATAGAACGCTCACTGCTTTCTGATTGGTCGAGAGGACGTATCGCATTTAGGCTAAAAATAGGTTTGGCGCTTGTCGCGGTTTGGAAAGGAACTGTATCTTGCGGACCATTTTAAACAAGAAAATAAAGCGATTTGGCATGAAACACTGATGAAGCAGTGAAAAGGTTCTGTATACAGCAAAGTGGCATGACACACTCATTTTTTTTAAATTTGGCTTTTATCTCGTTTTGGAAAAGAGCTCTTCATATAATAATGGAACTCAGTGTTTGCATGTATTAATAGGGTTGATTTAACATATTAACATCCCATGGTATAATACAACACATTATGATATTGTAAGGGAAATAAGGAATAGTATAAGATGATGAGTGCCATTTTCATACCTTTTACAGCACCTACATGTCATCCTTTCATATCATTAAATATCTGACAATGAAAATGCTGATGAAGACGTTGTAGTTAAGTTAAAAGCTAGAGAACAAGAGGGTAAAAGGGTTTTAAGTTGAGCTTGTTTTGTCACGTAAACTTTGAACCAGAAAGCTTGTTCTTGACCATTCTTGACAATTAAAGGAAAATCTTGCTTCAATGTGATTGTATTAGCTTTTTTTCAGAGCTTTCCACCACATCTCACAACTTCTTTGGTGGAGTCATTTTAAAATCAAATCACATTTAGGGGAGGGATTGGCATAAGAAACTGAATATATTTTCAATCAATTTGTCACATGAAATTTATACAATACAATTCCAGTGAAATGTTATCCTGTCAGTTCCATCAATAATATAAATAATATATAGAAGAAAGTTAAGTTTATACTTTTTCTTAGAAAATACAAGCCATCGATGCATGGAAAACTTTTTTTAAATGAAAAATTGTTGTATCTCTAAACAAACCATAAAAAGGATTCTCTGCTATAGCTACTCCCCCCTTTCGTTCTTGTGTCTTTAGCTGCAGGCTATCTTTTATCCCTTAACATGATATGTGAGTTTACAGGGAGCCGTATAGAAACTTCTCCATGTTCTCTATCTTGCTGCCAAATCTCTAAGGGACCAATCAGTGGCTCGGTAATCTGGGAGTCTAATGTTAGCTTCTGTCTTCTTGAAGCTATTCCATTATTCCACTTCTCCTTCAAACTATTCAAAAGCTTTAGAAAGATGTAAATCCATTTTTTTTCACCCACTCAAGATTGAAAATGCAGATGCTTATTTCACAAACAATTCCCTGGGAAATGATTTGTCAAACATGATTTAAAAAATTAAGGACCTGTACGATAGAAGGATATACCAATGCAAAACCCAGAAACATGACCTGCTCATGACACCTAACCAATAAGTAGGTTAATTCCACACACCTGTGTTAGATGAAAACAATACATGCAAGCACATTAAACCACTCTGGGTAGTTTTAAAGTAATAATCTGAAAGATTCCATTTAAATGACTAGAGACCATCTTGTGATCGGATCACACCAGCTGCAATGACAAATCAGGCCAGGGGTGTAAAATGTGTGTCAGGGGCGGGCAGGTCCCTTGTTCCACCCACACCCGTTTGAACTCTACCTTCATTCATCCGTAAACATTTTCCTAATGAGTTTATGGTCTCAATCGCTAGTCCAAATTCTTCTATACAGTATGATTACATTACATTATATTCATTTAGATGAGGCTTTTCGCAAAGCGACTTACAATGATGTTCATTTTATAAATTATGGTTCCATTAAGAGTCAAATAGACCATAAAGCAGGGGATGCTTTAGGGTGGGATGACCTTGTGATTGACAGATCACCATGCTAGTGACAGAATAGATAAGTAGTGATACATATACACAGCACTGTGGACATTAAAATAGCTGTGAACTTGTTATTGGGTGTTGTCTGTGTTAAAGTTTCAGGACTTTGAGCCTCTCACTGTATGTTTACTAGGGATGAGCGAGTACAACATCTGTATCCGTTTACCATATGAATTATCCGTTTCCGTACTCGGAATGGGCGGGGTCTAACCCGGAAGTGGGCAGCATTTAACCCTTTAACCAGTATGTTATTGTAAGCATGCAATTGATATGGCTTAATCAGAAATTGTTATATTTATTGCTGATTAGAAAACTATTTACAGGACAGCGTCAGCATTGAGCTTCAGATCAATGGTTTTGATCACGACAGCAAACAAACTATTTACACAACACGTTTACAACATTGAATACACATGAAAGTAATGAACAAGAGTTTTAATACGCAACATAACTTTCTTTTTTCATGAGTAAGAGAGACTGAGAGATAAATAGAGAGAGAGTGTGTGTCTGTGTGTGTGAGTTGACAGCTGACGGTTTGAAAAAAAATTAAAATTCTGACAACCGGCAGGGGGAGAGAGAGAGAGAGAGTGTGTGTGTGTGTGTGTGTGTGCAATTCATTTGTAATATTTATACCACTACCTTTATTTTTAATGAAATACAGCAAGAAAGTGTCAGTCACTCAAGTTTACAGAACTCTGCTGTTAATAAGTGAGTACAAACTGAAGTTAAAACAAACCTGAAGAAACTTAAAAGTTAAAGGAAAAGACCAGCGAGTCTGAGTGAGGGAGAGACAGAGCGTGTGTGTGTGTGTGTGAGTGTGGCGGAGGGGGACACAGCAGTGGAGGGGGACACAGCAGCAGAGCGGCGCTGTGACAAGCATATCACAGATGCAAACACAGTCCGCTAATGACAGTTTTCATTCAATCCAAGCACCGCTATTGATGCGTATTACTCGTATATTACTCGTACTCGGCAAAAGTGCGTTATCCGTACTGGATATTCGGCTTAAACAAGTATTTGGCTCATCTCTATTGTTTACACTTCATCAAACTTAATCATTGTGGTTGCATTAATGTCTTGTGTTTGGTTGCACCTTGCTAACAAAGCTAACATTAGCATATGAGCTGGTAACTTAAAGTGAAATTTTGTGTATGAACTATTGACGTAGATTTCCTGTGGCACACTGTGGTGCATCTGGGTGCGAGGAGTCTTCAGCTGAAGGTGCTCCTTTGCTGGGCCAGTGGGTCGTAGAGAGGGTGGGAGACATTGTCAAAGATAGACCAGAGCCTGGACAGCATCCTCCTCTCCGCCATGGTCATCAGGGTGTCCAGCTCATCCCCAACGACATCATCGGCCCTCTGATCATTTTGTTCAGTCTGTTGGTGTCTGGGACCTTCAGCCCACTGCCCCAGCATGTGACAGCGAAGAAGATCGCACTGGCCACAACAAACTCATAAAACATCCTCAGCATTGTCCGGCAAATGTTAAAAGACCTCAGCCTCCAGAGTCCACTTTGGCCCTTTTTGTAGACAGCCTCTGCGTTTATATTCCAGTTCAACTTATTATTGAAGTACACCCCCAGGTACTTATACTCCTCTACAGTGTCCACAGGGACCCCCTGAATGGAGACAGGGGTCACAGGTGTTTTCGCCGTCCTCAGATCCACTACGAGCTCCTTTTGTTTAAGTCACATTGAGCTGCAGATGATTCAGCTCAGTCCAAGTGACAAAGTTGCCCTCATCAGTCCTGTATTCACCTCATCCCCCTTTCCAATGCAGCCAACTATTGCTGAGTCGTCAAAAAAGCTCTGAAGATGGCAGGACTCAAGCAATAGTTGAAGTCTGAGGTGAAGAGGGTGAAGAGGAAGGGAGAGAGGACAGTCCCCTGTGGGGCCCCAGTGTTGCTGTCAGACACACAGTTTTGTAGGAGTATATATTGTGGTCTGCCCATCAGTTAATCCACAATCCAGGACACGATGGGCGTCCACCTGCAATGCAGCCATCTTCTCACCCAGTAGAGCAGGACGGATGGTGTTGAATGCACTGGAGAAGTCAAAGAACATGACTCTCACAGTGCTCGCAGGCTTGTCCAGATGACTGTAGACTCTGTTCAGCAGGTAGGTGATGCAGTCCTCAACTCCTAGGCGGGGCTGGTAAGCAAACTGTAGTGGTTCATTGAAGGGCTTGACCATAGGCCTTAGCTGCTCCAGGATTGTCTTCATGATGTGGGAGGTCAGGGAGGAGTAGGGGGAGGTAAAGTGGCAGTAGTTGAAGGGCAGCCAGCAGCGTAGTCATGTGGGGGATGGGCCGCAGTTCAGTTCATTGGCCCGGTCCACACAGCCCTCCAACCTCGTGCTACCAGTCTTCTAGAACCCAGTGATGGTTCTCATGCCGCTCCACACATCTCTCATGTTGTTTCGCTGGAGTTTATTCTCCAGCTTTCTCCTACAATTGTCTTTGGCCTCCCTGATTTTAAGTCTGAGAACCCCATGCATTCTCCTCACGTCACCACGGTTGCCATCTCTGAGTGCTCTCTTCTTTTCATTCAGGATTGCCTAAATGTCCTTGGTGATCCAAGATTTGTTAGTGGCGTAGCAGGTTACAGTCAGAGCAACATTGCAGTCCACACAAAAATGAATGTAGTCTGTGATGCACTCAGTGAGCCCATCTGTGTTCTCCCCTTGGGGCTCACAGAGTGCAGGCTTGAATCTGGACATTGAGACGCCAATGGAAACGCTTAGGCAGAGGGATTACCGTGTCTGTTTACTATGAGATAAGCTATCCGGGGCCAGTAGGTAAGTCAAAGCACTCTTTTTATAAACTCCATGTTCACGAACTACGTTTTTAGGGCTCTGTTTTCTGTGAAAGGACTCTTATCATGCTACTGTAGAGGTTTGGTGATATTTTGAGCAGTATTAGTGGTTAAAAAAGCCGCTTTAATGCACTCAAATTGCCGCCCTGCGCTAATCACTGTTAGCCGCATTTAGCTGTTAGCGTCTGTTAACGTCTGTCCTGGATTTCTCCAGTAGTTTGTACATGGAAAAAATTGTCTCAAAGGCTTATTCGATGAGTGCATTTGCCTAAAAAGAGCCTGGGATGATTTTACACTGGAATTTCACTTTAAAGCTCCTCAACACCCACACCAGTGTTTTCAGTTATTCTGGCTGATTAGATCTCTGCTTGGGTTGAAGGTCTTTGATGAGAAAGGGCTTTGATGAGAATTTGATGGGAATTTATGAGGTCATAAATGCCCATCTACCAATAAGAATGATACAGGTGTACTTTGTCCCACCTTAACAGGTGAAACAAAACACAGGAGAATCAGGAATATGTCAATCAATCACAGAAGACACACCCACACAGTCCTGAGAAGAGGACTAATAAAGTAGTTAATTCAAAACAGGGGGCTTTAAGGGAAACTGGCGATTTTCAACTGGCTCTGTGTCAATGCAGCGAATGGTGCCAGCACCCAGAGCTCCCCGCTCACCTGCTGGGAATAGTCCTCCAGAGACTCAGTTGAAAAATTGGAAGTTCCCCTCTTTGGTATTTAACTTAGTACAGTGCCATATAAATGGCAGTGGAAGAATTTACTTAGGTAGAAGCTACCTGAGTAAATTCATGTAGAAGCTACAATCCCCGGCAATAATTATGGAATCACCAGTCTTGGAGGATGTTCACTCAGTTGTTTAATTTTGTAGGAAAAAAAAGCAAATCACAGACATGACACAAAACAAAAGTAATTTCAAATGGCAACTTTCTGGCTGTAAGAAACACTAAAAGAAATCAAGAGAAAAAAATTGTGGTAGTCAGTAACAGTTACTTTTTTTTAGACCAAACAGAGGGAAAACATTACGAAATCACTCAATTCTGAGGAAATTATGGAATCATGAAAAACAAAAAAACCATCCACCACATCACCGCCCCATCCTACAACAGCTCCACTGCGTCCTAATAAAGTTTTGCATGAATTCAAAATCCTCCTCTTAACATTAAAGTCCATTCACAGTCTCGCCCCTTCCTACCTGTCTGACCTACTCCACGTTGCCTCGCCCTCCCGCATTCTCAGATCATCCTCCTCCTTCCACCTGACTGTCCCACTTGCCCGTCTCCCCATGTCTGTGTAACTGCCTACCTCCGGAACTCAGGAACACTCTCTCACTTGAAAACCCATCTGTTCAAAAGGGCTTTTTCCCTTTGATCTTATTTGCACTGTGTTGTTATTTTAACCTGATTGGATAATTTTGTGTACTCCCCATTTTTATTATTCTTTGTGTTGCACTGTTTTTAACAAATGTACAATGCCCTTGAGTGCTTAGAAAGGCGTCTATAAATTCTTATTATTATTTTTGTTATTATTTTCTTGAACTTCCACTACAGATTTTCAATTGGATTGAGATCCAGATACTATTTGAAGGCCATGACATTTACCTTAATCTTTGCTCTACGGCAAGATGCATTATCATCTTGAAAAATTATTTTGTAATCCCCAAACATCCTTTTAATTGATGGGATAAGAAAAGGTTCCAAAATGTCAACGTAAACTTTTGCATTTATTGAAGATGTAATGACAGCCACCTCCCCAGTGCCTTTACGTGACATGCCCCATATCAAAAATGACAAATTAGCATGTTATTCTTCAGGCAGTCGTCTTCATAAATCTTACTGGAACGGCACCAAACCAAAGTTCCAGCATCATCCCCATCATTCCTGATTCATCAGTGAATATGACTTTCATCCAGTCATCCACAGTCCATGATTGCTTTTCCTTAGCCCATTGTAACCTTGTTTTTTTCGGTTTAGGTGTTAATGATGGCTTTCATTTAGCTTCTCTGTATGTAAGTCCCATTTCCTTTAGGCGATTTCTTATAGTTCGGTCACAGACGTTGACTCCAGTTTCTCCCATTTGTTCACTTATTTGTTTTGCTGTGCATTTTCATATTGTCTTTAGTTTTGTCTTGACACTTTGATGTCTTCCTTGGTCTACCAGTATGCTTGGTTAAACAACCTGCCCACGTTATTTGTACTTGGTCCAGATTTTAGACACAGCTGACTGTGAACAACCAGTATCTTTTGCAACATTGCGTGATGATTTACCCTCTTTAAGGAGTTTGATAATCCTCTGGAATCCTAATCCTTGTTTCAGTCGACATTGCTCGTGTTGGAGCCATGATTCATGTCAATCCACTTGGTGCAACAGCTCTCCAAGGTGTGATCACTCCTTTTTAACTGCAGATGTACGAGCAGATCTAATCTGATGCAGGTGTTAGTTTTGGGAAAGAAAATTTACAGGGTGATTCCATAATTTTTTCCTCAGAATTGAGTGATTCCATATTTTTTTTCCTCTGTTTGGTCTAAAAAAAATACTGTTACTGACTACCACAATTGTTTTTCTTGATTTCTTTTAGTGTTTCTTAAAGCCAGAAAGTTGCCAACTGAAATTACTTTAGTTTGTGTCATGTCTGTGATTTGCTTTTTTTTTGAGTGAATATCCTCCACGACTGGTGGTTCCATCATTTTTGCCAGGAGTTGTAGTCGAATGTAGTCACCAAAGAGTTTAGTGCGAGCACAAGCAGCGGTGGGCAGGGTGAGGCAAGATGCAGTTACATAGACAATAGTTCTTAAACCAGATTGAAAGATCGAAAATAATGTAACATGCTACGGAGCATTTAATCAGAATAGAATTTTTTGACTTGCGTACAGCATCTCGCTTGCTCTGAATGTCTTGTCGTGTCCTAGGAACATTATTGGCGTTTCTGCTGTCTTTTCTAGCTCAGCACAAACTCAGCAGCACCTCCTTTTTGTGCGATCGCTGAACAGGGTGAGATAATAGCCCACCCAAGACTGGTAAACTGAGTGCCCCTTCCTCCGCCAAAGACCACGCGCCAGTGGATGAAAGTCCGAAACAAAGACTGGTGGAGAGTCGTTTTTACTTCCGGCGCTGTGTCGAGCGGCAGCCAGCAACAGTTGCTCTCTCTCTTTTCCGCACTTTTAGCTATTTTATCTTATTTACTGTCTTTTTATTAGTGCTTTTTTCCTGTAAGTCGTCGTGCTAACCGTAGCCAACTATGTTTGTGAACTTTCTTACATGTTTTTTTGTTCTCCGTCTGGACGCAACAATGCGCCGGGTCTATTGTTTACACCCGTGAACAGCTGTTGTTGCTAACACCATCAGATGTGGGAGAGGCCTGAAATCCCCATTGAACTGAAGAGAAAGGACAGGGGATGTAAGGTCGGTTGTAAACACCGGGAAAAGAAGAGGAGATATAAACCATCTCTCCCTTCCATCACCATGGGGAACTTGAGGACCCTGGCTAAGATGGACGGTGGCGGGCCTGGTGAGGACTCAGTGGATGTATCGTGTGAGCAGTGTGCAGTGTTTCCCGGAGACGTGGCTCCACGAGGACATCCCGGACTCTAATTTAACTGTGGACGGCTTTCAGACTCTTCTGGCGGACAGGAGTCACCATGAGAGTGGCAAGAGGAAAGGTGGGGGACTTGCTATTACTATTAACAACAAGTGGTGTCATCCTGGTCACGTTACTGTTAAGGAGCGTGTGTGCAGCCCTGACATTGAGCTGCTTGCCGTGAGTCTGCGGCCATACTATCTGCCGAGGGAGTTCTCACACGTTATCGTCCTGGTTGTTTACATTCCTCCGACTGCAAACGCGATGTGCGAGAGTGACGTCATCCACACCGTTGGCAAAGACAGCTACAGGAGGAAGCTGGAGCACAAACTCAACAACAATGTAAAGGATGTGTGGAGCGGCATGAGGAGCATCACTGGCTACAAACCATGTGGTAGCCAGACAGTAGGAGGTGGTACTGAACGTGCCAACGAGCTGAATCTGTTCTTCAACAGATTTGATGAAAGGCTCTGGAGTGCAGCAAATCACCTGATTCTCAACCACCAAGACTAATGGGCTAGTGGTGGATTTCCGCAGGAGTAAATCTGCTCCCACACCCATCTCCATCAACGGTGTGACTGTTGATGTTGTCCAGGATTACAAATACCTTGGAGTATACCTGGGGCCTGTTTCACAAAGCAGGTTTAGTGAAAACTCTGAGTCTGTTAACCCTGAAATGAGGGAAACTCTGAGTTTTCCGTTTCACAAAGGGAGGTAACTCAAACCAGAGACAGAGGGGTAACTCTAGCCTGTTTCACAAAGAGAGGTAACTTAACCTCTCGGTCAGTTACCATGGTAACATGCTCTCTGAAACTAACCTGGTCTGGACCAGGTTTTTCTCAGAAAACCTTGAGTTTCTCTCTGTCTCCGCCCTCTTTCAGCCACACACGGTGTTTGATTTCCTCATTCATTCAGTCAGCGGGCGAGTTTTGGTGTAGTATAGTTCCGTCAGTTTTTTTAGAAAATCATTGCAAAAATCAGACATTAGAAGTTATATTAGGTGGCGACTATTTCACTACCATGGCATGTCCTTTTGATAACGATCCTGTGGATGAAGCTGCAGAATTAATGCACAGAGAATTAAATATTCGTCGGGAGATGATTATCAAACTATTGATTATAGATGTTCTTGCATTTCCAGGCAATTCTCTTTTTGAGCGGTACCGTTTCATATCACAGCAGATATTCTGTGTTGCGCTGCGTTTTTTTGCAAAAGAGAGTTTTTTTATACAACGTATGAAAATCATTCAGTAGGCCTATATAGAAGTTATATTAGGTGGTGACTATTTCACTACCATGGCATGTCCTTTTGATAACGATCCCGTGGATGAAGGTGCAGCATTACTGCGCAGAGAATTAAATATTCGTCGGGAGATGATTATCAGACCGCGCATAGACGTCCTTAATATACTGCAGCCATAATAACAACATGAATGAAATGGATCTTTTAAGCAAGTTGAATGTATTTGACTCAACGTTTCCTAAATATAATCCCAGCTTTTCTTGCAATTCATAGGTTCAAAAGTGTGTGCTTTTAATTGGGTTACCGGTATATAAACTACTCCACTACTACACTATAGGTGGAAACAACAGCCTTCTGACCTAGAATATCACCTATAATGCGAGGGGGTCCATTTCACGGCAGGGAAACACCGTTTCATGTCACAGTCCATCTCATCCCTCCTTACATTTCCAACATTAACAACCAGTAATGCTCTTATATCACAGCAGATATTGTGTGTTGCGCTGCGTTTTTTTTTGCAAATGGGAGTTTTTTTTGCAACATATAAAACAGCCACTTACGGTAATATTTACTTTACAATGTAAAACCTTCTCAAAATGAGGCGTCACCATGAGATTGTGCCGATGTTTTACCTGTTTGAACAATGTTTTTATGTTTCATCTTAAGCTGCTGCCAAGTGCGCTTCTCCCCTGCGGGAATGCACTTAAATGAAATAAACTAATAGGCTCCCACTCAAGCAGTTTCCCCTGTTATATTATTGTGATTGCAACAGGACTACATTTAAACTTACGCACTGACCCAAGCAGCAATGTTCTCCTGCACCGTCTCCCTCTCTTTTGCTGCTGCAGCGGTGTAAACCTGCTCAAACTCACCGTATGAGCGCATTAATATTTCCAATTCCAGTTGTAGCGTAGCCCTTCGCTTCACCGTTGCCATGGTGACTCGTCGAATCAGGGCTCCATTGATGCTGCCTTTTTTACTTGTGGTGCACGCGCTTAACTCCAGGCCAAACTACTCTGAGTTGATCAACCTAACGCAAATCTGCTGTTCTGGAACCGAAAACTCAGAGTTTCCTATCTCAGAGTAGATCAACTCAGAGTTCAGGGTTAAACTCAGAGTTTTTTGAACCTGCTTTGTGAAACGGACCCCTGGATAACAAACTGGACTGGTCCTAGAACACTGAGGCCGTTTACAAGAAGGGCCAGAGTCGTCTCTATTTCCTGAGGAGGCTCCGGTCATTCAATGTATGTAACACCATGCTGAGGATGTTCTAACAGTCGGTGGTAGCCAGTGTCCTCTTCTTTGCTGTTGTGTGCTGGGGCAGCAGACTGAGGGCAGCATATTGTTACTCTGATACTTTCCCATCTTTGTATTGAAACTGTTGCACAATAATTTCCCTCGGGATAAATAAAGCATCTTGAATCTTGAATCTTGAATTTACGGAGTTTATTGATCAGGAATGGAAGCAAGATTTCTGAATTACACTTTGGTCATTTATGAAATGATGCATGTTAATGGAGAGGTATTTGGCCCCAGAGGAGGTTACCATAAGAGCTTCAGTTCTACTTATCATGAGAATCACGATCAAGGCATTCAACAGTCCTCAACTCTTTAAAAGTTACTTGCTGACCAGTTTTGTTTTGCTGCCGCAGCCGTCATTTTTTTGTCCCTCTTCCTCTTCTGTGTGTTTATCGATGCGGCGCATACATAGCACAAAATCTTACTCATAGCAGAGTAGTTTTTACATAATTTAAAACGTCTGCAGCAGGACTTTAATCAGATACTTCACACTTGTTTCAATACAACTGAACTATGATGAAACACATCGATGCTGGCATGTAGGTGGGCAGCCCCCTTCCCGTTGCCCTCCCTCTGAGCATTTTTCAAAATGGTGCAGTGGCTGGAGTTAGGCTCAGAAAAAATAGATTCAACTGTACACAGAAAGTTTACTTTAAATTAACAAACTAATATTTGTACTATTGGAATAAAAAAAAAACCCACATTAAACAAATGACAGCATTGTTATACTTTTGCAGTGTAGGTGGCTCTCTACCAACAAACAGCTGGTCAGAATACAGCTTTTTTCTGGTTCACCTTTCAAAGAGAGATTATAGCTCCACACTGGTCTGGGAACGCCTCTGGATCCCCCAGTCAGAGCTGGTTAAAGTGGCCCAGGAAAGGGAAGTTTGGGGTCCCCTGCTAGAGCTGCTGCCCCCGCGACCCGACCCTGGATAAGCGGTTGAAGGTGAGATGAGATGAGATCTTTCATCACAAACCACAAACAGTCGACTTTTGGACAGAATCACAACAGAAACAGGTCTTCTTGGTAGCGATTTTTCTTGCTGGGACAGAGGAGAACCAGAGAAGAAGTCACGAGAAAAGAGAGAGAGGAGAGAGGGGAAGAAGAAGAGAGAGTGAGGAGCTGCGTGGATCAGTCACAGATCAGATCAGTCAATGCAGCATATGTGTTTGAGTCTAGAGAAGGACTATTCTGGAAAAGAGTGTTCAACGAGAAGCGCTGCTAAAAGCTAGTGTAGCTCACGTTAAATTACCTGACGGCCTTCACTATGGAGCAGCTCCCTCAGCCACTCGCATTGGTAAAGCCTGTTAGCCCGCTGTGTAACCGACCTGCATGAGAGGACCCATGGGGAGTGTCTACCACGGACGCTACCGGGAAGACAGGAGGAATCATCCATGCACACAAGCATTAATGAAACTGAAAAGGTATAAAACATATTTTCATTAATGTTTAATTTATGTACAAGGTGATTAAAAACCCTTAAAACAGTACAAAAATCACACAGTTGGGTAAATAAAAGTAGCATTAATAACAGAGTTCATACATAACAGTAAGTAAAATAACAGAGTTCATACATAACAGTAAGTAAATAGTGTATTATAGTATACTTACCTACCAGCATTAGTTACCTAATTTATAAAAGGTTTAAGGGACTTGGGGAGCGCACCTCAGTAATAGACCAGTTGTCTAGAGGGCGCTACAAAGAGAAAGTTATGTTGAGTATGAAAACTCTTGTTCATTACTTTAATATGTTGTATTCATTGTTGTAAACTTGTGTAAATAGTTTGTTTGCTGCTGTGATCAAAACCAATGATCCGAAGCTCAATGCTGATGCCATCCTGTGAATAGTTTTCTAATCAGCAATAAATAGAACTATTTCTGATCAACCCATATCAATTGAATGCTTAAATGAACGATTCAGGAAAATAACTGTCATGAACGGTACAGGGATAACACAAAGGTGGACTCAATGCAGACACGGACAAAAGAAAGTTACAAATCAAACGTTTAATAATACAAACAGAAACACACTACGGATAATCAAACAAAAGACTAACTAAACAAACACGGAAATACACGAATCGGGGAGACGACGGGAGATCGGGAGACGGACGGGAAAACGGGAACACAGGAAACTACGGAGAGAAAACAGAACACAAAACACGATTAGTAAGCTTACAACGGGGAGCGTGAAAATCACTACGAGAAAGGGGATGCCAGTCCGGGGGGAATAGTTTTACCAAGGTTGGGTCGACGACGGTCCGGCGCTGCATGCCTGCCAGCGTCAGGCTTTTAAGGTGTTGGTGTAATCAGCTAACAGGCTGCAGCTTTGGAGGAACGCCTACTGACAGACAGGGGAAAGCACATGCAGGGAAACGCAGACAGAGGGAGACAAACACACACAAGACAAAGGAGAGGAGGGCACTGACAGAACCAGATCTTGACAGTACCCCCCCCCCCCCCCCCTTCAACGAGTGCCTCCAGGCGCTCTACCGGGCCTTTCGGGGTGGGCCCGGATAAGGGACGGATCCAGGATGAGAGCTCTCGAGATCCAACTCCTCTCCTCTGGTCCATAGCCCTCCCAGTCCATGAGGTACTGAAACCCCCGTCCACGCCGTCGCACGTCCAGGATTGACCGTGTAAGCCGGATGGCCGTCCACGGTATGGGGGGTGGTGGGGCGACGGCAGGCGGGCACAACGTGCTGGTGGTGACGGGCTTTATTTGAGAAACATGGAAGGTCGGGTGGATCTTAAGGGACGCAGGGAGCTTGAGACGAACAGAACTGGGGTTCACGATGGCCTCAACCTCGAAAGGACCAATGAATGGGGGAGCCAGCTTCTTAGAAGAGATACTCAGGGGAATATCTCGAGAGTTCAACCAAACCTCTTGTCCAGGTCGGTACTTGGGTGCGGGGATGCGATGACGATCCGCCATCCTCCGATTTTGCTCTGCCGTTTGGAGTAACGCCCCGCGAGTCTCCCTCCAAATCCGACACACTCTGCGGAGATGGTGCTGGACGGATGGCACGGCTATCTCTGCTTCCTGGGTCGGGAACAGAGGAGGTAAGTAACCCAAAGACGCCTCGAAGGGGGACATACCTAAAGCGGTGCTGGATAGGGAGTTGTGGGAGTACTCAACCCAGGAAAGCTGCGAAGACCACGAAGAAGGGTTGCGAGCACAGATGCAACGAAGGGCAGTTTCCATATCCTGGTTCGCCCGCTCCGTCTGACCATTTGACTTGGGGTGGAAACCGGAGGATAAGCTGACCTTGGCCCCTAATGCTTGACAGAAGGCCTTCCAGACCCGGGAGGTGAATTGAGGGCCACGGTCGGAGACGATGTCCGCAGGTATTCCATGGAGGCGGAATACGTGGTCCACGAGGATCTGAGCAGTCTCCATGGCGGATGGCAGCTTAGGTAAGGGGACAAAAGGCACCATCTTGGAGAATCGATCGACAATTGTCACACACAATGGTGTCTTTACCTTGAGACATGGGAAGTCCGGTAACAAAATCCAGAGCGATGTGTGACCATGGTCGACCAGGAACTGGAAGAGGTTGCAGAAGACCAGCTGGAGGTCGATGGGAAGCCTTTCCTCGAGCGCAGACGGTGCAGGCCAAAACAAACTGCTTGGTATCTGGTACCATTGAGATCCACCAGAAGTGGCGACGAAGAAGATTCAGAGTTCTGGTGATTCCGGGATGACAGGAGAGCCGAGACGAGTGTCCCCACTGGAGTACCTGAGAGCGAACACTGGAAGGAACAAACAGGCGTACCGGTGGTCCACCACCAAGATCAGGATGTAAACGTTGCGCCTGCCTGACCGTGGCCTCGATCTCCCAGGTTAATGCTGCCATAACACAAGATGAAGGGACGATGTTCTCTACGCCGCACTCCTCCTCCTCGGCAGGTTCAAACTGCCGCGAGAGTGCGTCAGGCTTGACATTCTTGCTTCCTGGAATGTAGGTCAAGGTAAAATTAAATCTTCCGAAAAACAGGGCCCACCTGGCTTGACGAGAATTGAGTCTCTTGGCTGTCTGGATGTATGCGAAATTCTTATGGTCTTTCCAGACCACAAATGGAACCTCCGCCCCCTCCAGCCAATGACGCCACTCCTCCAGTGCTAGTTTAACTGCTAGTATCTCACGGTTTCCGACATCGTAGTTTCTCTCTGCTGGGGAAAGTTTTTTAGAGAAAAAGGCACAAGGGTGAATCTTATTGTCGGAAACCGCTCGCTGGGACAAGACTGCCCCCACTCCAAGGTCAGGAGCGTCCACCTCAACGATGAACTGAAGGCCAGTGTCTGGTTGCACGAGAACAGGGGCGGAAGAAAAACGCTTCTTAAGGGCCAAGAAAGCGCTGTTAGCAGCAGGGGACCAAAAAAAAGGAGTGGAGGGAGAGGTTAATCTGGTCATCGGGGAAACTACCTGACTGTAGTTGCGGATGAACCGGCGGTAGAAGTTGGCGAAACCCAGGAACCTCTGAAGGTGTTTGCGAGAGGTAGGTGTGGGCCACTCAGTCACAGCCGTGACCTTGGCAGGGTCAGCCCTAACCGACAATATATACTAAAAAAGCCACGGACGAAACATGAAACTTGCCGTTCTCGGCTTTGACGAACAGACGGTTCTCCTGAAGTCGCTGAAGAACCTGACGAACGTGCACCACATGCTCATTCAAGTCCTTAGAGAAGATCAGGATATCGTCTAAATACACAAACACATAGCGATTGAGCATATCCCGAAGAACGTTGTTAACTAATGCCTGAAAAACAGCCGGGGCATTAGTTAAGCCAAAAGGCATAACGAGGTACTCAAAGTGACCCAGTGGTGTGTTGAACGCTGTTTTCCACTCGTCCCCCTTCCTCACCCTCACAAGGTGATAAGCATTACGGAGGTCAAGTTTGGAAAAAAAAAAGGTAGCGCCATGTAGTGGCTCGAAGGCGGAGTTGATCAGTGGTAAAGGGTATTTATTTTTAACGTTGATGTTATTAAGACCCCGGTAATCTATACAGGGGCGCAGGGATTTGTCCTTCTTGGCAACAAAGAAAAACCCTGCTCCCAGTGGAGAAGACGAGGGATGGATGATCCCAGACTTGAGCGAGTCGTTTATATAAGTCTCCATTGACTCTCGTTCGGGACCAGACAGATTATATAGGCGACTCGTGGGAAAAGTTGATCCCGGCAAAAGCTCAATGGGGCAGTCATAAGGACGGTGAGGAGGTAAGGAATGCGCCTTAGTCTTGCTAAAGACCTCGGCCAGATCGTGATACACGGGAGGTACGGAAGTCAAATCAGGCGGATCGGGTACCGGGGAACTAAGAGCACGAGGACCACTAGGAGGAGCTGAGCGTAGACAAGAGGAATGACAAAAACTACTCCAACTCACAATCCGACCAGTTACCCAGTCGATAACCGGGTTATGAGTAATCAGCCAGGGGATTCCCCGGACTACTGGAGCATTGGTGGAGGACATGACGTGAAAAGCAATAGATTCAGAGTGGTTCCCACCCAGAGCCATAGTTAAGGGCAAGGTCTCTGCGGAAATCTGAGCTAGTTTGCTCCCACTGAGACTGTTGACACTTAAGGGGGTCTGTAGCTGGCTCACGGGAATGGCGTTACTGGCCACAAAATCACGGTCAATAATGTTAGTGTCAGCACCAGAGTCGACGAGTGCCTGAAGGGAAAACTCCCTGCCCTCACACGACAAGACCACTTCCAGATTTATGCGTTGACGGGGATTATTAGGAACCACTGAACGACTCACCAGGACCCCGCCTGTGACTGATGAGTCTGACCGTTTAACCTCTTACAGCAGTAAGAAATCTGATGGTTCGGATCCCCACAATAAATGCATAAATGGTTCTGGAAACGCCGTTCGCGTTCCGCGGGGGTCAGGTGACTACGGCCTAGCTGCATGGGTTCCTCTTGGTTAGGGACGGATGATAAAGGAACCCGGCGGCTCACGGGTGTCACAGGGATTCGCTCGGAAAAGCTAACAGGGGGAACAGGAGTCAAGGGAAACTCAAACCGTCTATCGCGGCGTCTCTCACGTAGACGGTTATCAATTTTAATAGCGAGGCTAATGAGTTCCTGAAGGTTAGCAGGCTCAGATCTACCCACTAAACTGTCTTTAACCTCCGTATTTAAGCCCCTTAACAAAAATGCTCTGAAAAGCCCGATCATCCCACCCTAATTCTGCCGCTAACGTGCGAAACTCAACGGAGTAATCCGCAGCGCTAGCGGAGCACTGACGTAAATCCAGCAACCGGTTGCTGGAATCGCTATTAGCGACGGGATGATCGAACACTGACATGATTTCACTAGAGAACTGTTGGAACGAAGCCTGCCGAGTCAGGGGATTGTTCCAAAACACAGCTCCCCAGGCTCGAGCCCTACCGGACAACAACCCCAGCACATATGCTATCTTGGTGCAGTCGTTAGCATATGTGCGGAGCTGCTGACCGAACACCAGAGAGCACTGGAAAAGGAAAATTCCACACTCACCCAGCGTTCCACAGTATCGCTCTGGTGCCGGTACATAGGGCTCACGAGGTAAGAGAGTACTCACAGCAGTAGCGGATGACTCAGCATTCACGGGAGCAGCAAGGACAGGTCTCACCTGGCTCGACTCCAGACGAGAGACGCAGGCAGTCAACTGACTGAGAGTCTCTAGAATTCCTTGCAGTGTCTGAGAATGTTTACCGAGGAGTAAACCCTGAGAAGAAACCGCGTGACGCACGGAAAAACCCGGGGGTTCGGTTTCCATGTCCGCGGAGTCCATGTTATGGCCGGACCGTTCTGTCATGAACGGTACAGGGATAACACAAAGGTGGACTCAATGCAGACACGGACAAAAGAAAGTTACAAATTAAACGTTTAATAATACAAACGGAAACACACTACAGATAATCAAACAAAAGACTAACTAAACAAACACGGAAATACACGAATCGGGGAGACGACGGGAGATCGGGAGACTGACGGGAAAACGGGAACACGGTAAACTACGGAGAGAAAACGGAACACAAAACACGATTAGTAAGCTTACAACGGGGAGCGTGAAAATCACTACGAGAAAGGGGATGCCAGTCCGGGGGGAATAGTTTTACCAAGGTTGGGTCGACGACGGTCCGGCGCTGCATGCCTGCCAGCGTCAGGCTTTTAAGGTGTTGGTGTAATCAGCTAACAGGCTGCAGCTTTGGAGGAACGCCTACAGACAGACAGGGGGAAGCACATGCAGGGAAACGCAGACAGAGGGAGACAAACACACACAAGACAAAGGAGAGGATTGCACTGACAGAACCAGTTTTGACAATAACACAGTGAACCGGACCCGAATGCAGACAAGGACACAGAGAACGGTTTAAACAAATATTTACTTAACAAAGAAAACAAGGGGACCCAAAAACAGGGAAACAGGAACAAAACAAAACGTGACGAGACGGTCGAGGGTAGGCAGGAATGGGATCTCGGGAAACTAAAACAAAAGGGAACAAAGAAACAATAATTAACAGACAGCAAACATAGCATCAAACAAGGTACGGGAGCCAACTGACGAGAAGTTACCACGTAAATGAGAACAACAGTCTGGTGCCGAATGTGCCCCACATCTGGCTTTATGCTGCAACCACTGATTAGGGAATCAGCCACAGCTGGGTGGAACCACACCTACCAGACAAACAAACAGAGGGGAAAGACCTATGCAGGGAAAAAACAGACAGGGGGAGACAAACCAACACAAAAGGAAGAGGGAACGGCCTGACAGGACATGGATCCTGACAATACTGGTTAAAGCCCAGGGGCCTCATTTATCAATATTGTGTACGCACAAAAACGTGGCGTACGCCATTTTCCACGCCAACGTTCAGATGTATCAAAAGTGAAATGACCGCAAGCTTCATGGCTGGTGTACGCACATTTCTACAGCTATTGTTTCTTTGGCGACACTTAGAGGTGATGCTGGGAAACTGTTAATTATGTGAAAACAATTCATCCTCAGTGTAATGTGCACATGAGAGACACATTAATGGACAATTAACACACACGTGTTTGCAAACATATGGATGGATATTAAAGCATGCACAAAGTGATGAAAAAATGGCGTTATCAATGGCAGCCTTGGCCTTGTTAGAAGACATCACAAATGGTTATATCAGACGTGAGAGGGTGTTTAGAGAACGGGAAGATCTGCTGGCAAATGACGACAACTGGCTCATGAGTCATTTCAGGTTGCCGAGGCCAGTGTTACTGGAGCTGTGCGCAGAACTGCGGCCAGCCCTAGAACGACACACAGCCAGGAGTCAGGGGTTGTCCTTTCCCACACAGGTGCTGACCACTCTTGGGTTTCTGGCAACGCATGACTCGTTCATTCTAACCAATAGCATGGTTGGTAACAGGTTGGAGGGTGGCACGGTGCGCGATGGGTGGCTTCTCGGTGAGTAAATAATTGATCCGTTTAATTGCGCCCTGAATTTAAACCAGCACAATGCCTGTTTGGGCACGTGCATTCAAATATGTGTATTTTTTTCCCCCTGGTGAAAATAGAGTGGCAGAGCTATCTAGTAAGCCTTTTTTGTCTCCATGTGTTCAGTATTTGTCTCAATAAACGCGTACGTAACGTTGGAAATGTCACATTTCAGTAGCCACGGCGCACCTCTGCAGTCATTAATATAAGTGTGATCAGTCTTGTCAATCCTTGTAATTAAGTTATTTTGTGCTGTTTGTTTTCCCACGAACAGTAGTGTGATTATATATCTATATATCTATATATATATATATATATCTTTAGAAAAGTAATGATTAAATCAAGTGGTGCATGAACAAAGGAAATTAAATCTATTTCACATGTTGTATTCTTCCTTTATTTGACTCCAGGGGACAGTGGTTACCCCCTGAGAACGTGGCTGTTGACCCCTCTCACGAACCCCGGCACCGACCAAGAGGGGAGGTACAACAACTGCCATTCCCGAACTCGGGGAGTGGTGGAGATGGCAATTGGCCTATTGAAGGGGCGCTGGCGCTGTCTAGACAGGTCGGGCGGGCTGCTGCTGTACACACCTGAGAAGGTGTGCCGCATCATGCTGGCCTGTGGTGTCCTGCACAACTTGGCACACTGCCATGGCATACTGCCATGTGTTTTTATCCTGGCAACTTAACGTATGTGTAAGCATGTGTAATGTGAACAGCCTATTGTACGACCAGTATAATGACATTTCTGAGTTTAACACATTTACCTTGAGGATGATCTGTGTGGCCTTCATGGGCCCCCACAACTCCGCTTAGAGCTGTGTCCTCCACTATAGCCGCCACTCTCTGATCAAAGGGGGTCAGTTCCTCCCCTCCTGTCCCCCCGCCCGTTGCAGTGATACTTCGGCAGTGGGCCGAAATCCTCCGCTTCACCTCCACCTTCACGTCAGACCTTTTTTTTTATTTCAGTGTGCGCTGCTCCGACCCCACAGCGTTCACCGCCTCACACACACACACTCCCACTCAAATTTATATTTCTTTGTGTTTATCCCTGAAGAGAGGCTACCAAATAAAACAGCTCCTCGGGTCTCCACTCAATTTAATAAAATTTCGAGCTCAGACTCGTTGAAGTTGCGCTTCTTACCTTTACTCATCGTTTAAATCTGATGGTGCAGAGGGGAAATCCCTGGTGCAGGCTATATTTAAAGTGATTTGCATATTTAAATGGGGGCATGGACAGGGAGGAGTTTAGCACTTCTACATGTGCGCTCAATTCCACGTTGATTGGGATGTACAAAGGAAAAGTGCTTGGATCCATGCGTACGCACACTTTGATACATCTGATTTTTTTTGTGCGTACGACAGTTTCTGGATTCTAGCGTAATCCATGTTTCAGTAAGAAATCCACGCAAGTCTTAGTACATGAGGCCCCTGGCCATTTCAAGGTAACTCGACCAACTTCAAAGTCAACTCCACCCACTTCCAGGTTAGGCCCCGCCCAGTCCGAGAACGGATGCAGATAATTCATATGGTAAACGGATACAGATACGGATAAAGCTGTACTCGCTCATCCCTACTGTTTACTATATGAGAAAATACACTGCATCATCTACAGCCAACAAGCAAGTCTGTCTATCCCAAACATTTCTCTGAGACTTGAGCTGGTTTCAGATGATGTCGTGCATCAGATGCTAGTCTTCTCTGACGTCGCTGTCTCTCTGTGTTTGCCCATCCGTATCTTCATATATCTACTTCGGATGTGTAAAGCCAGCTTTCTGTAACGCAGTAGACAGCTGGATTACTCTGTGCCTCTTTGGTGAAGGAGAAACACATGTAGTGATTTAATAAGCATGGCTAAACTTCACACAACAGCAGAGACACAGAGACTAGAGATTGAACCCTGCAAAAATGAATGTAAACAGTAACTGAAACTTACAAGCATGCAATTGAGATGTTTGTATCACTTTGACTTCATTAGGACGTAATGCACAGGAACCGGGAAATGCTTCGTGCTTCTCAGCAAGTCTATTACACTTTGTGGGGCCAAAGTAGATTGGAGGTTGCAGCTGGCGCAGCAAAATGAAATTTATCTCTTTGGAATAGAAAAGACAGTCATTTTTCTACCACTTGTTCCAGTTAGTGGGGAAAGGACGTGTGGAAGGAGCGAATTAGCTTGCGTGGCGTTGTGGGATGGACTAGAAAAGAAGTGAAAAGGGATCTACACCAAGGAAATTACTTTCTCCTAATTGTGGGTTGGGCGATTTAATCCTGTCATAAAAGAGCCCTGGAGAACCGGTGAGGATAGACAACTTTTTTTTTTTTACTAAGGCTGTCCTCTTATCTGAGTAAATTGAACCCGACAAATAAACACAAACGGCTGTTGGAGAGCTTATTGGTGATTGCCTCATACGCACAGATTGAACTGAAATAATTGGGGACTCAGGCCTGCTGGTGCTGCTGTCTAGAATCATAGATATTCATTTTGAAGGAAAACTCTGAGTCAAGTCATTACTGGAACATCAGCAGAACAAATAATCTGAGATGTTTAATAATGATCTATCAACATTGCAGCCCCATGTCATTTTGACTGATCATTTTGCATGCTTACCTCACATTAGGCCTGCAGATTATTTCAGGAATCAGGTATTCTACCCATTATAACATCGACTGAGTAATTGGATAAGAAATATGTTTGCTTTAAATACACAAACAGATTAGACAAACTGATTGAAACACAAAATGTAGCAAAAGTGCGTCAGGCAAAATCATAAGATCTCAGAGTGAAAGTAGCTGATCTCTTTATCATGTAAACTTTCGCAGACTCCATGTACCAAAGCGCAGCTTTGCTAGAAAAAGCCTTATGGTATGAATGGAACAAATTCTTCCCATATCTCAAATGGAGATCCCCAATAAGCGCTAAGTAAGTGTTCAATTCCTCTCACTGATGGACAGATCTTTGGCAAAGGTGGCTGGAGCAAAGGTGAAGGGCTGGTTAGACGAAGCAGCTTGGACGGCGTTGATGTTTTTTGACAGGGCTGGGATGAGGCCCATGGCTCTTACCAGTGACTACATGCAAGCGTTGATGTTCCCTATAGAAGTTGCCATGGCTTGAAGGAGGAAATGAGGGTACTGTCTGAGTTGGCCTTGCCAGTGGCGGCAGCTGGGGCTGAACGTGAAGAAGCAGAGATGGGTCTCTTCTTGGCCTGCAGAGCTTGAGAGGGGCCCAAATTTTTCGGGAGGCCGTGGGCTGGGGCGATTCCCTGCTCCCCAAGCGAAGCTAGAATGCGGGAGCTCCTTCACCGGCCGCTCGAAGAAATGAAGCTGTTTCTAGCCTGATTTCCGTCTGCAAGTCGAAATCCTCCAGCAGAGACTCCAGTTCGGAGTCCGACATAGCTACGGGAAACAGATTACAATGGAGGTGCAGAATATGAAGTATGTGTTCTTTGCCATAATATGAAAACCTGGAATGACAGATGACAGCAAAGAGAGGTCATATTTAAACTTTTGACAGGGCCCTAACCCGGAAGTGGGCGGAATTTAACCCAGAAGTGGGTCGAGTTGTCTTGTAAAGGCCAGGGCTTTAACCAGTATGTTATTTCAATCAGAAATCATTATATTTATTGTTGATTATAAAACTATTTACAGGACAGCATCAGCATTGAGCTTCAGATCAATGGTTTTAATCACGACAGCAAAAAAACTATTTACACAAGTTTACAACAATGAATACAACACATGAAAGTAATGAAGAGTTTTCATACTCAACATAAGTTTGAGTGAGTATGTGAGACAGCTGATGGTTTATAAAAACGCAGACTACTATGGAGTAAGACAGTTGTCAAGATTTGTTGGTGATTCTAACCATTCGTATTCGTAAATAAAAAAGTTGTACAGAAAATTCTGTCAAACACAAGTCTGAGAAATTGTTCGGGTTAGGATTGTTTTTATGTGAGTATGAATCTAAAAGCTGTGAGTACAACTCTAATTTCTAGTCTCCCCTGTGAGCACAAATTCAGTTTGTGGGTACGAGTAGAAAAGAGTAGAAAAGTGAAATGACATCACATAGGTCACAGGCAGGTCATAGGGGAAAGTAATCGAACCCTGAATTATGCGCCGAAGCCAAGGATGGCTGACAATAGTGCACCCACTGACACCACCAGTAACTCAAGGGAAGCATCATCACAGCTAAAGTCAATAACACATCCAACATTTATTTATTTTTATTTAGTTATTTATTTTATGAAATTTTACTGTGTGAGAATGACCACAATTACAGCTGGATGATACAGCAAAAAATTATCCATAGGCAAGGTTTGAGGTGGGTCACCAAGGCGATTCTTTATTCCTTGCCCTTGGCAAACCGTATAGGCACATCAGGATCACCAAACAAAAGAGAACCCCAGGTTGCCAAAATGGCGCCTATTTATAGGGTGTCAACCTATTACCCTGGAAGAATCCATTCTCCGGGATCCCCTGCCTAAAACATTTTTAACCCACCATTGTTTTTATTTCTGTATCTGCACCACATCATCTGTGACTTATATACATCCTACTCTACCTCCACTGACAGAGAAAATACACCAATACACTTCATATTACCTCCACTAAAATACAATGCACACATTTACCATCCCCACACCAATTTACACTTGGCTGCCCCCGGAACTATATAAGTGGCGTCCGTTTCCTGTGGAAGCCTTTTGCCTGCACACCCGGAAGACAAAAGACTGGTGAGTACACACTCTTGATTTATCCACTGCACACTCATTAAGCAACACAATACACATTTTTAACTTAGCTCCTTGTTTGATCAATTAACAACTTAATAGGCACATTTAACCCCATGTCCCTCTGCTCTAGGTAAACTGCGTGGCCTACACAGCACCTATCAGCCAGATCAAGACCCGCCAAACATCAATCAACATGGCTACAAATCCAAAAACTGTGTTCAAATGTATTGTGCAAATCTCCAATAAAGTGCTGTTGCTCTTCTTAAAGTGTCTGTGCAATTATTAAAGTGCATCTGTAATCATACTCAGTCTAAAGTGCGTGGTGCCATGTGTGCAAAACTGGTGACGATGTGCTCTTCGTCACATACTGTTTTAAATGAACACATCTTTTTGACAGCTGTCTTACTCCAATGACGATCGATAGGGAGAGGGAGTGTGTGTGTATGTGCAGCTTAATTAATTTGTAATATTTATACCACTACTACTTTTATTTTTTCATAGAATACAGCAGGAAAATGTCAAAAAAAGAAACAAGAGACGCAACGTGAGTCCCATTCTACCAAGCAGCACGTCTGAACGAACCCATGTTTACAGAACTCTGCTGTTAATAAGTGAGTACAAACTGAAGTAAAACCGAAGCGTGTGCGCGTGTGTGTGCGCGTGTGTGCGCGCGCGCGTGTGTACTGGATACCCAAGTATCTGGCTCATCTCTACTGCGTACATCAAGTTGATGCGTGATAGGTTAGAGAGAAGTGGTGACCTGCCCACAATTAGCTGACCAATTAATGTGCCTGGAAGAAAAGTGAGAGAGAGATGTGAGATAGACTGAAGAAGGCCTTCCTGTCTGAACTTTGGCTAAGCTACATTTGTAGGCTCTGTCTTCTGCTTGCCATGTGTTTTACTGGTTTCAAGATTAATGGTGTCCATCCAGATTATATCATCTCTGTATTGTTAATGCCTGTTATTAAGGACAAGGCTTGTAAAATAAAAAATTGTAAACCTATTGCTTTTGCCAGTTAACCTGACTCATAAGATTTTTTGTACACAGAAGCCATCTCTGGATGCCGTTTTAAAAAGGGCAGATGATTGGATGAACCATCTGTCTGACAAACTTTTGCTGAAGTAACAACCTTTCCATCAAGAAAAGCCTTCAGTGCAGTTCTCTGCTCTGCTTTTAATGATACACTAACCTCTTTAGAGCCAACATTGTTGTTATGACAGTTGCCTTTCTTTTAACCAAGGTCAGTGCAAGTACCAAAGCAGTCTTAAATGATAAGGAGGAGGCATCACGCATCACTTGTGTTGCATCCTAACCCCCTGCAGGAACCACTTCACAAGAGGATCGCCGAAGACTGGTCTGTCGCCAAAACCCTTGTGGCAAGAAGAGGTGGTTGCTGTTATACCTTAATAGTGCAATGAGACAGCCCTCTATCCATAAAACATTGCTCAAAGGAGAGAATAGACTCAACTGTGCATGACAGAATCTATCCTACACCAACCACTTTACCTTGTAACAAGCAGTGATGGATCCAACTCTTGTCGCCTGGATAGTCTGCACAACCTGTAAAGACAGTCCAGCCCCCCTCAGCCTGTCCCTCTCAGGAGCCAGGCCTGAGGGGGTTGTCCCAGAGTGGGCCAAACACCTATCACACCTGAGACGGAGCACCCCAGAAATGCCACCAATGAAAATGTGTTTTAAAATAAATACAATGATGTCCTAAAATGAAATCATGGTGGCCCCATATTAGGATCCTTATTGCTTCCAAAATCAGTGGCCAATTGATGTAATCAGATTTATTCCAAACTGACTTGACACTACCATCATTTTCATCATCATCATCCTCGCTATCTCGTGCATTAATCTCAGACATAAACACAACCAGATTCAGTGAGTGTGGGCTGTTTCGCAGGCTGAGAACACATGCAAACATCTTAATGTATGTTCTCTATGATGCATTTCAAAATCAAAAGGGGTTCATGACACAACATGCCTCACAATAGTTTACATGCTGAGACAAAGTGTGATTTCTAGAGAAAATGAAAAACTACTTATGTTTCCCCCTACGATAATGGATTGATTATTTATGAGAACAACAATATATTCTCTGACGCTTTCTGCCAAACGCTCAGTGGTTTCTGCCGCTGTGAGGAGTCTCGGGATCTTTACCCTCTACTTTGTGTTTGTTTTTACTGTTAGCTGTGCCCTTGTGACGGCCCCGGCAAGAGAAGAGTTTGTGTTTTCTGGCAGCCTCAGCATTCTTTCCTCTCTCCGCTGCTTAATTAAAAATCATCTCCCCTTCACCTGCTCACAGGTAGCTGAGCTGGAGCTCTCGGTGTGTAGATGATCAAATCACATCTTATATTATTCCGTATTTAATATCATACAGTGTGTACCACTATAAATAGCTAAAAATAAAAATAAATTGTGATAAGATAAGATAAGAGATAAGATAAAAAATAATTGTGATTACAGCACTTAAAGAGGATGCTATTATTTACAGGAATTCACTATGGACTTGACTGTAAACAGTTATGCATCTTGAGAAGGTGAAACAAAAGTTTGGGATTCAATTTTAAAAGCACCTGATATAACAATCAATTATATTTTTCCGGTAAAAGTTTTGCAGCCTGCATTTTATTTTTGCTTATTTCAACTGTGGAGCACATCTACCCGCCAGTCTCTGTCACCACAAAGGCACGGCCACACTACTACCTGCAGAGCTTTTTGTCACAGATGTTCTGCATTGATAAGGTAAAATACAATGTGGGACTTTGTCTGATCTTAAACACACGCACGGCAGTTCATTACTGCAACATTTTTGTTGCGTCCTGATACTAAAAAGGGTGCAACGGTTGATGTTGAGTTTGATGCAAGGAGGGATGGGAGACACTTTTTTAGCAAAAGTATTAAGTAGCAAGCGGTACAATTTATTTATATAACAAACAAAGCAATAATGCAGTTGACAGTCCTGCAAAATATGAACAAAAGGCAGGCTTGCCACACAGAGGCAGAGCGGATCACATGGGATACACTAAACACCAGTAGCCTCCAGTCAATAGCCTGCCAGCACACCATGCAAATGAGACGAGAGAGGGCCAACTCAGGGTCTCCTGTCGATGTCGTCTACTGGAGCTGATTGGGCTCAATCAGCCACATTTGCAGCAGCCTGAAAAAAAAATAGGAAGAGGGGTGTTGTTTTTTTCTGTTAATGTTTAAAATGTCTATGTGCTTTTAACATATTTCACCGTTGTTTATGACTTCTGTAGCCGTGCACGTATGCGTATGTGTATGTATGCGCATATGTTTGTATATGTGCAGGTGCTCCATGCATATGTGTGATGATATGCATATTTTCCTGTTTCTTGTACTTGTACTACCTTTTTTGTTTTTCTCTCTGCTCTGTGAAGCACTTTAGGTGACTGTTACAGGTTTTTTTAACTGTGCTATATAAATAAAAGTGAACTTGAAACAAACACCAAACTTTTCCCCCAGGAGACCACGGTCCATGTCTCGTTTGTCCTGTCTCACTGTAGTTTTGTTACAAATACCCTTATTTTTAACCCCATTCATTATATTTTTCAAACCTTATGTTATGAGTTGGGATGAACACTTACTCATTTATTATTTTCATAATATATGTATAGAATAACATTAAAAAAAATAAAAAAAATATAAGATACAATATATAAAATATAAGAACATTGTTATTAATAGTCAATTTTTTTTATTTTCACGACAGGAATTTTTCTTTCATAATGGCACCTTCCATTATTCTCTGTCTAATCCTCGCCCACTCACCTTCCAGCCAATCAAAGTCCCCCAAAATCTGTTACCATGAAACTTTGATTGGAGTAAACAACACATTTGAGGACCAATCTTGGGCTTTGGGAAACACTGATTGATGTGACACCACAGTTAAATTGAAATTATTAATTAAATTAATGACACGTATTTAGCAGTACGGAGCATAAATCAGAACACCCCTTCTGAATAGTAAGAAATATTTTTATTTCTAAATTATCAGCATTACAATTGATAGTAAAATTACAAAATTGTAATGTATTAAACATATTCTTAATAACAACAGAGTCATCCATATCTGTAAAATAAGGAAAATCGGCATCTTTGGTTAATTCTAGGGTTGCAAAGAACAATACACCCTTAATTCAATCCAACAAGCATTTAATATTGTAGTACTTACTGTGCAATCAACACCAGACGCAATAGACGCGGATACAAACGCTTCAGACGCTTGATAATTTTTGGACTATTCATGTCTTTCGCGTCATTCGCATCATTCGCACTAGTCGCGCTTGATGCTGGGGGTGGGGTATTTCTCAGCAAGTGCTAACTGATGCTAACATTTCATAGAGAAACACGGTCAGCAACGTAGTAAATCAAGTGCCACCCTCCCACCACAAAGTGGGTTGCAATGACAAAGTGGCGCTGTCCATATTTTTGCATGTTGACTCCACTGGAAATAAGCAGCGGAATGTGACAGTGACAACTACAGTTAGCTAAAAAGAAAAAAAAATGAAATCGGAGATAATCGTGTCTTGCCATGTTTCTGGTTAATACAACTCACAGGACTTGATGTTGACTGGTGGACTGATATTCATAATTTTTTATCAGACGATTCTCCACTGTGGAGCTGAATCAACGTCGAGACAAGATACGACTGTCCTGTTGTCTTTGAATTTCATCATCGTTCACATGTTTTAAGTCAATCTGTTTGTCAGCCAATATGGGCTCTTCAGCTGTTAATGTGGTACAGAGAATATCTAAATGCATTTGCTCAGCTGTTTATCTTAATAGTATATTTCCAGATACAACCGCATATCTACGTGTATTTGCTGAGTAGTCCACATTTAATTTTCCTAGTTATAGATAACCCCTATTTAATATATTTCTAATTTGAAGATGAATGCACACGATCATCCGTTGTAGGTTATATAAGCTGTTCGTGCTGCGGTTTGTGCTGCGTTCTTCAGTTGGCCGTTGGTTTAACGGCCCGATTAAAACTGGATATTGTTTTTAAAGATCCATTTGTCATTTTTCATGTGCTGTGAGTCATGGTCATGGTTCGGGCATATTACACAGAATTAAGTCGCTGATCAGCTCAAAATATAACATCTGCATGTCCTTTTTTAATCTTAAAACACTGTGACTGTGCACATGTTCTCATGTATAGCATAGCTTACGACCTGCATTTTTATTTTTCTCTTGTATTTTCTAAGCGCACTGTTGCTTAGAAAATGGAATATAATGAAAATGGCAATATAAATTAATATTATTATTCTCTATTATTGTTATTCTTGTTCATATTCTTTTTTGCTACCACTTGTATTTGTATTGGTAGTACACCCCACTGGAGCCTACTTTGATTATTGCAGCAATCAAGGTAAAGTGTTTATTAGCAAACGAAAATAAAGCATTTCAGGAAAACCTTCACAGACGGCCAGTGCTACAAAAACTGATGAAAGGAGAAACATCTGTAGCATGTCCTCCCTTACTTTTAAGTACTCCATTAACCGTTCTTGGCATTGAGTGTTCAACTTGGCTCCATATTGTCCCGTCTATCCTGTTCCACTCCTGGAGGATGACCTCCTTGAGTGTCTTGATGTTTGATGGGGAGTCTTGCTCAACTTGTTTCTCAAAATTCCTCAACAGGTGATTAAAGGGGTTGAGGTCAGGACAAATACTTGGCTTCTGCAGCACCTTCACCTTGTTCTTTCTTAAGAATGAAGTGGCTTTGAAATAATGGTAAGGGTCATTTTGAAAAAGTGCCCAATGACCCAGGGAGCTGAGAGAGGGTATCATCTTCCCATTCAATATTTTGCAGTACATCCGCAAATTCACGATTCCATAAATCAAGTACAATTCCCAGAACCTTCAGCACTCAAATATCCCCATATGAGAACCTCACCATTGCCATACTTCACTATGGTGACTTTGCACTTCTCACTGTATTCTGACTTACTAACAATGCTTTACTAATAATTTTTATACCATGTCCTTTTCTATGTAATGAAATAATTATTTTTCTCAAATCACCAGACAATCCTCCCCCATGTGGTGTCATTGTTGTCAGCATTAAGACTGTGAGTGCTTCAGTGGGTTGGATAAGACTTTTAATTGGCAACTGATTACACCTGTTTGAGTGGGATGATTTAATAGAGTCATCCTGCAATCAACTGCCCTAAACGGGCACCAAAAAAACACATTTTAAAAAAAAATCATTTCTTCCTGTATAGCATCATCACATGTCATTGGTTACTGTTAAAGGAGAGTTGCGGGAGCATTACATCATATAGGACCCCAAATGTCTTATTTGTAATAGAAATCACTGAATTTCCTAGGATTACGTGAGGGTGTACTCATTTATGGTGTATAAGATAAGATGCGATAAGATAACACAACCCTTTATTAGTCCCACAGCCGGGAAACATCAATAACAGATGCAAAAATACAGAAAAAAACAATAATAGACTATATGCACTGTATAAAAGACAACAGTTAAAACTAGCTAAAACTGTAAAAAAAAAAAAAAGGTTAAGTGACTAGTAAACACCAAAAAAAGATAAATAAACAGACTGTTGACATAAACACACACACACTGTTGACCAGAGTGTGTGTGTGGTCAGCGAGAGCAGTGCTATACTGTATAAGAGGTGTCCTTCACATCAAATTATGAAGCATTCTTTGACACCAACAGCACTGACACATAAAAGTGGCAAACCAGCGCTCCGAGTAAGTTAGGTTATCAATAATTTACAGAACATTGCATGCAATAGTCCACCTTCCATTTCTTTCTCTCTCTCTCTCTCTCTCTCTCTCTATCTCTCTCTCTCTCTCTCTCTCTCCCTCTCTCTCTCTCTCTCCCACATTGAATGCAATCAAATGCAAAAAAGGGCCAGTTGCAGTTTGCATGTTTTTTTCTGTAATATCATTAGTGCAATACATGGGGCGGCAATCAATTCATTGTGAATTCTTTCTGAGTGTAGTCCTTCAGTATCGTATCCTTTGAACACAGAAGCTGCAACAAGTAAGTAACACTGCCCTTCTAAAAAGTTGTATCCCAGTGATCATCTGACATTCATTTTCACTGTTCAACACAATACAGCTGTGCGATCACTGCTCTTTTTCCCAACTGAGGCCGAGCTAGCCTTCTGAATGACAAAGCAAGCTGACGTGTTGACCTCATTCATAGAACCAGGGTTACCTTCTGTAACCGGTAGCAGGATCGACCTTTTCAAAGTTGTAAACATAAAAATTCTAAATGTGTCCAAGTTTGGTTCCTGTTGCAGTGAATGTGAATGACATCAACTGACCTACCAGTAGAATGTATTTATTCATTAATGCCACAGTTCTCATATTTTCGCAATTCATCATTCAGTAAGCCATCACGCACAAGTGTGTACAATTTCCTGTAACGAGGTTCTGATATGCTTAACTAACAACAAAGTGAATCGATATAAATCATGTGACACATCTTTAGACGGGTATTTCATTCTAGTCCAGCTCTCCGCCGCAGCCTGCGTGGATCTGCTTTTTTTCTTTCTGCGGGGGTTGCGGAGGGATTTCTGTAGCCGGTGTAGCCTTGGGCGTGCTTTTGGGGGGCTTTGGGCTCAAGCTTTGAAGCAAGCTGTGAGGGCCTGACCACTGCAGTTTTCTGGATGGGTTTGTGTGAATAAGACAGCCTGAGAGAATTGTGAACGTGATTCTGCTTGTCTATGCACATACAAGTCCCTAAACGTTTGTCAAGAGGCTTTTTCTAAACATTATTGTGTCACAAGTTCCTGTCAGAGATTCTCATCTCTCTCTCCACAGAGTGCTGTTCTACATGAGAGTGTCTTGCATTTGTTTGTGTGATAGATGGGGATTTTTCCTCTGGGGATGGAGTAGATTCTCAGCTAAAGCCATGCATTTCAAATGCATGTCAACTGCATCTCAACGCGCTTAATTCTCCAGAGACTGAAGTTAAGTAGCTGATTCCCTCCATCCTGCTATACAGACCTTTTCAATCTCCTCTTTCACCCACCATTTTGAAAACTTCACACAGTACTCACAATGTGCCCCACTTCTCTTATCCATTTACCCATATCACTGGGATTTTATGCTATTGGCTGCTGCCCCCCGCAACTCTCAAGGATAAGCATGTATAGCTTACTGATGGATTGATAGACTGTGATTTTCTGCACTCAGGTTTAATTGATTTTTTTTTTTTGGTTTGCAGTTGGAGGACATGCATCTCCTCCATGCTGTGCATTTTATTCAGTCAATGAAAAAAACACCTGGGCTATGGTAAAAAAGGGGAGATCCCTCCCTCTATGTGGAGCTGACTGTACCGAGCCAGCAATCAGATGAGATAATAAAAGTCTCCACAATCTGTTCTCTCCAGGAGGACATCATGTACTGTACCACATGAATAATACAACTATCTTGCTAACTTTAATCTCCAAACTGAGCTTTCCTTTTGAACAGGAGAAATAAATCCTCCTGTCTAATCACATCTTTGAACTGGACTATTTTTATGGCACCAAAACATTTCTAAGCCTCTGAAACTGCATTCAGAGCTTAATACTACTGACATCTATACCACTTAAATTGCTGTGGGTGGGCTCTTTAAACATAAATTCTGACATTTGCTAGTCTGACAACACCAGAATAATCACAATAGGTTAATAATCTGGGCCCTCAGTTCATTTTTAATTTTCAAGGGGTATTATCAAAGCACACCTGAGTCAAAGCACATTTGGCTGGTGAGAACGTTGGTGAATCTGGAGTTGACTTCTCTGATTTCTTTCACTTAAGAGACAATTCAGAGTATATGTTGAATATGTTGCTGAGGCCCAATAAAGAGCAAAAGAAATAGATCAGGTGAGCCCTAAAATATGATCGAGAACTAATTTTATTTGATTATTGTGACACCACATGAATACAGCACAAATCTCACAATGTTAATATAAGTGGAATTTGTGTATCTGCCCTGTGATTTGGTTTCACTTAAAATATGTAATGGGTTCTTCTTTGGCATAATGCTACACAGTTCCACCAAGTGTCATTAAAATTCGGTCAATAGTTTTTCCAAATCCTGCTGACAGACAAACAAACTAAGCCAAAATGGCGGTAATAAGACCCATCAAATAGTAACAAGAGAAAAAAGGCTTTCATGTGCACAGCAGGTTTATTTTGTTCATCACCATCAAACATGGTTTACAAAACACAAAACATAGAGATCTCATTAGTTTACAGTAAACCTAGATTTAAATCTGGTGAATTGTTTTTTGAACTAAGGTGTCCTGTATCTGATGACGTTATGATGGGAAGGCCCCCATTCAGTCCTGTAACACAAATCCTCACAGGGAGCAATGTGGACTGTGACTTTCAGAGTTCAGGAGATGGATATTATGGCCTCGTTGTCATTCAGACCTGAACGCATCACATGCCTACCACATCAATCCAAATCTTTTCCACCTTTTCTTACGTACAATTTAATTTAGCAGACTAGTGGAAATAAAAAAAAGAGCTGGAGCTTTTCAAACCGATATAGGCCCACCTCTGCCTGGGGGCTTCTACGCAAAACTGAAGACTTCACTGATGTCAAATAAAGTTCAGATATGATAAAGGTCACTTTATCATCTATCAGTAGTTCAGTCTGCAGTTTCACCTGACCGTCAATTTGAGTGAGAAACACTGACATTAACTAAATTTATATGCATGAAAGATTCTGATTTTCGTCCTTGACAATGGGCCTCAGATGATACGTTTATATGCACAGATATGAAATAAAATTGTGCGTACAAACACTTGAATAATTTTTGAGGTATTCATTAATACATATGTACTTCCCACTTATCCTTAGGTAGGATCAACTGGACCACACTTCAGCCAACACGTGAAATATAAATAATCATGATCAGAAAGCTATTTACTTTATGAAAACAAAGAAGGAAAATCCTTTTATCTATTTATATAATAGTTTCATATGTTTACACTGATTAAAGATGATTAGATCTATCCTACTTTGTACATTACAACAAATTGAGACCAAGAGAGCACACACATAAACACACACACACACACACACACACACACACGCGAGCCTGTCCCTCTAGCTAAGTGAACATATGCCTGTGGGTGGCATCATATCCCCTTTGTGCATATGGGTTGTGGTTATGTACTTCATAAATTGACTTTATCCACATTTAAGCCATACAATTTGAGATATGTTGTTTCTTGCAGCCTTTATGGCAGTATGATGTAAATCCAGGTGAGAGCCTTCATCATGTCACGTTCATGGTCACTATGTGTGTTTACAACATAGACTGTATCAAAAAAGGACGTAGCATACCCGTCCAGGTTTGTTCTCTCAACTTGATCCAATCGTCATCACCTACAGGAGTTACCATCTTGTCAGACTTATACTCTGCCTCATTTCTTCTTACCAAAAAAGGGCATGTATGTGACGTTTGAGGGGAGGGAGATACGTCCATCTGGCTAACGTTTACCTCCGAGGAGAAGTTAGGGCCAGAGGCTAGCTGTCACTCAAGAGGCCACGCCCCAAATTGTTCATAAGCTTTAACCTCCAATAAAATAAAAACTAGCATGGTACAAAAAAATCTAGCCCGCTAATGTCGCCACAGACATGGATACTGGAATACGCAGCAAAAAAAACCCTCACAATTTGCTAGAAATTAACTCAAAAGGCAATTAAATAGATGGAAATCTTACTGAGTACATCTTTAACACGATGAAGGATTTTAGCCATTAGATGTTTAGATCTTTAGTTATCAGAGAAACAAGCTGTGTTCCAGCAGACCAAACAGCGTCAGAGGGATGCCAATTTTTAACATGAAACTGCTTTATTAAGTGTTTTTATCTGTTTAAATTACCAGGACTGTTTGTTTTGGAGGGGATGAGACCCCTGTGGACAACTTGGATCCCAGTGGGAATGTCCTGAATGTCTGGGTTGTAATTTTTCAGGGAACTGGCTGAGCTAACATTAACTTTGGCTCAAGTAGCAGCTTCTCCACCAAAAGGCTTTGAGAAAACTGATTTTTAATGTGAAACAGCTTCATTCTGCGTTATTACTGGCTTTAACAGCCTTATCCATTTGTTGTGGAGAGTAGAGGAAGTCTGGATAATTCGGCTCTTGGTAAAAATGATGATGATCAACTGAAGTAATGCTAACTGGGAGAAACTGCTATGACAGCATTGCTCTGTCTTTGTTACTGGGTTGATTGAGTGACCCCTAGCAGCAGTGGTAGCAGAAAAACTGTAAACCTAACATTTAGCATATCTTCAAAAAGGTTTTCACAAAAAGGCTTTGCAAAGACTAATGGCGTTTTTTAGGGGTCCAAGCCCGAGCAGGCTGGGGGCCACGCGATACAAGCAGCAGCACGACTGCCACTGTATTTTTTTTCACAAGGTTTTTTATTTTTATTTTTCCATTGGTAAAACTCATACTGCAGTCTACACCGTAAAAACTATGGAGGTGAAACTTTGAACTTTGGTTCAGACCCCTGCACGTAAGGAAAACACCCAAATATAATCAAGTTGAAAATGGTTTTGCCTGTGACTCCCACACCGTACCTTGCACATTAAAAATTCTTGGGATATAGGCCACGCCCATTTCCGCCTTGACTTTTTTTCCGCAGAATCACGATATATGCAAAAGCTGCTTTTTTGAAGTCCTCTTAGGCCGAGTGTCCAATCAAGATGAAACATGGTGCACGAAAGAGATTTCTTTTTAGCACTGTAGCCAGGCTGACAGAGAGCCACAGCTCTATTGAGCCATGTATTCCTATAACCCTCAGTAGTAACGACTTCATGACCTTCTTTAATGACAAAATTATAACTATTAGAGACAAAATCAACTCGCTTGGCAATATTTTTTCATCAAACCCAGGAACCTTACAAACTGTACGACCTGATATATTCTTGGACTGCTTTTCTACAGTCGACCTTAACAAATTAAACTCTACTATTTCAGCATCAAAACCTTCTACTTGTCTTCTAGACTCTATTCCAACTAGGTTACTTAAAGAAGTGTTACCTTTAATTAGCACTCCTGTATTAGAAATGATTTAACATGTCTTTATCAGCAGGTTATGTACCAATGTCTTTTAAAGTAGCTGTAATTAAACCTCTTCTTAAAAAGCCCAGTCTTGATCCTGAGGTACTAGGGTTCCTTTCCTTCCTTTTCTCTCTAAGATCCTCGAGAAATTAGTTGCCAATCAGTTGTGTGACTTTTTACATAATAATGAGTTATTTGAGGATTTCCAGTCAGGATTTAGAGCAAATCATAGCACTGAGACAGCACTGGTGAAAATTACTAACGACCTTCTAATAGCTTCAGACAAAGGACTTGTCTCTTTACTTTTACTAGATCTTAGTGCTGCCTTCGACACTATTGACCATCACATCCTGCTACACAGACTAGAGCATCTGATCGGCATTAAAGGAACCGCACTGAGCTGGTTTAAGGTATATTTATCAGATAGATCTCAGTTTGTACATGTTAATGACAAATCCTCCATGCACACTAAAGTTAGTCACGGAGTCCCACAGGGTTCTGTCCTTGGACCGATTCTTTTCACCTTATATATGCTTCCCTTAGGAAATATTATAAGGAAGCACTCCATAAATTTTCATTGTTATGCTGATGATACACAATTATATTTGTCCATCAAACCAGAAGAAACCCATCAGTTAGATAAACTTCAAATGTGCATTAAGGAAATAAAAAGCTGGATGACCTGCAATTTCCTGATGTTAAACTCAGACAAAACTGAAATTATTGTACTTGGCCCCAAAGGCCTCCGAAATTCAATAGCTAAAGACATTGTTACTCTGGATGATGTTGTGTTGTCCTCCAGCACCACAGTAAGGAATCTGGGTGTTATTTTTGATCAGGATATGTCCTTCGATTCTCACATAAAACTAACAACAAGGACTGCATATTTTCACCTGCGTAATATTGCAAAAATTAGGAACATTGTGTCTCAGAAAGATGCAGAGAAACTTGTTCATGCATTTGTTACTTCTAGGCTGGACTATTGCAATTCCTTATTATCAGGCTGCTCCAATAAGTCTGTTAAGAGTCTCCAGTTGGTCCAAAATGCTGCAGCTCGTTTACTAACTAAAACAAATAGAAGGGAACATATTTCTCCTGTATTAGCTTCTCTGCACTGGCTACCTGTAAAATCTAGAATAGAATTTAAAATCCTTCTCCTTACGTACAAAGCTCTTATTGGTCAGGCTCCGTCGTATCTTAAAGAGCTCATAGTACCGTACCACCCAACTAGATCTCTGCGCTCTGAGAATGCAGGGCTACTCGTCGTTCCTAGAGTCTCCAAAAGTAGAATGGGAGGCAGAGCCTTCAGCTACCAGGCTCCTCTCCTGTGGAACAAACTCCCAAATGTTATTCGGGAGGCAGACACTGTCCCCTTATTTAAAAGTAAACTTAAAACTTTCCTTTTTGATAAAGCTTACAGCTAGGGCTTACGATGAGACTTTATTCTGCTTAATTATGCTGCTATAGGCCTAGTCTGCCGGGGGATAATACTTTTCCTGATACTCTGAGCTTCTCTCCTCTCTGTCTGAATCATTCATGTCCCATCAATGCATGTTACTGATTCAGCTTCTTCCCCGGAGCTGTTTGTGCTTTGTCGTCTCGCAGGTCTCTGCTGATCGTGGTGGTGCTTGCTGCCGTGGTCCTACATGACGCTTCCTGCTGCTATTGTCACTGTTTCTCATTTATACTATCACTAGTTTAATAAACTATAAATTTGTAGCTGTATCGTTGCTGCTATTGCTACTACTCATCATTGATCATGTTTGCCACCATAATTATTATCATTTTCATATTCTGTCACCTTAGCTGTGCTTGTTTCTACTATTCTGTTGTATTAACTGCCTTAACATATACGTTATATTCACATTAATATAAATATTATAGTTACTGTTAGGCTTTGCTTGCATCTCTGGAAGTGTGTCTGTCTGTCTCTCTCTGTCCATCTGTGTGTCTTTTCTCTCTTTCTCTCTCCTTTTCTTCCTCCCCAACCGGTCAAGACAGATGGCCGTCCTCCACAGAGCAGGGTCTGTCTGACGTTCCTGCCTGTTATAGGGAAGGTTTTCGTTGCCACTGTACTCTACAGAGGAATTGTTGGGTCTATGTAAATCATAAATAAGTCATTGAGTGTGGTCTTTACCTACTCTGTAAAGTGTCCTGAGATAACTTTTGTTATGATTTGACACTATAAATAAAATTGAATTGAATTGAATTGAATTGAAAGGTTTCGATGGTCCTGATCAAATTTTATCAAAAGAATTCTGATACTTTTATAAGTTATGAAGAAACAACTTCCTGTAGATAACAGTTAAAACAAGAAGTGTAACATGTCTTCTCCAAATTGTGTCGAATCAACACAAAACTCAGTAATGCAGTTTTCTATGTTTTACTGAGGTCTTATTGACTGCTTCAAAATTTCACACCAATCAAGCCCTAGGTGTAGCTGTTATGCAGAATTCATCATATCTTAACAATTATCTTGTCAGATTAACAATAAACTTGGAACAATAGTTTCGAATGCTCGTCTGAGGCTTTGAGAAAAATATGCAATCATCCAGGAGGTAGAGCTGTTTTGAATATCACTCATACTTGAGCATTAACCGTACAAGTTATGGGAACTCTCAGGGGAGGTATAGACTAAATGATGACATTACATCCCCAGTGAACACACCAAAATGTCCACCACAAGGTGGCGCTATAATCAAAGAAACCGCTTTTCGGCCTCTAACTTCCACATCGTATATCGCAAATTTGGATTTCTTACATCCACATGTTCTCTGAAAGGCGCTGAATCTTGGGATTTAGACCACGGCACATTTCTGGCTAGTATTTTTGCACAAAATTGAAAAAAAAATGAAAAACGTCCAAAACGTGTGAGTTAGAAAGGAAGAAGTTCCTGTATGTTATAGTCAAAACAGAAAGTGTTGTATATATTGATAATTAGTCCGATTAACATTAAACTTGAAGTGTTAGTTCTCTGTGGTAATTTGAGGCTCTGTGCAAAATCTGCGATCAATCAGACATTAGTTTGGTGCTGTTGTGCAAAATTCAAAAACACACAAACCAGGCGAAAATATTCAAACTCTTATTTTGCTAACTGGTCCTGCGAACCCGTCCTTCAAACAATGTGGAAGTTATAGTAGAAAGACTTCTCTGATTATCACACAACTTAGAAAAGTAATTTCCCATGCTCTGCTGAGGGTCTGCGCAGAATCTGACATCGATCGGCCCCAAGCTGGGGCTGCTATGAAAAACTGAGTAATGCATTCATTATGTGAACAACTGCAAAATCTACTTTTTCAAATACCAGCACTTTCTTTTTCAAACTACAATCTGTGCTGCATTCAATTCAATTCAATTCAATTCAATTTTATTTATAGTGTCAAATCATAACAAAAGTTATCTCAGGACACTTTACAGAGTAGGTAAAGACCACACTCAATGACTTATTTATGATTTACATAGACCCAACAATTCCTCTGTAGAGTACAGTGGCAACGAAAACCTTCCCTATAACAGGCAGGAACGTCAGACAGACCCAGCTCTGTGGAGGACGGCCATCTGTCTTGACCGGTTGGGGAGGAAGAAAAGGAGAGAGAAAGAGAGAAAAGACACACAGATGGACAGGGAGAGACAGACAGACACACTTCCAGAGATGCAAGCAAAGCCTAACAGTAACTATAATATTTATAGTAATGTGAATATGACGTATATGTTAAGGCAGTTAATACAACAGAATAGTAGAAACAAGCACAGCTAAGGTGACAGAATATGAAAATGATAATAATTATGGTGGCAAACATGATCAATGATGAGTAGTGGCAGTAGCAGCTACAATACAGCTACAAATTTTATAGTTTATTAAACTAGTGATAGTATATATGAGTAACAGTGACAATAGCAGCAGGAAGCGTCATGTAGGACCACGGCAGCAAGCACCACCACGATCAGCAGAGACCTGCGAGACGACAAAGCACAAACAGCTCCGGGGAAGAAGCTGAATCAGTAACATGCATTGATGGGATATGAATGATTCAGACAGAGAGGAGAGAAGCTCAGAGTATCAGGAAAAGTATTATCCCCCGGCAGACTAGGCCTATAGCAGCATAATTAAGCAGAATAAAGTCTCATCGTAAGCCCTAGCTGTAAGCTTTATCAAAAAGGAAAGTTTTAAGTTTACTCTTAAATAAGGGGACAGTGTCTGCCTCCCGAATAACATTTGGGAGTTGGTTCCACAGGAGAGGAGCTTGGTAGCTGAAGGCTCTGCCTCCCATTCTACTTTTGGAGACTCTAGGAACGACGAGTAGCCCTGCATTCTCAGAGCGCAGAGATCTAGTTGGGTGATACGGTACTATGAGCTCTTTAAGATACGACGGAGCCTGACCAATAAGAGCTTTGTACGTAAGGAGAAGGATTTTAAATTCTATTCTAGATTTTACAGGTAGCCAGTGCAGAGAAGCTAATACAGGAGAAATATGTTCTCTTCTATTTGTTTTAGTTAGTACACGAGCTGCAGCATTTTGGACTAACTGGAGACTCTTAACAGACTTATTGGAGCAGCCTGATAATAAGGAATTGCAATAGTCCAGCCTAGAAGTAACAAATGCATGAACAAGTTTCTCTGCATCTTTCTGAGACACAATGTTCCTAATTTTTGCATTCAAGCTGCAACTTGCGTTGTGCCCGTGGACTGCGGGTCAGCATTGCATCCACTCTGAAGGTCACTGGGCCTGAGTTGCCCGAGGGCTTGGACCCCGTTGATACCTGCTTGCAGGTCTAGCTTTTGTGTGTTTCTTTTAGTCTGGAGGACTGTGCACAATAGATATGCTAATATCTGACTTTTAGGTCAAGTTTAATATGTTTTGATGTGACAGTACATTATTCGTCAATGATTCTTTTGGTTGAACGTTAGCATTGAGAAATACTCATGAACTGCCACCCAGTAGTAGCCCAGCTAATGTTAGATGTAAACTATATTCAAGTGGTAGTGTGAGTCATGTGACATGCACAGCAGCTCAACAACTTTCTGACAGCACACACACACACACACATACACACACACACACACACACACACATACACACACACACACACACACACAAATACACACACACACACACACACACACAATAAATACAGGGGTTTATCATCACACGCTGATTTTTAATCAACTTCCCTTTCATCCTCTTTACTATTTAATTATACTTTTCAAAACCAGTGTTGGAGTTCAAAGTGGTATAAATAGATAGATTCCATCAACTGCAGTTGAAAGTTTTGGGTAAATTAGGCAGTCTCTCCCTGACTTCTACAAAAAATGTTGGTGCCTGGCTTGAAAACACAACTTTAGTGTGCTGGTTACAGAATGAAAAATGTTCCAAAGGCTACCCATATCGCACGTCGACCCGCATGAATTTTATGAAAACCTGCTGCCTGGAATTCAAAATAGACAAATAAAGACATTCATAATTTCCATTTTCGATAGCCTCCTGTTTCACGCAGCCCCTTTCCCACAGCTGAATTATTCATTTGCTGCATTATTCAACAAAGCATTATTTATCCTTTCCTTGGGTTTTTAATCTTTGCCAGCAATGACTTTGTTCCAATATTAATGAAACCTGCCCTTTAACAAAGACATCATCTCTGGCAGGGGGAATGGGTACAGAGCTCCAACAACCAGAATGAGCAATGACTTTGTCACAACAGTTCACTGCTCAAAGCTTACCTGTCTGTAGGCCTACACGAACACACACAGAAGGGACTTTCCTTCATATTAGTTGACTACTGCCACTCTCTTTCAGTGATGTCTTTTTTATGTAATTTTCTCGAATGTTTATGTTAAATAATAAATTATACTCTAATGTTACCATGCCCTGCATGTCATTGTTCCCTTTCTGAACTCCTCCTGTCAGTTTCTCAATACAGCTACAAGTCTTTCTTGAAACTGTACTGAAAAGAGGCTATTTTCTTGGACTGCTTTTCTAACAGTTGACCTTAACAAATTAAACTCTACTATTTCAGCATCAAAGCCTTCTACTTGTCCCCTAGACTCTATTCCAACTAGGTTACTCAAAGAAGTGTTACCTTTAGTTGACACTCCTGTATTAGATATGATTAACATGTCTTTATTAGCAGGTTATGTACCACAGTCTTTTAAAGTAGCTGTAATTAAACCTCTCCTTAAAAAACCCAGTCTTGATCCAGAGGTACTAGCCAACTATAGACCTATATCTAACCTTCCCTTTCTCTCTAAGATCCTCGAGAAATTAGTTGCCAATCAGCTCTGCGACTTTTTACATAATAATGAGATATTTGAGGACTTCCAGTCAGGATTTAGAGCGAATCATAGCACTGAGACAGCACTGGTGAAAATTACTAACGACCTTCTAATAGCTTCAGACAAAGGACTTGTCTCTGTGCTTGTTTTACTAGATCTTAGTGCTGCCTTCGACACTATTGACCATCACATCCTGCTACAGAGACTAGAGCATCTGATCGGCATTAAAGGAACCGCACTGAGCTGGTTTAAGGTATATTTATCAGATAGATCTCAGTTTGTACATGTTAACGACAAATCCTCCATGCACACTTAAGTTAGTCACGGAGTCCCACAGGGCTCTGTCCTTGGACCGATTCTATTCTCCTTATATATGCTTCCCTTAGGAAATATTATAAGGAAGCACTCCATAAATTTTCATTGTTATGCAGATGATACACAATTATATTTATCGATCAAACCAGATGAAACCCATCAGGTAGATAAACTTCAAATGTGCATTAAGGAAATAAAAAGCTGGATGACCTGCAACTTTCTGATGTTAAACTCAGATAAAACTGAAGTCATTGTGCTTGGCCCTGAAGGCCTCCGAAACTCAATAACTAAAGATATTGTTACTCTGGATGATGTTGTGTTGTCCTCAAGCACCACAGTACGAAATCTGGGTGTTATTTTTGATCAGGATATGTCCTCCGATTCTCACATAAAATTAACAACAAGGACTGCATATTTTCACCTGCGTAATATTGTGAAAATTAGGAACATTATGTCTCAGAAAGATGCAGAAAAACTAGTCCATGCATTTGTTACTTCTAGGCTGGACTACTGCAACTCCTTATTATCAGGCTGCTCCAATAAGTCTGTTAAGAGTCTGCAGTTGGTCCAAAATGCTGCAGCTCGTGTACTAACTAAAACAAATCGAAGAGAACATATTTCTCCTGTATTAGCTTCTTTGCACTGGCTACCTGAAAAATCTAGAATAGAATTTAAAATCCTTCTCCTTACCTATAAAGCTCTTATTGGTCAGGCTCCGTCATATCTTAAAGAGCTCCTAGTACCGTATTATCCGACTAGATCACTTCGCTCAGAAAATGCAGGGCTACTTGTCGTTCCTAGAGTCTCCAAAAATAGAAGGGGAGGCAGAGCCTTCGGCTACCAAGCGCCTCTCTTGTGGAACCAACTCCCAAGTGTTATTTGGGAGGCAGACACTGTCCCCATATTTAAGAGTAAACTTAAAACTTTCCTTTTTGATAAAGCTTACAGCTAGGGCTTACGAGCTCTCAGCTATGTTGCTGTTGTTATTCTTAAAGCTGCGTCCGTTCAGTTTAATGATGCTGCTATAAGCCTAGTCTGCAAGGGGAAATATTACCTCTCCTAATACTCTGAGATTCTCTCCTCTCTATGTCATTCATGTCTCATCAATGCATGTTATTAATTCAACTTCTTCCCCGGAGTTGTTTGTGCTTTGTCATCTCGCAGGTCTCTGCTGATCATGGTGGTGCCTACTGCCGTAGTCATGTGGATCACTGCTGATGGTGGTAGTGCCTGCTGCCTTGGTCCTGTGTATCAGGTCCCTGCTGATGGTGGTGGTGCCTGCTGCCGTGGTCCTGTGTGCTAGTCTCTGCTGGTGCTGGTGGTGCCTGCTGCCCTGGTCCTGTGTGTAGGTCTCTGCTGACGGTGGTAGTGCCTGCTGCCTTGGTCCTGTGTATCAGGTCCCTGCTGATGGTGGTGGTGCCTGCTGCCCTGGTCCTGCGCGCACGTCTCGGCTGATGTTGGTGATGCCTGTTGCTGTGGTCCTGTGGTCCTGTATGCAGGTCTCTGCCGATGGTGTTAGTGCCTGCTGCTGTGGACCTGAGTGTTGGTCTCTGCTGATCGTGGTGGTGTTTGCTGCCGTGGTCCTGTGTGCTGGTCCCTGCTGATGGTGGTGGTGCCTGCTGCCCTGGTCCTGTGTGCAGGTCTCTGCTGATTGTGGTCCTGCATGACGCTTCCTGCTACTTCAATAAATATTAGTCATTTATTCTGTCACTAGTTTTATAAATTATAAATTATAAAATTTGTAGCCATAAAAACACCATCAGTGGTATGTCTTGCTGTATCGTAGCTGCTATTGGCCCTACTCATCATTTTGTCATAATTATTTTCATTTTCATGTTCTGTCACCTTGGATGTGCGTGTTCCTGCTGTTCTGCTATGCAGACTGCCATAACATGTGGGTCATGTTCACATTACTATAGATATTGTTATAGTTACTGTTACTCGCTGGCTGCTTGCATCTCTCGAAGTGTGTCAGTCTCTCTGTCTTTTGTCTATCTTTGTGTTTCTCTCTTTCTCTCTCCTTTTCTTCCTCCCCAACCGGTCAAGACAGATGGCCGTCCTCCACAGAGCTGGGTCTGTCCGACGTTCCTGCCTGTTATAGGGAAGGTTTTCGTTGCCACCGTACTCTATGGGGGAATTGCTGGGTCTATGCCTACTCTGTAAAGTTTCCTGAGATAACTTTGGTTATGATTTGGCACTATAAATAAAATTGAATTGAATTGAATTGAATAGCCTCTACGTCGATGCCAGCTATTTCAAGTTGATCCAATCGCACTCGATGGGAGTTGGAACTCATGCAAATATCTTTTGTTTACATGCATGTACGGGTCTAGAATAAGTTATTCAAAGTCATGTTGATGCCAAATTCAGTTCAGTGTGAATAACAAAACTAGTGAAAGTATTTGGCCAACAAGGGATGCTTAGTACACTTAGGGCGCACTCACACTGTCCATCCGTACCGTGCCTGTGCTATAGGGTACTTGTCCCCCCCTCCCTCTTCCCCCGCGGGCCAGGCCCATTTGTACTCACACTACCTAGGCCTCGGCGGAATGCTTCTTGCCTGCCTATACGTCATCACGCCGTAACACGTCACACACATTGATTGACGTCATCGCGATGCGTCACTTTGTTTACAAATCTTTCCATAAACCTCTGAGTTTTTGTGCGTCTTGTCTGACTGTTTTTGGATATTTTCATCCGACCAAATCTGCAGTAAACACTCCAACTCCGCATCATACCAACGTGAACCTTTCGCCACGATTGTTTTAAATGTCCGCGCATGGTCCGTCCTTTTTTCTATGCCCCAACAGGCGCACATAAAATGACATCAGAACCGCCGTAGGCCTCGTGCTTGTACACCTGCGCACGCTCGTGCTCGTGCTCGTACATGTGCAAACGTGCTTTACAAAAGCCCACGTCTTGGCCGGCAAGCGTGCCGCACCTAGGCGCTGTATGGTTGCACTCACACTGGTCAAAAGAACTACACTTTAGCCGTGAAACGTGCTTGGGCACAGTACGGATGGACAGTGTGAGTGCGCCCTAATAGAGTGAATCAGTCAGGTAGGAACTAAAAACACACTTTACAGTCTCACACACGTTAACCCATGTTACACTCTCTCACAAACAAATATACACACACACACTAGTCACATACATTTTTTCTCAGCTCCAGTGGCTAACGTCTAAAGTTAGTGTTAAATTCCGACACATTAACCTTAGCCAAATGAGTTGGCATGTCGCATAAGCTTTCTAAAACAGAAAGTACCGTTACTTTAATGTCTTGACTTACCCAAATTTCATTATAGAATGCCCTGAGACGTCTCCATCTTTTTCCACAACAAATTCTGTTTTGTTTTCCCGTCTATGTAATGAAAGTGTGTCCAAATGTATAGTTTAAGGCGGCTGCTTGCTAACAGCCTCGTTGCTCCAAACTTGTCGCTTGATCATATTTGGACCATCGTTACTTGTGTTCCAAGCGGTTTAATTGCCCTGTCTGAACGCCCCATAGAGCTAATATGTTGCGACACTCACGACACCAACACCTTTTAATTTGTTCTATAATATACAGTTTATGTTTGTGACATACAAATTAGTTGTAAATACAGTACACTTATGGTAACACCACCACACGAATGACAGCAGTCGAGGTCAAGATGATGGCGTTAGCATGCTAATCCTGACAACTAGCCTCTGAGGCGAAGTGAGGGCCAGTGGCTAGCTGTCACTCAAGAGGCTGCGCCCCTAATTATTCATAAACTTTAACCTCTAATTAAATAACTACTTGCCCGGTACGAAAAAAAATGGGGTGGAAATGGCAATGACATCCTGTTGTCATCGAGATATGACCTAAACATACAGACTTATACGTTTTTTTGTACCAGGCCTTAATAATTTTAATTATGTGTGACATGGGGGTCAATGAGAAACTGCTCTATTATGAAATCTGCCCCTAGTGGCCATTCGGTGAACTGTATTTTCTGGCACTTCTAGATCAACCTAGTTTGCTTTGGTTGAGGCTCCATATATTTCACTTTTTAATTTTATGTAACCTCAACAAGAAGTGTGTCCTGTCACAATACAGCTACTGACCTCTACAGCAAAATAAATGAGAGCTCTTGCAATCACCCTACAGATCGAAATCTGTATCTATCATACTTCCCATTATTAAACAAACAACAAAAACAATCAAAAAACTTAAAAGAAAGAAACCGATTACCACGTGTGCCTCCAGTAACCAGTCAATACTACTAGACTAGAAATACAAGGTCCAAAGTGGTTACAAGACAACTGCAAAAACTGCATTGGAAATTGTGTTTTTCTGATTGGATAATATACATTCTAAATCCATAATAATGAAAACAAAATAAATGCAGTTATTTGCTTTGGTGACGTGCACATGGAGTAGATATTACATTTGCCAGTGATTTGCATAGTTCAGGTCTGTCTTTATGAATATAAAAATGATCAAATTTAAGGTGTGTTATTGGTTGACTTCCAATTGAATAGAATGTCAGAGCACATTTTTCTGTCTGGACTGAGTGAACCCCTCAATTTCGAGGAGGAGGGAGGATCCCCTCTAGCAGCTGACACATATGTGAGCTATGACAGACCTGATGCACTCTGACTTTTGCTTGGGAGTAATGGAAGTGGGCGACCCAGTTCTCCAAGTCTGTCTCACATCTGGGCTGACTTGTGCATACTGAAACTATTGGGTAAACTTATACCACATGTAATTCACACCTAATTAAGGACAGGATGTAAGGATACATAAGGGAGGACTGCTGCTGCTACACTCTTGTTGAGCTAATGAAGTGGAGTGAAGAGCAATTATCCTCATCATCAAAGCTATCCAAAGCTGAGCCTCATTCATGTGTTGTATGTGTGTGGGCCGATTTCTGGTATAGCAGAAGGGTATAGCTGCAGACTGAGCTGGCTGAGCTAAAGGCGGCTGCTTGCTAACTGCCTCACTGAAGTGCCTTAAAGCTGCATTCTTTCTAATGTAGCTGTAGATAATGTTCTTATGTAGCCCCCTGCTCTAAACAGGCTACAACTCAGCTGGTTCCAGAGACAAATTCATTATGTATCAAAGATAATATTAAAATGATACAATTTATCACTAGCGCTAGCGTTGGCTGTTAACTTTAGGGAAACTGACGATTTCCAACTGGCCCTCACCGCAGTACATGCAGATCAACGGTGCCAGTGCTGGGAGCCCCCTGCTCACCTGCCGACAAAAGTCCACCTGATAACTCCAGTAAGCCGGAGTGTCATAAAATGCCCCTTTTGTATACCACTCACATTCCACCTGTTAAATGTTACAAAATTAAAGTTATTAATACTTGATTTATTCTGAAATGTGTACCTCCCAGTTAGGGATGTCACGAGAACCGATACTTGCGATACCTTTCGATTCTAAAATAAAAAAACACAGAGGCATTGAAGCACCATTTCGGTGTTGCGACTCTTTTGGAACTAATAGGCGCAGTAAAGCGAGTGTTCGAGTCATACTTGCATTCAGAAGTAGGAGGTCATGAAGAAGAGGAACTCACATGACATAACCATAACAAGCCCTGTGTGGAAGATGTCAACCACAGCAATCGTTTCGGCCAGACTCTTGGTTAAAAAAGGCACCATCAGTCATGTATGGAAGTACTTTGTGTTTGAGGCTGATGACCGTGGCGTTATTATCAATCTGCTGAGACCAGTATGCAAACGATGCTACCATGGTCTTCAGACCAAGGGAGGCAATAGTTGTATTTTAGCGTTTACCGTAACAACAAGCACGATCTCAATGCTACCGACACATTTACTCAAACAAAACTATAAAGCCTGATCAGATAGGTAACGTTATGTTTAATATTGTCATGGAAAACTAACAAGGCATTCAGGAGGACAGCTATGGTACAGCTGCTAAGTAAAGGTGATTTTCATTCATAGATTAACAACAACCAAACATTTTTGTCTGTCATACTGAAATACACGTTACATGATGTTTGGATGCTCGCGGGCACATCTGTGCATTAATGCTTTATGTTATGGAGCATACGTGCTGTAGGTTTACCGCCTGCACCTCGTAGTAATGCAGCCTAGTTAGCACGCCTCTTTAAATTTCAGTCGGTCTTATCAACCTGCCACCACCATGTCTGTAAAAATGACTGCATCTACTGTTAGAGACTAGTTATATATATGACATTTTACTGTTTTTCAAATTTGCTGATAATGAAGTTCATGTTTAAGTTAATGGGATCTAAAAAAATCCTTCTTTTTTTTTTTTTTTACCCTGGTATCGAATTGGCATTGGCACCAACTACTGAATTTTTGGTATTGTGACATCTCTACTCCCAGTTATTGGTGTTAATCTGCTCACTGTTTTTGATGAAGTGCCTTGGTTATTTAAAAAAAAAACATGCTAGAACAGCAGGGGTATTTGATATTCTATCGAATTCTGAACAATAAAAAATAACAGTATTTTAGAATCAATTCAATTTATAATTCGTTCTCTAATTTGGATCTCCAGTGTATTTTGATTAACAGTATAGAGATGACATGAAATGAGAGAAAGGGAGAGAAAGTATGTCTATGTCAGTTGGTTCTTTCTCAGACACAGTCTGACCAGCCTCACAGCAACACTGCTCTCCAAACACCAGTCAGAGTAAAGAAAATATATCACTATTTAAAGAAACCTATCTGCACCATTGGGAAGAAACAACTAAAAGCCAAAGTAGATTGCGATGTTCTCTTGCCCTTCACAGAGATTCTGAATGATCAGAATATCTGTGTACTGTCAGAGATAGAAAGCAGAGACGGATCCTGACCAAGTGCAGGCTCAGTGACCACAGACCACAGGCTATAGAAGCAGGAAGACACAAACAAACATGGCAACCAAACAGTACATGTGGTCACTGTTGGACAGTTGAGGTTGAGACAGAGATGCACTTTCTCCTACAATGTTCAAAATTTAGTGATATAAGAAATAAACATATATTTTTTAAGAAGCTTAGTTCTCCTAGAGTTCAAAGAGCTGAATTATCTCTCTAAACTAAGAATATTTAGCTGCCTAGTTTATATTCACACCACAACCTGAGGGACAGTGAGAGACCCCCCCCCACACACACACACACACAAACACACACACACACACACACACACACGCTGATAGTGTACCTAATGTTTAGAATATATTGTTTTGCAGTTTATATTCACACCACAACCTGAGGGACAGTGAGTGACCCCCCCCCCCCACACACACACACACACACGCTGATAGTGTACCTAATGTTTAGAATATATTGTTTTGCATTTGATGCTTTGCTTTGGCAATATTGTTTTTCTCTAAAACTTTAATGCCAGTAAGGCCTATTTTATACTTGAACTGAAGAGAGAGAGAGAGAGAGAGAGAGAGAGAGAGAGAGACGGATAATGACAACATTTAAAGTCCCTGGCTGGACTTGAACCGGCAAGATCATGGTTTGTGCCAAGATATTTGTCTCCAATTTACGCACACTGTAAAAGTGCAGTTATGGACATTAGAGCCACTGCAGTTACTGTTATTAAATATGTGTACTCATTATTTTGTTTCTGTTAAAAATTATTTTTCTTATCCTAGATTGGATCATGCAACTAAGTCTGTTATTAGGGCTGCAGGTAGCTGATTGTGAGTAAATTGCATTTTTTATGCTGTCCTGATGAATTATACAGCATGTGCCCTGCTGCCTTCGTGACACAGAAATAAAGTAGTTATTATTGTTCCTTATGCACAAGGAAATAATAACAATAAATAATAAACGCAATGGCAGTATATTTGAGTGTACTTAAAAATCTGGAACTCCCAAAGAATATAAGTTTCATTGTGGGAAAAATAAACTCTTCACTACATTACCAAACTGTCACATCAGCATCAAAGCATACACCACAAGACTAACAAACAGTTTCTTCCCTAAGGCTATCACCATACTGAACCCTGCACTGAAAGCACAACTCCTGTAAACAGTATTTATACGCAATACTGCTATATTTATTTCTATTTCTTTTTATTATACAATTCTGTGCACTATAGTATATTAGGATAAGGGTGCATTGTGTGTGTGTGTGTGTGTGTGAGTGAGTGAGTGAGTGAGTGAGTGAGTGAGTGAGTGAGTGAGTGAGTGAGTGAGTGAGTGTGTGTGTATGTGTGTGTGTGTGTGTGTGTGTGTGTGTGTGTGTGTGTGTGTGTGTTTCTGTGTGAGAAACTTTATGTATGCGTATCACAGTGTGTGCCAGAGATGGTCTCAAGTCTCTTTTTGCAAGTCCAAGTCAAGTCTCAAGTGTCTGAGGGGAGCAGCAAGTCTTAATCAAGTCTCTTATGGTTTTAATAAACAATAAAATAGTTGAAGTGCAACCTTATTGTATAATTACACAAAGCCCCCACTAATAACGGTTTATAATCTACTGTAATCTACTGTCTGCTCCCTTTACCTGGAACTAATTACAGTTCACACAACTGAAATTCCAGGTCTTGCTCTCATTGGATTCTTTTAAAGATATTTTAAATAACCTGAAGGCAGACACATCTGGCTGTAGATATTCTGCAGGATATATTCACGATTATGGTGGATTTTGAAATATATATTTGTTGTTTTCACTTCTTATTTGATATATTTTTATTGTATTATAGTCATGTATTTTGTATTGGCAGCTCATTATGTTTGTCAGAAACGTTGTCAGTCGTCTGTCTCAATACACTCTGAGAGAAGATATGTTTAATGTCAGCGAGCTCTTCCTGTTAAAGCTATGGTCTACGATTTGGAATATTGGTAATTATTATTAACATTGTTTATACAGAGATTATGGTCCTGTAGTCCGATCTACACAATATGAATCCATTCAGTCTATCAGCCGTAGGCCTGCATAGAAATTGACCAATGGGAGACAACCGGTGTGAAAGGCTCCTTTTGGCCCCTCCCACTCCCTCTCCTTTCTGTATTGATTAGCTTAGCAGCTCAGCTACCGGAGCTTCTGTTATCATGGAGAAGGAAAAGAGCAATATCAGCAAGAGGCCTCTGCTCACCCCAACGGAGAAGGTTAGAGAAAACGTAAGTGGAGCAAGGAAAAGGCAGAAATGTGACCTCCATAGGAACCAAAGAGGAGTAGAAATCGGGGATTCCTTTGACCGTGGAGAAGGCTGCGCCAGGATTTGGGGCTGAAAACAGATGCTGAGACAGCAGACTTTTTGTTGAACAGGTAATTTTTGTGTTTTATTGTGGTAGATTTTACATAAATAGTCTCCATTAGTCTGTGCCAATACTGGATTATAACTGTGAACGTCCTTGTCTGATAAACAGCTATGTCAACACAGGTTAGCATACGTCAGGGATGTCAAAGTCAAATACATCACAGGGCCAAAAAAACAAATTTGCTACAAGCCGAGGGCCGGACTGGTTCAATGTTTATTGAAACATATTAAAATGATTGCATATAACCTATTGAACCAGACCTAACACAGTGTATCATATTTTATTTAATAATTAAATGAATAATCCAATATTTTTGTATGGCTCTGTCAGTAATTTCAAGTGAAAACATTTTTCAACAGGCTCACAGACAAAAAGCTGAAAGTTGACATCTGCCCTGAATGCTGATGAATAATGAAGCCGAGGCGGCCCACTTGAGGCGCTGCAGTGAGTTCGCGGACTACCGTTGCATTGTGGGTAATGTAGTTTTGGTGCGTGAAAAACACCAGCAGGCGGCTGTGGCGTGCGGGCCGGTTCTAATACTAATCAAATATCATCCCTGGGGCCAAGATAATTCATTTGCGGGCCGGATCTGGCCCGCGGGCCTTGACTTTGACACCCATGGCATACGTTAACCATGTGTTTTTAGCCGGCCGGTTTCTGGCTCCGCGTGTCGCTAGGAGGTGGGGGAAGGGACACGAGCTTGGGGGACTTGTTTTAAATTTGTCTCAGAGGCTCAACTGATTTTCAGAATGTATACGACCATATACTTGTATGTATATGACCATAGCTTTAAATAAATAAAAATGTCTCTAGCCTCTCAAATGCAGTGTAATTGTAAGATAATAAGACAGTAACGTTAACGTTACGTGGTCAACAATAAACTTGTAACGTAAACTTGCCTTTAGCAGACATTAATAATTCACGAGTATTTATCCTGGTTTAACGCCAGCAGATGATAGCAGCACCGGAAAGCATACACTTTAAAAAAATATTGAATCTTAAATAAGTTAATCTTTCACAAAGCTAATACTAGTAACAAACTAACAGTAGTAGCAAGCTAATGTTGATTGTTTATGCAACTGATCTTAACACAGACGCTGCATTTCCCGATTATTTTCTTTCGGCTTTGTTACAGACAAAGAATATTACAAACGGTAATGTAGCTGCAGCAGCAGACCAGGGTGAAGTTAGTTTTAAGTTGGATATTCGGATAGGCTGGGACCGGAATATCCAACTTAGAACTAACTCCGGCCCGGTCAGCAGCAGCAGCAGGTGATGTGCTCCATGTCATCTGAGGAGTGAGGCTGCTCACACATATCTGTGGGAGAGAACATAGACTTTCTGCTTGTGATGTTATTGCTCCAAAAAGTACATACATAAAAATATTGTGTACGGGTCTCAAATTTCGAGTCCGAGTCGAGTCTCAAGTAGGGATGAGCGAGTACAGCATTATCTGTTTCTGTATCCGTTAACCATTCGAATTATACGTATAACGTCATCATTGAGCTTCAGATCAATGGTTTTGATCACAACAGCAAACAAACTATTTACACAAGTTTACAACAATGAATACAACACATGAAAGTAATGAACAAGAGTTTTCATACTCAACAATTTTTTTATGATCAGTGTGATTTTTATTTTTTTTTGGGTGAGAGAGTGTGTGTGTGTATGTATGTATGTTGACAGCTGACGGTTTAAAAAAACAAACTCTGACAACCGGCAGGGAGAGGGGGTGTGTGCAGCTTAATTAATTTGTAACATTTATACCACTACTACCTTTATTTTTTATGGAATACAGCAAGAAAGTGTCAGACACTCAAAAAAAGAATGAAAAAGAAACAAATCTCCAACAGGCAGAGACGCAACGTGAGTTCCATGCAGCACGTCTGAACGACCCCACATTTACAGAACTCTACTGTTAATAAGTGAGTACAAACCAGGGTTAAAACAAACCTGAAGAAACTTAAAAGTTTAAGGAAAAGACCCGCGCGTCTGAGTGAGGGAGAGACAGAGCGGGTGTGTGTGTGTGTGTTTAGCGGAGGGGGACACGGCGGAGCGGAGCTGTAACAAGCATATCACAAAAGGCAGACACAGGATTTTCATTCAATCCGAGCACAGATATTGACGCGTATTACTTGGATTATACTCGTACTCGGCGAAAGTGCTTTATCCGGCTCGTGTCTGGTCTCAAGTCACATTTGTCTCAAACTTGAGTCCCCATCTCCAACATCGTACCCCAGGTAAAATCTGAGTTTTCATACCCCAGTTAACAGACCTTGATACCTCCTTCAGTATTCTGACTATTCCTGCATGTAAATACCGTTGCCTGATTATGATCGGGTTATGCATCTGCGCAAGCTCCATGGAATATAACTCCACCTCCCCACATCACTTCGTGGCAGTGGCTTTTGATCTGAAAAAGAATAAACCAGGAAGCAACGGCGCCGAAAAACAACGTGAAAATAAAACAACAATAGAGCATTACCTTTAAACTGCCGAGGCAATTAAAATCACTACCAAGAAGACCCGTTTCTATTGTAATTTTGTCCAGAAGTCAATTTGTGGTTTGTGTTGTAAGGTGAGCCGGAAAAGCTACTGCCACCTACTGTACCGGAGGTCGACTTACTCCCGTCATTTTCCCATTCAACCCCCATTTCGTGTATATGAGGGGAACTTCCATAATCCGATTATTTCCTTAACCAGGGTAAGGCCATTTTCAAGTTACTGATGTAGGCCTACATGTAAACACACTGATTCAGTATTGTTAATATAAGCCTACAGTAAAGCTATTTCCACAACAGTGAGCCACTCCTTTAATTCTCCTTTAAGTCCTACATCAAATTCATAAACCTGATCAAAATGTGACATTGAAGTATTTCAGAATGACCTCCAATTGAAAACTAGCACAGTATAAGTAGTTGCTATAACAGAGGCTCCTGCTATAACAGAGGCTCCTCCCCCCTTGTGATGCCACATTACATTACTACATTAAATGCCATAACATGTAAGTCATATTTACATTACTTTAACTATTATTATAGTTACTGTTACTTTTGAAGAAGAAGAATTACTTTTATTTATTCCACAAGGGAAATTCAATTTTTTCACTCTGTTATTATTCATGTTACAAACACACAAGCCCCAAATACACACATGCACAAACAGGACCTATATACATGCAATTAATGTAGAGAAGCGAGGGGGCAGCCAATGGATCAGCACCCCGAGCAGTTGGGGGTTCGGTGCCTTGCTCAACAGCACCTCGGCAGTGCCCAGGAGATGAACTGGCACCTCTCCAGCCACCAGTCCACGCTCCATTCATGGTTCACACACGGACTCCCAGCCGAGTCCCCTATGGACTGAGCTACTTCCGCCCCCATGCTTGCATCTCTGAAAGTGTGTCTTTCTTTCTGTCTTTGCCCGTTCTTTCTATCTGTCTTTTCTCTCTTTCTCTCTCCTTTTCCTTCTACCCAACCGGTGCAGACAGATGTCCGTCCTCCATAGAGCTGGGTCTGTCCGACATTCCTGCCTGTTATAGGTAAGGTTTTCATTGCCACCGTACTCAATGGGGGAATTGTTGGGTCTATGTAAATAATAAATAAGTCATAGAGTGTGGTCTTTACCTACTCTGTAAAGTGTCCTGAGATAACTTTTGTTATGTTTTGGCTATACTATAAATACATTTTTTTTTAACTGAAATTATAATCTGTTTAATGAAAGTCATATTCACTTATCCTACTAATGATCATGAGCTCAATATTTCATCCGTTAAATCCAAACTGGGAAGTGTGAGTTGCTGTGCAGCACCGTGATGGATGGACATCCTTATTGATACAACTGTGTGCTAATAACACCACAGGTAACATCCCTCCTTATGTTCTGCCCACTTTCCCTGGCTGTCTTCTGCCTGCTGGCTCTTTGGGTGATACTGCTGGCTCTTTGGGTGATACTTAACAGCCACCCTCTGTGCAATAGGCTGTGTAATGTCAAGAAACCTCAATTGAGTCGTAATTGATCTGTAATAGCACCTTCATCTACAAGCCTTCTGCCCAAATCTCAACATTGCCCCCCACTGATATTCATATGCCTCCCTCCATCTATTGGAGGTTAAAAAGATCATAGGTCACAGGCAACCTAGGCAGATGTAACTCCCACTAAGAGCGATTAGTTGTTATGACTTCATATTGTACTCTGAGGAAGCTGTTGTAATAGATTTGTTACATGTCGGGGACAAGTCCCGCCCACTTTAAAAAAAGATTAGTATTCCGGTAGCATGGCAGTGATTTTCGAGTGATGGGGCTGATCATTTCTTAATGTTGATGTCTAGGCTACTTTATGCAAATCACTATCATCAACTGTTGTTGATTTAAGTTGTTGATTTAGCAACTGCATTGCTTTTTCTCACATAAAATGTTTCATGTTTGTCTTCACTAACCTAGACCAACAACTTAACACCTTTATTTGGCAGAATAAACCAGCCCATAGCCTATACCCTAAACCTGAAGGAGGACTAGCACTCACTTATTTACGCCACTACTTCTGGGCTTGCAACATTAATATACTTTTATATTGGCTCCGTGGTGAGGTTGTAGACTCCTGCCCGCCATAGGCTTATACTGAGATAACATCTTCCCCCAGCTCTTTGCACTCTACGATTTGCTCACAGATCCCCATAACTGCCCACAAGGTCTCATCCAATCTGGTTGTCGTTAATGCCATTAAAATTTGGATCCAGTTCAGGAAGCAGTACGGCTTGCAAAGGCCAGTGGAGGGACATTCTGAAACTGGTCCACTCATCTTCAATATGTGCCAGGCATAGTCTATTACAGTGGAAGGTGCTTCATAGAGCCCATTTCACCAACGGTAAACTGGCTAAGATATACCCTAGACACAGTGACGCTTGTAACAGCTGCAAGCAGTGCCCGAAGCTTGCTGAATTTTGGTCTGATATATTTCAAACCCTCAAACAGGCTCTTAACACAAATGTGGAACCAAATCCTCTGATTTCTCTTTTTGGGCTCCCTCCGTCTAAAAATCTGCCCATTACTACACAACGTGTCGTGGCCTTTACCACCCTGCTCACCAGACGTAACATTCTCCTTAAATGGAAACAAGTTTCTCTACTGACTCATAATAGTTTGATCCGTGAAATTTTGCAATGTCTCCGGTTGGAGAGGTTAAGGTTTTCACAGAGGGGATCACTACACACTGCGGGTGTTCTGCATTTAGGGAGGGCTGGCACTGTGTGTTTGGGAATTGGGGCTAATTGGGAAAAGATGGTCATGTTTTACCCAACTTGGCCTGTATCAAGCCTCATCATATTCTTTTTGTTTTTTTTGAGCCCCTGGGGTTTGGAGCAATCATAATTATTAACTACTTCCTGCGCCGCCGTGATAGGCAGCCTGTCTTAGCAGCCTGTCTAAGCCTGTCCAGCTAGAAAAATGGACAGGACTGCTGGCATACGGACAGTGTATACACGTGAAGGACCGAGTAGCAGTGCCACCGAAGTATTTACCCACGAGATACGGCCACACAGACGGGACAAAAGCTGGCGTGATTGTGAGGGAAAGGAGGGAGAATCATTGGGAATGCGTGATCTCTGACCAACAATATGGGCGAGCTATCAACCCTCGTGAAAGACTTTATGTTGTGAAGATCTTGGGGAGACTGTTTCTGCAGCACCTCAAGCAACTTGTGATGCTGCAGAACCCCTGCAGTTTGTGTACCAGGCAAACATTGCAATGCAATCATCTACATACTCCACAGAGCCCACACACACCTGGAGAGGCCATACAACACTGTTATGTTCTATGACTTCATAAGTGCCTTCAACACCATCCAGCCACCTGGCTAGCTGAAGCTCTCAGTGATGCAGGTAGACCAAGGCCTGGTGGTTTAGATTCTGGACTACCTCACCAACAGACCACAGTACGTCAGACTGTTCACTACCTACACCTCAGACTTATGCTTCGGGTACATGCCACCTAAGTTCTCCAACGAGTCCTCCATTGTCAGCTACATCACGGATGGCAATGAGGAAGAGTACAGAGAGTGGAGAACTTTGTAGGGTGGTGCGACAACAATCACCTTCAGCTCAACATCGGAAAGACAAAGGAACTGACGGTGGATTTCAACAACATCGACACAAGGGACACTAACGGACTGAATTGGCTGGTGAGGGAGGCCTGATCTGTGGTGGGGTCAGATCTGGGCAATCTGGAGGTAGTAGCAGAGGGGAGGATGACGGAGAAGCTGGACGCTATCCTTGAGAACCCCTCCCAACCCCTCTATGAGGAACTTTTCAAGATGAGGAGCACATTCAGCCCCAGACCCATGCTGGCAGCCATCAGGTTCCACAACCAAGGCTGATCCCCATATGAGTACTCTGAGGACCAGCTTGTTTTTTTAATCACTGACGCACTTTGACTTGTCATGTTTTGTTTTCTTAATCACTGGCACACGTTGTCACTTTGTTTTTACCACCATATACTCTGCACATATGTACATACCACATTATAGCAGTTATTTATCGATAGACTATTCTGTACATACCTTGTTCATCCATCTCAAACTCAAACAGAACTCTTTGTTGATGTGACTTTTGGAATGCAATATGGAGAGTAAGAAATAGGGGTCATTTTATGGCTGGCACAGAATGCATCAGAGTAGAGACTCCATATGAGAAACTGAATTTGCTCTTGTCTGAGCAGCACAACTCCTGTCTCTGAATACAGATTGTGAGGGAGGGCTGAGGAGAATACCGCTCCGGCTCTTCTGATTCCACCAGGATTGGATATGCCTTATTTCCAAGTGAAGTGCTTACTGCTACCATTCTCTGCCCTTTGGTCCTCCCTGCTATCTCACTTTCAATTATTAGTTTTCTTCCTCTTTTTTTGCAGTGGGGGTGGAGGGGCATTGGGGAGGGAAGGGGTGAGGTGACCTGACCTGATATATATCAATTCTGCCCTAACAGAGGACAAATCATTGTCAGATTTCCTTTTGATTAGACTCAGGCATCAGAGCAGTGGACGAGTAAAGCATTGGAGGACTAGAGGAGAACACAGGCCTGATAACAGGCAATCAATGAGAGCAACAGGACAGCCTGTATACATTTTTGTCAGCGTAATAGTGTTGAGACTGCGCCATGCTTCCATGAGTTGTCTTGGTAATGAGGCTGCACATACACATAAAGGAAAAAAAAAAGGGAACAATGAGCTATATAGGTATATATGAATTCACTCCCACAATTTCTCCGGCATTGTTCCCCTGTGAGCACTCTTTCTCAGGACTCAGAGGCCATGTTTTGCTTGTCTTCCAATGTTTTATTGACTTTAGTTTCTGTAGAATGGTGTTGTTCTGTACTTTGTTTGGAGCGGTGTGTGAAATACAAAATTAACCCAAATTTTGTAAACTTATGAATTACTGTCACTAATGGCCAGCAGAAAAGCAAAAATGTTGCTACTCTCAGAAAAGGGACTGGGTCTACACTTTGCCGAAGAATGGTTTAACAGTGATGTTGCTAGCTCTAAAGCAAAGAGGCTACAAAGAAGAATATAAGAGGATATACAAACACAGGGATAGCCAGGCCCACACAAGGTCGGTGGAAATAGCCCAGATGAAAGAGAAACAAGGTGCAGGAAACATTTTTTGCTTCAATCTACATTTGTTGGTGATTAGACTTTCAACAACAACATTTACTCTGCTTGCCGCACACACAGGATGGCACACACCTGTATTAACGAGGGAGTCTGCAGCAATCTGCACCATAAATGAGTTGTACAGTATAACCCCAAAAACATAATTTTATTTTTTTATTATTTTTATTTTGTCTCTTGTGAGAGGCAGTGGTCTTTGCTGGCACAGTACTATTCTTCCTGAATCAGATGCAGGATCCGGCGGAAAATGTCCATTTATCAAGGAACAGTCGTCTTTTGTATGGCTAGTGCACCAAACTGCTCAGATCTTGAGTGTATTTGTTGACGAAACTGACAAGGTATATTTATTGAAGATGAATGATTTAATAATAAAATAAAGACACTAACTACTTTAATCTGATGAATCACTTTTTTTCAAATTGAGGATTTTGTTCCAGGATCATCTTTTGGAGGGTGATGACATCATGACAGATATTTAAAGCTTCATTGGAAAACCTCAATAGAAGCTTTGAATGTCAGAAAATGACATTCTGTGCAGCCCTACCTCTCATCCAGCCCCTTTAGGGCATTGCCCAACCATTGTTGAGCACAGATAGTGATCCACCGCATGGACTTCATATTGAAGAATATTGCAGCTCCCTCCCCACTTCCCAATCAAGATTCTGTCAGAAACAAAAGGAAATCAATGAATGACCTGTCACATTTGCCTTGCAAATCTAGGTCTTCATGAGTTTAGTATTGAAATCCAAAACCAGAAATTCTTTCCTGAGGCTTTTAATATTTAAAAATCTACTTAGTCACCCCTGTCTCCCTCACAGTGAGCATGAACGAGCTTACTAATCAAAAGTGTCTCCCTACGTGGCCTGATTCTGGTGATTATAATGATGTTTATGTCACTTAGTTATTCCCTTCACTCATACACTTTGGTGTTTTATATATTTTTAGCTCTTCTAGTCTTAGAGCCTCTGCAGACACTGAAATAGTCGATTCTGCATTAGTGAATCAAACTGAGTGTGAGGCTCATCTCTCTTAGCAGTGAAGTCATTGGAGATCTGGGCCTAGAGCTCCTAACTTAACCTAAAAATTCCTAGCAAGGAGTCTTAGCTTAGGAGTGATTCCAGAACATTCTCAGAGAACTCTGAGCAAGGAATGGACAGAGACTCCTATCTTAGTGAGGAGGTGTTGTTGAACCCGTTGCTAGGTATGAGTCATCATTTCAAAAGCTGTGATTAGTTGATCCTAAAAGCTAGATAAAAAATATACTCTTGGTGATAATGGGCAAAGGATGGACCCTCAAATCGATAATCTTTATTATAGAATCTAATCTTATGAAGACTGTGTAATTGTAAATAATATTTCACATAAAAAGAAAATATCAGTTAAATGAATAGTAAGCTATACTTTAAAAGAATCCCACAAAATGTGTGAAAACTTGGGCCCACTTGCACAGTATTCACATAGTGATAGTTATATTTTTTGCTTATATTAACTGCCATGCTGGTAATTTTTGCATTTCCAACATTTCAACTCAATTTGGTATTAACGAGGGTAAAATGGCTCACCTTTCATCAATGTCTGTGATTGCTGACTGACCTATAAGAAACAGTGTTGGTTGGCTTTCAAATCTACCACAAACTAGTGACCAGCAATGGAGAAGAAAAGAACAAGGAAACCCAACTGAACAGAGGAACAGTGTTTACTTCTGGCTCAATTGGTCAATGAGCATAAAAGTGTTTTGAGAGGTAAATCTGGCCCCAGTGTCACAGTACAAGCCAAGAAGCAGGCATGGGAAACTATAGCAAAACAGATAAATGCCTCTTTTCTGCTGGTTGTGCGGACAAGTGAGGATTGTGAAAAGCGGTGGTATGTGTTGCAGTCAAAAGCAAAAGAGGAGATTGCAGCACATAAACGTGAATCTTCATGCACAGGTGAGCAATATACCACTTACTTACACCTACTGGCAACTTTAATTTAAATGCTTACTTATTGTGTACATATTGGTTACTGGATTTCTTTTTAGGGGTGGAGCACCTGCTAGGCAGCTGTCCCAGGTTGCAGAAACGGTGTTTGATTTACTGGGGCAGTCAGAAGTTAGTATCACCGGTCTGAGGGAAGGCATTGACTCTAAAATGATGCAGGCCATTGAAATGCAACAAAGGTAGGACAAACAAGACTTCATATATCAACAGGCAGGTAAACAAAATATCAAGAACAGTGTTTATTCATTGCCATTTCTCATAGCTCTTGTGCATGCTCATTTTACTAAATCATTTAATAAAAAACAATAATTAAACTAAATGTATTTCCCTTTCTGTAGCATGGTGCCATCAGAGTAAATTTGCAGGTCTACGATCATCAGCCTGAAGCATTCAGCCTGCCCGCTGCTGCTGCTGCTGCATCTGCTGCATCTGCTGCTCCGACACCATCCCTGCAGGACAGAAGATTGGAGTTGGCAATGGATGTCTTCAGACAGCAGAATTGCATATACTGTAACTTGCCTGAAATGTAAATTTGTAAAGTGGGCTCTGTAAGGCACTCCACTTTGGGCCAAGTTCCCCTGTAGAAAGTGAATATTTTCTTCATCATCGCTGTCTTCATCACCATCACCCTCAAGAGGTTCTGCAATCTGTCTAGCCTTGCAAATATTGTGTAGTATTGCACAGGCTATGATGACTTTGCAAACTTTAACAGGGGTCAGCCGCACCTCTCCGTGGAGAACATGAAAGCGCCTCTTCAGTTGGCCAATGCCACGCTCCACTACTGCCCTTGTTGTCTTATGGGCCCTACAAGTTATTACAGACATAATCAAAATGAAAATTATTTTGAGGGAAATATTTAAACTACTAGGATACTCCAACATGCTGTTTACATTTTATTTCCATGCATAATTCTATATTGTTAGGGTTACCTGTTGTAGTTTAGTTGCGCCCCTTGGCGTGGTTGGAGGTAAGGCGTCAGGAGCCATGGTTGCATGGGTAGCCACTGTCCCCAAACAAGTGGCAATTGGCTGGCACATAATGTCCCTCGAAAAGCTGTCTGAGGCCACTCTCAGAGAGCATTCTGGCATCATGTGTTGAGCCTGGCCATTTAGCAACAATGTCCAAAATCTTATAGTCAGCATTGAAAAGAAGTTGAACATTGATGCTGTGAAATCTTTTCCTGTTCACGAAGACGGCTTCATCTTCTGACGGTGCAATTATTCTATGATGTGTCCCATCGATTACACCCATAACACCGGGGAATCCTGCGATGACCATAAATGCCCTTTTGTGAGCTTGTAAAGTGCGGGGGCATCCAGCAGAAATGAAACAAATTGTGTCGCAATATGAGGTTGTGACAATGCTGTCAGTTTTTGGTTGATGACCCTGCTGATGGAGGGTTGTGACAGACCCAAGTCATCACTGCACAATCTTTAGGAATACGGCCCCTGATTATTTGGTGGTGACTGGAGATATCCTGACACCAGAGCAGTATAATCACATTTGATGTTAACCGTCACGTCTGGAGACATTAGCCACGTCACTCTGGCCACATTCAAATGGTTGTTTGGAATGAACAACCTGGGGAAATATGACACTTGACCTACCGTATCAGTAACTGTACAGACGTCCATGTGTTATTTTAGCCTGGACTAAAATACATGAAGTGGCTAATAACTAATACACAGAAAGGTTGTTGATGGATTTTGTAACAATTGTCTTTATTTTTCTTATGTTTTCAATATACTGTATATTAAGGGTTCCTACTTGCCCCAAATAACCTGGCTATTTAGAAAACTTGTTTTCCAGTCATGGAAACACCTGGAACTTGACTTGTTGGTAGGATAAACTGCACAGTATGATACTTCAAGGGGTTTACCAGACACACAGCTACCATGTCAATCAATCTGAGGGGTGGAATGGACTTGCAGCAATATTTTCAGTGTCAAGCCAAGTCGATAAATTAAATTATATGACCGTTTGTGACCAAGTGCTTTTCTGTATTTTCAAGAAAACTTCTAAGAAATTATTTGTTAAAAAAGAGTGGGACTAATTGAAATTTGACTACCATTGTTCCTGTCATGCTTTGAAGTTCAGTCTTGACTGTGGGAACAGAAAAATAACCTTAACCTATGAAAAAGGTTTAACTTAAAGTTGTAAAACGTAACAATTAAAATATGTTGATTCTAGTGGCTTCTTTGGCGCTAAGATGTAATTGCAGGCAAGCCTCATCTCCCAGAGTTTCTTTCAAAACCAAACAGTGTCGACTGTATGACGTCTGTAGATTGGCAGCTCACACCTGTGCATACTGATAGGAGGAAGAGAGAATGGGGAACAACATAAAAAGCATCACTAACTCTGCGGCACATTTGATTTTAGCGCAGAAAAGTCACCACAGAGATCGTATTTCTCACTAAAGCAGCAAATACAAGTGCTTTCATTAGTAGGTCATATGATCAATCACCATTGTTTTAACTCAGTGTTTGATGGATAGTAACTTAACAGGCAATTTGTCATGAACGGTTACTGGAGAAACAAGGAAACTGGGACCCAAATGCAGACACAAACTCAGAGTCAGAATAAAAGGATTTAATAAAGATAATCTTAACAAAAAGTGCACAGTGAACAAGGGTAAAAGGAGCGGGTACTTGTGAGTAGTGAAGCACTCTCCAGAGCGTGCCCAGTGTCAGTGCATTTATGTTACGTTCATTTTATTCAGTGACGTTTTTGATGAATAAACTAATGTTTCATATGTGCGTGTAAGGATAAATGTAGTGGAGTAGAAGTATAAAGTAGCATGAAAAGAAAATACTCAAGTAAAGGACAAGAGCCTCAAACTTGTACTTTGGTCCAATAATTGAGTGAAAACCTCTGGTTAACAGGTTTGTTAGTTTCACAAGAATAATTTTTTGAGATGTTGCACTTTGAGGCCCCTGACTACTATTTACATTGATAAACTAAAGACAATATACTGTATGTACTCCTATGACTCTGCATGGTTTTACAATATCCATTAAGGCGATGCTCTTTTTTTTTTTTTCGGACCCTCAATTTGGATCATTTTCATCTCCCGGCCCCAATTCCGAATGAATTGAAGAGCCCAGCTCTAGACAGACAAACAGACACAGTGTCTATATTCGTCCATCATTAGTGAGCAACAGTCCTGTTATGTATTGTCTTTTAATCATTCCTCTCTTCTGCAGCTTTCTCTGCACTTAGCTTCGCCATATCCTCCTGAGTTGTGGCTACATCCGCTCGCATCCTTGCCATATACTCAAGGATGATGATGACACACAGGGTAAAAACAATACCGGCGTCACTGTCATGGCAAATAAAACTATATACACAATAAAAAGAATTCTGTAGCAACATGCCCTGAAGGTTTTAAGAAATATGTCTTAGAAATTGTGAAAAACAGTTAGCACTGGCTATATCTGAATACTAGATTTAATTTAAGAATTTACAGCGAGGTCTTTCTTCTCGGTTTCCCTGGAAACCAAGCTATTAGTGTAGATTATCACAGCCCAATGCTAAAGACAAATGAATTTGAAAAAAAGAAATGCATCTCCTGTGTTTATATTACACAGATTTAATAGACAGGAGTATAGAAATAATGATGTCTAATCTCAGCACACACCTGTCAGAGTGAGGTTATGTATTACTCTGTGAGCTGATGTGTGATTTAGCTTTCAGATGTGTTAAGGTGATCAGCTGGCTGATGTGATTGAGTGGGATAATTGTTCTGCCAATGTGATTGATTTGGAACAGCTCCAGAGGGACTTGAGTATTGGACGTAGAAGTCGAGTGAAGCAGTGGGATATGGATGATAGGAGGGTAAACTGCTACAGTGGATCAATATCCATTCTGCTAGACTCATATGTTATGATGCAGCTTAATGTCTGATAGCAGGTTTAGTTTTTGTTGCACAGAAAAGTAAGCTGGTTGAGTTAAACCTTCATGTGCAAAAGTACAGTGAAATAAATTACAATTACTCTAAAGCACGGGGCACGGTAAGAATGGACAGTGTGAGTTCACCCTAATATACACACAGTAACCGAACCCTCAACACAAGAAACATCTGCTATCGACAATATGACAGACAATTATGTTGATTACAGGCCTTGGGTGTCTGACACCTTCCCATTGTTGTTACCCCCTCCTAATATTTATCAACCCTTTTAAAACCCACCCACAGTTCACCCACAGGGCTCCTTTTGCTAAGGGCCCATCCACACGCATTTTCTTGTTACCACACAACTTTAGTGTTGTTTTGGCCGACCATCCACATGCAGCCACCGTTATTGAAGCCTGAGAATGGTATCTTTTAAACCGGGTCCCAGAGTGAGAAGATTTGAAAACACCCCCCCATGGCGTTGTTGTCTGGACGGTGAAATCGCATGCTTTGTTAAACGATGCCGTCATCGCCCTTACTCCGACCTCTAACCCCGCAGCGTCACATAACAACAACAGTGCTGCTGCGTGAGAGGGAAGAGACGGACTTATAGACTGTTTACAGAACTGGACTCTGAGCCACATGCATGGGAATGAATTAGGCCGACCACAGATTTCTCCCTCTTCCTTGATGGTCTGAATAAGTCACTAAATTGGTCGCTATTAGTTTTTTATAAATTAAGTTGCTAAGAAGATGTGAAAAGAGACGGTGCCTGCCTGGGAATGCTTCTGACAGGGAAGGGGCTCACAGCAGCATGGGAAACTTTGTAAGAATGACGGAGAAACCACGGTACCACAGTTCTTTGTTTCTCACCTTTTGAGTAAATGTGCCTTCTTCTAACAAACATCTCCGTGACAATAACATAACAGGCTTTTGTTTCCTAACCTTGCATGGTTGAAACAGCAGACTGTGGCTATCTCCTGGAAGCATACTATATTTTGCTGACCAGTAACCTAATAATGGATGCTTTTGTAGGTGCTTGTTGATGTTTTAGTTGTTTTCAATTGTTTACACACATTTTTCTGAATCTTTGGGCTATTTCCCCAAAACTCTAAACACAAAATCACACACACAAAATGCTAAACTCAAAAAATCCCTAGCAATGGCAAAACACTGCATTCAAAACTGTTTTATCCCTTTCCACAATAGTTTTTAATATATCTTTCCACCCAAAAAAACCCCATAACTATCAATATCTTATCAGAAGGTGCACGCCTTTTGTATTTTTTTAAAAGATTCTAAAAGATCTACTCAAATATCTACTTATATATAAATAAACACACAAATGCAGTATGTTGAACACATACTGTAGTAACAAAGAGTTTTCTGTGGCCTTTTTATAGTGCTAAAGCTCTGATTTCTAAGTGAACAATTAAGCAACTTCTGTTTACACCTGTGAGAAGTGTGTGTTGACAATTAATAAATTAAGCTTGGCATTGTGATTAGTGTTTCTAACCAATGGAACACAAGAGATTTTATTTGACAGCCTAATTGTAGAAATCTGTGTGTAGTGTTTTGGAAATAGTGGGTTTTAGAATTGAAAACTGAGTGCAAAGCACAAGTTGTGCTTTCAGTTTTGCATATTTGGTTTAGGGGTGTGATAGTTTAAGTGATTGTGTTTCAAGTTCCAATTTTAGTGTGTAAAAAAATGAAAAAAACCTAACAGTTATTATCGTTTTAGACATGTACACTCACCTGGAAGTCCTTATGCCTGATTGTTGGGTTCAAAATAAGCCCCTTTGTGTCTTTACACCTGGCAGCTGTGTTTGATCAGTTGGTTCAGTGTGGTAGTTTAAAATGCATTGTTTAGAAATGGCGTGGAAGTCACATAGATCAGATGTATGTGAAAAGTGTGTGAAGTGTTTTGCTAAAGTTTGAGGCTGACAATGTGCTTATAGTTGTGCAGATCTGGTCTGAGGATTTACTCCTCAAGTATCAGGTTTTACTAACTCTCACTCACTCACTCATCTGCAACCTCTTATCCGGGGTTGGGTCGCGGGGGCAGCAGCTCTAGCAGGGGACCCCAAACTTCCCTTTCCCAGGCCACATTAACTAGCTTTATCCTGAGGCGTTCCCAGGTCAGTTTGGAGATATAATCTCTCCACCTGGTCCTGAGTCTTCCCCGAGGCCTCTTCCCAGCTGTACGTGCCCAGGGGGCATCCTTAATAGATAATCCTGAACCACCTCAACTGGCTCCTTTCAACGCAAAGGAGCAGCGGTTCTACTCCGAGTTCCTCACGGATGGCTCAACTTCTCTCCCTATCTCTAAGGGAGACTCCCCTCCTGAGAAAACCCATTTCGGCCGCTTGCACCCGGTTTCACTAACTGTTATATGTAATTTAAATGTGTGTAACTAATTAGAAAAACTACTTGAACATTTCATTACACACACACACACACACATCTCCCTGAAATAATAATCCTGTTCAGATCCAACTTTTTTTTTAAACCAAACATTAACAAATCCAGCTGTATCTTTACTGATCTACTTTGATAATACTGATCTAATTCAAATACAACCTTAAAGTTAGAATCCACCAATAGTTATATAATGTATTTACAATCTGTAATTACCTCAATATCCTATATATTGTTTTTAATTGTTAGTGTTAGTCCACCATTCCTGCACCAGATTCACAGGAAATGATACAGCACTTGTTCATGTTTGTAACTTAATCTCCATATCAGCCTAACTGTTTATTGTTAACACTCCTACACTCTTATCAGAGCTGTACTAAGAGACTGTTAATAGACACGTTTCCATTGCAGTCAAATATCCTTGCCGAAACGCCCCTAATATGAATGTGAGCCACCCTTTTCTCCCCTGAAAGAAGTCTGGTTGCTGGTTGGATATAACTCTAAGCGGGATGTGACAAGGCTAGTACTTAACAGCCGTCAGCCAGTGAAGTAGAGAGTGAACAACATTTTTATCCAGAAGAAGAAGATGGAGCAGCAGAAGAAAACGAAAAGAGCATACGATAAGTGGACCGATGTATGTGCCATGTTGGTGTTCTGGGGCCAGGAAAGAGTGCAGAAGGAATTTAAGTCCTCTCTATGGAATGAAATGATTTTCCTCGAAATCTCGGCACATCTGGACACTTTGGGATCCCACCACACAGCAGCAGCAACAGTGTCGCTAAAAGATTAAGAAGCTGAAACAGGGCTACAATACAACATGAGGCCATAACAGCAGAAGTTGAGCAGACAGAAAGGAGAGCAGGTGGTACGCACTGTTGGACAGCATACACAAAGATTCGGCAAACACAGAATACGCTTGTTGATGAGGACAGCTGTGTAGAGTCTACGTGTCCCCAGACGTTTATCGTTAAACCCTGATTCCCCCGCAGGTAAACAATGCAGAACTTTATTTACTAATCTTATTTCACCAGTTTGGATTGCCTTCAAAGTAGTCCTGGCATCATGCAGGTATAAAGCTCATGCATATGATGTGATAGCTTGCTAGCAGGTCCTGGACCTGACTAGCACCTATTCACTTTGTTCTCAGACCACACTTTAAATGTATTATTTTTTATGTTGGGTAAATGGCGGGTGAGCAGCTTTTGGGAGTGGATATTGTCTTACTGTACAATGTATTTTGCTGTAATAACACTAGCTTGAAATGTTACTTGGAACAACAACTTTAACATTCTAACCATCTAATTCCGGTAACTAATTTGTGTTTTTACCAAAATGTATGTTTCTAACGTATGTGTACAATGATAGTTCAGTCCCAATAGAAATACCCATAGACTTATCCTGTAAGATTTTTCAACAGATACACTGCGTCGAACGCACGTAGATACTACTTTACTGTGATTTATCCACCCTGCTCCATTCAACCAGACAGGTACCATCCAGTGTTTGTGTGTCTTGTCAGAGTGACTTGGGTTCTTGGTATAGAATGAAGACAAATTCGTCAGGCTTCAGGAACCACAGCCAGCAGGCAGGGTGGCACAGCGGGGAAAACAGCACACTCAGCAACAATCTTCATTCCACGCACACACACACACACACACACACACACATGTATATATATATATATATATATATACAGTATATATCCTTATGAAGGCAGTGTGGAAGCAAACAAAGACACAAACAAAGTTTGTGTGTGTGTGTGTATGTATGTATGTCTGTGTGTGTGTGTGTGTGCGTGCGCACTTAGGAACCTTGGACAGTTGGTAACAGCTGCTAACAGCCAAATGCGGCTAACACTGATTAGCTCAGGGCAGCGCGTCAAACGCATTAAAACGGCTTTTTTCCACTAACACTGCTCCAAAAACACCTCTGACGTAGCATAAGAGTCCTTCAATATTCAAGATTTCAAGATTCAAGAAGCTTTATTTATCCCGAGGGAAATTATTGTGCAACAGTTTCGATACAAAGGCGGAAAAGGATCAGAGTAACAATAAGCATAAACATAAATCAAATCACAATAAAGCTAACGTCAGATAACTCAAGCAATGAACCAAGTGTGACAGAGTGCAACAGACGTCGTGGTTAAGCGTAGGTATATACAATATACAACAATACGCAATGTTCAGTTTATCAGCAGATTGAATAAAATAAGTACAAACTAGATAAGTGACAAGGAGCGATAAGTTATAATTGTTAAAAATGTTAAAAATGTAGCAGCATGTCGTACAGAACTAAATGACAGTATGGCACAGTGGAGTGTAGCAGCATTTCGTACTTAAGTCAGTTACAGTAAACCACAGTGAAATGTAGTAGCATGTCCTAAAGTACAGTAAGTGTATCAGCAGATAGTTACAGTACCATTAATAAATAAATAAAGTGATGTAGTGGTGATATAAAGAGACAGTGTAAAGTGTCGCAGCAGTAAGTTACAGTACCACAAATATGTGATGTAGTGGTGGTATAAAGTGACAGTGTAGTATAGCAGCATTACTTACTAAACTAAGTGACAGTACAACTGAATAAAGTGACAAAGTGACATTTTCAGGATACAGTGTCTCCACTGTTCCACACCTGACCGGGGGGAGATGAATTATAAAGTTTGATAACGTAGTTAGTGAACCTAGAGTTTATTAAAAGAGTGTTAAAGACTTACCTAATGGCCCCGGTACCAGCTCCTCTCGTAGTTAAGTCCATTCAAGTCGATTACAAATACAATCCAAAATGGAAGGAGCCCATTGATGATTTATTACAGCAAAACACGTAAATGTTTTGGTTTGTTGACTACGAGAGATCTGATACTTGAGCCAGTAGGTAGGTCTTTCAAACACTCTTTTAATAAACTCCAGGTTCACTAGCTACTTTGTTGGTGCTTCAGTTAATATGTAGGGACTCTTATCATGCGACTGCAGAGGTGTTATTTTGAGCAGTGTTAGTGTTTAAAAAAATTAATGCGTTCAACTCGCCATCCGGAGCAAATCCGTGTTAGCCGCATTTGGCTGTTAGCTGTTAAGTTCTGATACAACTCAAACAAGGTCATACATCAGAAGAGTCTGTTGTTGTTTAGGGGTAGAGGCTTAAATACCCTTCTGTCGATGGTAACGCCTTAAAGGAAAGAAGGCGGCAATGGGCGTTAATCTGCCTGGCAACACATTATAACACTAAAAGCTGTGTGGAGGAAATTAGTGCATGTCCCTATATGGCTATCTAGAGAGAACAGATGTGTCTGTGTTTGCACCACAGGAAATTGTTAGTTAATGAGTGTGTGTGTGTGTGCCCAAAATGAGGAAATGAGCATTCCTATGTTCTTTAGGGTCATAACGAGGTGATGTGTGAGTCAGCACGAGATCTCTATCTTCCACAAGTTGTTTGTGCTTTGTCGTCTCGCAGGTCTCTGCTGATGGTGGTGGTGCCTGCTGCCATGGTCCTAAATGACGCTTCCTGTTGCTATTATCACTGTTACTAATATATACTATCACTAGTTTAATAAACTATAAAATTTGTAGCCATAAAAACACCACCAGTGGTATGTCTCGCTGTATCGTTGCTGCTATTGCCACTACTCATCATTGATCATGTTTGCCACCATAATTATTATCATTGTCATATTCTATCACCTTAGCTGTGCTTGTTTCTACTATTCTGTTGTATTAACTGTCTTAACATATACGTCATATTCACATTACTATAGATATTATTATAGTTACTGTTCCTTGCTTGCATCTCTGGAAGTGTGTCTGTCTGTCTCTCTCTGTCCATCTGTGTGTCTTTTCTCTCTTTCTCTCTCCTTTTCTTCCTCCCCAACCGGTCAAGACAGATGGCCGTCCTCCACAGAGCTGGGTCTGTCCAACGTTCCTACCTATTATAGGGAAGGTTTTCGTTGCCAACGTACTCTACAGAGGAATCGTTGGGTCTATGTAAATCATAAATAAGTCATTGAGTGTGATCTTTAAGTGTGCTGAGATAACTTTTGTTATGATTTGACACTATAAATAAAATTGAATTGAATTGAATGAAAAAAATTATCATCCACAGGGAGCCGACGTTATCTGAGCCTGAAAATGGTATCTTTTGAAACCAGGTCCCATAGATAAATCTGAAAAGGCCCCTCGTGTGACACTCAGTAGGGCACCACTTCTGAGTGTCTGTGCAGTGCTCCTGTGTGAGAGAGACAGATCTCAGTGGCCGTAGAGTTAGATTACTCTGAGCGGCATGCATGGGACTGAGTTAGGCCTACCATATATTTCTCTCTTTTCTCTGATGGTCTGATTGAGTTGCTAGCTTCGTCGCAAGTCGTTTTTTATACATAAAGTTGCTAAGAAGGTCTGAAAAGTTGCAAAATCTAGTGAGAGTGACCGTGCTTTGAGGTGGGGTAAGGGGCTCAAGGCAGGCCAGCACCTGCTGCTCGTTGTAGTCAGTAGCTGCAGAGTGCAGTGCTTTCACGTAAGAGTCTTCAAAACACCACAAGTTTATCCAATAACACCATAGCCAGTAGCTAGATTTGTCTTTAGTCGCTTTTGACAAAAAAAGTGGTCAAGAGGAATTGGAAAGTCGCCAGATTTAGCTGTTTGTATACAGCAGGGGTGCCCAATCCTGCTCCTGGAGATCTACTATCCTGCATGTTTTAGGTTTCTCCCTTCTCCAACACACCTGAGTCTAATGATAATCAAACATCATTAGAGTCGGGTGTGTTGTAGCAGGGAGAAACCTAAAACATGCAGGACAGTGGCAGGATTGGGCACCCCTGGTATACAGCATCTTTCCATCTCTTCTTCTCTGTTGTTGGTGTATTTCTGTCTTAAAGCCCCACATATAGGCCTGGCATATGTATGCCACAGCGTTTTGAGTTTAAATAGTTCCGTGTGCAGATACTTAATTTCTTACTTCTGCTTCTTAATTTTCGATCATGTGGCCATACCCTCAGTGAAGGAACCAGTCTCTTAAGACATGATTTGTAATTATGTCTTTGTAAGAAAATATAAGGACTATGCTTTAGTCATTGCATACAGTTTCAAGCTAAAATACAGGGCTTTCCAGAAAGCAGAACAAGACGTATTTTCAAATCTAAAAAAGGAAGAAAATAGAGAAAAAAACAGTTAGACAGATTTAAATGAGCATCAGTAAGATTCTTTCTTTTCAGTTTATATTAATTGCTTAAAACCGAAAACAGACATCAGAATTTGTTCAGTCCCAAACTATCCGCCTCACTGTAACAAAATATAAAGGTACAGCTTTGGTGAATGGCTTCATTTTTATTTACTTTATGGTTTATTTCTGTTATGTTCCTGGTTTATTTTTAAGTTATCTCTTCTTGTGCCCTGTCTTCTCTTCCTGCCTCTGATGGTCTCCCTTGCCCTGATGTCTTTCACCTGTGATTACCTGCCCCTCCCTAATGTGCTGCATCTGTGTCTTGTTGTCTCCCCTTCCCTAGGGTATTTAGTCCATGTGTTCCCTTTCTTTTGTGTCAGATCATTGTCAGTGTTCTTGCGTTAAGGCTGGTTTTGTTCCTTGTTTCAGGTTTTGTGCCATTATAAGTAAGTTATTTCGGCACTTGTTTTTTTGGACTTAAACTTCTCTTTATTGATCCTTTGGGATGGACTCCTGCAAGGAAATTGAATTTCCAGCAGCTTACAAAAACACGAGGGGGGTATAAAAAAATAGGACAACCAATAAACTCTTAGCTAAATAAATACAGAAAGTATAAAACAATAAAAAAATAAACTCTTAGTAAAATATATGAGGTAGATGTAAGAATACAGGTAAAATAAAGTTCACAGAAAATGAAATCATAAGTTAAATGTAAAGAAAATGTATAAGATAAAATCGGTATGACTGTATATGTCAGAAATGAGCAGTAAGATTAAATTATTGCACAAAAAAGAAGATAAGTGTCCAGGTATGTATGAGTAGATTATTAATTGCACAGTGAGTGGCTCCTACTCCTTCCCTTCTGTCCTCTTTATTTCCTCCCTCTGAGTGAGGAGTTGTAGAGGATGATGGCCTGAGGGACAAAGGAGTTCTTGACATGCACAAAGACCCTAAATGACTTTTGACCCGTGGCTCTTACCTCCCTGGTAATGAAGTCCTTTGAGAGGATTGTGAAAGACGAGCTCATGGTCAATGTTCAGGCAAACTTGGACCCTCTCCAGTTTGCGTATCAGACGGGGAGAAGGGTTGATGATGCAATCATCACTCTTCTTAATATGATTGTGTCGCACTTAGAAGGGACCAAAAGTTTTTTTCGTCTGCTTTTTATTGCATCCAGCCCCATATTTTAGCCGAGCGTCTTTTAAATTATAATATCAACAGGGGTCTGATTTACTGGCTGTTGGACTTTTTAACTGTCAGATCAAAGCGGGTCAGAGCCAATGGCGTCCTGTCGGATGTTCTCTTCTCCTCCACTGGCTCTCCTCAGGGATGAGTTCTCTCGCCTCTTTTATTTGTTTTATATACCAATGCATGCCGGATGTTACACGAGAAACGCCACATTGTAAAGTTTGCTGATGATTCAGTGATCGTGTCCCTCCTCAGCCATGATGACCTGGTGCCTGGTCCCGTAATGGAGGGTTTTATCCTGTGGTGTAAGTTGTCTTTCCTTACCATCAATGTCTCAAAGACTAAGGAAATGACAATTGATTTCAGGAAGACCCACCCAGCCACCGTCCCCCTGTCCATCAATGACCAAGCTGTAGAGTCTGTCCAGCAGTATAAATATCTTTGGACAGTAATTGGTGACAGGCTGTCCTTTGAGCATCAGGTTGATGCAGTGTGCAAAAAAGCCAATCAGCGCATGTACTTTCTTCGGAAGCTTAGGAACATAAACATTGACTCCAAGTTCATGGAAATGTTTTATTCTTGTTTTATTGAATCTGTCCTGACATTTGCTTTTATCTGCTGGTTTGGGTCAATTAACCTTAAGAAGCGCAACAGACTTCAGGGTATTGTTAGAGTGTGCAGTAAAATTATCTGTACTCCACTCACGGACATTTCCATCGTGTACAAAACCAGAGCCCTGAAAAAAGCGAGACTTGTCCTGTCTGACCCGAGCCATCCCTTGGCACCTGAATTTAAACTGCTTCCATCAGGACGCAGATTTAATGTGCCCAGATGCAGGACGGACAGATTTAGAAAATCCTGGGTTCCAGTGGCTGTTGGCCTTCTCAACAATTGATAGCACTGTGGTCACTTTAACTGTGTTTTTATCCATTGAGGAACTGTTGCACTTTGTTGATTGATGATTGTTAATTGTTGTCCCATGTCACTCATGTTGTTGTGTATTCCATCTCTTTTAATTATTAGCTCTTTGTCAACGTATGTGTCATTATTGTGCATTTTATTGTTGTTTTTTGCTGCTGACTGTACTGCAAATTGCCCCCCGGGGACAATAAAGATCTCTGGACTTGACTTGAGCCTGTTGGTCCTTCACTTGGACAGGAGCAGCCTTCCAATGAACAGGCTCATCTGGGTGCTGATGACGGTGTGCATGGGGTGGCTACCATTGTCCATAATGTCCAGCAGTTTGTCCAGTGTCCTCTCTGCCACCGTCACCAGTGAGTCCAGTTTCATGCCGACCACAGAGCCGGCCCGCATGATCAGTTTATCCAGTCTGGAGGTGTCCTTCTTGGATTTGCTGTTGCTCTCTGCATTAGGAAAGTAGGGCCAAACAAAAACAAGACAAAGCAATTACAGTTGAATTAAAAAAACTAGTAGAGAGAAATGATCGATTGATGATCCTTCCAGATGTTGAATAAAGAAATAACTTGAGGGCCTCAGTTGATCTTACTTGAAGATATAGATTAATAACACACATCTGATCAGAGGAGCTTCTGGCACATGTGCATAAGATCATTGACAGCAGCAAACTTAACGTGTCCCCAAAAGTGCATCACATATTATAGCACTACATTTTCAATGACCAAGGTCCTGTAATCTGTTATGGCGCCAGCATAATAAAACAACCCCTTGTACACACATTTAAGAGGACACAGACATCTCCCCACTTAAGCATGTAAACACACATATTTAAGACAACATAGCATATTCTAGATGTCTCTAACATCAAAATAGATTTAAAAAAAAAAACAGATTGTCAACATGTAAATAAAAATAAATACAAGCAAGCAAGTCAATGCTTCTTTATCCCTCTGATGCATTAATTATGAAAGCCTTGGTCAATATATTTTTGAACTCTGAATTGTTTTCATTCTTCTCAGGACATGAAACAAATCTTTAACTTTTTGCCCAAAATTATGTTTTTCATAGAGTTCCAGACATGTCCAACTCAGTGAATTACATGCGCCTGAACTTATTGTAAAAATGATTTGACAAATTGTTTTATGTTAAATATACAAACACTTCAAACGTATTACCATGCCCTGCCTTAATCTTTGCTGTGTTTGAAGTCTACTAAATATGATAAAATAATTATTATAGTAACACAAACAACAGATAATCTGCACAAAAATGTATATTTGAAATGAATCGCTTATAAATTTATCAAAATTAAACACTGACTTATACAGTGGTATGCAAAAGTTTGGGCACCCCTTAGGAAAATCATTACATCCGTTTATCACTTAGTGAGCTTTTGAAGCAGCAACTTAATTTTAACATATGTTATACCTCATGGAAACAGAAACATCTCAGTAGTGAAACCATTTTTATTGGTCCAACAGAATATTTTTTATGTGCATTTAAACAAAAATAGGCATGTGCATAAATGTGGACACCCCAAAGAAATAATTCCATTAATATTTAGTCGAGCCTCCTTTTGCTGCTAGAACAGCCTGTAGACGCCTCCTATAGCCACAGACAAGTCCCTGAAGTCTGGCAGGTGGTATTTTGGCCCATTCCTCCTTACAAAAGGCCTCCAGTTCAGTCAGGTTTCTTGGCTTCCGTGCGTACACAGCCTGCTTCAAATCAATCCATACATTTTCAATGATATTAAGGTCTGGGGACTGGGATGGCCATTCCAGAAGTTTGTACTTGTGCTTCTGCATGAATTCCTTGGTGGATTTTGAACAGTGCTTAGGATCATTGTCCTGCTGAAAAATCCAACCCCGGCGTAGCTTCAACTTTGTGACAGATTCTTGAACATTCTTGTCAAGAATCTGCTGATACTGAGAGGAATTCATGTGGCCCTCAACTTTAACAAGGTTTCCAGTCCCTGTGCTAGCCACACAGCCCCATAACATGATGGACCCTCCGCCAAATTTCAAAGTAGGCAATTAGTTCTTCTCATGGAATGCAGTGTGTTTTCTTCACCACGCATATCTCCTCCTGTTATGACCAAATAACTCCATCTTAGTCTCATCTGACCACAGTATTTTTTTCCAAAATGCTTCTGGCTTGTCCAGATGTGCTTTAGCATAACCCATGTGACTCTTCTTGTGACGAACACTCAGGAAAGGCTTTTTGCGCATCACCCTTCCAATGAGCTTTTCCTGGTGCAAAGTACGCTGAATTGTGGAACGATGAACAACTACACCATCAGTAGCCAGGTGTTCTTGTAGGTCTCTGGAGGTGGTCTGTGGCTTGTCTGTGAGCATTCTAACCATCCTTTGCCTGTGCCTTTCTTGTATTTTTCTTGGCCTACCACATCTTTCCTTCACAAGGACTGTTCCTGTGGCCTTCCATTTCTGCACAACATTTCTGACTGTGGAGACAGACAGTCCAAACCTTCTTGATAATTTCTTGTACCCTTCTCCTAATTCATGATAATGAATTATCTTAGTTTTTAGGTCCGTGGAGAGTTGTTTAGATGCCCCCATGTTGCCACACTCTAAGAAAGATCCTAGGACAAGCACAGCCAGCAATTACCTCTGTTAAATAGCCTTATTCATGATTGGTTCCACCTGTCTTTGTAATTGAAGGTCTCATGAGCTAATCCAAGCAATTTTGTGCTGCAACCTGTCAGCTATGAATCTCTACAGGTCTTGAAATGAATGCGATTAAAAGGGTGCCCAAACTTTTGCACATACCATTTTTTACATTTTATTTTATCATAATAAAACTATGTAATGCTACTCTAAGAATTTTGGTCTGAAAAATACTGAAATGTCTACATCTCTGTAGGAAATCAAATGTTGTTGCTGTGATCTTCTCTTATAAAGTTAGAACAAGTTTTCATGGAATCTTAGAGGGGTGCCCAAACTTTTGCATACCACTGTAACCAAAACAGTTAAGCAATTTCATGACCAACTACTGGGTGATGAAAGATGTCCACTTCATTGGACTCGTGGTTAATTGTACTTCTACATATTTACAGTGCATCCGGAAAGTATTCACAGCGTTTCACTTTTTACACATTTTATTACGTTACAGCCTTATTCCAAATTGTATTAAATTAATCGGTCCTCAAAATTCTACACATAATGCCCCATTATGACCGCTTGAAAAAAGTTCTTGAGTTTTGAAAATGTTTTTAAAATTAAAAAACAAAGAAATCATATTTACATATGTATTCACAGCCTTTGCTTAATACTTTGTAGAACCAGATTTGGCAGCCTCTACAGCCACAAGTCTTTTTGAATATGATGCCACAAGCTTGGCACACCTCTCTTTAGGCAGTTTTGCCCATTCTTCTTTGCGGTACCTCTCAAGCTCAATCTGGTTGGATGGGAGACGTGCACAGCCATTTATCAGATCTCTCCAGAGATGTTCAATCGGATTCAAGTCTGGGCTCTGGCTGGGCCACTCCAGGACATTCACAGAGTGGTCCTGACGCCACTCCTTTGAGATCTTGGCTGTGTGCTTGGAGTCGTTGTCCTGCTGAAAAATGAACCGTCACCCTAGTCTGAGGTCAAGAGCACTCTGGAGCATGTTTTCATCCAGGATGTCTCTGTACATTGCTGCATTCATCTTTCCCTCTATCCTTACTAGTCTGCCAGTTCCTCCTGCTGAAAAACATCCCCATAGCATGATGCTGCCACCACCATGCTTGACTGTAGGGATGGTATTGGCCTCGTGATGAGGTTGCGCTCTGACATGCAGTCAACTGTGGGACCTTATATAGACAGGTGTGTGCCTTTCCAAATGTCCAATCAACTTGATTTACCACAGGTGGACTCTATTTAAGCTGTAGAAACATCTCAAGGATGATCAGTGGAAAAAGGATGCACCTGAGCTTGATTTTGAGCTTCATGGTAAAGGCTGTGAATACTTACGTAAATGTGATTTCTTTGTTTTTTAATTTTAATACATTTTCAAAACTCTCAAGAAAACTTTTTTCACGTGGTCATAATGGGGCATTATGTGTAGAATTTTGAGGACAGAGATTAATTTAATACAATTTGGAATAAGGCTGTAACGTAATAAAATGTGGAAAAAGTGAAACGCTGTGAATACTTTCCGGATGCACTGTATATTCTACATATTGAAAATAAAAATGTCATATTCCAAACGGATAATATCCTTCCTTAGATGTCACTGTATATATATATATATATATATATATATATATATATATATATATAAATATTTTTTCATTTTTTTTTTTTACCTCAGGTTCTTCTAGAAGAGAAGTATTGACAGGATATGCCTGCAGTGGACAGCTGGGGTTGCAGCCATCTTGGATTCATAGACCCCAATGTAGAAGGGCAGCAGAGAGTACTCTAGAGGCTGATATGCAGTTCCACCATAGAAATAATTGCATGTAAGAGAAAATGACTTTTTAGTAGCTGTCCATTGCAGTGACCGCTATGCACCAAGTGCTTTTAAGCCCACATGTACACTCCTAAACTGAGTTTCTCACTTACTCTTGCTGCGCACCCCATGAGGGAAATGGCTTTCCATATGATAAACTATAAAGACAGCTTATCACATAAAAATTCTCATAAGCTCACTATTTACATGAACTACCAGTGTTGTGACCTTTACACTCATGCTCCTTAATGTGAGCTTCCGGTATTGAGACACTGATACTCCATAATGCGTGCTCTCATTATTAAGGCACATAACACTAATTCTTGGACTTATTACTTCTGTTACCATTTTTTCTTGATAGATGTGATTTTGTTGTGCAGAAAGTGTTTTACCACTCTCCAGTCTCTTTCATCGTCCCTTAGGGTCTGGTTTTCATTCAAGCATCTTTGACAGTAAACTTTTCCAGGAATCTTTATATCCTTTTGGTTCATCCACTTTTCTTCACATTGAAGAGTGAAGTTGCCTGTTAGGATATTTTGAGATAGCCCAACTGGATCATTGGCATAGGACATTGTGGTTTGATAGGGATGTTGCCCATCATTCAGGGTGTAATGCACCAATCACCCCACAACCTAAAATGTAACAGAATAATTTGAAATAATGTCCACTAATAGTGACCAAGACTCTTTGTGGTAAAACACTGATCAATAACAATTCAAACTGTTCAGAATTAATAGTAATTATTATACTATAATGTAATTAATAAATGTTTTGAGTTAATTTGAATATTGACATGTAGAACAATTTAACATGACAATCTATATTATTATTTTCGAGAAATCCAAACTCCTTGTGGTCATGGACCAAAATACCATCATCATGTACATTTAAATCAGCCTTTTCAAGCTTAGCTTACCTGGATTCCTTCATGTACTTGTATTTTAGGCCTTCCACTGTGGAGGTTGGGAGTGGGCAATGTTCAAAGCTTCCATTGCTGAAGCTGCAGCGGTGAGCTGTGGCCTCAAGGTCTTAGGTGCCTCAAGGGGCGTGACCCTCGAACACCGTGATGGAGTACCGTCCTAGCTGTTTACACTAAGGACGGGACGCTGGTGACCTCAGCTGATGAGGTAATCGGGCGGTGGAAGGAGCACTTTGAGGAACTCCTTAATCAGAGGGTGTGTGCCAATTATAGGGGTATCACACTACTCAGCCTCCCTGGTAAAGTCTACTCCGAGGTGCTGGAAAGGAGGGTTGGTCCTATAGTCAAACCTCAGATTGAAGAGGAACAATGCGGATTCCGTCCTGGATGTGGAACAACGGACCAGCTCTTCACACTCGCAAGGATCCTGGAGGGGGCCTGGGAGTATGCCCAGCCAGTCTACATGTGCTTTGTGGATCTGGAGAAGGCATATGACCGGTTCCCTCGGGAGATAATGTGGGAGGTGCCACTGGAGTATGGGGTGAGGGGATCACTTCTGTGCTCCATCCAATCTCTGTACACCCAAAGCGAGAGCTGTGTCCGGATCCTCGGCAGTAAGTCAGATTCGTTCCCGGTGGGGGTTGACCTCCGCCAGGGGTGTGCTTTGTCACCAATCATGTTTGTGATTTTCATGGACAAGATATCAAGGCATAGTTGTGGTGGGAAGGGGTTGCAGTTTGGTGGGCTGAGGATCTCGTCTCTGCTTTATGCAGATGATGTGGTCCTGACGGCATCGTCGGTCAGTGACCTTCAGCACTCACTGGATCGGTTCCCAGCCGAGTGTGAAGCGGCTGGGATGAGCATCAGCACCTCTAAATCTGAGGCCATGGCTCTCAGCAGGAAACCGGTGGATTGTTTTCTCCAGGTAGGGAATGAGTCCTTACTCCAAGTGAAGGAGTTCAAGTACTTCGGGATCATGTTCATGAGTGAGGGGATGATGGAGCGTGAGTTTGGCCGAAGAATCAGAGCAGCGGGGGTGGTGTTGCAGTCGCTCTACCGCACCGCTGTGACGAAAAGAGAGCTGAGCCGGAAGGCAAAGCTCTCGATCTACTGGTCAATCTTTGTTCCTACCCTAACCTATGGTCATGAAACCTTGGTCATGACCGAAAGAACGACGTCGCGGGTACAAGCGGCCGAAATGGGTGTGGCAGGAGTCTCCCTTAGAGATAGGGTGAGATGTTCAGCCATCCGTGAGGAACTCGGAGTAGAGCCGCTTCTCCTTTGCGTTGAAAGGAGCCAGCTGAGGTGGTTTGGGCATCTAGTAAGGATGCCCACTGGGCGCCTTCCTAGGGAGGTATTCCAGGCACGTCCAGCTGGAAGGAGGCCTCGGAGAATACCCAGGACTAGGTGGAGAGATTATATCTCCACACCGGCCTGGAAACGCCTCTGGATCCCCCAGTTAGAGCTGGTTAATGTGGCCCGGGAAAGGGAAGTTTGGGGTCCCCTTCTAAAGCTGCTGCCCCCGCGACCCAACCCCGGATAAGCGGTTGAAGATGAGATGACATCCTCATAATTGGACCAAAAAAAAGATCCAGCCACAAAACAGGGTGGTTTGTACCACTGGCTCCAAAGTCTGCGATATGCAGTCCATTGTTCATATCTGTAGAAAACTAAAAAAATACTCTGTACTAACTGTACCAATTTAAACAACATCCACAAAATTACAACATTATTAAAATGCACACTAGAGGCTGGTTCATCCATAAAGTTTCTTATACCAAACAGGCTTAAGATCGCTGAGCAAAAATCCATGCGAGTGGAATTCCTGAAGTCTGAGCAACTCCTGGCAGATGCTCAATAAGCCATTTCTAATTTATTTTTGGAACATGTTTGGCAACTCTTTTCACGGCCACAAGGCGATCGTGAAAGAGTCCTTGGAAATCGCTGCAGCATTGCATCCATTTGCAATTTTCATGTTTGTGTAGAAAACGAGTTCATGGATCACACTTGGGCTTGGAGACAAGATTTTCAAATTAATTCTTACATCGGGCTTCCTTGAAATATATAAAAACAAAGACTTAAAAAAAATACTGGGGAGCTTTTTCAAGATGATACGGACACCACAACATTTATGCTGTGAAATACATTTCACTGTAACTGCCGCTACATGTCATCAACTGCAACAAAAGGTAATAAAAAAATATTGCAATTATTTTAACAAATATAAGTGGGTCTTTTGATCTGTTGCACAGTCCAAACTCACATTCTAGACGGTGCAGGTCTTACACTAAAAAACTTGAGGTCTACTTGAGTTTTCATGGGCATGCAGATATAGGGGGCATCTACTGTACACCTTACGTCTAAAATCATTCATTTTCATTTGATCGTGTGTGTGTGTGTGCGTGTGTTTATACAAGAAGTTGTGAAGAGTTTGACAAATGAGCAATAGATAAAAAAAGAGTGCTGTGCAGGAGAGTAATTTAATGTCCTGCCTCTGTTCCCAGATGTTTCTTTCAGAATAAAATCATCTCTTTCTGCCATATTCTCCTTCTGTCCTAACTACATCATCTTTTCCCTCAAGGACAAACTATTAAGATAAATCAGGTCAAGGAGATTGTGGACAGTTGCACAGCATAATTACTAACAGCCCATCAACATCACACACCTTGCAACACCTCTCCAGCACACACTCACATTTACTGCATGCAGACACACATAGTTTTAAATTCAAGACTGAATCAAAGAGTTAATTTAAATGAGATGTGTACACACATACACAAGTCACTAAGAGTTTTGGCTAGTAATATTGAAACGTTCAATGGTTATACAATTGAATTGCTCACTGTTGATAGGTTGAGGTCAGGACAAATGCAGTGCAAGATAAACAAACACACACACACACACACACACACACACACAGGCAGAGCAATAATTTCATAGAGCAATCTAAATTTGAGTCAGGTTCTGAGAAGGATTGTTAGTCAGCAGACCAGGGGGGACTAAGTGCCACCTACATGCAGCCCTTGCACGACTGTATTGGTATGCAGCGACTGGTGGCAACCCAAATTAAAGAAGAATGTATAACACAGGATGAAGAAAAGTAATCAATCCACAGGGTAAGAGATAACTGCAGAGGGAGGGCAGTGGGGAGTGTATGGGATGGGACGGAGGGGTACTTGCTTTTACTTGTTTTTTGACCTAAAAATCATGCAAACAAATCCATCTATACTCTAATAGTTTCCATTATCTCCCTTTCCCTGATATGCTCAATACATATTTTCAGGTCACACACTCTTAATTCAAATATCAGTACTGCAGCCTGTGCAAGGTCCACAGTCATTTTATAATGTTTTCCTGCAGAGGCCTCATAGAGTCAAGATGGAGGCGCGTTCAGACGCAGCGGCTGAGTGCTCTTCCTTTCGGTGTTTTGTTTAGTTACTAGTGTGTCCATTTATACTATTCGTGTTAAAATCCTGTTCAGCAAACACCATCTATAGCCGGCATGATCTCTTAGGAATAGGTTTACACAGCGAGCGGTCTGTTACAACTGACTTTATTCGCTTGCACGAAATAGACGTGGATATAGCTAGGCACCCCGGCTAAAACATGGCCTGAAGGTGCTTCTGAACAGCTTCAGGGCTGTTTTGAGTAAACAGATTGGGACATCTTTAAACAACAAAATCTGGAGCAGTACACAACATCTGTCTTGGACTATATAAAATACTGCACATCATTCCAATTCCAAAAAAGACTTCTACCAGCAGCCTTAATGACTACCTTCCAGTAGCACTTACCCCAGTCATCATGAAGCGCTTTGAGAAACTGGTACATACACACATCATCTCAAATCTCCCACCCAGGTTTGACCCTCACCAGTTTGCTTACAGAACCGACAGGTGCACAGAGAATGCTATTGCCACAGCTCTCCATGCTGCTTTGTCCCACCTGGAGCAGCTCCTATTTTTGGACTTCAGCTCAGCATTTAACACCGTACTCCCCAACAGACTAATGACCAAACTTTTAGAGCTGGGAATATCCAACTCCGTTTGCCTTTGGATCAAGGACTTCCTGTCGGACCGCTCCCAAAGGGTGAAGGTAGGCCCCCACATCTCCACAGCCCTAAGCCTAAACATCGGCTCGCCTCAGGGCTGTGTGCTGAGCCCCCTACTCTACACCCTCTACACGCACCCCTGCACACTCCAGCAACGCCATCTTCAAGCTTGCTGATGATACCACAGTTGTGGGGCTCATCTCTGGGGGAGATGAGTCGGCTTCCCGGGACGAGGTGGAGCGGCTGTCAATGTGGTGTTCAGACAATAACCTTGTCCTGAACACCTCCAAGACCAAGAAGCTGGTCATAGACTTCAGGAGGAAAGCCAAAACTGACACTCAACCCCTATTCATCAGGGGGGAAACAGGTGGAAAGGGTAACGGATTTCCGGTTTCTCTGTGTGCACATATAGGAGGACTTAACTTGGAACATTACCACCATCAAGAAAGCACAACAGAGACTGTACTACCTGAGAATAACAATCTGACTCAGAAACTTTTGGTGTCATTCTGTCGTTGCTCCATAGAAATCATCCTGACTTACTGCATGTTTGTGTGTGTGTGTGTGTGTGTGTGTGGTTTGCCAGCTGCACAGTGGCTGACCGGACAGCCGTCCAAAGGCTTGTTAACACAGCCCAAAAGATCATTGGTTGCTCACTTCCCACCCTGGAAGAACTGTACAGCTCTCTGTCTTAGTAGGACTAAAAACATTCTAAGGGATTCGTCCCACCCAGGCCACCAACACTTGGAATTATCCCCCTTGGGCAGATGTTTCAGGTCTATGAATGCTCGGACTAATAGACTTAAGAACAGTTTTTATCCAAAACAGCAGTGCTAAACACCGCAAATACCTTTACCTATGATGGTACATGATACTCAGGCTCTCTGCAATGTATTTTTTTTGTTTTGTCTCCTTAAGCTGCTACGGTGTGCGTGTGCGTGTGGTTGTGTATGCGCGTTGGTGTGTAAGCTTGTCGTTTTAAATGTGTCTTTTAAAGGTCTAGCCTATTCTTTTTGATGCTTTTAATGTTTAATTATTTCTGCACTTTAAGGAATTGTACTGTAAATTTCGTTGTAGTGGTACAATGACAATAAAGACAATTCATTCATACTGTATCTCCTGTATGTGTCGCCAAAGTGGTTTACATGTTAAAGCAGCTACACTGCCAACCTGAGCAGCACCTGAGTGTTGGCTGTGGAACATCTAGAGATTTGAGGTCTCACCTATCATTACCGCGACACACACGTCTGTGCATACATATATGAATATGTCACAGACATGCAAACAGAATCTTAGCCTTTTCTATCTAAAACAAATATAACTTACATTGATATTTAAATGAAACATTTACTACTTATAGCCAAACTCTATTTAGAAAGGCAGGCAGCACTTCAGCAGTGCCACAGCAGCAACTGATGTACAACACGTGTGCAAGATGCAGCAATTTCAGCGAGGTAGCCGCCATGCACTACTAATGCGCACAATGCGTGGCTTGGCTGTTACTGGTTATTATTGGTCTTGGTTTGGGACTTGGTCTAAATTTAGGTCTAGACTTAGTAATCGGTCTTGAATTATAACTCAGGACTGGACACGTTCTTGACTTGGGTCTTGGTTTGGGACTTGATTTCGAAATGGACTGGGGATGTGTTGGTCTTAACCTGGGACCTGGGTTGTTCTTCATTTGGGACTAGACTGGAAACATAATGGTTTCGACTCAAGACTGGCTTTGGAATTTGTCTGGGCTAACTTGAGTCTGAACCCAGGGCCATGATGTTGATCATGACCTGGGACTACACTTAGGACTTCTTGGTCATGACTTAGGACAGGGCTCTGTTGGTTTTGACTGGAAACTTGACTTTAGACTTGTCTGTCCTGACTTGGGACTTGACTCTGGACTTATTGGTCTTGATTTAGGACTAGACTCTGGACTTGTTGGTCATAGCTTGAATCTGAACTTTGGGCTTGTTGACCTTGACTTATTCTTATGGGAATATGCACTACTAAAGAACAACAGAAGTTAGAATTTTTAGATCTTCATTACAGCAAACATGGAATAATATTAATATTAATATTTGATAAAAGTGCTAATGCAAAGAAAACATTCCTCATGCTAAAGTAAAAGTGTTCAACTGGAAAATTGTGGCTTTAATTGAGAAGCAGGAAAAGTACTAACCTGTGAGCAGAGGCCCGCTAGCTGATTTTTGTGAGGGGCTATCTAGTAAGTCAGTCTACTCATAGACAGGTATTAGATCGATTGATAGACCCGAAGACATTGAAAGTTAGGCTCTAACTCCTTCAGGCTTTTGAGGTTAAATACTTAGTGTTGTAGCTGCTATAAATCAATTTCCTTCATGTGCCCTGAATTCCACTTCCCATTAATTAAAAAGGATTTGTGAGAATTAATTGGTGCGCCTTGTAAGCCATCTTATCAAATGTAAATTGCTTATTGAGGCAAAGTAATTAAAAAGAAACCCACACCCCCAGAGCTCCAGCTGTTGTGTTAAGGACCTCAACCCACTCAGACAAGAGGTTAGGGGAAATGCACACTGCAAGATTTTTGATATGACGTCGACTCAATTGAGTCAGCCTACACAAATGGTAGCAGATCAGTGGCAAGAACTGCTCCTCTCTCAGTTTTGCTTCAGGGTCGTCTCCCAGCTCCTTGATCTACACTAAGATGATACAATAGCAGTTTAATTAGTCAAAGAAATGTTTTAGTTTCAATCAACCCTGAGGGAAAAATTAACAAACAACTGCACACTCACAAGGTAATATATGATAATTGCATCACTCACTATCATTATAAAGGATACAGTGGTGTATAAAGGTTCCTCTGTTACATTGTAAATATTTCACACCTCCTTAAGGTCCAGGTGATATGTGGAGATTATGTTCACTTTTATTTATAAAACCATAAAACTCTGTACACTTGCACAGTTTGGAACCCAGAACATTTTCAGAAATTAGGGAATCAAAAAAAAACCTTCAGCCATAACCAGTTATGTATTTAGTATCATATCTCCTGAACCAAACATGATAACACAGAATAGGAGATGTTTACCACATAATTTGATGATCCAATATTATAATACCATACAACATCATAAGCTGTTCAGGTGAATAGTTAATATTGAATTCGGTGGTGCAAGACGGTAACCTCAGTATTTGAGTCTTAAAAGCTTAATCCTTCTGTTCATTAACCCTGACAAACCGTGACTGTGTAGCACAATATACAATGTGACCTAATTTAGCTTTAAAAAAATGTGGATTTGTCAGGACTCAGAGACTGGGCAATCTCATGGGCAGGTATGTACAGTCGTGTTCTTACTCAATGAAAGCCAGACTACTTCTTAAAGTTGAACAACTTTATTATAAAAACAGCAAAGAAATTTTCTGCTTTGCCAAGGGTCTCCCCGCTTAGAAATCACAGTCACAGTCTCAGAGTTTCTGTCAAATTTAGTCCTTAAATCTGATAAAGTAATCATTGTAGGAGATTTTAATATTCACGTGGATGTTGATAATAATAGCCTTAGTATTGGGTTTATCTCTCTGTTAGATTCGATTGGTTTCAGTCAGAGTGTACATAAACCTACTCACTGTTTTAATCACACCCTCGACCTTGTTTTGGCTTATGGTGTGGAAATCAATGACTTAATAGTCTTTCCACAGAATACTATTTTATCAGACCATTATTTAATAACTTTTGAATTCGTATTACAGGACTACTCACCTCTGGGCAAAAGTTTCTACACTAGATGTTTATCTGATAGTGCTATAACTAAATTTAAGGAATCAATTCCATCTGCTTTTCATTTAACGCCTTATCCTAATATTCAAGATTCCTGCACTAACGTTAGTTTCTCTGAAATTGATCACCTTGTTGACAGTGTTGCAGGCTCACTACGAACAACACTTGACTCTGTTGCTCCATTAAAAAAGAAGATAATGAAACAGAGGAAGTTAGCTCTGTGGTATAACTCATAAACCTGTGAATTAAAACAAGTATCGCGAAAATTAGAAAGTAAATGGCGCTCTACTAAATTGGAGGGATCTCGCTTAGTTTGGCATGAAAGTCTAAAAACATATAGGAAGGCCCTCCGTAATGCCAGAGCAGCATATTACTCATCTTTAATAGAGGAGAATAAGAACAATCCTAGATTTCTTTTCAGCACTGTAGCCAGATTGACAGAGAGCCACAGCTCTATTGAGCCATGTATTCCTATAACTATCAATAGTAACGACTTCCTGACCTTCTTTAATGAAAAAATTATAACTATTAGAGACTAAATCAACTCGCTTGGCACAAATTTTTCTTCAAACCCAGGGACCCAGGAACCAATTGTACGACCTGATATGTTCTTGGACTGCTTTTCTACAGTCGACCTTAACAAATTAACATCTACTATTTCAGCATCAAAGCCCTCTACTTGTCTCCTAGACTCTATTCCAACTAGGTTACTTAAAGAAGTGTTACCTTTAGTTAGCACTCCTGTATTAGATATGATTAAATTTAGGAACATTGGGCCTCATTTACCAATCTTGCGTGAAAACGGGCGCAGATCTGAGCGCAGAATTGGTCGTATGACAGGACCCACGTGTGATTTATGAAACATTCGTATCTGACCAATCTCAGCGTACGAATGAGCGGGCCTTGATAAATGCGGCGGCTGAATTCGACCGTCATTAACATGTTACGCCCTTAAATATTCCTGGTTCGAGGCCTCGCCCACTGAGGTCAAACATGCAGAGGAGAAACGCTGGGAAGAAAAGACACTTTTCCGACACACAGATCGGCATCCTGACATCCGAGATGGAGCAAAATAAAGATGTGCTTTTTGTCAGTCTTAAGAGTGGAATAAAAGGGGCCCATTAAAACGCTGTATGGAAAGGAATAACGGAGGAAGTCAACCCAAAGCAGCGCTCCACTGTGACCCGTGTGCGCCTGTGCGTGTGTGCGCACTGCTGAACATGTGCTCCTGCTCTGTAGCGGGGTTATTAGGTATTCCGTTAGAGGATAACCTTTGTAGTATAGAAGAACCATACCAAGATGTTAATCATCTGATACCTTGTTTGATTTAATGCAATTTATCGAGGGTAGCCACTTACCGAGGAGATGACTTTGGCTCTGCAGTGCGCTTTCCTTTTCATTCATTCATCTTCAACCTTGTCCCTGTCGGGGTCGCGGGGGGCTGAAGCCGAGGTTTTTTTAAAATATAAAAGAATCATGTGTCCCACCGGGCCACCTGGCCACCACGTTTTTAAAGCGATAGCTTGGCATCACAAATCACCTGTACATTTATCAAGTGGTAGTTTTTGCGATTGATGAATGCGTAATCATTCATGAATGGTGCCTTCAGACTCCTAAGTGTTATTCGGAATGCAGACACTGTCCCCATATTTAAGAGTAAACTTAAAACTTTCCTTTTTGATAAAGCTTACATCTAGGGCTTTAGCAATGTTGTTATTTTTAAGCTGATTTTGTTCTGCTTAGTTATGCTACTATAGGCCTAGTCTGCCGGGGGATAATACTTTTCCGGATACTCCGAGCTTCTCTCCTCTCTGTCTGTATCATTCATGTCTCATCAATGCATGTTACTAATTCAACTTCTTCCCCAGAGTTGTTTGTGCTTTGTCGTCTGGCAGGTCTCTGCTGATCGTGGTGGTACCTGCTGCCGTGGTCCTGCATGACGCTTCCTGCTACTATTATAATCCATAACCTTAGCTGTGCTTGTTTCTACTATTCTGCTGTATTAACTGCCATAACATATAAGTCATATTCACATTACTATAGATATTATTATAGTTACTGGAAGTGTGTCTGTCTCTGTCTTTGTGTCTGTCTGTCCATCTGTCCGTCTTTTCTCTCTTTCTCTCTCCTTTTCTTCCCTCCCCAACCGGTCAAAACAGATGGCCGTCCTCCACAGAGCTTTGGCTGTCTGACGTTCCTGCCTGTGATAGGGAAGGTTTTCATTGCCATCGTACTCTACGGGGGAATTGTTGGGTCTATGTAAATCATAAATAAGTCATAGAGTGTGGTCTTTACCTAGTTTGTAAAGTGTCCTGAGACATCTTCCCAGTTACCATCAAGCTCAGTACAACACGCCCGCAAAAGTGATGTAAGTGTTTGATGAAAACAATCCAGAGCGCCTTGGCTCTGAGCGTAATAAACCTGAAGACTGGTTGTGCCCAATTCCCAAGAGTTTTAACACTCGGCCCAACAGATGTAAGGAAAAAATAGATCCCTGGTCTCTTTGGATCCCTCTAGGGATGGCAAAAACAGAAACAAACTGTGTCAGGGCCCTAACCACAGCTCTTGCTGTAATAGTACACAAAGGATAAGCTGCTGGGTGCCTAGTGCTCTGACACAGAACTGGCTGCAGTGGAGCTGGTCTAATGACCTGCTTTGGCTTTCCAGATAGCTGACAAGTACTACAGTTTAATGCGAAGAGAAACGTCCTTTTTAAGTCGTAGCCAGAAGAAATAACACAAAATCCTGTCATAGGTTTCACGGACACCCAGATGCCTTGACCCATCATGGGCCAACTTTAACACCAAACCACAAAATTTGAATGGAACAACCACGTGAAAGATGGGATCCCCAACAAAATCCTCCCCATGGGGCATCCACTTTCTCACTAAGATCCCATCCTGGAGAAAGTACCCGCTGACAACACTTTTCAGCTCACAGGGTGTCAGCACAGACCCAAACAGCTCAACGATCGGTCAACTCTCTTTTCACTCTGCAGTTCACTGTGGGATACAGACAAAGGAAAATAAGGCAAAAATGGCAAAACAGTATCACTCTTCCCATCTGTCCCCTTGGACTCAGCACAACTCATTGCCCGCGTAACTACACATGCAGAAAAAACTTGCAGAAAGTGCACTGCACTTTCATCAGGATGTTCTGGTCCTGAAGGAGACTGCTCCGATGCTCCATCGTCCCCTCACTCGTGAACAAGATCCCAAGGTACTTGAACTCCTTCACTTGGGGTATGGACTCATTCCCTACCTGGAGTAAGCAATCCACCGGTTTCCTGCTGAGAGCCATGGCCTCAGATTTAGAGGTGCTGATCCCCATCCCAGCCGTTTCACACTTGGCTGCGAATCAATCCAGGGAGTGCTGAAGGTCGCCTACCGACGATGCCATCAGGACCACATCATCTGCAAAAAGCAGAGACAAGATCCTTGGCCCACTGAACTGCAGCCCCTCTCCACCACGACTATGCCTCGATATCCTGTCTATGAAAATCACAAACAGGATTGGTGACAAAGCGCACCCCTGGCGGAGGCCAACCCCCACCGGGGGTCTGTACACACTGCCGAGGAGATCCTCGGCAGTGTGTAAAGAGATTGGATGGCCCACAGAAGTGACCCCCTCACCCCATACTCCTGCAGCACCTGCAACAGTATCTCCTGAGGGAACCGGTCATATGCCTTCTCCAGATCCACAAAGCACATGTAGACTGGATGGGCATACTCCCAGGCCCCCTCCAGTGAAGAGCTGGTCCGTTGTTCCACGTCCAGGACGGAATCCGCATTGTTCCTCTTCAATCTGAGGTTCAACTATAGGACGAACCCTCCTTTCCAGCACCTTGGAGTAGACTTTACTAGGGAAGCTGAGTAGTGTGATACCACTATAATTGGCACACACCCTCTGGTCCCCCCTTTTTAAATAGGGGTCTGCCACTCCCTTGGCACTGTCCCAGACTTCCACGCAATGTTAAAGAGACGTGTGCACCAAGACAGCACCTCCAAACCTAAAGCTTTCAGCATTTCTGGACGAATCTCATCAATTCCTGGGGCTTTGCCACTGTTGAGTTGTTTGATTACCTCTGTCACTTCTGCCAGAGATATTGACAATGATTCCCCTATCATCCTCCAGCTCTGCCTCTAAAAAAGAGGGCGTGCTAGTCGGATTAAGGAGTTCCTCAAAGTGCTCCTTCCACCGCCCAAATACCTCATCAGCTGAGGTCACCAGCGTCCCGTCTTTACTGTAAACAGCTTGGACGGTTCCCCGTTTCCCCCTCCTGAGGTGTCGAATGGTTTTCCAGAAGCACCTTGGTGCCGCCCGAAAGTCCTTCTCCATGACTTCTCTGAACTCCTCCCACACCCGCTGCTTTGCCTCTGACACAGCAGAGGCTGCAGCCCTTCTGGCCTTTCGGTACCTTGCAACTGCCTCCAGATTCATATCCCGGAAGGCCTCCTTCTTCAGTCGGACAGCTTCCCTGACCACCGGTGTCCACTACGGTGACCGCCCCTTGAGGCCACAGCTCACTGCTGCAGCTTCAGCAATGGAAGCTTTGAGCATTGCCCACTCCGATTTATTGCCCCCAACCTCCACAGGGACGCCAGAAAAGCTCTGGCAGAGGTGTTAGTTGAAGATCTCTCAGACAGGGGCCTCCTCCAGACGTTCCCAGTTCACCTGCACTACTCGTTTAGGCTTACCTGGTCTGTCCAGATGGTGATCAGTTGACTGCTCTGCCCCTCTCTTCACTCCAGTGTCCAAAACATATGGTCTCAGATCAGATGATACCATCACAAAATCGATCATCGACCTTTGGCCTAGAGTGCTCTGGTACCACGTACACTCATGAGCATCCTTATGTTCGAACAAGGTGTTTGTTATAGACAACCGTGACAGAAGTCTAATAACAGACAACCTCTCAGATTTAGATCAGGGAGGCCGTTCCTCCCAATCACGCCTCTCCAGGTGTCTCCCACTTGGGCGTTGAAGTCTCCCAGCGGAACTATGGAGTCCCCTACTGGAGCCCCATGCACGAACTGCTGTTCGGTGCATATGCACAAACAACAGTCAAAGTTTTCCCAAAGGAGGCGACCCACTCGTTCACCGGGGTGAACTCCAACACCGCTGTGCTCAGCCGGGGGTTTGTGAGTATCCCCACACCTGCCCGGCGCCTCACACCCTGGGCAACTCCAGAGAAGAATAGGGTCCAACCCCTATCCAGGAGTATGGTTCCAGAACTGAGACTGTGTGTGGAGGTAAGCCCCACTAGATCTAACTGGTAGCGCTCCACCTCCCGCACAAGCTCTGGCTCCTTCCCCGACAGAGAGGTGACATTCCACGTCCCCAGAGCCAGCCTCTGCTGCCTGTTTCTGGTCCGTTGAGGCCCCTCACCTTCACTGCCACCCGTGCAGTAGCGCACCCGACCCCAGTGGTTCCTCCTGCGAGTGGTGGGCCCACAGGATGGAGAGGAGGGAGGTGCCACATCACTTTTTCAGGCTGTGCTCGGCCGGGCTCCTTGGCAAACCCGGTCACAAGGCGGCCCTCTGTCTGGGCCTTTCTCCAGACGGGGGCCCCGGGCTTTCTCCGGGCAGGGTCTCTCTTCCTCGTTTGTCCATAGAGTCTTTGTGAACCATTCTTAGTCAGGCACCTAGCCTGAGACCACTCTGCCATGGGAGACCCTACCAGGAGCACTAGACTCCAGACAACACAGCCCTCAGGTTCACGGGGACACACAAACCATTCCACCACCATAAGGTGATGGTTCCCGGAGAGGAACACACAAAAAGCTCTACACAGTGGAGTGGAAAAGGAAGGTTGGGGTCCCCTGCTAGAGCTGCTGCCCCTGCGACCCGACCCCGGATAAGTGGTTGAAGATGAGTGTGTAGAGTGTAGTGGACAAGTTTGTGGTTTGTGACTGTTTTCTTGTTTGTTTTTGTTGTTGTGGTTTTAGCTGTCAGCCATTGAAAATAATGAAACCGACCGGGCCCAACAGACTCTGAGCCTGACCTCTGAGTTGATCCTGAGATGGGAAACTTTTCTGAACAGCTGATCAGAGTTACTTCAATTTAACAATGAGTAGGTTGAGCATGAGAATAAAAACATCATCAGTGGAGCCCTCATACTACGATTCACCATGGCAACAGTTCAAATTATTTAAGTATTTAATTTCATTTATAACTTTTATTTAAACTAATGTATTGAGGAGTAACCTCAATTGCAATATAGCCAAGATAAAAACACAAAACATTCAAATAAAGCCTCCATTTTAATCCTGTGGATGTAGACATATTAATGCATGCAGACTGTGCACATTTATCTTTAAAGGAAAAAGCTTTAAGCAGAGGAGGGAAAGTGACAATAAGTGAAGACAATAAAGTTGCATTCTGAGTTCTACATAAATCCATAATTTAAAGAAGATTGAAAAAAATATCCTGAAAAATAACGCTGCTTTCTGAAATAGAGCCTTGGAGCTACAGCAACTGGACTGCAGCTTGCCCTTCTTCATCTCAGGAGGCCAGACCGGGTAAGGTTTAATGTGCTGGGTATAAAACTTAATCACAACAGACCCCATGCAAACATTGAGAGATTTACCAGCCACTTCATTAGAGGCTCTTGTAGACATTGATCCAAAACAAAAAAACATAAAGTTTGTCTTTGGAGGCCAAAAAAAAAAGAAATTCAGTGTAAGTACATGTCTGTGACCTGATGCTATTTTCATTTGCTGTGACAGACTGAGCTTGTCCTACAGTGAGGCTGTGACTTCTTATTTGCTGGAAGACACTACTTTCTATGTAAGTAACTTTAATCTGAAAACAACATGTTTTGTTGTTCGTGGTGGTGTTCTTTTTTTTCTTTTTTTTCACTAATCTCTCTTTTTTTAAGGTGCATGTAAGATCCAGTCAGCCAGACCCTGCACCCCAAGTTGAAGCCAAGAGAGGTTCAGCCCAGAAAAGAAAGAGGTAAAGGGCACACTCACGCTGTCCATCTGTACAGCGCACGCTTGCCAAAAAGCACGGATGGACATGAACCCATGTAATCCATGCCCACACACAAACACATCCATGCCCACACACAAACACGCACACACACACACACACACACACACACACACACACACACACACAAACACTCATATATATAATCTCTTTGTTGTGTTAACACCACAGAACAACACTAAGGTATTACTTGTGTCTCCAGCTGCTGGAAGCGAGGATCCAGGAGCTGTCTGAACTGTGCTCAGTTTTGCAGTAGAGACAACCCACCACAGAAGGCTGCATATTGAGCCACCCTCAGAGAGATCAGCTCCGACATCATTTGACCCTGAAGCAGCCAAGAGACCCTTCATTCAAATGTTTTAGTGTGTGACCCAGACCAGGGGAACAATGTGGAAAGTGTTTGTTTGTTGTTGTTTTTTTTAATAAAGCTTGACTATTTCAGTATATTCCTTCCTATGTCTCTTTTATTCTCATTAAACTGCTAGTTAATAATAGCAATAACGATAATTAGTAGTAGCAGTATTCTCATTAGGTGTAGTATTATTAGTAGTTGTGTCATTATTATTATTATGATTATTGAGATCATTATTAATGATAGCAGCAGTAGTATCATTATTATTATAAAAATGGGAGGGGCAAACGACCACATGTCCCAAAGATGACCAATGAGTGAGGGATTTGCTGTCCAATCACAGGTGACTTTACTTATGAGCTTTCTGTGGTTTCATCCAATGGTTGTTTGTGTCATTCAGGCAGGCCACACAAGTGTGACATTGAAATGCTAATTAGTTGCGAGGATGACAGGTGACACTGCTTAGGGAAGCAGCTCGACCCTTCTTGTTTCCGTGCCATCATAATGATGACTGATTGGATGGAGTTAATGCACTTTTGGTCTTTGTTTCGAATTACCATATAAAATGGACTGCATGTATTTGAAATGAAAACTGCCAAACTAGCAGCCACAATTTAACCGGCACAATAAAACTCAAGGCCGCAGCACTGTACCAGTGACGACTCACTCTTCAGTTAATTCCCGCTTCAGAAATGAATAAATCTTTACTTCAAAAGTTATTAAGTGTTATTTTGGTATTTATTAACGTTGTTTTTTAATGTTGTTTTGCTCTCACACAATATGCCTAATAGATGTGATGTAAATATAAGTCACTATGTATCTCATCAGACTTCAACCAGAGTCAGTCTTAGTGATTAACATACTTATGTATCCCTTATGGGCCTTTTTTGTTTTCCAGTATTACTTGTTCATTTTATTGTCCTAAAGCTTCAATGACTGTACTGATGGTATGTGATCCTAAACATCTTCTAATAGCATGAATTAAAAATAAATTATTCTTTTGATGAACAAAAAAATGTTTATTTCTCTAGAAATGCCACACTGTGGATTAAAAAGGCCAACATGATTTTAGAGATAGATTTGTCTATTCAACTGAAATCAAAATCTTTTTAACTGATGGCCTTATGACTTTGCATGTGGTACATATTGCTATTTAGTGAAAAAAATGTATCAAATAAATAATGTTATAACTCTTCATTTCAACATAATTTCCTCCCCATCACTTTTAAACACTATCAAACTGAAAGCCAGATCACATAGTTATCAAACTAAAAACTTCAGCTTATTTATTTATTTCAGTCAAAATGCCAATGTTTTATTCTGGCAATTGGATTCGAAGTGATATCAATAATTATCAGGCTATTGTTAGCTAGCTACGGAGTTGTGAGAGAACAGAATGTACCATGCTAACATTAGACCTCACAGACACAGACTAATGTTACAAAGACACTTGTGATGTCACCATTGGTATAATTGAACATTTTTTATTTAATATTTAAAGTGAAAACATAAAATGAACAAGTTTTGCGTCATCATGTCTCAGGTCAAGTCAAGTCATGAGTTTTCAACCTCCACGTCTCAAGTCAAGTTGCAAGTCATCAGAAACAGAAGTCCGCATCTCTCATTGACAGGGACTGCTTTTAGGCTACATCTTTAGGATGTCATCCCAAAGTACAGCCTACATTTTAAACAATAATTTAAAAATGTAAATGACAGGATTACAATTTATAATAAGTTGATCTTTAGAAATCAAGACTTGATAGTAGTGACATTGACTTCAGTGCTGATTAAAGAAGAAATTCAAATCTATTCACTTGAATTGAATTGTGACTTAAAACTGAAATTCTAATGGAATCATGAATGTCGAGAGTTGTGAAACAAAAGTTACACGTTTAAAATATGCCAAGTCATCTCCATTAGAGATCAAGCATATTAGAAATACTTGGGAAAGAAGTATCCATACCATCCGTTATTACAATATTGCATTCCCAAGCAGTGTTTTTAATATAATGAAGTGAGGAGTTTGTACCAGCTCCCAGTCAATCCTCTATGAGAGCTGATGCAGCTTGAATGTTATGTGCATAATTAACTCCAAAGCAGCTATTCCTCGCCTCTTTTAGTATTTGGAATAATTAATAGGCACACAGTATTTCAGTGAGTTTGACTGCAAAATAAAGTCAATGGGAGGTCAAAGTGTGTGTGTGTGTGTGTGAGCATGTCCACTTTAGAATTATTCAAATTAACACTATTTTCAAATTATGCATTCATTCATCTTTTTTTACCTCCCAAGGCGACAGAGAGGGCATCATTTTGTATCATAAAAGCTGCCATAGGCTCAGTGTACATAATCAATGATGCCTGAGCTGCCCCTTTCACCCCTGCAGCATTGTTAGGCCCTGCCAAAGAAATACATATCAGCCTTTCTCATGGGATGAGTAAATCACTTTGTGTCCACCCCACCCTGACAAATGGAATAGTGAAAAAAAATCATCAACAAGATTAATGATTACTCAGATTAAAAGTAATTAAGAGACAAGGTGGTGAAAAGCATTAACTCACATGGATAACATTTCCCTCTGAATGCCGACGGCTATATTGGGGTGTGTGGAGAATGTTTCCAATTCAAACCACTGAGCTGAGGATTCCCAGTAGACCCCAAGTACTAGCACAGCTCATCGTGGGACCATTCTCTCTCCCAGGGGCCAGGGGTCATTAGTAAAAGTAGCTCCAGGCAACTCTGCTTCCAGGAACTAGATGGTTTGCCACGGACATCCCTGCCATGTTCCACTTACATTGACACCCTATAACAGCCTACTTTGTCCTTATTATTCACATTTGGAATATGGTGTGTGCCCATGCACGCTTAAACTTATACATAAAAACTACATGTGCACCAGTTTTGGGATAGGCACAATACAGGAAAATCCCTATCTAATGCAATCCAATCACTTGAAAAGCTCTTCCAAGACATTTGTGAAGGTTAATATATTCACAATTTTTTTTTTTAAAGATTATTTTTCTGGCAGTTCCGAAGCCTTTATTAGAAAGGACTGACAGGAAATGGGGTGAGAGAGGGGGGGCATGCAGCAAAGGGCCACAGGTCAGTGCCGAACCCGCAGCTGCTGCCTCAAGGACCTTCAGCCTCTTTGCATGGAGCGACTGCTCTAACCACTTTTCCACAGGCCGCCCCTATATTTACAATTTTGATGATTCATATTCAGTATATAGTTGTTTCGCTTCTGTCTTGGCCAGGGCTCCCTTGGAAAAGAAAATTTGTCGTCGTGGAGGGACCTATTGTATCCCTAGTGATTATTATTATTATTATTATAAGGGCCCGAGCACAGACAAAGTCATCATTGAGGGACTTATGGTATCCCTAGTGATTATTATCCTATTATTATTTTACCAAATGAATTGCCTTTTTGAGGGCCTCAACATAACGTTGAGTAAATGTAAAAAGTCCCCAAAATTTGCAAACTTATCAAGTCTGGTGTAAATTTAGGTATTTTATGGGTCTCATGCATGGGTGTGGTCTCATGCATGGGTGTGGCAAAATTGCTCAGTAGCAATGATTCATATTCAGTATATAGTTGTTTCGCTTCTGTCTTGGCCAGGGCTCCCTTGGAAAAGAAAATTTGTCGTCGTGGAGGGACCTATTGTATCCCTAGTGATTATTATTATTATTATTATAAGGGCCCGAGCACAGACAAAGTCATCATTGAGGGACTTATGGTATCCCTAGTGATTATTATCCTATTATTATTTTACCAAATGAATTGCCTTTTTGAGGGCCTCAACATAACGTTGAGTAAATGTAAAAAGTCCCCAAAATTTGCAAACTTATCAAGTCTGGTGTAAATTTAGGTATTTTATGGGTCTCATGCATGGGTGTGGCAAAATTGCTCAGTAGCACCCCCTAGAAAGTTTTTAAAATTGTGTACATCAATGAGGTTTCACCTAGAGTTACACAAATCAGTAGGCTCATAGAGAGTGTGGAGAAGCACGAAAAAGCCTCAGGAAGCCATATCCTAAACCAACCAGTTGAAGTTGTAGATTCTGGTGGGGCTGTTCTGATCAAAGGCTGCTTTTCTCATCTCTTCACCAGGCCCTGTTCCCAATATTAACAGTGTTTTGTTTCTGTTCAACCATTAATTTCCATCTGATATGTTAGTTTTTTTAATACATAATCAATTAATGTGTATTGTATCGGCATTTGTATATGCATTTTTTATAAGCATATTATTTTTCTGCCTGGGCTGTGGGGGTTGATCAGGTGTTTGGCAGTTCAATCAAGGAGAGTGCAAAGTTGCAAAGTTGGTGAGGCCAAGAAGCTAAAATGCAATTAACAAGAAGGATGGGATCACACAGCATGGACGCCAATCTGGGCAATGGCCCTTTCCCTACTTCCTAGTCCCCTACCTCCAGTGCACTTGCTTGGACCACACCAATCAGTTGATCCCAACAACACACCTGTAACGTTTGGTGATTGTGTCTTGCACAGTTGATACACTATTGCAGTGACAAAAACAACGTGGTCTCATGGGAGGGCGTATAAATAGCACGCCACTTTTCATGACTTGCATGACTTTTTGGTGATTGTGTCTTGCACAGTTGATACACTATTGCAGTGACAAAAACAAAGTGGTCTCATGGGAGGGCGTATAAATAGCACGCCACTTTTCATGACTTGCATGACTTTTCGCGTGCATGTCTACGCATATTAAGCTTTTCGCGTGTCATTTAACGCCCGTAGTTCCGCAGGGTTAGGGTTAGGGTTAGGGTCAGGGTTAGGGTTAGGGCATTTCACGCCCGTTATTTCAGCCATCCTTCACATGAAATATTGATTTAAAAACAACCCTCTGACAGAAAGCTCCACCACTTCGTATTTCTCCGGAAAGTAGCGGAGAAATACGAACACGTGGGTTTTCCCTCAATGACATTTGTGCGTGAAATGACAACGCCATCTCTGCACTATACAAGTCAATTGAGACTACATGGCGTGAAATGACATGCAAAAAACATGACATGCGTTGTAATTATACGCGAGATGGCTTGAGAGAAATAGCGTGTCATTCACACGCCTTTTGGTGAGACCAGGCTGACAAAAACTGTCCACAGACGGACTGAAATACGGGTGTAGGTGTATACAGGGCCAAATTTTGCCATTTTGTCACATACAGACTCTCATGGTAAAAACCATACAAGTGTCGCTGACACAGCTGCTAAATATCTTGTTGTTGTGGCTAGATTGGTAGACATACAGATACTTAGTATTAAGTCATCACTGTGAACATGCACATAAACAGTGACCACGGACTCGTCTGACACTGTTGATGTTCCATCCAACTGAGTGGCAAAGGGAACATTCCTAATCTTCTTGTGTAGCTGAACAACAATCTGAGGCCAATTTATCAATTCTGTTCATGACGCAGCCTCTACGTTATTCAGACAGGTGGGCTTGAATAGCTCTTCTCCAATGTTATATGGCTCTAGCCTTGGTAATTAATAGCAATGTTGATGTCTGTGGATTCTGATAGTGCCAACTGCTTTTTCCTCTCAAACAATCCTGACCTTCATCAATAGTCTCCTGGAGTTTTGTTCCCTGTTGTTTCATTTTGCTTGGCTTCATGCTTTAGCTTGTCGCTATGAATGACGCTTTCTAGCTGAGACCTGCCCTATCATTCAATAATAAAACTGAAGTTAAAGTGGCTCTCCAGACACTATTGGTTCGTCAGAACTTCTCATGTTTCATTCATAAAATAGTGATGCACTGACAGCAGGGAAAAACGAGGAAGAGCTAGCTAGCTGACCTGACAAAACTGATGGACTATGCTGGTCACAGAGGTTGAGGTCTCAGGAGTCACAGATATGTGACCTATCTGGTTTTTTTTGCCTATTATTTTCGGGTGGTGGAAAACTGTCTGTTGGCACATTAAACATGCAATAATCAATAGTTTAAACAATGGTTCAAATTACTGTATATGAAAGGTATAACTCATAGTGAGGAACCTACAGAATTATCAACCAACTGGATCACTTTAGCATGATTTAACTCATTTTAGTTTGTTTCCATTTTAATGCCTGCAACTGCAACAATCATCGACTGTTTTCAGTGAAGGAGCGTCAGTATTCGTACTCTACACTACTTGCTCAGCAGCAAACATTAGATATACAATAGAAATAGAATGAAGTTTATTTTTCTTCAAAAAAGAAGGTTCTGTTAAAGTATCACTTGTGTCAGTAAAACATATTGAACCATTGAAAACCTAATCTTTCATATTGTATATCATATTTCTTCTCAATATGGATATAAGACCTCTTCAAACAAAAACTTATGTCGGTAGTTATTGTATATTCATTGTACGTGGAAAAAAAAGTGAGAGAGCCTGAGATGATGCTGCACAATTTTGTGAGAGGCAAAGAGCTACTTCACCGAAAAATGGTCTGAAATACTCTGAAACATTACTTTGAAGATCAAAAATTAAGAATGGGAAATGGCACATTTTCTTATAATGAAATTGCAGTTTTAAGTCAATTTTCCATATTCATATTATCAACTGTGGAGCACATTAAGCAGATAGCCTAATTAAAATGTGTCTAAAACAACTAGTCATAGCATTGGCACACAAATGATTTCAGATATACTAAAGAACAGCCGTCCAAACAACAGAAATACAATCTACCAGCCGCCTCTGCAACAAGGACCTGAGTGCACACAACATATTGTTCATGTATGTCAGTGGATGCAGTGACTTTTATGGCAGACTTCCTTGGCTGGGGGTTCTATTTGATCTGCCATCCTGTCAGGTGGAAACTTCTCTCTGTTCAATCGCTTTGTGAAAAAGGAATCAATTACCACATTTCTTTGAGAGGATTCCCATTTTAGGTGAGTGGATGGTCATTTATCCTCAAAGGTTTGGAGGCACAGCTTGCTGACCTCACAAGAAATAAAAAATCTAACTGATTTAAAGGCCTTTCCTTTAAAGCTTTAGTGTGTATACCTCTGTTCATAAGAGAGTATATGAGGCATAGCTTCCAGGTAACGTGTGGTCCAAAGGCAATTTCCCATGAACACAGCCTTTTGTCTATCAGCATGTGAATATGTTCTGATGACTTACCTGTTTCATCAGTCAGACTGCAGCTGCAGCATCAGCCTCTGTCTTTTAGACTGGAGTATCCTCCACTCTGTTGCTGTTCACTAACCTGCATTAAAATATACAATATATTCTTTTGAATTCATATATTCTAAGCGAGTGACACATTGTATTGAATAACACAAATGGTGCTCATTATATCTTTTTGGTAGTTAGTTTCAAACGTTAGCATTTGAAGTTCATATTATCAATAGGAATGCCATGGTCAAGGAACCTCTAAAAGAAGGAAGAGTCATGACGTCACTCGTGCCAAACCATTTATTGGAGTTTTCTGCATAGACCTTTAAAGACTATTTTTTGGCAGTTTTTCAAGCCTTTTTTAGATAGGACAGGAAATAGGGTGAGAGAAAGAGAGGGGTGGCGGGGGAGACAGAACTTGTGGCCACTGCCTCGCCCCAAAGCATCTTTTTTTTTATCAATAACTAACCAACTATCAAACTGTTCATGATTTTCAATATTATTCAGGAGGGCTGACGTTAGCCAGCTGGTTGGACCTGCCCTTTTTGGTCCGGTGTGATGACTGCCAAAACTACTCAAAACACAAATACAAAACATTTGAATATTTAGGGCTAAGGATCTCTTCACAATGATTTTAACCATCCTAAAATAAATATTTCTTCCAAAAGGGTAGTTTGGATTAAAAGGCTTCTTAAAGGAACACTTAAGCCCCGTTCAGACCAATGATTCTCAATGAGACGAGTTTAAACTTGCAACTACTTGCAACGTGCAGTGCAATGTCAGTTCAGTGAGATGAGACGTGTATCAGCTCCATAGTAATGACTCTCTGTACTTTCGTTCTAACTTCTGATTTTTAAGGCTTATTTTCGTAGCTGGATATAATTTGTAGCAATATAACATATAAATGAGGACAGAGAAAGTGAGATACTTGCTACAGCTGCATTTCTAGCAGTGATGAAAATAATGTTCTATTTCCCTGATTCACTGCTTTGTTCTCGTTTACGGTGCTTCCTCTCGTTTATTGTATAGCTTACTCAACCCTCTCTCACTTTTTCTTTCTCTCTCATGTGCTTTTTGACCAGCAGACTTTCCTACGGGGTGATTGGCTGTTGAATCAGGTGACGTGTCTTATGTTCTAAAACCAGCTGCTGGAGACTTGACAAGCTGAGTCGCAGGTGACAACATCAGCCGGTTTGAGTCCAGATGAGACAGGTCCGTTCACACCGCTGCAATGCTTACCTGCAACGTTCTAAGACTGTTTTATCTTGTCGCAGATCTTTAGTCTGAGCCGGGCTTTAGTCTTACAAAGAACTCCTGAACAACCCTTCCTTCAAAAAAAGGTTCTTCAGAACCAAATTGTTCTGGGTAGAACCTCAGCTCCTCAGAAAGAACCTACTGGAATGCTTATTTCTTAGTGTGCATCACATTCAGCCATCCCCATTGCTCTTAGCATACATAAAATAATTACGATGTGTTTGGCCGGAGGTTTTTTTCCGCTGCTAATCAGGGAGAAGGAGCGGTTCTTTCACAGGCTGTAGCAGACTCTGTTTTAGAGGTAGGGTGAAGATATTGATATCATGAAACAAGACCAACTGGAGAATCCACTGGTATCAATATGTCTTGGTTTGTCAGGAAGGGGGTTAAAGAATGCTCTAAGTTAGTCAATTTTCAAAGGGGTCCCTTGACCTCTGACCTCAAGATATCTGAATGAAAATGGGTTCTTCGGGTACCCACAAGTCTCCTCCTTACAGACATGCTTTATGACAATCCTAAGCAGTTTGGGGCAAAAAGCATTCAGGTTGCCATGTTTGTTGCCCAGTAGACGAAGTAATGCAGAAGAGTTTGAGTGACAGTTACTGTTTGCAATTACCGTTGCCATTACAGCTAAGTAAACATGAAAGTTAACTTACCGATCAAGGAGAAACATAGACATTTGGACTTTTGTTTTAATGCCGTTGAACTCCTTTATCTCAGTCCATGGAGTGAATGCTTGGCCTATATTGACTCTGGTTTTTGCCCGTCTCCAGTCACTCAGCTGCTGGGAAAAATATTGCCCCTTTCACTGAGGCCCGAAGCAGCTTCAGGATTGACAAACTCCATTTCACCCAGTGCCAGCCTGCAGTAGCTGCATCCACAACAGACAACCCTGGCTACCAGCAACACCCAACACAATTGGCTGGTACAATGGAAACAGAACGTGACAAAATTTTTTAAATATTAATTCAGACTACTGTAATGGCTAAAAGAACGTGTAACGGTAACTGTCAGTCAGACTCCTGCAATACTTGTTTTTATGGAGTAATTTGCCAGAGGGGGTGGGTTCAAACAGGCTCAAACAGACTCAGGTCTCCTGTAGGCTACTAGGTTGGGTCTGACCAACCTGGCAACCCGACTGCTGGAATTATTTTTTGTTGCTGCGACTACAATCTTGAAACACTAGATGCCGGTGTTCTGCTCATTTTCCATATTACACCTTGAATACAATTTGTTTCACAGATTTGGTGCTAACTCTAACAATTTTTTAACACTGGAGAAATTATTTTTTTGAACAATGTACAAGATTCCCCTCAAAAATACCACATTGGGGTAACCAGACCTTGACGTTATGGAAAATACTATAGAAAAATATCTGCTGTGATTTGGGATAAAAAAAACTTGTAAAATCTGGAGATTTGCAATTTGATAGTGCATATTTAAGGGTTGTGTAAACTGGTCAGAAACCCCCTTATTCGGCTGTAAAGAGACTGTGATTACAACAGCTCATTTTATATAGTGAGCTCAAGGTTAAAAAAATGCTCTCACTACGATGAAACGGCTACTATAGGGACTGGCATCATCACACATGAATACAATTGGGCTCATTTAATCCACACGAGTCTTGGCTTAGTTTATGTAATACTGTTTATGGACCCCAGTATGCATACATATTTGAAAACTCCATTTTATAATAGGCCAAAATAACACATGTAGTACTGCATGTTTTGCAGTATGGCTGTGTTCTGAATCACATACTAACATACTGCCTATAACACACTCAATCAGATTGTATTGCATTCTGCCTACTAATTTAATAAAATGCATTATAAATGAATGATCAGGTATGCCATTTCGAAAACTGTTCTTACTGAACCAACAAGCAGCCAGTGGCTCTCACATCTCCAAAAACCTTGCAGCAAATTTCCAAACAGGCATTATTTGGTTGAGTTGAACACACACTGTGAATCTAAATGGTTATTTTCCTGCCTGAAAAAATATATTAAGACTTAAAAAAGTGTCGTACCAGAAGCTTTTAGCCTGGTTCAAAATTTCTGCTGTTACGGAATTTGAGAAGACCCAATGCATTGTGGGGTGTGCTCTGTTTACAATCTGCCTGATCATGTGACTGCTTGTGTTTCTTGCCCTGTCACATTTATTTTAGCAAATGTCACCATGTGTCCACATCGCACCAATTCAGAGTGACTCAGTGAAAAATGAAGAAATTATCTATTCATCATTCAATATCATCTTACGCTTCCTTTATCACTTTGACAACCAGTGTTTGAAACATCAAAGACAAACCAAGCAAGTTCAGATCCACGCAAGCCTGTTGTGTTTCTAAAACAGCCCATTGAACACATTCAAGTAGAATCATACACATTTTAGTCTTGATTGACACCCATGGCATTGAGGGGATCCTTCGTCAGAAATACAACAGTTGTTTTAGTAGTTTCCAGTGCGGTCTGATAAACATCGTTTGACGTCAGTAAAAAAAAATTGCATCTGATATCATGCTGCATGCTGCGAGTAGTTTACCACACAGACGCGGTTAACAGCAGGGCGCAGTAAAAGGAGATGGTTAGCTTGCTTAAGAGTGGCATTGATGGCTTTTTTGATGGTTTTGGCCTGCTGAGATTCTACTTTCACACACACTCTCTCTCTCTCTCCACCAATATTCCTTTCACTGTCTTATGGATCAACTGTCTATCCATCTTTCTATCCCTCTGTAGTGTTACCCCTTCCCCTGCCCCTCCTACAACTCCTCTCCTACCCTGCATGCTTCACCCCCCCATACTCACCCTCCTGTGTGCCAGCACAGAGGGATATCCCTCGGGGCCGTCCTAATTAGGCCATAAAAAACAGGGAAGTGAAGGAATAAAAGAGAACAACCTCATCATGCAGCCCTGCTTTAGCGCCTCATAAGGCAACGTACCACTGATAATCATAGCAGATGAATGGGATTTAAACAGAGAGATGACTAATATGCACAGTTGGTTTTGGGGGACATACGCTGTATACTGGACACCTTAATGTATAGCAGCCACATATACCTCCTGTTATGCAACCGAATTATGCTGAATGCTTCAAATCCTCAGAATATAGAATCTTTAAAGTCCGGGACTATTTCATGCCAGAGCAGCATCCATCTGTGAAGTGAAGTTATTTGTGAAAGTATTTCAATAAAGAGACAATTTGGATGTTGACATATGGTTAGCAATAAAGAAAGAGTTTGAGATAGCCCAAGATGCCTAGTACTACATGTGCCGTAACACCTAGACCCCAAGCAAGTACTCAGGACCTTGAATCCAATTTGACATAGTGACCGCATGGTGCAATCATAACTTCCATGTCCATCACGTTTGCCATGGTTACCTGACTCTCGCCAGATGACTTTTGTTCAGCCTAGCTCCACTCAACTACCTGGATTTGCTCCACAGGAAAGTCATTTCCGGGTCTGCAGAAAATGGTCGGGCCAATCAGGACCGCCGGCTGGGGTTTGATAGATGTAACGTAATGGAGAAACGACTGTGGCAGCTCGCATCAAGGAATCAGACGTCAACATTGGTGCTGCTATTTCATCCATGTTGTCCAATCTAGCAAATATTTCTTCTTTAACAGAACACAGAGAAGGGCTCTGAAGGCTTTTGTTGGTGGAAACCATGTCGGCTGTTCTGTTTGGCTTTTCCCTGCCTCGCTCTCATCAGCGTCACAGATTGGTTTCCATGTGAGTGGTCGAAGTAGCACGTCAAAGATGATGGACAATTGGTTTATCCAATCATATGCAAGGATTTTTGATAAGGTCCAGCATCCTGAAATTACCTTCCCAGATGGATGAGTGAAGCAAGGCAGAATGAAATTCAACTGGCGAGAGTCAGGTTAATGCCATGCCCTAAAATACTTTTTTTTCCATTGAAAAAGAGAGCAATTTCTCATTGACCCCCATGTTTAGGTTTTCACAGCATCATTAAACCTATTTAAGGCCTGGTACAATAAAACATTCTAGTCTGTATGTGTAAGTCATATCTCTATAACAACATTTAGGGGGGTGAATTTTTTTGTACCAGGCTAGTTTTTGTTTTATTGGAGGTTAAAGTTTATGAATAATTAGGGGCGTGGCCTCTTGAGTGACAGCTAGCCGCTGGCCCTCACTTCTCCTCGGAGGTAAACGTAGCCAGATGGATGTATCTCCCTCCCCCCAACGTCACATCAATGCCCTATTTTGGTAAGAGGAAATGAGGCGGAGTCAAAGTCTGGAAAGATGGAGACTCCCGTAGGCGAATACAATTGGATCAAGTTGAGAGAATGAACCATGACAGAGATGCTACGTCCATTTTTTATACAGTCTCTGGTCACAACCCCGAAAAAATGTTTCAATATCTACAGCTCTAAACCAGAAGTAGCAAGCTAGGCCGGCAAAGTTTCTAGCGTGCTGGTTTAATGGGCCATACAGTACTGATCATCCTTATACAGATACACAACACTGTATCCAGTTCTCTTTATGGTAAAAACTGACCGTTAACATAAAATAAAAATTTAATGATTTCCCTTCTTTGTTTATGTCACTTATCTTACAAATTCTGTAAAAGAGAAGAATGAATACTATGATTTCCCTTCTTCACCTATATAATGTCCAGGAAAGACATGAAGTTAAGATGAAATGCTGTAATAAAATGAGTCAGTGGCTCAACTGATTTTCAGAATGTAGACCATAGCTTTAATCAGAATATAATCAGTTTTTTTGACTGCATTTAGGAGTATGTGAGGATACATAACTGTAAGTGTGACTTGTTTTTTTGCTGCATGGGGGCCCTGGAGGAATAGTTCTGGCTCTCTGCCTTTTCACCCTCTACACTGCAGACTTCTCACATAGCTAGGCCAACTGCCACCTGTAAAAGTTCTCTGACCTTTCTGCAATCGTTGGCCTCATCACAAACAGGCAGCAAAGAGAACTGGCCCAGGGATTTGTGGGCTGATGCCAGCGAAACCACCTCCAGATCAACACAGGGGACACTGAGATGGTTTACCTACTGTTCACCTGAACAATAAACTGGACTGAGCAGATAACACAAATACTCTTTATGAGGACATAGACAAAGGACAGGAAGAGACTGGTTAAGGTCTGTCCAGGGATTCCTGCCCAATCCAATGGAGGCGTTGGAGAATGATGGCTAAGCTATCATCCCTAATGGACAACATGTCCCACACATTGCAGGACACTGTGACAGCACTGAGCAGCTCCTTCAATGAACGGCTGCTTCACCTGTGCTGTGTAAAGGAGGTCCTGCAGGTCCTTCCTTCCTGCTGCAGTCAGACTCCTCAATCAACACTGCTCCAAATAGGCTCTCCATACTACTTATTCTATTTACCTTTTATACCTTTTACTGAGGGTGCATAGCCTACCATGCGCCACCTTAGAATTTATTGATTCTGAAACCTGGATGGATTTATTCGCATGATTCGCATTTGCTCAGCATATCCATCTAGGAACTCTCAGTTGGAGATCTTTTGGGAAGGGGAGAAAATACTGGTTGCTGATTGGATAAACTTTCACCAACATCAAGCCTAATCAACCAATCAGATCAACAAAGCGCATGACGTACTAACAGTGTCAAGTCAGTAAAGGATATTTGCTGTTTGTGTAAAGCAAATTTACAGATAAAAAGCACAATTTCAGGTGCCCGGTCTATATTCAAACAGAAGGATCCAAGAGACAAAAGCATTAGAGGGCAGCTTGCACCCTAGCTGCGCTTATCTCATCTGTGGAAGCCTCCATGTTGTTTACACTGAACGAGTTGCTTCTCGTTTCGTCACACTTAAATCCGCCTCAAAACCAACGCTGATTGGTTAAGTCGCTTGGCTAAGTTCTCCAAATTTTCTTCGCTGCACGTTACCAGACTGATTTGCAAGTAAAATACAATGCCGCTTGTGAGCTCAGGATGGTCTCACAAGGCTAGAAATCTATACCCCTGCAGGCTAATAACTGTTGACTGTTGAAATATCCCCTTGTATCTTGCTGATTTGAAGGAAGCTCTGTTTCACTGCATTGGGGCAATGGATGTCTCCACCTCTTGGCAAAGCTCCATATACATGAAAGTAAGCTAACTAGCAAACCTCCATGGTAACTGACAGTTCTGTGCAAGATTTTTGCTGCTAAGCATCTGGTAGTGAGCTGGGCAGAGACATAGTCTGCCATCCAGGTTTCCACCAAGACCGTTTTTCCTGTCTCAAATGCTAAAACAGCTCCTCCAGTGACAGGTACAGGCGGTAAGTCCATGGGTCTTGCAGGGAAATACTCTAATAGTATAAAAGTAAGAGATTGTTCATTTGAAAACATAACTAAATAACTAAATAACTTGAATTGCAAAATTAAATTAATTTCCTTGTAACAAAACAGTAATCTGAGAACTCCGATGTGTTAACTTGTAACCACTAACACTAAAAAAAGAATGTGTTTTCCATCAGTATGTGCAGCAGGCAAAGCTCTCATAAAGCCACTGTACCTGCTTAGCAGCAAACAGGAGACAGACATACTGTAGTTAATGTATTTAGCAGCTAAAGAGACATATTTTTCTGTAATCCTGTGCAGCAAACCTTTTAGTTCCTCACCCCTCCCACCAATTTTTTTTTTAATTTGTACACATGCAAAGTTGTCATGATACGTCTATAAACAATCCAATACGGTGCAGGAGTGGGTGCAATCAAGTGTGGGCAGTGGGGAGCGACAATTCTGATTATTGATTCAATGTCAGAGACCCCCAATCTTCCCAAAAATAGAATTAAATAATATCTGTGATAAATTACCTTAATGTATGCAGTAAAAGGTGTCAGGATCCATGTCCTGTCAGGCCGTTCCCTCTTCCTTTTTTGTTTGTCTCCCCCTGTTTGTTTTTCCCTGCATGTGTCTCTCCCCTCTGTTTTTTTGTCTGGTAGGCGTGGTTCCACCCAGCTGTGGCCAATTCCCTAATCAGCGGTTGCAGCATAAAGAGCCGGATGTGGGACACATGCAGCACCAGACCGTTTTCATTTACGTAGTAACTTCTCGTTGATTGGCTCCCGTACTTTGCTTGTAGATTTGTTTGTTAATTATTGTTTCTTTGTTCCCTTTCGTTATAGTTTCCCGAGGTCCCGTTCCTGCCTACCCTCGACCTTCTCGTCACGTTTTTTTTTGTCCCTGTTCCCCTGTTTTTGGATTCCCTTGTTTTCTTTATTAATTAAATATTTGTTTTAACCGTTTCTCTGTGTCCTTGTCTGCATTTGGGTCAGGTTCACTGTGTTATTCCCGGAAGCGTTCATGACAAAAGGGATAAATATGCTAAAAATGCTATGTTGCTCCGTGTCTAATGGACGTGTAAATAGGCAACTTAATAAGGCAGTGACATATAAATAATAATTTTTTAGCTTGTTATTTACTGTAACCAAGGTATTTTAGTTGCACCCACTTTCAGTTATACCACCACATAAATTGGTTTAGATAATTTAGCAAAACTCATGTCTTGTTCACAACTTGCTTGATGCTTTCTTGCTATCTGATTGCTCATATTTATTTTCCCTGTTGGATGATGTTGTAGAGATTTTGCATTGGGCCAAGATGTCCACAGAACTACCTACATAAGACCCAAATTTTAATATGTACGCATTAATTGTTGACTGGGGCCTCATCCTCCAAATGAAGCCCATCTTTGTCGAATGTGACTTCTATTTGCCTTTTCTCAGCAGGGTTTTCGTCCCTAACCAGTCTGTGCTGCCCTAATTACTGTTATAAAATATTAATGTAATAATCTGAGTTACTGAGTCTTGCAGCTTTTAGGGCTGTGATGAATCACTGCATGTGCATTAATGGTCTATGATCATAAATCATCATCAGTGAGTATCAACAAAGAGAAAGTGTTTGACTAAATCTGTCAGCATCATTTATAATTAGGTAATTATTCTACACAGACATATTTGCCTACTCTTCTACTTTTTGCTGTGTGAGCGTGGATGTGTGTTGTATTGTTGAGAGCCTGAGAGATGTGTATGTCCCCGCTCGGCTTTGAAATGCTCCCACCACTGAGCTGAAGGGTCAGCCATGTGCAGAAGAGCCCAGGGGCCATGGGTACTAAGGCCACTGCATCTGAGACCTGTGATTGAAAATGCCTGTTCTTTGTTGTTTGCAGTTGAGGTGGCTCAGGGTGGGAGGAAGCTTTGAAAATGGTCTTGGCAGTTGATATGCACCTATAGAGAATATTGCATCCCTTGGCTGGCGAGCCTCTGTACTGTTGTGAAGGTCAAGAGTGAGGCCGGACAGGGAGAGGAAAATGTCAGGCTGAGGAACAACAATAGTGTCACCTCTGACAGTTTTATAGTTGCGAAACTTAAGTTGGAGGGCTATGGTAAGTGTTAAGGGATTTCGGTGTGTGCGAAGTATATGGATTGAAAATGTCTGAATGGCAGTGTCAAAGACAGAGCTGTGAGAATTTCAAAATGCCAAACTCTAAAGTTGAACTTACTGAAGCTGGTAGATATGTGCAGCTGCCCATCTCTAACATCAGTTTCCTTCTTGAATGGAAGCTTGTGAAGCCACAAAGCTCTGTATCTTCCATTTCATGGGACTTCCTCAAGAGGCTGTAATTATCACCTCAAGGTTTTTAACACAGAGAAAAGGAGCGTCAAAGGAAACTTTCCTTTGCCTGGACCACTTGGATTGTAATTCAGATTTGACCTTTAGCTGGAGCTACTTGATAAAAAAAAAAGTCTTCCACAAATTAAACTGTCAGCAGGCATGCAAATTCACAGATCATTCAAATCCTTGCTCTCCTTACTTTGATATGGAATAGCGAAAATGTGTACTGATATTTCTCAGTTGCCTGAAAGGTACATTTTCTCTTACATGAGCACATTATAACAGCAGTTGACACTGCAGTGAGTATCCCTAAGAAATATCAACAGGATTTGTCCACTATGCAGGAATAGCAGCTATGAAACAGGTTTTGCACAAAGTTTGTACAAATCAAGATTCAGAGGTAATATTGAAATAAAAAGTTGTGTTTGTACGTTCAAATTCAATTCAATTTTTTATAGCGTCAAATCATAACAAACGTTATCCCAGGAACCTTTCCATATAGAGTAGGTCTAGACCACACTATGATTTACAGAGACACAGCAATTCCCCCATAAGCAACAGTGACATGAAAACCTTAATTTTAACGTGCAGGAACATCAGAATAAACCCTAGGTTCTATGGTGGAATTCCCTCTGTCTTGAACGGCTGGGGGAAAGTTTATTATGGAGCTGAAAGCCACACATGTATCTTTTCTGCATGTACAGGATCTGTTCTTCGTCATTTGACATAGTTTTCGTATTTCATGCATGCTAGTTCTGGTCTGTTACGCCAAAGCACCACCACCAGCGGCTCATTTGTAACACGTTACATGTGTAATTTGCTAGCACAGGTTGACACATTTGTAAGCATTTTCACATTCGCCATATTAGCCACTACTCGTCAGATGTCCTTTTCTTATATTGAAAAATGTGAAAACATCCTCATGCTGGTAATAGTCCTTTTGAACTGGCTCAATTGAATGTACTGTGCGAGTTGTACCACTTCTAATCATCTTGATGAAGCGATCTGTTGTTAGAGCAGACACGGTGAACTGCTTTACTGGGTTAATTGGTTCGTCAGAGTCATATGACAAGTAGAAGGGGCCACAGTGATTCATCACACCTGCAATTAAATTACCCACATGGTGGCTATGGTTACCGCAGCCTTCTACACTCCAGTATCTGATCAGTCACCACTGCCTCTCTTACAGTGACACAGACTGTAACTATAATTAATGAAGGAGACATTAAGTGGGTCTCAGAGTTCTGTACCGATGCTGTTGGTTGAGCAAAGCTGTGGGAACTGTTTCATCTGGTATATCAGATAGTGAATTATAATCTGTTAACAGCTGTTGCTTTCATACAATACAAGCTGCTCTCTGTCAATCAACAAAGACAAGAGAAAAAAATCATACCAATATTGTGTGGTAGGATCTTGTTGTAAAAGTTGCATTGAAATCTGCCTCAACAAACCACTAATCCTCTTACAGTGTTTCATTAGTATGGCTTTTAATGTTTGGTGTCACAATATAGTGTACTTAGCTGCAGTTTGATCGCATTCTGTGGAAAACAGAATTCTTTTAAATTTCTCACATCTCTATCCATTTGTCACTTTGTCCCTCCTCTTTAACCACGTTCCCATTCCCCAGGCACCTCCATATTCCTTCTATCCATCACTGGATTGAAGGAAATGGCATTTAATTCCTTGATGTATGCAAATACAAAAGAAAAAGGATAAATAAAGCATCTTGATCTCATCTGTGGAAGTACTAATTTGTAATTTAATTTAATTTAATTTGTGGACTCACCTCTTCCGCCCTTACCCTTCATACCTGAGAACTTCAGGGATGTGTTTTTAGCCCCATGCTGTACTCCCTGTACACATGACTGTGTAGCCGCTTTCGACTCCAACACCATTATCAAGCTTGCTGATGACACAGCTGTGGTGGGCCTGATCACAGATATCAATGAAAATGCCTATCTGAAGGAAATAGAGGATCTGCGCTGCTGATGTTAGGACAACAACCTACACTCTTGAACAGCAGCAAGACCAAGGAGATGATAGTGGACTGAAGAATATCTATAAGTCATTAGTGGAGAGGGTGGACAGCTTCAAGTATCTTAGTGTCCACACCACTGAGACCCTAACCTTGACGCTGCATACTTACTCAGTGATGAGAAAGGCAAGGAAAAGTCTCCTTCACATTAGACGTCTGAGGAAATTACAGGTATCCCCTCATATCCTGAGGCATTTCCACTCCCCCATCAGCCTTCCTCATTTTCTTGAGTTTTGTTTATTTTCATGTTTTCATATGTCACAGCATGAGCTTTCATAATCACAGTACCATTGGCCAAATATGAGTAATTTCTCTAGTTTTTTAACATGCAAGGGCTTACTGCTTTATACACTAAGTTATTGTGAGTTAACAGTCAGGAGTGTAGCAACCTTATTGCCCTCTCAACATGTATTTTATTGGTGTAAAATACAACCAGTGTTCAAACAACAAGCTGACAGTATGTGCATGACAGCGGTTACCTTAGATACTGCAATAGCATTTGTTTTATTTGAACTGGAGAGATGTTCTTGTTCGAGAGAAGAGAACCACACTAAAGGCTTTTCACAATGGAAAAGATGTTTTCTCTCTTTTCCTGATTGACTTCAGGGAGAGTTTGATAGACAGGTGGTTCATCTATTCAATTCAATTCAATTTTATTTATAGTGTTGAATCATAACAAAAGTTATCTCAGGACACTTTACAGAGTAGGTAAAGACCACACTCAATGACTTATTTATGATTTACATAGACCCAACAATTCCTCTGTAGAGTACGGTGGCAACGAAAACCTTCCCTATAACAGGCAGGAACGTCAGACAGACCCAGCTCTGTAGAGGACGGCCATCTGTCTTGACAGGTTGGGGAGGAAGAAAAGGAGAGAGAAACAGAGAAAAGACACACAGATGGACAGAGAGAGACAGACACACTTCCAGAGATGCAAGCAAAGCCTAACAGTAACTATAATAATATTTATAGTAATGTGAATATAACGTATATGTTAAGACAGTTAATACAACAAAATAGTAGAAACAAGCACAGCTAATGTGACAGAATATGAAAATGATAATAATTATGGTGGCAAACATGATCAATGATGAGTAGTGGCAATAGCAGCTAGGATACAGCTACAAATTTTATAGTTTATTAAACTAGTGATAGTATATATGAGTAACAGTGATAATAGCAGCAGGAAGCGTCATGTAGGACCACGGCAGCAGGCACCACCACGATCAGCAGAGACCTGCGAGACGACAAAGCACAAACAGCTCCGGGGAAGAAGCTGAATTAGTAACGTGCATTGATGAGACATGAATGATACAGACAGAGAGGAGAGAAGCTCAGAGTATCAGGAAAAGTATTATCCCCCGGCAGACTAGGCCTATAGCAGCATAATTAAGCAGAATAAAGTCTTATCGTAAGCCCTAGCTGTAAGCTTTATCAAAAAGGAAAGTTTTAAGTTTACTTTTAAATAAGGGGACAGTGTCTGCCTCCCGAATAACATTTGGGAGTTTGTTCCACAGGAGAGGAGCTTGGTAGCTGAAGGCTCTGCCTCCACTTCTACTTTTGGAGACTCTAGGAACGACGAGTAGCCCTGCATTCTCAGAGCGCAGAGATCTAGTTGGATGATGCGGTACTATGAGCTCTTTAAGATACGACGGAGCCTGACCAATAAGAGCTTTGTACGTAAGGAAAAGGATTTTAAATTCTATTCTAGATTTTACAGGTAGCCAGTGCAGAGAAGCTAATACAGGAGAAATATGTTCTCTTCGATTTGTTTTAGTTAGTACACGAGCTGCAGCATTTTGGACCAACTGGAGACTCTTAACAGACTTATTGGAGCAGCCTGAATAGGGAGTTGCAATAGTCCAGCCTGGAAGTAACAAATGCATGGACAAGTTTCTCTGCATCTTTCTGAGACACAATGTTCCTAATTTTTGCAATATTACGCAGGTGAAAATATGCAGTCCTTGTTGTTAGTTTTATGTGAAAATCGAAGGACATATCCTGATCAAAAATAACACCCAGATTCCTTACTGTGGTGCTGGAGGACAACACAACATCATCCAGAGTAACAATGTCTTTAGCTATTGAGTTTCGGAGGCCTTTGGGGCCAAGTACAATAACTTCAGTTTTGTCTGAGTTTAACATCAGAAAATTGCAGGTCATCCAGCTTTTTATTTCCTTAATGCACATTTGAAGTTTATCTAACTGATGGGTTTCTTCTGGTTTGATCGACAAATATAATTGTGTATCATCAGCATAACAATGAAAATTTATGGAGTGCTTCCTTATAATATTTCCTAAGGGAAGCATATATAAGGTGAAAAGAATCGGTCCAAGGACAGAACCCTGTGGGACTCCGTGACTAACATTAGTGTGCATGGAGGATTTGTCATTAACATGTACAAACTGAGATCTATCTGATAAATATGACTTAAACCAGCTCAGTGCGGTTCCTTTAATGCCAATTAAATGCTCCAGTCTCTGTAGCAGGATGTGATGGTCAATAGTGTCGAAGGCAGCACTAAGATCTAGTAAAACAAGTACAGAGACAAGTCCTTTGTCTGAAGCTATTAGAAGGTCGTTAGTAATTTTCATCAGTGCTGTCTCAGTGCTATGATTTGCTCAAAATCCTGACTGGAAATCCTCAAATATCTCATTATTATGTAAAAACTCACACAACTGATTGGCGACTAATTTCTCGAGGATCTTAGAGAGAAAAGGAAGGTTAGATATAGGTCTATAGTTGGCTAGTACCTCAGGATCAAGACTGGGCTTTTTAAGAAGAGGTTTAATTACAGCTACTTTAAAAGACTGTTGTACATAACCTGCTGATAAAGATGTTAATCATATCTAATACAGGAGTGCTAATTAAAGGTAACACTTCTTTAAGTAACCTAGTTGGAATAGAGTCTAGGAGACAAGTAGAAGGTCTTGATGCTGAAATAGTAGAGGTTAATTTGTTAAGGTCGACTGTAGAAAAGCAGTCCAAGTCCATCTAATCACCTGCCAGGTATGTTTTGAAATCATCACTCTTTTCCCGATCATTTTCCAAAGACGCCTTCTCAGATGTTCCATGAAAAAGACAGACAAACAAACACACTGAGCTGAAAACATAACCTTGGTGGAGGTAATCATAACAACAGTAATAGTAGGTCGAATCAGAATGGAAGATTGGTCCTCATTTGAAATGACGATTTGAATGAAGAAAGAAGAAATGCAGATTGATGGCAGTGGTACACTGTTATGAATTTTGAAATGGAACAAAAGAAAATGACAAGAAAAGTTTGAGATGGTGAAAGTAAACCTTTAAACAAGTGTTTAACTTCTCAAGCCCATAACCTGTTAAGATGTCTAAAAATAAGATGCCTATTTAGTAAATTTTGGAAATCTGTAATACATCTGCCTCTGGTAAGCAAACAGAAAACCACGTTTATCTTTTTGTTCAGTCCACTGAGGCAACAACTGAATGAAAACAGGGTTCAAATGTGGGCCGATGTTGTGATATACATGAAAGATTGAATTTATTTGAGTGCAGGTTTGGAGCATCCCCGTAATTCAAGAAATTCAAAGCATGAATGAAAAAGGACAGAAATAATTCAATACTACTCCTGGTAAAGCTTTTGTCTGCCTCACTTTTAACTTCAGCCCCACGATAAAATTCACTGTTCATGTACAGGTCAACACATCTCCATTATGTGCATTTTAAATGCACCACAACTGAACTGGAATCACCCTTTCCCTTTTAAGCTCTACTGCAGGATAAAACATTTTCTTTTGATTTCCTGCATGTTTGCATGGTTTTTATATATAATAGATGAGCACAGGCCTGGGTTTCAGTCTTGTGCAGCATACAGTATGAAAGGAAGACAGATGGTCCTCTTGAAAAATAGCTGAGACATCTTTGCTGAAGGTAGAGAGCTAGAAACAGGCTTAATATCCCTGGAGCACAGGTTTCCAGCTCCACTGTTGTACTGTTCTAAGTGCTCAGACACATGAATCGGAATCTTACTCCTGCACAATGTGCATGCTAAATGTTATCTTCATGTGTTGTAGTACAGTATATACCTGTAAATGCTTTATATATCATGGAACAGAGTGGATTCAGAAATCTGAACTGACTTTTGTAACCTACAGTACATTCATATGAACCAGGCAGAATGGCCCAGAAACATCTGCTGCGCTGAAGATAGGTGCCAAGTCTGTTTTCGACAAGCTGCACAGAGCATTTTGAGCCAGGCAGAAGGTCAGACATATGAAAGGCATTTAGCACCCGGTGAGTTTTCAGGATAAAACACCCTGTGCAGACTTCCGATCATATATCAAATCACTACACCAACAAACATATTTAACTATATAGCCTCTTTACCCATGCTTGAAGCATAAAAATCGAGGAAAAATCGCAGGGAAATGATCAAATCATCTAGCCTCTTGAGACCATCCTGATCTCCATTGTATTTTACTTGCAGATCAATCTGGTAATGTGCGGCAGAGAAAATTTGGAGAAGTTTGCCAAGCGACCGAACCAATCAGCGTCAGTTTTGGGGCGGATTTAAGCTTGACCAAATGAGAAGCGACTGTTCAGTGTAAACAACATGGCAGCTTTCCCTGATGAGATGAGCGCAGATATGGAGCAAGCTGCTCACTAACTATTTTTTTCTTTGTGATTCTTCTGTTGAATACAGGCCAGGCACCTGAAATTGTGCCTTTTTTTGTAAATTGTGTAAATTCACGTTACACAAACGAAAATATCCTTTACCCACATGTTGTTTACTTTCTGAGCTTTGCCTCAATGCTGTTAGTACATCATACGCTTTGTTGATCTGATTGGTTGATTTGGCCCCTATGTTGGTGAAAGACAGATGGTTAATCCAATCAGCAACCAGTATTTTCGCCCCTTCCAAAAAGATTTCCAAACCAGAGTTCCCAGATGAATATCCTGAGCAAATGAGAATCAATCCATCCGGAGGAGTCAGTTTACAAATCATCAGCAAGTCCAGAGGAAAAGTAACCTTCTATTTGTTTACGGTTCTCTTTATACAGTAATTTCTGTACAGATTTTCATATGATCTCACATTCTCATGTGATTATTTGAATAGCAAAGTACAGGCTGCTTCGCTTCGGAAATGCTCCCAGTGGGTGTTGCCGCTGTGCAGAAGATGGAACAAAACGGCAGTGCTTTTTAAAACAGGGCAAAAATGGAAACAGAACAACATATGAATGTATTTCTACAGAACATCCACTTGCATGTAGCCTGCTACATATATTAGCTGGCTAGCTAAGATCAGTTTATGTGATAGCATAATACCTCTGGGTCCTCTCTGTGTCTTGCAGGGGCATGCCTATGAAAAAGTCTTAAAGTTTGGATGATATTGTATTTAATTTGGTCTTACTTTAGAGATAATGGGCTTCTCGTATTTATGCAAACAGATTATGCAACAATTTAAATTAGCCGTATGTCCAGGAAACCTATTTGTACTCTAAGCTGGAGTTATTCCTACCTGTCCCAGGTTTTCTTTTTGTCAGTGAGGACAATATACCATAAATTTAAAAAAAAGTTCTTAAAATTATGATTTGACACAGAGCGTCTCTGAAACAAAGGGATTATGAAGTTGAAGTCATCTTATTCGCCCACATCAATGATCTTGACATCTGCAATAACTGTTACTGAGAAAGCCACCTCTGCCTTGTTTTATGTAACTTAAAAACAGCCAAAAAGAGCGAGCAATTTGTGGATGCTGAACTTGTTAGAGTCCAGGTTGGGAATCGTGGAGTTGTTTGCAGGAGACAAGAACAAAAATAACATTGTCAACTATCAGATGCAACAGCAGCACTGAGGCTGTAAATTTGTACTTGGACAGCTTTTCAACTTTACTTTCTGAACTAGAATCTGTGGATTACATGTCTATCACTGTCAACTGATACTGTGCAGCTGTCAGTATTTGTGATATACTTCAACAGGGACATTTTCAAAGAGGAGTTGCTGCTTTACCACTGAATACCAAGAGACTATATGTCAAAGGTTTCTTTGAAAATAATTGGAGCTGGGTAAAATCAACAGTGGGCCATCTATTAAGGGACAAGAGGGGCCTTGCATCACATCTCATAGCAGAACAGTCAATCTTGGAACACATCCTCTATTGGTCTAAAGACAATTTTGTGAACAAAAACTTCTGTTACCCAAATCTTGTCCCGTGGCCTACAGATTTTGCATTCATATGTAGAATCTGTGTGTAGAGATTATCCAACAGTCAACTCACTACACTGCATCATTCATCAGACAGTGTGATGTGCCAAATTGTCTGCTGAAATTAAAGCAACGATGAACACAGTCATCATAATTGTGATTCACATTCCCTCAACCTCAAGCCTACAGCACTGGCTTTTCCAATTTTGCCACAGGAGTAGGAGGCCCCACTGCAGCATAATGATGTATGGTGGTTGAGTAGGGGCCATGGGCGCAGATCCCAGGGGGAAAACGGGATACATCCCCTTAATATTAAGAGCATGTTTGCATTTGAGATTTTGAGAAATCAAGTGTTTGAGGCTCCTTTGGGGTTGAACCACTATACCCCCTGCTTAATAAGTGTCCCCCTGTTGAAAGGAAATCTGCGCCCGTGGAAGGAGGAGAGTTCTATGGCGATTCTATTCACTGTGGAGAGAAGTAGTTTGCTCCGGCCGGTGGGCAATGCTTGGTTTTGACTAGACTCTTTGCAACATCACAAACTTTTTACATTTTACAGTCAAATAGTCCACGGTAATATCCTGGCATCACCGGGAACCTCTCAGTTAATTTTCAATTTCCAAGGGGCGTTATCGGTGCAAACCAAAATACTCCTGGATCCATTGGAAGAGCATACCACCAAACATAACAATGACATTACGTATCTTAGTCAATTTTGAAGCAGTTTGTTCTGGTTTATTTTCTTGGTTCAGTCTCAGGGCAGCTTTGTTCTACGAGATAAAATATGTAAGTAAATGATCCACTTTCGTGTGTCTTTAAAAAGACGATTGCTAACAAGTGGCTAAATGAGACTACAAACGACATCATGCCAGTTTAGATTTGCTCTGTATGTGTGATGAGAAATGTATGTACAGAACAAATGATACTTAGACATACTGGGATCACCTGTCTGGTGCTCCAGCACAGACGGTGGCCTTTAAAATCAAATCTGGATTCAAATATGAGCTCCAAATTGGAGACTGCTCTGTGAATGTGAAATTGAGGAGAGAAGGCATGCTGGGTCAGTTCCCTGGATCCTGTTTCCATCAGTGAAGTGCTGCCAACTAGGCAATTCTCCAAAGCCAAAGCAGCAAAAGAAACTTGGAGGCAAACAGCTGGGACATAACCCAGCTTCTGACGTTCCTCTAGTGGAATTACCAAAAAGAGTATGCTCTATATACACAATATAGATCTCTAGTATGGTAGCTTTTCTGCTTAGGACAAGGCGGGCATTCCTATTTTATTTTATTTTAGACATTGAAACGTATGTCTAGAATCATTTTAAAAGCTTAAAGACTATCTTCCTCAGAAATAGTAAACTGCAGTATCACAGAATTTCCACAGTCATAATTTGAGTCTGAAGAAAGCCTTATTTGTTCAAATACCTTATATATAAACAAGTCTTCCAAATTAAACCACATAGCTATTTAAATGTAAACAGTGCTCTGCATATGTATCCAGGCCTCCAGCCTCTGTGGCTAGTGGTTTTAAAAAGTTACTAGCCACTCAGCATTCTCAAAAGCCACAATTTTGTATCCAGTGCCTACAGAAAGTTATGATACCCTTTTGAAATGGTCACTTTTTTTGTTTTACAGCCTGAAATAATAATACATACATTTTTTTTATATTTTTCCAGCAGGATTTACACGTTCTGCCGCGACCTTCTGCCGCTCTGGAGCCCATGTCAGGGAGGTTGAGTCCTCCGCCCTCCAGCTGTGTTCCCAGCGTGGAACCACAGTTCGGCTTCCACACTGGTCCTGCAGGCCGGTACCAACAATTTAAAGAACCGGCAGTCCGAGGTCCTCAAGCAGGACTTCAGGTCTATGGTGGACTGCCTGCTAGACAGGGGGAAGCGTCTGATTATCTCCGGCCAGCTTCCCCCGCCACGTTTTGGTGACATCATGTACAGCCGCACCTGTGGCTTAAAGGATACTGCCTGGGGAAAAGCATTCCATTTGTGGACAACTTTACAGCTTTTTTTAACAGACTTAGGCTTTTTAAACACCTGCACGTGCACCCTAAACAGGAGGGCTCAAGACTTTTATCAGTCAACATTGACCTGACTGTCTGGTCCTGCACCACCACCACCTCCTGACAACAACTCAGTGTTGGGATCAGGATGCAGAGTCACAGTTTAATACACCTCTCTGCACTGCCCTTACCACATGCACACAGGAAGCAGAGTTGCAGTCTTACACACCTCTCCGCGTTCCCTGTGGATCACCTTCCAGCTCAGTATCCTATGCAAACGCTGTGTGCCTCATGGTCATCTAAATTAATTAAATCAAAAATGAACAGAAGGGGAGCTATATAGAAAAACTTGATACAAATCAACACCAAATCTGCGATAATGCAACAAAATCAGAGAGTAAAATGTGGACTTTTAAACATCAGATCTCTGCCATCTAAAGCTGTATTAGTAAATGATCGGATATCAGATAACCATATTGCTGTACTCTGTCTGACTGAAACCTGGCTGTGTCATGAAGAATATGTTAGCCTATGTAAGCCTCCCAGTCATATTAATACTCATATTCCTCGAGACTGTGGCCAAGGAGGAGGCATTGCAGCTATTTATGACTCAGACCTATTAATCAACCCTAAACCTAAACTAAACTATAATTCATTTGAAAGTATTTCACATTCAAACTGGAGAACCGTGCACTGGCTGTGGCTCAGTGATAGAGTTGGTTGTCCACCATTCAAGAGATTGGCAATCGATCCCCAACCCTCCCGGTCCGCATGTCGAAGTGTCCTTGGGCAAGACACCCAAGATAGATTAGATGGTATGTTCACTGCCATTTGAATGTCAGTGTAAGTGGGAGAATGTGACAAGCAGTGTGAAAGCGCCTTGAGTAGAAGAAGACTAGAAACTAAAGGTCCATTTACCAATTATACTTGTTATAGTGTACCATGCTCCTGGTCCGTATTCTGAATTTCTATCTGAATTCTCAGAGTTCCTGTCAAATTTAGTCCTTAAATCTGATAAATTAATCACTGTAGGAGATTTTTAATATTCACGTGGATGTTGAAAATAATAGCCTTAGTACTGCGTTTATCTCTCTATTAGATTCGATTGGTTTTAGTCAGAGTTACATAAACCTACTCACTGTTTAAATCACACCCTCAACCTTGTTTTGGCTTATGGTGTGGAAATCAATGACTTAATAGTCTTTCCACAGAATACTATTTTATCAGACCATTATTTAATAACTTTTGAATTCATATTACATGACTACTCACCTATGGGCAAAAGTTTCTACACTAGATGTTTATCTGATAGTGCTTTAACTAAATTTAAGGAAGTGATTAATCTGCATTTATTTAATGCCTTATCCTAATATTCAAGATTCCTATACTAACGTTAGTTTCTCTGAAATGGATCCCCTTGTTGACAGTGTTGCAGGCTTACTAGGAACAACACTCGACTCTGTTGCTCCTTTAAAAAAAGAAGATAATGAAACATAGGAAGTTAACTCCGGGGTATATCTCACAAACCCGTGAATTAAAACAAGTATCGCGAAAATTGGAAAGTAAGTGCTGTTCCACTAAATTCGAGGAATCTCGCTTAGTTTGGCAAGAAAGTCTAAAAACATACAGGAAGGCCCTCCGTAAAGCCAGAGCAGCCTATTACTCATATTTAATAGGGGAGAATAAGAACAATCCTAGATTTCTTTTCAGCACTGTAGCCAGGCTGGCAGAGAGCCACGTATTCCTATAACCTCTTTAGTAACGACTTCATGACCTTCTTTAATGACAAAATTATAACTATTAGAGACAAAATCAACTCTCTTGGCACCAATTTTTCCAACTGGGTTACTTAAATAAGTGTTACCTTTAGTTAGCACTCCTGTATTAGATGTGATTAATATGTCTTTATCAGCAGATTATGTACCACAGTCTTTTAAAGTAGCTGTAATTAAACCTCTTCTTAAAAAGCCTAGTCTTGATCCTGAGGTACAAGCCAACTATACTACTATACTATAGACCTATATCTAACCTTCCTTTTCTCTCTAAGATCCTTGAGAAATTAGTCGCCAATCAGCTGTGTGACTTTTTACATAATATTGAGTTATTTGAGGGCTTCCAGTCAGGATTTAGAATGAATCATAGCACTGAGACAGCACTGGCAAAATTGACTAACGACCTTCTAATAGCTTGAGACAAAGGACTTGTCTCTGTACTTGTTTTACTAGATCTTAGTGCTGCCTTCGACACTATTGACCATCACATCCTGCTACAGAGACTGGAGCATCTAAGTGGCATTTAAGGTACCGCATTAAGCTGGTTTAAGTCGTACTTATCAGATAGATCTTAGTTTGTACATGTTAACGACAAATCCTCCATGCACACTAAAGTCAGTCACAGAGTCCCACAGGGTTCTGTCCTTGGACCGATTCTATTAACCTTATATATGCTTCCCTTAGGAAATATTATAAGGAAGCACTCCATACATTGCCATTGTTATGCGTGATGATGCACAATTGATACACAAAATATCGATCAAACCAAAAGAAACAAATCAGTTAGATCAACTTCAAATGTGCATTAAGGGAATAAATAGCTTGATGACCTCCAATTTTCGGATGTTAAACTCAGATAAAACTGAAGTTATTGTACTTGGCCCCAAAGGCGTCCGAAACTCAATAGCAAGTAAAACTCAATAAAAAATATTGTCACTCTGGATGATGTTGTGTTGTCCTCCAGCACCACAGTAAGGAATCTGGGTGTTCTTTTTGACCAGGATATGTTTTTCGATTCTCACATAAAACTAACGACAAGGACTGCATATTTTCACCTGCGTAATATTGCAAAAATTAGGAACATTGTGTCTCAGAAAGATGCAGAAAACTAGTCCATGCATCTCTTACTTCTAGGGTGGACTATTGCAACTCCTTATTATCAGGCTGCTCGAATAAGTCTTTTAAGAGTCTTCAGTTGGTCCAAAATGCTGCAGCTTGTGTATTATTTAAAACAAATCGAAGAGAACATATTTCATCTGTATTAGCCTCTGCACTGGCTACCTGTAAAATCTAGAATATACAGTAATTTAAAATCCTTCTTCTTACCTACAAAGCTCTCATTGGTCAGGCTCCGTCGTATCTTAAAGAGCTCATAGTACCGTATTATCCGGCTAGATCGCTGCGCTCTGTGAATGCAGGGTTACTTGTCATTCCTAGAGTCTCCAAAAGTAGAATGGGAGGCAAAGCCCTCAGCTACCAAGCTCCTCTTCTATGGAACGGACTCCCAAGTGTTATTCGGGAGGCAAACACATATTTAACAGTACGCTCAAAACTTCCCTCTTTGATAAAGCTTACAGCTAGGGCTTACGAGCCCCTAGCTATGTTGTTATTTTTAAGATGATTGTGTCAGGACAGATGACTGTCCTCCATGGAGCTGGGTCTGTCTGATGTTCCTGCCTGTTGTTGGGAGGGTTTTTGTTGCCACCGTACTCTATGGGGGAATTGTTGGGTCTGTGTGGATCATGGATGGGTCATGGAGTATGGTCTATAACTACTCTGTAAAGTGTCCTGAGATGACTCTTATGATTTGGCACTATAAATAAAATTGAATTGAATTTATACTTTACTCCACTACAATTCAGTGGAAATACTTTACCCTCCCTTTTCAGAACTGGAACAGAATCCATGTTTATTACAGTCTAGTGTTGGGTCTGAAGACTAAATTTGAAATTTAAGTAAAAATATCTGGAGGTGTGGAGACCTCTGTAGTCCTGTGCTATTTCATGGTTATTTTCACTTAACTGACGAGGCCACGTCCTCTAATACTAAAAAAAAAAGTATCAGTCTTCAAAATATTTTATCGGCCTCAATTTGATTGATGATTTTGAGGTCTCTTTTTTTGTCAAAAGTAAACTTGTTAACATTGAGTTGGGACCCCCCGGGGCTTGTGAACTTAAGAGGCTAGCAATCTGATTACTGAGTCAATATCAAGCTGTCCAATCACACAGTGATTGGAGAAGCCACTACAAATGAGTTAGCAGGAACACCGGTGATAAAATCAAGACATGCATGCCGACCTGTCACAGTCAGCGGGAGAGGAAGTGGAGAGACAATCAAATGTGCTGTGTTAATGGTGCCCTCGGTGGAGCTCTTCACCGCAGATAAATGCTTCCTTCGCCCTCTCCATGGTGATGACATGTCACTTATTGCTAGCTGCTTGTCATGAAGTTCCCCATCTGTGCTCTTAGCACTCTAATGAAGACAGTGACAAGAAGTGGGCTAGATGACGGCTGTGTTTTTGATATTAATGAGTGATCATACATCACACACTCAAAGAGGATGTGGGTGTGCTCATATCCTCCTTCCCTTTTTCTCTCTGTGACAGAGAAGATAATTTAGACACAAGATACAGCATGGAACTGTTTACTATTTTGCTCATGCATGTAGCTTTGATTCTGTAGGGGGCGGGAAAAAAATCCGGACATTTACATAGTTTTGGTAGCACTTTAAATGGAGTTGATTAAAAGAATGCTCCAGATAAAATTTCAGGATGACCCTTGCTTTTCATGTATCTATTACTGTTTCAGCTGTAAAGGAGTCATGCTAAGTTACTAAGGAAGTTGCTGATGAAAACCCAACATTTCCTGAATTTGCAGCTTCACAATAAAGCTTGAGAAAAACAAAATAACTTAGGTTGAAGAATTGATAGGAAATTAAATGTGTTCATCCGCTTTACCATCGTCTCTGAAATTGATCACCTTGTTGACAGGCTCACTATGAACAACCCTCGACTCTGTTGCTCCTTTAAAAAAGAAGATAATGACACAGAGGAAGTTAGCTCCATGGTATAACAAGTGTCGCAAAAATTGGAAAGTAAATGGTGTTCCACTAAATTCGAGGAATCTCGCTTAGTTTTGCAAGGAAGGCCCTTGGTAATGCCAGATCAGCTTATTACTCATCTTTAATAGAGGAGAATAGGGGAAAAAATCCTAGATTTCCTTTCAGCACTGTAGCCAGGCTGGCAGAGAGCCACAGCTCTAATGAGCCATGTATTTCTATAACCCTCAGTGGTAATGACTTTATGACCTTCTTCAATGATACAATTCTAATTATTAGAGAGAAAATCAACTTGCTTGGCACCAATTTTTCTTCAAACCTAGTAACCTTAGAAACAACTGTGCGACCTGATGTATGCTTGGACTGCTTTTCTACAATTGCACTTAACAAATTAACCTCTACTATTTCGGCATCAAAGCCTTCTACTTGTCTCCTAGACTCTATTCCAACTACGTTACTTAAAGAAGTGTTACCTTAAGTTAGCACTGCTGTAATAGATATGGTTAATATGTCTTTATCAGCAGGTTATGTACCACACTCTTTTAAAGTAGCTGTAATGAAACCTTTTCTTAAAAAGAGCAGTCTTGATCCGGAGGTACTATAGACCTATATCTAACCTTTCTTTTCTCTCTAAGATCCTCGAGAAATTAGTCGCTATTCAGCTGTGTGACTTTTTAGAGAATAATGAGTTATTTGAGGATTTCCAGTTAGGATTAGGAAGTATAAGTAAGTTTCCTCAGAATCATCAGGAGTAACAGTAAGACAGTAACAGTAAGACTGTTACTAATAAGAGCCAGCAGTGGGTCCCAAGTTTTGTGGAATGGTGTCAAAGATCCCTTCTGTGAGAACCTTTACCTCTCTAACCGTAGACATTGTAAAATTTCACGTATCCAACTGTTGTGAATCGGTGGACAAAAATGTTTCCATTTAAGGAGAATGGTATGTCTGGCAAGCAGGTTGGTAAAGGCCACAACACGTTGTGCAGTAATGGAAGATTCTTCAGAAGTTTTCGGAAAACATGGGAATTGCTTTTGGATAAAATGTCTCATTTGAAGGTACCAAAAAAAGTGGCTGTTTGGCGGGCTGTATTTGTCCGACAAAGAAGCAAAGGACGCAAAAACACCTTCGTCATACAGGTCATTAAGCATTTTGACGCCGTTATCCGACCATATGGGAAACGTAGGGTCGGTGCAGGAAGGGAGGGTTATTCAAAACTGGGGCAAGGGTCAAAGCCCTGTGCAAGCCGTGTGGCTCCCTGAACTCGATCCAGATTTTAATTGTATTGGTGACGACCGGATTAGGTGAGACCTTGTGTGAAATAATGGGGAGCTGTGAGCAAATTGTAGAATGCAAAGAGCAAGAAAAAGATCTCAGTATGAGCCCAGGGTCAGCAGGCGTCTGTAACTCCACTGCAGAACCAATATAAAAGTTTATAAATGTTGCAGGCCCAGAAGTAGTGGCGGAAATTAGGGAGTGCTAGTGCCCCTTCAGGTTTAGGGAGTTGGAGAATATGTTTTTTGATATGGGCTGGTTTATTATGCCAAATAAAATTGTTGCTGTTCTAAATTCACAAAAAAATGATTTATTTAGGCAGATTGGGAGGTGTTGGAAAAGATACAGAAACTTCTGTAAAATTACTATCTTAATAAGATTAACCCGGCCTGCGAGGGCCGTCCATCTAGATAAGTCTGACTTGCATTTATCCAATAGCAGCTGGAAGTTCTTTTGGAAAAGGTCCCTGAAGGAGCTGGTGATAAACACCCCCAAATACTTGAACCCCTCGTCAGCTGTTTTAAAGGGAAATATGGATTGTGTTAGTGATCTTGCCAAATTGTTGACAAAGCTCACTTTTCTGAATATTCAATTCATACCCCGATCAGTGGGGGGAGGGAGAATGTGGGGTTTGAAATAAATAAGAGAAAGCAAGGCAATTTTATTTGTATAGCACAATTCAACAACAAATCCAGCACCAGGAAGTGTCCTCAGCATCGTCAGGAGTAACAGTGATTCTACTGCTAATAAAAGCCAGCAGTGGGTCCCAGGTTTGGTGGAATACCTCCAAGGATCCCCTCTGTGAAAACCTCAACCTCTCTGTACACTGTAAAATTTCACGGATCCAACAATTATGAGTTGGTGGAGAAACATGTTTCCATTTTAGGAGAATGATACGTCTGGCGAGCAGGGTGGTAAAGGCCACGACACGTTGTGTAATAATGGGCAGTTTTTTAGACTGTGGAAGCCCAAAAAGAGTGGTCAGGGGATTTGGTTCCAAATTTGTGTTAAGAGCCTGTTTGAGGGTTTGAAATATATTAGACGAAAATTGAGCAAGCTTCGGGCATTTCCAGAACATGGGTGCGTGGTCGGCTGGGGACTGCTTACAGCGGTTACAAGGGTCACTGTGACTAGGGTATATCTTAGCCAGTTTAGCGTTGGTGAAAAAAGGGTGAGAGGAGGAATCTTATTATAAATGACAGATATAAGTCGTTTGTGTTGTACGTTGAGAGACAGGAATTTGAAGGTACCGAAAAAAGTGTCTGTTAGGCGGGCTGTATTTGTCTGACAAAGATGCAAAGGACGCAAAAACACCTTCGTCATACATCCTTAAGAGTTTTGAGGACCTTATCTGACCATATGTGGAATGCAGGGTCGGTGCAGGAAGGGAGAAACGCATGATTATTCAAAACTAGGGCAAGGACCGAAGCCCTTTGCAAGCTGTACTGCTTCCTGAACTGGATCCAAATTTTAATGGCATTAACGAAAACCGGATTGGACGAGACCTTGTGGGCAGTTGTGGGGAGCTATGACCAAATCGTAAAGTGCAAAGAGCAGGAGGAAGATGCTATCTCAGTATGAGCCCATGGCGGGCAGGCGTCTGCCACTTCACCGCAGAGCCAATATAAAAGTTTATGAATGTTGCAGGCTCAGAAGTATTGGCGGAAACTAGGGAGCGCTAGTCCACCTACAGGTTTAGGGAGTTGAAGAATATGTTTTTTGATACGGGCTGGCTTATTTTCCCAGATAAAGGCGTTAAGTTGTTGGTCCAGGTTAGTGAAGAACGATTTGTTAAGATAAATTGGGAGGTGTTGAAAAAGGTACAGGAACTTTGGTAAAATAACCATCTTAATAAGATTAACCCGGCCTGCAAGGGACAGGGGGAGGCCTGCCCATCTAGACAAGTACACTCTTTCCTCAAATTACTTTTTGAGCTCAATACTAATTTTTTCTTATTCACTCTCTATGAATGCCTGTTTTAAGAGTGGCTCCGTCTGCTTCCCTAACCCTAGGGGTTGGGTTAGCAGCAGCAACAAGGGTCGTGTTAGCATGTGTTGATGTGATGTGCTTCATAAGATTTGAGTTGCTTGAGGCAGACAGTAATAAAGTATTTTTTCCTACGCATAACGTGCATGTTACATAAATTGTCTTTCCTTTTGTTTCAATGAGCAAGAAGTAATGCTGGTACTTCCAGTTTGAGAACGCCATCTTTGAATTTCCCTGGGTCATCACCATTGTCCCTGTCTTTTGTTTAGTAGTAGTTAGAGAGTGCAGTGAGACAGCACGAGCATTTGCAACTGTGTCATCATCCCCACCCCTGCTTTCTCCAGGCAGCTGATGTGTAGTCAAAGCAGCCTGACACCCCGCACTTCATTCAACCAAATTGTAGTTATGCACCACTTTACTCCGTTAAAAAAATAAACCCCGATTGTAACACGTTCTACTTAAACGCTGTTACTCCGAACACTGCTTGCCACTTTTTTCTGTCTCTTGTTTAATAAATCTGAATGAATTATACATTGCTGCACATGGCTAAAAGGGACTTTTGAACTCTCCTGCTACTCTGCTGCTGGAGCAGACACTCACTTTTACTGGAGAGGGTGTGTGAATTACTTGAAGGTAGATCATCCTCAGTGTTCTAATCTAATCGAGCCAAGCCATCATGTATAATGCTAAAGAAGAACAACAAACAGCCAGGGAGCCTTGATCAATCAAAGTAGACGTGGTTCATAAGTTCTAAACAAATTTACAACAGGATATCTGTGAGATGTAAACAGCTGTCTATGTAGATTACGCTTAACTAAATGCATTAGTGTGGATTGATGCATTTTAATGATGCATGGAAGCCATGACATGGGTACATGACGGCCTTCAAAAATGCTTCTAAAAACGCTCTCAGTTGGGATTGCCTGTGAAGATTCAGAAGCAACGTCAGACGATCTTTAAGTACAAGCCACAGCGCAATAGGAAATAGCTGGTCAAACAGCTCGGAAGACAAGACACTGTCATTATGTTGATGATAGTGGTATAACAAAAACAGCAGCCGACCCTGTATGAGGTGAAGTTCTAGTGGACTGGGAGAAATGGGGAATAGGCTAATAAGATCACTGAACAGGAAGATATAAGAGGATCAATAGGTGTTATTCAGGGAAGATTGAAAAGTGTGGCAAACGTCACCAATATACTGCATGTCTTTACTCTTTGATTCTTTATAATTAGAAGCTTACAGAGATAGGATAGAAGGTAGGATTAAACCTTCTCAAGTTTATGACTTACAGTATCGGCACCGAGTCCCACATCATGGCGTGAATTCTAAAAACATCATCCTGGAAAGTCAAGGAAATAATCTCATTAAAATACAGTCCCTCACACATTTCAGTCTGGCAGCTGTAAGCCCCAGTTGTACAGGATTAGTATTACCTGGAAACATCCAGCAGTTTGTCACGTTCTGAAGGCCATGTGTGATTCTCATCCTCACTGGATCTGTCAGATGGCTGTAAATTTGACCTAAAGCCCTCCCATAAATCCAACAGTTGCAGAGGTCACTGATTGCGGTATTTTAGTTAAAACTACACACCTGAGATGTGGAGAGCGTCAGGGTCACACTTGTTGTTGGTTGTTGTTTGTCATATTTCAACATTCATGCATCTTACATAAAAAATGTTTTCTTTGTCTGTTTTTTAAAATAGAGCACTGTAGCATTGTTCCCACCAGTTTGCGGCCAGTCTGCACAACAAACGCTGTTCTTTACGAGGTCCTTAGAAGGAGATTGGAAAATCGGCCATTCGATACCTGGCTCCTCAAATACACATTTCAAAGTGTTCTTGGGCATGGCACTGCACCCCTCATTGCCCGTGAATACTGTGTTATCATTACCTTGCACAGGAGCTAAATATTAAACACCAGATCATGTGATAATTGCAGGTTCACGTCACACAAAAATCCATCTTCTCAGGCTCAAAGTAATGCGTTTGTGTTCAGATCGGAAATGTGCCGAACAATCAGTATTCTATGAGGAGCTACTGGCAGTTAAGGCGATGTTCCTTCAAAACAACAATGGTGGCTCCTTAAACGGGTTAGCTTCAGGGATTTAAGCAACAAAAAAAAAATCTTCTGACTGAATTTATTTTTCAGGCAAAGTTGTATTGCCTATCTAGAGTATAATTTTGCCTTTTTAAATTGTTCTGTAAAAGTGGAGAAACCATCGCTAATCAGAGGAGGAGGTCTGAAACACCACTTATCTACATTTTACAATGCTGCCCTTTCATCCCTTCCCAGGAGATTCAACAATCTAACCTCAAAGAACAACTGTTCACAAATGGCCTCCTGTGACTCCAACGACTGTCGTTAATACTCAGTAGAGCACTAGCTAAGGGCGCTTTCACACTGTTCATCCGTACTGTGCCCAAACAGGTTTCACGGGTAAAGTCTAGTTCGTTTGACCAGTGTGAGTGCAACCGTACCACGCCTAGTTGCGGCATGCTTGCTGGTCACAGACCGTTTGGGAGAGGTGGGCTTTTGTAAAGCTTGTTTGCACATGTACGAGCACGAGCGTGCACACGTGTACGAGCACGAGCACGAGGCCTACGGCGGTTCTGACGTCATTTTATGTGCGCCTGTTCGGACATAGAAAAAAGGACAGACCACGAGCGGACATTTAAAACAATGGCGCGATTGGTTCACGTTGGTGTGATGCGGAGGTGGAGTGTTTACTTCAGATTTGTGTTTGTGAATTGTGTTATACAAAAAAACTTGCCTCGCTTTGCCTTACCTTAGCAAGAAGACCCATTTCAATTGGAATTCTGTTCAAAAGTCGGCCGTTTGTGATTTTGAAAAAATGGTGAACCGGAAAAAAAAACATATTCCAACCAGCTGTATGTTGGCGGAGCGCCACCTAATGTACCGGAGGTAGAGTTACTCTGTCATTTTCCCATTCAACCCCTGCTCATGTATACTGGGCGAACTTCAATTATCCGATTATTCCCTTAACCCGGGGTAAAGCCATTTTCGGGTTACTGATGATTGTGTACTTGCTGAACCACCTTTTCGAACTTGAGAGAAGTATAAACTGATTTTGGAGTCCAACACTTGGCCTAGGATGTTGATACATAGAGTGAATAATTAAATAGGCACGTATTCTTCACATACATAGTCAGGAAGATGTAAAATAATGTGTGTGACAGAAAGAGAAATAATAAATGCATGAAAAAAGAAGGGAAAGACGGAGACATCTCATCCCGTCTCTGGCCATAAAGCCAGAGACAGGAAATTAGCTTTAGAGACCATAACTTGATTTGAATCAAGCTGTAAAAACGTTTAGTTCTGCTGTAAGGTTGGACATTTTAACATTGTGGTCTATGGGGATTAACTCACTTAGAGAACGCCTGAAGTGGGCGATAGAGGAACTGCAGTTCATGTGGCGTGTTTAAAAGTTTTAAATATTAAAATAGATAAAAGATAATGTAGATAAAATATTTGAAAAAGTTGCCGACAATGCCACCTAGGTTAAAAATAGCCGAGGACTAAAACAGGAAACATTTAACAAGGAATAAAAAAAGGTTCTTTAAAATTGTCACAGTTCATCTCTGCCTCACACTCTGCACCTGCTTCAATCTGCCAATCAGACACACCCCCCTCATCAAGCAAACTCCACTCACCTGTGCTCTCTGCTCTGGCTGCATTTAAGCCCCAACTCCACACTCACTCATTGCCAGATTGTTCTCGATGCTTGCACCAGACTCTCCAGCATTACTCTGCCTGATCTCCCGGTTTCGACCCAGCCTGCCTCTGACTATCCTGCCTGACCGATCTCCTGGAAACCACCTCAGCCTTCCGTCCCTGACCACGATCCTCGCCTGTCCCCTTCTGGATTCTGCCTGTCGGCTCCTGTGGCTAACTGGCGGTTACCTGGTTCAGCTATTCAGTGTGAGTGTAACTCAAGTCTCCTCTGTGGCTACCTGCAGCGGCGTGACTCTGATTATTCCCTGCATCAAACCAATAAAGTTTGTTACCAACGATACCTGCCTGTATTTGTGCTGCTATTGGGTCCCAACCAAACCCGTTACAAAAATAAGGGATTCAGCAGAGTTAAAACACAACTGGATCAAAGGTTTAAAATATTTATTACAAAAAAACAAATAACGCAGCCCCAAGTCTCTCTCAATGTCCAACAGTCTCTTGGGTCCGACCTCCAATCCTCCATCAGTCAGTCATCAGTCCTCCCTCAGATGAGGCCCCCAGCTGCTCCAAAACCCATACACGAGACAGAAGAAACAGGATAATAAGGGAAAAATGTGTCGGGTAAAAAAGGAAAAGGGTGTAAAATTCCTAATTAAACTCCCCCGATGTGGCACTAGATCCGTGCGTCCCCTGAGAAACAACGTCCTGTTTTGCCGGCTGGAGCCGCTGCACCAAACAGAGGCTGCTGCGCTGTGTGAATACTCTTCCTCCGTGGCGATGGTGGTCTCCTGGCTGGCTGTTCAAAACTTCTGCCTCGTGTTTATCCTGCTTCCTCCGTCCTTTTCAGCATCTTACTGATTTATTAAGTACTAAGACAGTCACTTAACTTTGTTAGCTTTATAGAATGATTAGAACCTACTCCTTCTGCATGTATGTTATTCCATGGTGTGTGTTAGTATTTCTTTTGTTAGAACAACCATAACAAAAGTCTGTCTTTATCCATGGGTCTTTACATACAGTTTATGGTCAGAATCTAAATCCTATCCAAAAATGGCAGCAGCTGAGATGCATCGCACAAGCTCTGATGTGGCATTGATTGTTACTGATTTAGGTTCAAGAACAACTCTTCTTAGAAAAACAGTCATCCTAATTACAAAACCATGAGTCCCAAACTAAATGTGTTCTCATAAAGTGTTTAGTCTATCTTTCATGATTGTATCAACTTGAGTCTACAGAGACTGGTGTATGTGTTGGCTGAACATATGAAGAGTTATTTGCATTGTGCTCCCTTTGTTTTCTTAAGCATGCTAGCGAGATGGAGAGGAAGTAGATTAGGTATGTCATATGTAATGAGTGTTCCTGACAAGGTTGTCATCCTGTCTTTGTTCACCGCCATTTCAAACCCACTCTGCCTCTACAGTGTTCTTCATAACATCTAAGAATACCTGCAAAGCATATCATTAGCATACACGTGGACAAGTGGAGAAGTTTCCACCCGTGGTTTGTATCCAGAATGTGTTGCAGACAATGTTTTCTGGGAACATATGAAATAAATGTCAGTGGGTGTTAATGCCATGCTGCTTTCACTGCACAGTTGCTGTAGACAAGAAGTAAGACTGAGTGGAATGAGAACATGATGAATTAACAATTAAGCCACAAGTCAAGATACTTTCAGGTTTCTAAATTCCATACATATTACAAAGTAAGGATTCACTGCTGCGGCACCACTTGCTCCTGCTCTTTAACAAGCGTATTGCTATGAGCCAATGGTAATACATGAAGGTCCTCTCTTCTCTCATCTGGATAGTGGTTTCTGTTCTCTCAGGCTTGATGTTGGTACCAGTGGTACAGCACCAGAGCTGTGTCGGTTCAAGAAGACTCACTTGTTTTTAATGAAATACGGGTGGCTCAATGGTTAAAGAAGCCCTGCATTTTAGGCTATGTTCACACTGCAGTTACAAGTGACCTGAATCTGATTTTTTTCGCTCATATGTAACCCATATCGGATTTGCTGTTGACAGAGGGAACAGCACAAGTCGCATTGAATCTGATATTTTCAAATCAGAATCAGGCCACTTTTAAATGTGCTATTGAATCGGATATGTATCAGATTTTTTTGAATGCGACCGCAATCTGAACAGCCAGGTCTCATTTAATGTGACTTTGTGACGGCCATTGGAGGAAGAGGGACTTTTTTATGAAAGTTACCTACTTCCACCACACACTGTTTTTACCATTAAGCCATAAAGTCCTACAATACTGGTTGCCGTTGCCATGTTCGTTTCCGTAACAACTGTTGTTGCGGGATGTCATCAATGATCAACTGAGCATGGGGGTCACTTCAGGAGCGTGAGCTGTTCACACAGACAGGTGATGTGAACAGACAAACAAAACATTGGATTTGAGTAATAAATTGGAATTGTGAATTAAGACCTGCAGTGTGAACGTAGTAATAGATGAATGAGATCATTTGTTCAGCGCCATTGAATTGTATGTACAGGATGCAAGGATTTGCAACCCGGAAGTTATTGTCAATATACATTGTAATAGGATCTATTGTACTGTGCAGAACAGAATAAAAATACCAACCTATTTCATTTGAGGTGCTGGTGCAGAGGTCAGATTGGAGAAAGAAGGAAAGAGCTGCACTTTCATAACTTCTATTTTAAAAGTTCATACTTAAAATAATATTTAAATGAAAGCGTGTATGTGTGTGTGTGTGTTTGCTATGTAAGTGCCATTAATGCTTGATCCATGAAATTGCTGCTTGGCATACTAACATCATTGTGGATCACTACAGCCGGTTTTGTAATTTTGTCCATGCTTTCACCTTGACCAAACACCATATCCCACAAAAGCCCTTTGCATTTGTTTTAAATGGTTTATGTGAAAAGCAGTAACACAATGCATCCATGCAGTCTAAATGATAACTTTGTGTGTCTGCATGTCCCCTTGTTGTTACTCCATAGTTTAAATATTGGATTAGGCTAATTAGCAGGCTCATCACACTCTATTGATCTATGGATTAGTGTCTGATGAGTGCACTGAGAGGCAACAATGATGCAATGATTGGCAATGTGAATGTAGACCTCTTTAATATAGCACTCAGCATAGCCTGCAGGCTAAACATTTCATATTATACAAGGTAGTCCTAATCTGTAAGCATCATTTTAGCGAAAAGTGAAAAACTTAACTTTATACACTTTTCTCTGAACAAAATGACTTGTAGCAGACTTTCAGTTGCATATAATTCTCCATTTAAAATCACTGATACATCTGGCAGGGGTGAGATCGGATTTGTCCTCAGTAAAGGTGAACGTATGTTTATGAATATTCCACTGCCACATCAGCAAATAAGCACACCTCCATGGCATAAAAATCTACAAATTGAGGTGTATTGATGCAGTGCAGAAGGCAGCTGAAGGAAAAACCAGAAAGTGAGTGTATGTCAGCAAAGGTGACAGTTTAGAAATGGCTGAGAGTTAAGCGTCTGTCATATAAGGTGTGCTGTATTAGGCTTTTTGGACACATGGACTTTAAATGACAGAGCAAGACAATCCAAAAATTACAGCTACAGCTAAAAGTAAACAATCAGTACTGTGACAAGATGACAAGTATAGCTTATGTCCCTGATCATGAACAGGCTTAGCATCAACGAACATGATTAACATAACTGTAGAAGAGCAGTAGTAAGGAAATAGATTTTGGCCCAAGCTAAACTCAGTTTGTGCACTAGACTCTTTAATGTGCTGTGGGAGCTGCAAAGGGAAGTAATTAATGATCCCTGCTATTTCAACACCAAGAAAAATGAATATTACCCATCTGCTACAGAGAGTCTGTCCGAAACAGTACTTGCAGCTGGGCCTGTAATGACATTGCGACTCGAGAGATATGCCCTCTTTTGTAAGTAGTAGTAGTAGTAGTAGTAGAAAATGTCCTTCTTTCTTGCTTAATTGCATGACAGACTTTAATATTCAATCAATATACTGTATGAAGGTAGTTGGGTTTTGAGTGTCAACTAAAGGCAAGGTTTCTGAACAGACCTGTGTAAAGGAACTTAATCATTCATTTTCTGTTATCTGAGAAGAAAAAAACTCTGTATCTCACATACTCCCCTTCTCCTCCACTGACGTCACACTGTATATAAAAAGAGCACTGGGTGCAGAGGTCCATGAATGGCAGCTGCGTACTGGTGATGTTCGGAGCAGTTTTCACTTCTCTCTGAAGAACCTTATGGTTGAGGCAACTGCAGTACCAGGTTGTGATGCAGCTGGTCAGGATACCCTTGATTCTGCATTCATAGAAGTTGCAGCGATTGGAGTCTATGTTGGACCTCCTCAGCCTGAGGAGGAATACGAGCCACTGCCTAGAAGCTATGGCTTTGTTGTCTAGCTAAAGACTTCCACAACTTTCACAAGTTACAAAGTCTCGCTTTAAGGTATGTTTCCATTAGGGTAAAATGGGGCCGCTCGGAAAGTTTAGGGCCATGGCCTCTTAAATGGTCGTTCACGCGCCCTGTTCCATTACAATAAAAAGGCCCCAGAGGGATTTACCAGACTCAGACGGTGACGTATCACTCTGAATGGGTTTCGATCGCTGGTGATCAGTGAAACAGCGGCGCGCCACTCTTTCTTTCAAAGTGAGAAATACAGAATAGTTGTAGTTAGTGTTGCGTTTGTCAACGAAAATGATGACGAAATATTGTCTTCAACAAACCTTTATCACGTGACGAAATGAAAATGCTGGGCATGTGACGATGATTAAGACTAAATATATAATGCATTTTTGTTGACGAATAAAAACGAGACGAAATGTGGTTTACAAAATAAAAACTATGGTAATGTCTCTTCATTTTCGTTGACGAAAACGAGACGAAATAACGTTGTTTCTTATTATTATTATTTTGAAGTTTCTCTCCCAGTCTCGCATCTGGGTGACGTCACTTCATCAATCCCCACACGTGCATTATTTGGATTCTGAAGATGCGGCTGCTGTGGGTTAGCGTTAACGACAACTAAAGAAACATGAGAACAAAGTGTGACACCAGCCGGAGGTCCTGTCTGAGAGAAAAAGAAGAAACACTTTCATTACACAGACGTGGAAAGGAAAACAGGATGTGTTGTGGAAAAAGAAAGGGAGAAATGCGACCATAAAATCACAGGAAAAAACACCACAGATCTTAAGAGACACCTCAGGGCATCCCATAATGACATTTAGGTAAGTCAAGACATAACATAACGATACTTTATGTTTTATTAAGCTCATGCGACATGAGGCTACGGTTAATGTGTCGGGTTTTAACGCTAGCTTTAGCGTTAGCCACTGGAGCTGAGAGTGTGTGTGTGTGTGTGTGTGTGTGTGTGTGTGTGTGTGTGTGTGTGTGTGTGTGTGTGTGTGTGTGTGTGTGTGTGTGTGTGTGTGTGTGTGTGTGTGTGTGTGTGTGTGTGTGTGTGTGTGTGTGTGTGTGTGAGACTAGCGTGTGTGTGTGAGAGACTAGCATGTTTGTGAGAGAGACTAGCGTGTGTGTGAGAGACTAGCGTGTGTGAGTGTGTGACTTACGTGTGTGTGTGTGTGTGTGTACTTATTTGTGAGAGTATAAAGTATGTTTTTAGTTCCTACCTGACTGACTCACTCTATAAGTGCACTAAACTTCCCCTTGTTGGCCAAATACTTTCACTAGCAAATCACACTGAACTGAATTTGGCATCAACATAAATTGGATTACTTATTCTAGACCTGTACATGCATCGTCAATACTAGGTACTTTTATTATATTGATTAAATATAATTGCATTACTAAAAAGAGACTAATATACAATTTTCTTTGACTAAAACTAGACTAAAATGCTCAGACTTTTAGTCGACTAAAACTAGACTAAAATGCTCAGACTTTTAGTCGACTAAAACTAGACTAGACTAAAAGTAAAACAGGCCGCCAAAAACAACGCTAGTTGTAGTTTGATTTAAGGTGGCCCATATGATTCACAACGTCAACTTATGTACAAGTAAAATGAAAGAAAACACTCCACCTTAAAAATTCCGGGCACTAGCGGCCGGTGGCTGAGTGGTTAGAGCAGTCGCCCCATGTAAAGAGGCTGAAGGTCCTCGAGGCAGAGCCGCGGGTTTCGACTGCGACCTTCAGCCCTTTGCTGCATGTCACCCCCTCTCTCTCTAACCACATTTCCTTTCTGTCCTATATAATGAAGGCTTGAAACCCGCAAAAGAAAACCTTAAAAAATAAATTCTGGGAACTGTAAAAGTGTTTGTTTACAGATAGGCTGTCTCCCCGCTTGCAAGATGGTGTGTGTGTTTGTGTATATATGAGAGAGAGAGAGAGAGAGAAGCAAAGAAACCTTAGGTCTGAATCCAGCCCGGCCGCAAGCCCATGCAACGTTGCGCGTGCACAGATCATTTTCTAAATCTACTCTACTTCGCTGTTAGTTGTGGCGTCTGTAATACCACATCGCGCTGAGTGCTACATCCAATCAGCAACCAAGCTGCTCCCATGATTAAGATGAAGAACCCTGTACATTACACATTTTTCCTGTTAGAAATACATACAGTAGCATGGTGTATTTGTGGAAAAACATAAACTCAATATTGTTTGTTTACAGAAAAACAATGCAACACTAAAACCCCTCAACAATGTCTTCTCAAATGGTTATGACCATAAAGCATAGGTCTTCTCAACCCAATTTCCCCCAGAGAGCGCTCTGCATGACAGATGACAACAAGGCTGTAATAATCTCCATCTTTGCCATCCCAGAGTTCAGTCTCTGCCGAAATGAGGCCAGCTCTACTTTTAATAACAAAGTCTGTGTCTTCCTTTATCCTCCGTCTCCCTGTGGACCAGGTGGAAAATTGGATTTCACTTTTGTTTTTAAGAGGCTGATATTATCACTTTTGGGGGGGAAATCATGTTTTTAATTATTAAAATGATTTTGAAAATGACCAATTATGCTTCTTTTCAGCTGTAAATGAGCCCCTGTTCCCTGGCTCTTGGTGTTGTTGAAGGGAGTGTGCATCCCTGGAGAGTTTCTCCTTTAATTATTTAAGAAGGCCCCACCCCTTCCTCTTTTCTCTCTGCCAAGTCCCCCTCTGTTAAGCCGACGAAATCATGAAGCTGTCCATTTCTGCGAAGATGAAAATATTCTTGTCTCAATTTAATGGTTCGTGCAGATAAAGAAAGAAAGGGCAGTGGTCATGCTGTCCCATGAGTAGATAAATGACTACCTGCTACTTCTTGAGATTTTTTGAGCATTCCTGCAGAATTGCTGCCAATTTTGTTATTACATTTTCTTGGATAATCTATTTTATGATGTAACCCACAAGTATCTTTGGTAAATTATGTCATATTTATGTACTGGCGTGAAAACACTGATTAATGTCTTTGTCCACATAGTCAATTTTTCCGAGTGCCTGTGTCTTTTTCCAATTCTTCCCAATGAGGAGAGAGCATGAGACTAAAATTAGAGAACAAATTATTAAAACTTGACTTATTCTGAAATATTTTTATTTTTTTATTGTTCAGAATTTGAGAATATCCGCTGTGGCTATAGCACTGCTGTATCAGCATGTTTTTTTGTTTTTTTAAATAACCAAGGCACTAAAACAAAAACCTTTGTTTTGTGAAAAAAAAGCAGTGAACAAAATTAGAGAACTTTCAGATCATTCCAGTTATTGGTGTTAATCTACCACCTGGTGACAATTGACGTCCATTGTTGGCTCTCCTGGTTACTTTGAAAGATGGCAAGCTGCTCTAGGGTGAATGAAACCCTGAGACAGCAGGTTGTCCAGATGAAGACCAAAGGGATGACCCTCTTAGCCATCAGAGAGAGGTTGGGTGTTCACAGTCTGTGATTTCAAGAAGATTGAAACTTTACAAGGACACAGATTAATTTAAGTCCCTTAAAAAGGCCAGTAGTCCACGTAAACCAAGTGCACGAGAGGACAGGATTATGAGAAGACTCAATGGGGAATCAGTTCAACACTGCAGCTGGAGTTGCCCACCAGTTCAATGCTGAGCAGTGTCTTGTCCTTTAAGACAATTAGGACTGAAAGCCTACTCTGCAGTGACCAAACCTCTCATCAGCAGAAAGAATAAAAAGGTAAGACTTGTCTTTGCTGGGGAGCATGTTGTGTGGACAGAGGAGAACTGGTCCAGAGTGACTTCAGTGATGAGAGGACGTTTAGTTTATTTGGGTCTGATGGAAACATTATGTTGGGCGTAGGACTGGGGAAAGACTGAACCCAAAGTGTGTAAAGAAGTCAGTTCCATTTGGAGGAGGAAGTATCATGGTTTGGGGGATGTTTTCTGCAGCAGGAGTTGGGCCTCTTGTACAGCTACATGGCAGGGTGCAGATATTTACCTGAACCTCCTTCAGCAACATGTAATACCTTCACTGCAACTGTCTCCCAATCAGCTGCAATTATCATACAAGACAATGCCCCCTGTCTCACTGTAAACAGGTGAAGCAGTTCCATGAAGTTAAGAATACTGAAACAATGAAATGGCCAGATTTAAACCCCATAGAGAATCTCTGGAAAATGTTTGGCAACAAAGTAATGTCTAAGAAACTCACTAAAGTTACTGAACTGTGGAAAAGACTACAAGAAGAATGGACCAAGATCAAACCAGAGCAGTTTGAGAAACTAGTGATGTCCTGTGGGCGCAGATGTGCTGAAGTCATTCAAAGCAAGGGCCTCTTCTGAACATTAAAAAATAACAGTATTTCAGAATAAATCAAGTATTAATACTTAGTTCTCTAATTTGTATCTCCAGTGTATGTGTCCACACGCGTGCGCCTAGAGAAAAGGGACTGGACCAAGCATCTTTTTAAGTGGCTAGCTTGGCAAAATGGACCAAAAAAAGTTCTCACTCATATTTGCAGAGCATCCAATCACAAAGACACATCAAGTCAATGAGTACTAGCCAATCATATCACAATAGCATGATACTAGGCAGAACTCTCTGATCTGCACATCCACAGTGAATTAGGATGTGGAAAAACATTCCACATTCCAGATTCCACTATTATATGACAGTCCTTCTTGTTGCAGTCACATTGTGTGATCGGATATACTGGATTTGAAGCCACAAATGAAAGTGGCCACGATCTGATTAGAAAAAAAATAAAATAAATATATACATATATATGTATATATTTGTGTACACCAAGTGTGGATAAAGCTGATCTGTGTCACATGCGAGCAGAAAAAAGGGTTTTGACCCCATTTGCTTGTAATGTTAACGTAGCCTTTGCCTCTCACTACACTGGCATGTATCCAGTTCAAGACTCTGGTGCTTCCCTACTGGGCAGTGAAGAGAACTAAGAGCCATAGCATGACCATTGTGGTCCTCTGCCTTTGAATGACTGACCACCCCTTCACTTCTGACGGCCGTGCAGTGGATTAGGGATAAAATAATCTCCCTGCCTTTCTTCCCCCACAGGCTGAAAACCCACCTCTCCAGATAACATCCCCACAATCCTAGCACTTAGTGATGCGTCTTTTCTTTAACAAAAACACTTCTACTATATCATTGTAGGAACCACTCTCTGTGTGAACATCTCATTGCACCCCCTCCCCCTTTTGTCATCTATTAACTCTCACGTGAGAGCAAGTGAGATGTTCCCCTGCGTAGGAATAAACAAAAGTGCATTCCAGGATCCCCCCTAGGTGTGTAAATCAACCAGACACCCTATTCACATCTGACCGCTAATTGAACTGAAAGACTGTCCCTTCCAAGGAGGTTTGAACTACTCTGGTCTTAAGCTAAATACTGTATTATTCTGTATTATTCTTACAAGTAAATAAAATAAATATTTATAACTTCACGTTGTTGTGAGAATCTTCCCTTCTGTGCAGAGTTGTTACACTATTACGGTACGAATTAACGGATTTGAAACGAGGCTGATAAATTTAGATAATATATTACATTAAATTGCTAAAGGTATTCTTCTATATTAACAGGTATTAAATGTTCACCTAAGTTTAATAAAATATCCTGTATAAAAAGATGTGGTGCCTGTGATTAACAAGGTAAGTTAAATTCTAAAAGTTGATTTATTTAAGTCACAATACATGTAGATTTCCTACAGCATTGAACATCTTAGTTTATGAAGGAAGAAAGCACTTTGTTTATGGCATCTAGCTTTGGTCCTATGAATTTGAATGCTTTATGGTAAATTGGTACGGTTGCGAACTATAGATGAATACAGTCACTGCATGTTCCAGTCATTATATGTATCCAGTCTGAGAATTGTATGCTTTTTCAGAGCGTCACAATTACTGACCTCCATTTCCCTCTCACATGTCTGTATTTCTTCAACATCAGGGATGTGATTCTAAAAGCTGTTTCTTTTAGCAGATCTAAACAACACAGAGACCATGAGCCTCCCGACTGACCTTTGGCCTCTATTCAAGTTACAGTACCACTGCTTCCACTTTCTCCCTGCATCAGAATTGAATCGTTTAAAGCAGAAAGAGGAAAATGGAATGTAATCCGTACTTCTGAAAATGATCTAATGATCTCGCTGTGTCTTTGAGTACTTTGGAAAGTGCTAAATAAGTAAATGAAATATTATTATCATTATTATTATTATCATAATTAAAAAGTGAACAGAGATGTCACTCACTTATGTATCTTTTGTTGGTGGGATCCGTTGTAAGGCTGAAAAGCATAGTTTATACACCGATTAAAAGGTTTGCTGTTTCTTACATCACTGCCTGTTGTCTTCTATAATAGCAAATTAGTAATCAGAAAAAAAGCAGTGACATGTCTTGAAAAAGGTTATTATTGTAGTTACGTAATGAAATTCTATCTGTTGCATGTCTCTGTAATCTCGATGAGATTTACTGCACAAACGCACGGTTTTGGAGTCTCCCTGCTGAAAAAGCATTTAGGGTCTTGAACTCATCTGTTCACATGACAATGACAGAGGTTATTATGTGAAAAACAAAAGAACTGGAAAGAGAGAGAAAGTTCAAACCCTATTATGATACAATTTTGATTTTGCATGTCCTCCTGTTTATCAGGCTTTCATACTGGTATAAAAAATTAGAGGTATGTAACATTTTATAGGGTCATGCTCGCACTATGCTATCTTTGGAGTGCTAATGTGAACGTTCTTATGGATTACCCAAAAGCAAAGGCCATTATAGGTTGGACCAGTTTCACAATAGACTAAAGATAGATCCTACATGGAACATGATCACAGTGTTTAAATAAAGGAGAAATATTTCCATCCCATTGTGAGGATTGCAAACCTTTAGTGAAACGAATGTTGTCTCCTGTTCTTTTTTTTCATTGAGTCACCAAACACAAAGAGTATCTGCAGGATCTCACGCCCCCCGCTGTGGCCATATTGCTTTACATTTTATTTTTCCTCTTTATCATAAATTACAATTTAATTTGCCCTTTTAATGCTTAAATTAGATTTTTTTTTTGTGTGCGTTACATATCCCCATACACCACTTGGCTATTATTACTCCCTTCTAGGGTTGTAACGGTTTGAGATTTTCATCATGACTACTGCCTCAGAATATATCACAGTTTTGTGGTGTCATCTTCAGTATAATACAACTATAGGTAGTAGACTCTCTTTTGAAAATAAATTTAAATATTTCTTTCAATACCGTAGATCACAAAATGTAAACAGTGTGATAACCGTAAATTTTCATACCATACCTGTGAAGCCTGTATATCGCTGCAACTCACCTCCAATGGTTACCACATGGTTATGGTTTTGATGGAAAAGCAAAACAGGCTTTTAAAAGTAAAGTAACATATTTTAGACTGCAGGAATGGTTCTTACATAAAATCACCTGTACTAGTGACAGAGGATGTGAGCAACCATTTAAACATCACCCATTCATCCTACACACAGACTCAGACTCCTTTAACTTAAAATAACCACACTTGAATACATTTAACACCACGAGAGGAGCTTGTACAGGGGCCTGTAGGTAAGTCTTTCAAAACACTCTTTTAATAAACTCTGGGTTCACTTACTATAAGGAATGAGCGAGTACAGCATTATATGTATCTGCATCTGTTTACCATATGAATTATCTGTATCCTCTACTCGGAGTGGGCGGAGCCTAATCCGGAGGTGGGCGGAATTTAACCCAGAAGTGGGTCGGAATGTCTTGAAATGCAATTGATATGGTTGATCAGAAATAGTTATATTTATTGCTGATCATAAAACTATTTACAGTACAGCATCAGCATTGAGCTTCAGATCAATGGTTTTGATCACGACAGCAAACTATTTACACAAGCCTTGCAACAAAGAATACAAACCGGGCATGAAATTGGCACCCACCCACACGCCAAATGCGGGTAACTTTTGTGATTGGCAGGGGAAACTGTCAACACTGAGCAAGTGTTGTGTGTTGTTGACCAAAAAGTGGATGAGGAAGACGATTAAAAAAAATAATAAAAAAGACGTTTTTATACAAAGTGCAAAGTGGAAAGGGATGGCAAGGTTCACGGCTGGCTTGTGTACAACGCCACAACAGAGGAGATGCCCTTTCAGGATTGCCGTGTGTATGGCTCGGAGATAGCAAAATCAAACGCATTTGTAATCGGGACAAAAAACCTAAAGTTAGAGTGAGTGTGTGTGTGTGTGTGTGTGTGTGTGTGTGTGCGTGTGCGCGCGTGTGTACGGTACAGTGTGTATTAGTGGTACGTTTGTGTGATCAAGCAAACTGAATTGTCATTCGTATTTTTAGGGTGGATGAACAGAAAGGGTTAGCTGTAGGGAAGACACAGAAATGCATACCAGTCCCCAGTTTTCATGCACTTCATAGCAGAAGGTGAAAGGAAGAAGATGGAAGTGGAGATATCTGCCTCCAAGTTTAGCTCCGTAATGGCTGATGGATCCACAGACAGCAGTGTGATAGAAGAGGAGTTACTCTACGTTAGATCAAGCAGAGCAGAAAACATATAGGTGCAATCCTGGGTATCCAGGCAATAGAAAAGGCTGAACATGTAACAGACGCAATATGCTCCATGATGTCAGTCAGTGGCAGTGAGGATTTATGGAAGGAGAAACTAGTTGCTTGTGCAACTGATGGAGCTGCATTATTGACAGGTGCCAAGACAGGCGTGGTCAGTCGGCTTTGTGGGGAAAAGTCCTACATTCTTGGAGTCCACTGTATGGCACACCGCTCAGAATTGTTTTTTACCAGGCTGGGACTGGTCAGTTGCGTACATGTACTGATGAAGCCTCTTGGATAAGAGGTGAAACGCTTAATAGACAAATAACCAAATTGCTTTGGGGTAACGATGACCTGGACAAATGAGAACATTCACAGGCTTGATGTTATGAAAACAAACAACAATCGGTGTAGAAAAGTCGAGGATCTCTTGACCAGCCCTTTCACCTTTTTATTACAGAAGCCTATTGAACAGAGCCACATTAAAGAAGAGTTTCTCAGTGCTGGGCATGAAACCGCTGATGCTCACCAGAGTAGGAGGTACAAGGTGGGTCTCTCGCCTTTTGAGAGCCCTGGACCATTTCCTTAAGGGGTTTAAAGGAATTGTTCACCACCTTGAGTAGGAATACTGTACAAGTACTATCTATGTCTGTCAACAGTTTGATTTAACCCACCAAATGCAGTTCCCTTTTAGTCTAATGAATTTTGTTTTTGTGTTCTAAAGACAAAAACACCAGACACTGACAGGGTCTATGACAGTTATCAGAGCCAGGCACAAGGTTTCTGCAAGTAGGCAACAGATGGAGCCACTCTGAAGTTCTGCTTCTTCCTCCATTACACCTTGACTCATCTTGCCAACCTGTCAGTGACACTGCAGCAGTCATGTTTGACAGTGGCTGATGTTGATGATTGTCTTACTTCCACTAAGGCTGTGATCCACAAATCCACGGTTTGTAATTTTAAATGTGTTGGTCTTTAGAACACAAAAACAACACATTCACAAAAGTGAACTGCATTCAGAATGTAGGACATCTCCCCACAAGGCCAACTGACCACGACTGTCTTGGAACCTGTCAGTACTGTGGCACCATCTGTTGCATTGCATGTTTTTTTAACCTCCAAATACGTGACCTTCCTTTCCTCTCCCTCTGCTGGCATGACTCATGAAGCACATATATTTGGATGATTTATTCAAATGATACAACAAGAACCTCATTTTCACAGCATGTATCCACTGAACCATATATATAAATATTTTCACTGTATTGTATTGTGTATGTAAACTACAACTTAATTTTGTATTAAAGACCTACACCTATGCTGAGCAAGGTGCATCTACCAGGGTGTCAGGCTTAGCCATAGTGACACCAGCCAAATGATGGTTAACAAAAACAAACTTCTGGTCAAGCTGTCAGAAAGCATGGACAACAGGTTTAGTCATGTTGGGTCAGGAATCCTGAGCAATACGAAGATAGTGAGCAATGGCCTAATACAATGCAGGTGGCATCTTAAATAAAGAAATAAATGAACAGGTATTACATACAACAAATTCACAGAGCTTTAGAACTGTTGCAATAAAATCTGAACCATCAAATTCAAATTCAAAAATGGTCAAAATATTAGACTCTTGAGTCTTGAAACGATTCAGAGGTGGAGAGGCTCATAGATCACTTCAGGCCAGTATTGATCTCTGCTGGAATTGATGTTGATCTGATCCCAGACCAGTGGACCATTGTCAATGTTGACTGTTTGTTGTTGTATTTTGAGCAGTATTAGTGGTTAAAAAAGACATTTTAATGCCTTCACCGTACTGCCCCGAACTAATCAGTGTTGGCCACATCCGGTTGTTAGCGACGCTCCCGGATTTCTCTGTTAATAGTAATAATAGTAATAGTAATTAATAGTATAAACAAAATATAGCTGTCTCGATGACTTATTTGATTTATATTAGTGCCGAAAAAGACCATTGGATGTGGAAACACTTTAATCTGAAACACAGATAATCTGAAAAATGTCCCACTCACCAAAAGCCCAGCAGTCTGACAGACCAGTATCCAGAAAACATGGGGGATGGAGATGGAATTAGAGACAAAAGTTCTATTTACAACCAAGAAAAAGCAAGCAGGCTAAGAAACCGTGACATGTTCTCTCTGTCTGTCTACTGATCTTCTCAGCTCTATTTCAGCACTCTACACTCGCCCCTTATTTAGCCATACTCATTTCACCATTTCACAGCACAAAATCCGCTTGCTCAGCTGTTGGACTCACAGTAATCATATGCCAAAATATTTAGACACCAAAAAGCATTAAACCACTTCACCACCAACCTCATTATTGGTGTCTCAAAAAGGTTGAGAACCACTGGTCTAAAAAAATCTGTGAGACAAGCGTTACAATCTTTATTAATTTATTTTGTACTGTTGTTTGGAGACTCGTCCTGTTTATTAAAAACAAGAGCAAACAGATGGCATATCCCCTGCCAGTCCAAGTCCAAACATGCCACCAGTGGTGTGGTATTTGTCTGGAAGATCCCTAAATAAAGACCGTGGCTCTGTCATTTATTTTCCAATGGGTTGATTCTAAAAAGCAGCCAGAACAGACACCCCTAGACAATATTCAAGTCTGGAAAAACTCACAAAAAAATGTTGCCACTTTGGTCCAGACTGAAATATCTTATCAACTATTGGTTGGATTGGCATGGCATTTGGTGGATATATCCAGGGTGCCCAGAGGATGCATTTTGTGCCAGCAGCAGCAAAATGTTTTCACTTAAACCATAAAATATCTTTACATCTACTGGAGGGATTGCAATAAAATTTGGTACAGACATGCATGGTCAGAAGATGAATCCTACTGTTTTTGGTGATTCCCTGACTTTTCTCTAGCTTTATATCATGAGGTTGGCATGTGGCTTTGATTAAAATATGCCAACAACTGTTAGGTCGATTGCTGGAGATTTGGTACAAACATTCAAAGAAGGAAATCAGGTGATATAGTAGAAGAGCTGAAATCTGGATAATGAGGGAGGTCAGGATGGTGGATGGGTCCTGAAACACAGGACTTTCACCCTGGGGACTGATGCTCATGCCCCTGAAGTATTAAGCCAAACAAAACCTTTTTTCTTATCCTAACCAAGCTGTTCTGTTGCCTAAATGTAACCGTCACCTTTTGTTGCCTTAATATAAATACGAGGTCATATTTCACAAGATGCCATATGAATCTCTTCCTGTCATATTTTGTAAGATATCATAAGTCTCTGTTGATGAGAATATGTTAGTTTATATTGTAATCACTTTGGTTATCCTCTGACTTTTCATCTGGCACCATCATCAAGCCAGAATTTCAGTTTGTCTAATACAGGCCTCAAAAAGCCATAACATAAATGGGGAAAACAGCAGGGGAAACATATGACAAATAAGGATAACATTCATTGAAAGTATAATTAATCACTAACATGGTGGCCTATAGAGAGTAGCTGCGTTTCCTTAGTTTTCCAGCATGCCCTCCTTCACTTCCCCTCAGCCCTTGGTATTATCAATATACCATATAACAGCACACAGAGTCACTTGGAGAGCGCGGACAAAATGGAGAGCACCTGCCCACATTCACTTCAACCCAAACTATCATGGATTGATGTACTCCTGTGTGTACATTTCATTGACTAAATACGCGTTAGAAAGCCTTTATCTTTCGTTCAGAATCAGCTACTTATCACAGGTAACCAGCGCAACTTCCTTCTCATTCATCCCCACAGCACTTTACACAGTCGGACGCTCAGCTTCTACTGATTTCAATGGGGGTTGATCCACTGCAGTCAAACTAGACACTCATTGGATAAATGCTGGGCTTTGTCCTGCCCATCGGACACTCAGCGTCTCTGGAGGTCTATGGGGCAGTGGGCTGGCCCGGACAATTGGCTTCTGCATGATGATTGGATGAGCTGTCTGAGGCAGTATAATTTTTTGGTTGACAGCTAAATGAGTGAATCAGCGATCTTGAAGAATAAACATCCATTGGAGCATTTTCCAAGTTTTTCATTCCGTTGTTCTGAACTGATCCAGAGACTTACCGATCCCCAGCGACTTCGTCTTTGTTTAAAAACGACTTGCGTTGTGTTTGGCGACTCAGTTCTGTCACTCTGCGGTTTCTTTCCCCGACGAGCAGCGGCAGCTGTGGAACTTCTCCCGCCCTCATGATCACTCACACTCACAGGCGGTCAGACTTCACAGTAGCCTGGCGCAGCAGCTCCAGCTGGGCCAAGGCCGTTTAAGCAGCCTAGCTCTGCTGGCCATTGAAAGGACACTAGTCAAGTCTCTGGAAAAGACGCCTAGTTGGTAAGACAAGGTCACAGATCATTTTCTTGAAAAGGAACAAAGGGTAGAATTTACATATAAATAAACAAACATTATATTGAAAGTTACTTTATTTGTGCATATTCTTCATAAGTGGTGAGTAATCAGAGTTTTACATCCATTACTGCCACCTACGCATGGATGTGTAATCTTGCACCAAATGCATAACTGCAATGCATTGTGGGTGATATCCACCTCTGGAGTGACCATCCTTTTTCACTCGATCACTCAGACCTCTGAGGGTTGATCTAACCAAGTTACCTTTAGTTTTTAACACAATTGGAACAACACTGATGGCCACAGGGATTCCCCTGAGGTGAAGTGATGGAGGACATGTACCACTATTGGAACGCAGCAAGTGAGTGGAGAATCAGGAGCTGCTTTTATAGACTCTGCCCACACCTTCACACAGGTGGCTGAAGTCAGCCATCATAGCTGCACCTTGAAAAGAAAGACAACGTTATAATGACCATATGGCCACAGTTAGATGCTCACTTTATCAAATAACTTAATCAGTGTTTGTATTTATTATTATCACAATTTACATAAGCCCTGTTGATCCTCAGTGGACTTGGTTATTAACAATGCTGCTTCACAGAATACACCATACTGTGCTAATAATGGAAATAAGATTCAGTTTCTCCACACATTAAGGAATACTGTAGTTTGCACTGCCAATACACATTATATAATGGTTTGTGCACAGGCCCTGTCCCTCTATTTTATTAATGTGCAGAGCAACAAATGTCCTTAGAAAAATATGTTTGCTGTTGTGATGAATTATTAGGTGGGTTGGTTTTATTTATAAATATAGTATGAGCAAAGAAATACAAACACATGACAGACTGGTCCTCTTCTGTTTATCTGCATGTTCTCTCGGAGTAAATCAAGTGCATGAAATCATAGTGTGATTTATAAGGTTTCTGTTTTGCGCTGCTATACTATCTATAACTTTAGCTCCCACATAGGCTTTCTTTTCCAGGTGAGATAGGGTGGTGTGGAGGATGTGTGCTATGGTGTCTTCCGTAGAATGGTTTGGAGAGTAAGCCAACTTTAGTGGTTCCAGTATGCTGGGTAGTGCAGTGCAGATGTAATCCTTGACCAGCTGTTCAAAGAATTGCATCACGGTCTGACATCAAGCCTTCACAGATTTTGTGAAGAAGTCGAGAAAGTAGAAAAAGATTGTCTGAAAGAAGGTGTTGACAGCAGTCTGTATCCTGAGCAGATCTACTCCTAAACTCCGAACATACAACACATAAAGTTTGATTGTTGCAGTTCATGAATATGAATGTTGAATTACCTCAAAGTTATTTTGCCTTATTTTAACATTGTGCTCTTGTGATTCTGAGATTATTGTACCTACAGCATCTGCTGTAACCTTAGCTTTAGCTTATCATTAAAACATCTGAATCATACGATCACAATGACGAATAGCAGGCTTTAAAAACTTCATAAGCCACAAACCATGACAACAACAAGCACATCCCATATGTGCCACGTTTCAGTGTCTCCTGGCAGCATTTTCTGTTGTGTTGTGAGCTTCTTGCAGTCTAAATGCACATGCTGGATGAAGATGTTTCTCCATTTGCTTGTTTTGTGTCTATCTTTTTTTTTTTTTTTGCAGTGTGCTGGGCTCTCAGGACAACTGTGTTCGTCTACCTTTCTTAAACATTACACAAGCTTTGTCCATCATAGATTGGGACCAAGCGTAAGATGCCAGCCCCCCCATACATCCAATCCCATCTACATCCCTCACACACATGCTCCCTCACACCTCAGCTTCACAGTCTCACTCTCTCCCTCAATCAGGAATACTCATTCAATGGCATGAGCTGCACTCTTGCGTTAAGCTGGTACCCCGCAGTGGACCCAGGACTCTGTGGATGTATAGGCAGTCAACTGTGTGGTGACAGCGTCTGACATCATGTGCCCCCCTCGTGGTGGATGCCTCACCTCCACCTCCCAAGTCAGACCCCTTGCCAACACTCAATTTCCTGCCTTGCTCTCAAAATCCACGATCAATAACTGACAAAATGTCAGACACATTCGTATCTGTATCCTCCTCTTGGCAGGAACTCTATCTGCCAGTTGGACTGGTGTCAAGGCTGCCAGAGCTGTAATCTGTTACACCACACCCATGACAGAAATACTACTGACAGATTTATGTTTGCCTTCAGGGAGAATCTATCATTTCTTCTCACATATTGTCTTTGAAGCAATCTTTCTTTAATCTAATTTATCTCATTTATCTTTCATTACCCAATGCAAATCATGCAAGCAACAGCGCCTGCTATATTAATGTTCTCATCAATAAAAAAGGCAAAACATACCCAAGTAGTTGATCAAACCACTTCTTCAAAAAAAACTGATCTTCAAATAATACAAAGGGAAAAGTTATTTGGGTCTAGCATCTCATATCATAGAGCAGAACAATAAAAGTAACCATTCTCTCTTTAAAGACCTTCACTTCTTACTTCTCATTTAGATACTGAATTAATGTAAACGGGATCTGTCACTTCATTTAAATGCTAAAAGGAGAAATAGATGTTGCACAAGGCAGAAAGCAATTTGCTTTATTAATATTTGCTCTGTTGGCTCAGCAGGATACAGCAACACTAACAAAGTTTCACTTTTGCAAGCTTCTTAACAATGGAGATAAATAACGGTAGATAGTCAGGTAGTGCAGATATAACAAGTCACAGCATGCTAACTATGTGTTAGGAGCAGAATAAATAGCAGAATATAGGAAATTATAGTGGAGTTGTTAGACTGACTGTTTCAGCAGCTGGATGATGCAGTACAACAGGGGTGGAAAGCTGGTGGTAAAGTGTTCCAAACCATGTGGATATACTCACCTAAAATATAAAACAGCAGTAATCATGACAGCAAATATGATGAGACATGACCAGCAACCCTTACATATGGTAACTAGCGCCTGTTATACTGTGTCACTGGAACACTATATTGGACACTACCACTAACAGGCACACTCAGAATGATCAGAATGAATGAATGAATGAATAAATAACCATAAATACTATATAGATTGATAATACTGCTACTGATCTACCTTCACTTTTCTCTGTTTGCTCCTCATGTCATCTGCTAGATTCCACTGCCTCTGACCAATCAGAGTCTCTGAGGCAGTATCAATGACTGTGCATGAACTCCGACCAAACTGTGAAACTAGGCAGTGCAGATGAAAAATGAATAAATACTCTTAATTCTGTTACTGTATTGCATATTTTATCGCCTAAAGTGTTTCCAGAATTATATTTTAGTGTACTGTTTATCTGTAAAAAGCACCTATATGGTGGCCGGTGCTTGGTTTTTGGCACGACATGGTCACAAACTAGTCAGCTTGTGAGTATCGGTTGTTGGTAACCGTTAGCTCTCAGATACCTGCCTACCATTAGCACTTCTTCTGCTGGTAAAATACGACAGAATTGCATTGTGGTATACGGGAGTACAGTGTCATGTACATCGTATGTACACTCAAATTATTTGTGCATTTTGAGTATTTTATAGTGGACTATATAGTGAATGAAATAAACCATGGAGAATTTGAACACCACTACAAAATGGGTTCACACTATATAGTGCGCTACTTCTATGATAGGGAACAATTTCGAACACAGCTACTATCAGTCAGTCCTCCACTTTGACCGGAATATCTTATACGCCATTGGATGGATTGCCATTAAACTCATTACAGACATTCATGTTCCCCTCAGGGTGATCCTTTGACATTTTCCCTGGCAAGATCATTAAGCCAAAATATTAAACTGTTAGCAATGCTAGCATGCTTAACTTAGGGCGCACTCACACTGTCAGTCCGTACCGTGCCCCGTGCTTTAGGGTACTTCTCCCCCTGCGGGCCAGGCCCGTTTGTACTCACACTACCTGGGCCTCGAATGCTTCTTGCTGCCTATACGTCATCACGCCATAACACGTCATACGCATTGATTGACGTCATCGCGATGCGTCACTTTGTTTACAAATCTTTCCATAGACCTCAGAGTTTTTGTGCGTCTTGTCCAACTGTTTTTGAATATTTTCATCCGACCAAATCTGCAGTAAACACTCCACCTCCGCATCACACCAACGTGAACCTTTCACAGCCATTGTTTTAAATGTCCGCGCATGGTCTGTCCTCCTTTTTTTCTATGTCCGAACAGCCGAACATAAAATGACGTCAGAACCGCGTAGGCCTCGTGCTCGTACACGTGTGCACGCTCGTGCTAGTACATGTGCAAACGTGCTTTACAAAAGCCCACCTCTCCCGCAGCTAGGCGCGGTACGGTTGCACTCACACTGGGCCTGTTTGGGCACGGTACGGATGGACAGTGTGAGGGCAATCCACACTGAGACACGTTTTGCATAAGTTTTGCTAAACTTTTTTGTATTTCTGAAACCAGGTCCCAGAATAGATAAATCTGAGAATGCAACCCTGTCGTCTGGACAGCTAATCTGCATATTTTTTTAGTCCCAGCCTCGCCCATACCCCTACTGAGTGCCTGTGCAGTGCTGCTGCACAAGAAAAGAGAGGGAGAAAGACGGGACTCAGCAGCTGTGGAGTTGGATTACTCTGAGCGGCAGGCATGGTAATTTCTATTTATTTCAACATATTTATATATCAGTTGCCAAGTTGACTGTTGTTCTTCAGCAGTGCCACCACTTTCCTTTTGTGCACCTGCTACTACTAAATACTATGTAAGAATTGTGTAGGCTTTTTTCAGTAAGCCATTACAGAACATTTATGAAAAAGAGACCCTTTTATAAAAGCTAGTTTAAACATAATGCCACCAATGGGCCAACGAAAAAATAAGAGAAGTCAACTGCAGGTGCACCAAAATTAACCATCCAAATCTGCTCTTACCCAGGTGTGCTGAATAATGAATCCATCCTGATCATAATTGTTTTCAAGCACAATGTAAACACCATATATGAACAGGTGTTGGGTCGTGTGCAAATGCTCACAAGCCCAAGAACTGTGTCAGTACTGCCTTTACAGGGAAATCAAAATCATACATGAATTAATCATCTAATAATGCGTATACTGTATAATTACAATAATCCAAATCTGATGAGATGATTCATCGTCTGATAATTTTTTTTATTTTCCTGAAATTTGTCATGTGCACAACAATTGTGAAAAGTAGTCGTTGAAAAATCTATAATCTTGAGGTCCCTCCAACAATACTCCAATACCTATTAAAAAAGAGAAAATCACAAGCAAAAGCTAAATGAGAATCTAAGACATGATAGTGCAGTTGAATCAACGGGCTAAAATATAAGCAAAACATAAATATATGTAAACAGTATTTGCAAATGAATAAACTGAAAGTAAACAGATATGGTGTAAAGGTATATGCATGCATAAAAAAATACTGATGAAAAAAGGATGCTTAAGACTATTTAGGGGTCCAAGCCCGAGGGGGCTGGGGGCCACGCGATGCAAGCAGCATCGTGGCTCCCAGCATAAGATATTTATTTTTATATATTTTTATGCAAGTAAAACTTCGATATTTTGTCCAGACCCCTGCATGTATGGCAGACATAAAAAATGACACAGGTCCATCAACAGGTGGTGCTATAATCAAGATGTTTTTGCCTCTAACTTCCACATCATACCTCACATGTTCAAGGTTCTTATGTCCACCGGTATTCTGAACCTAGCTGTATCTCGTGATGAAGACCATGCCCATTTCTTTAGACTTTAGCAGGATTGCGATATATGCAAAACCTTCTTTTACAAACGCCTCCTAGGGTGAGAGGCAGCTCACCATGAAACAAACATAATCTTTACATTGACCAGGTCAAGTTATCCAAAGAGTTTAAAAAGAAAAAAAAGTGCTGCATATCTTTCACAGAAGAAAGTAAACAATATATTATATATTACAAAAAACTATAGCCATAAGTGCAACAAAGTGACCAAATGAGCCACAACAGAAACTTCTCTAAAGGTGCATTACTGGCTGGTTCCCCGCATTCCTCCAAGTGCGGTGTTGTAAAGTCTGATGGCCCTTGGGAGGAAGGATCTCCTCAGTCTGTCTGTGGAGCAGCTCAGTGAGAGCAGCCTGCAGCTGAACCTGCTCGTCTAGGAGGTGATGGCAGAGTGCAGAGGATGGCTGGAATTGGCCATTATAGCCAGCAATTTGGCTCCTCCTCTCTGCCACTGCCACCACAGAGTTCTTCTCCATGCTCACCACACAGCTGGCATGCTGAAAGCAGGAAGGCAGCTGACAAAAGAAGTGACCCACAGTGTGAATATGTAAATGAATAGGTTTATAATATCACTGTGTAATGGAAAGTAGCAAAAGGCGCCGCTGCAAATGGAATGGTGTATTGGGTACACGTATAAACAAGAGTAATTAATTATTATTCATTTTGGCTCACTCACTGTCATACATTTTAATATGATATAGCAGTGACTACACTTTTAGCTATACATATTTGTTTTTGCGCACAATAAAGAAGAGAAAAATTGTAATCTTTGGGAGACTTCTTTTGAAATGCTTGACTCTAGTATAACGGATCTTGGGCTGCACATGGCATTATATAAACTATTTTTAGTGTTGAGGAAGAGGAAAAGAGACCCTGCCCGGGGGAAGCCCGGGGCCCCCGTCTGGAGCCAGGCCCAGACGGAGGGCTCACCGGCGAGCGCCTGGTGGCCGGGTTTGCCACGAAGCCTGGCCAGGCACAGCCCGAAAAAGTGACGTGGCACCTCCCTCCTCTCCATCCTGTGGGCCCACCACTCGCAGGAGGCTGAGAGCCACGGTGTTGGAGTTCACCCCGGTGGACGAGAGGATCGCCTCCTTACGCCTGCAGGTGGTAGGGGGGTAAACTCTGACTGTTGTTTGTGCATATGCACCGAACAGCAGTTCAGAGTATTCGGCCTTCTTGGAGACCCTGAATGGAGTCCTGCATGGGGCTCCAATAGGGGACTCCATAGTTCTGCTGGGAGACTTCAACAACAATGTGGGCAAAGATGGAGACACCTGGAGAGGCGTGATTGGGAGGAACGGCCTCCCTGATCTAAATCCGAGCGGTCGTCTGTTATTAGACTTCTGTGCTAGTCACGGATTGTCTAAAACAAACACCATGTTCGAACATAAGGATGCTCATGAGTGTACGTGGTACCAGAGCACCCTAGGCCAAAGGTTGATGATCGATTTTGTGATCGTATCATCTAATCTGAGGCTGTATGTTTTGGACACTCGAGTGAAGAGAGGGGCAGAGCTGTCAACTGATCACCATCTGGTGATGAGTTGGGTCAGAAAATGGGGGAAGATTCCGGACAGACCAGGTAAGCCCAAACGAGTAGTGCGGGTGAACTGGGAACGTCTGGAGGAGGCCCCTGCCCGAGAGATCTTCACACCTCCGGCGGAGCTTTTCTGGCATCCCTGTGGAGGTTGGGGGCATTGAACCGTAGTAGGCATTGTTCAAAGCTTCCATTGCTGAAGCTGCAGTGGTGAGCTGTGGCCTCAAGGTCTAAGGTGCCTCAAGGGGCGGTAACCCTCGAACACCGCGGTGGACACCGGTGGTTAGGGAAGCTGTCCGACTGAAGAAGTAGGCCTTCCGGGGCTATGTTATCCCAGACCACTCTGGAGGCAGTTGCAAGGTACGGACGGGCCAGAATGGCTGCAGCCTGTCGTGTCAGAGGCAAAGCAGCGGGTGTGGGAGGAGTTTGGAGAAGTCATGGAGAAGGACTTTTGGGCAGCACCAAGGTGCTTCTGGAAAACCATTCGACATCTCAGGAGGGGAAAACGAGGAACCGTCCAATCTGTGTACAGTAAGGACGGGACGCTGGTGACATCAGCTGATGAGGTAATCGGGCGGTGGAAGGAGCACTTTGAGGAACTCCTTAAACACGCCCTCTTTTGTAGAGGCAGAGCTGGAGGCTGATGGGGAATCATTGTCAATATCTCTGGCGGAAGTCACTGAAGTAGTCGAACAACTCTACAGTGGCAAAGAAGATGAGATTCGTCCAGAAATGCTGTAAGCTTTGGGTTTGGAGGGGCTGTCTTGGTTGACACGTCTCTTCAACATTGCATGGAAGTCTTGGACAGTGCCAAGGGAGTGGCAGACCGGGGTCTACATGTGCTGTGTGGATTTGGAGAAGGCATATGACCTGGTCCCTCGGGAGATACTGTGGGAGGTGCTGCGGGACTATGGGATGAGGGGGTCACTTCTGTGGGCCATCCAATCTCTGTACACCCAAAGCGAGAGCTGTGTCCGGATCCTCGGCAGTAAGTCGTATTCGTTCCCGATGGGCTCTCAGCAGGAAACCGGTGCATTGCTTACTCCAGGTAAAGAATGAGACCCCAAGTGAAGGACTTCAAGTACCTCGAGATCATGTTCACGAGTGAGGGGACGATGGAGCGTGAGTTTGGCCGGAGAATCGGAGCAGCAGGGACGGTGTTGCAGTCGCTCTACCGCACCGTTGTGACGAAAAGAGAGCTGAGCCAGAAGGAAAAGCTCTCGATCTACCGGTCAATCTTCGTTCCTACCCTCACAGATGGTCGTGAAGGCTGGGTCATGACTGAAAGGACGAGGTCGCGGGTATAGGCGGCCGAAATGGGTTTTCTCAGGAGGGTGGCTGGAGTCTCCCTTAGAGATAGGGTGAGAAGTTCAGCCATCCGTGAGGAACTCGGAGTAGAGCCGCTGCTCCTTTGCGTTGAAAGGAGCCAGTTGAGGTGGTTCGGGCATCTAGTAAGGATGCCCCCTGGGCGCCTCCCTAGGGAGGTGTTCCAGGCACCTCCAGCTGGGAGGAGGCTTCGGGGCAGACCCAGGACCAGGTTGAGAGATTTTATCTCCACACTGGCCTGGGAATGCCTCTGGATCCCCCAGTTAGAGCTGCTTAATGTTGCCCGGGAAAGGGAAGTTTGGGGTCCCCTGCTAAAGCTGCTGCCCCCGTGACCCGACCACGGATAAGCGGCTAAAGATGAAATGAGATGAGATTTTTAGTGTTATTGAGAAAAATTGCAAAGATTTGATTATTAAATTAAAATAAGACTGCTGCACATACAGCACTCAACCTTAATATGTATAAATATCCTGGCTATGGCCTTGATGAGTGCATACTCTGTCAATGGTAAACTTTTCTATCTAAATTTAGCAGTGACAGTCCATCTCCCTCCTCCTATTAAATTCCTCTCCCAGTTTGAACCCCTTCCTCTGGTCTCAGCTGTCTTTAATGTACATTGTTATGTCAAACAAGAGGCACAAAATCAATCCCTTACTTTCTATTTGTGCATTGCAGAACCACCCGGCTTCCGATCAATAAACATTCAGGCTGGATGACAGAGGTAACAGGTGTACGTCTGTTTCTGACTGTTATGCAGTGAAGAGAGTTTCCTCTTCAACAAATTCAAGAGTTCCTTTATGTGTTCATGGGCAGTAAAGCAGTGCTTGGGAACATTCAACCCAAATAAGAAATGTATCATTGTACCGTAAGCACTTACACATGAGCACACAATCCTCTTGTGTCTCCAGTAGACAACAGGCTCTAATGACTTTATGTATTTTAAAGGGTAGGCGTTATAAGCTTTAGCTTCTGCCTATTCCCTTTTTTCAGACCGTATGAATTTTTTTTTGTGCTTGTCATGAAATGTCTTTGTCTGAAATGTCTGAAAATAAATTGAACTGAACTGAACTGAACTAGTAAATCACACATATTCATCAGAAACATGAAGATCAACGGATGGTTTGGGTCAGTGCCGGCCCTGAGTAATTTGGTGCCCTAGGCAAGATTTTAGTCGGCGCCCCCTTATATCACAGCAGTCAATTTCACAATCAACGTTCATACACTCACACAGAAACTGCAGGTGTGTATTCAAGATTTTATTTCTTTGAGTAAAAAATATCACACCAGATTGTTTCCCCATTAACTAAGACTCTTTCAAAAAAGTCATGTTGACACCTTCTCCCATCTTTATTTTTTTCGGAAATGTGTAACTGTTTTTGTTTGAAATGGTCCTCTGTGTACTAACTCTTGTCTTACTTTGTTTGTAAGAAGAGCTGGCCAGTCAGCAGGGTCTTCAGTCCTGATGCTGTGTCACTGGGGGTGGTACTGAAATACTTTAAAAGTGCGTCTGAAGAGAGAAGAAAAGAAATGTGACTGCCGGATGTTACATTTTAATAACAAACAGATGTTTTGTGTGCTATAAGACTAAAATGAAAATACAATGAGATGCATTAAACTTTATTGTCATTGCAATACAATTCAGTCTATGAATGATATGGGAAAGCTAAGGTGTGGAGTATTAACAGTAATACACTTTAATGACGGCGCCCCTAGCATTTGCCTATACTGCCTATGCCCAGGGCCGGCTCGGGTTTGGGTGATATTTTGAGTCTAATGTGCAGGTTAACCTTTATCAATCTTTTAAAAACTAAATGTTGCTCTAATTACTGTACACCTGGATGTTTTACATAGTTTTGAACTTCCAGATCACACCTGAACAGGAATTATTAATTTGTATTGTACTTATTTACTGTAATCATCAAAGGAGAAATTTTGTGAGAGCCCTATATCCAAAATGGCTGCTGTCAGCCAAGCTGGAAATTAACTTTTTAATGGTTTTGCCCACAGTGCTGCATAATACATGGTTTCTGAGACTAGATTTATTTAGATTGATTATATTGATTTGACCTATTTTTGATCTTCAAATTCAAGATGGCTGCAAATTTTTGACTCTTTTCATGTTTTTGTTTTTTTCAAAATTGTCATAGAGCCTTAATATAGGCCTCAGATGAGAGCTCTGCTCTCTATAGATGACCCAACTATTAATCCAGGTGGATGGAAGTGCACCTATTGACAGAGCCTAATTGAGCCCCCTTCTTTATTTCCCCAAACAGCTGTTTTGTCACGACCCTTTGGTGTCACTTGTCAATGCACTGGGTAGCCTTGCGCGTCAATTGCATGATGGTCCACTTAGTTAGGGTTCGGAAAAAATAATGGGTGGGGTTAAAATAAGTGCATCTGTTACGCAACTACAGGACACACAGGGCATGAATCAAGGTCTCCTGGATGAAAGTCCTGTGTGTGTGTTTCATCTACCACCGCAACCTTACATGGAGTTTGTTGCTCTCAAGCCTGGAGCACTTCCATTTCACCATGGACGGGTTAACAGTTGAAAGCCAAGTGCTTTTGCTGAGGGCCGGGCCAAAGTAGTGGTATTTGACATTCTGGGAATGAGAACAGGCCCACGGAATGATGCATGGATTGCCCACAACCAGAACTTAAGTTGGGGGTCCTAAACTTGCAGCTACATCAGTCTTTGGACTTGAGAGACTTGGTCGGTGGAAGACTGCTAAAGCAGCTATGTAATGTATTCTAACACTTCATATCTCTCCTGTTGACTCTTTTATTATTTTATTTCTTTACCAGAACTGACTTCCGGAGGGCTTTAATCTAAGTTCTCAACCAGCCAGGCACCACTGATGATTTTCAATATGTAGAGTTTATTTTATCTGAGCCAAAGGAAACCATGGCACATGCATAACAAACTCTTCATGTACAGTGTAATTCAATAAGTCGAGGAAAAAAGCCTAGGGCATGTTTATCAATGTGTCCTGATAAAAAATTATGTTCAAAGCTGCTGGGTACCATGGAAACAGGGATACAGGAGAGACACTTTGCTTTTCTTCTGCTGATCTTGAGTTTGGTCCATGTTTCATATTTTATTTTCTTCAAATGCTCTTCATAAAGTGCAGGGCAGGCTGCAACTGCTTCAAGGGCAGGGGAGTTCATTGGATCAATCAATGAAATCTACAGGACAATCCACAGGTGAACACAGTCTCACACATATTCTATAATTCTTATCGTGTCCCGAAATCATGTACATTTATAGTTGCACTTTGGATCTAAAGTGACATGAATTGAAAAAACAGATTGTTTAACTGTTGAGAAAATTTAACTTTTACAATGGCCACTTCCCTAATTTCTACCCCCAACTTCCCCCCTTAGGGGGCTTATCAGGGGTTTAATAATCGTCAGACTCCGGTGTGTTAAGCAGGGAGAAACTTAAAACATGCAGGACAAAACGAGCCTAAAGTTCCCCGCTTTAGATGTAGCATCCTAATCATCAGTAACTAATAACTACAGCTTACAACTAAATGTATTTAAACGTGCAGTCGGCAACATTTGTTTGATCATATTCACTGAAGCCAACACAACATAAATCATCCGGTTTGAGCTACAGCTTTAAGTAAGAAGTACTTGTCCCTTAAATGTCGTGGCGTAGAAGTAAACTGTGGCCCATAAAGTCAGAATAACATATGTATTACCCTTTCTCTGGATAAATAAAGCTTCTTGAATCTTGAATCTAATGAAATGATTGTGATGTGATTTATTCTTGATAAATAAAGTGTATATATTCTAAAACTTTATTGATTAATCTCTTCCAAACATATCGCAGTAAAATTAAACCACATATAAAAAAAATAAAAATAAAAAATGTATCTGAAAACAAAATTATTCCAACTTCATGGGCAATTGTACTGAGTCGCATAAAAGAGAAATGCAAACACCTAAAAATTGTATTTAACTACAGTATGTGTAAATGTACTTCCATCTGAAATCACAGATTTTCCATCCGTAAACAAATTAAACTGTTTCAAGTGATTCAAGTGGTGTTACTTCAGTTAAAGACTACATAGATCTGAGTTCCTCTGGGGCAAATTGATCACTCAGTCAAAACCTTCTCCAGGGCACTTCTCTGATTTAATTTTTTAAGCATCCTCATCAATTATAAATTGTCATCAGACTTCTGAGCTAGCCTCCCACCATCCTCCTGTTGTTATCTGTATGAGAAAATAATGTTTTCATTAATTCTACAAAATATTCTTGTGAATAGATTATACGAAGAAAAGAAAACCGTGCACCACCTTTGAAAACAGTTAACTGTATTACCCTCTTAGCCTATTGATCGTCCCATCAAAGCTTAGCCATTGAATTAACACCATTAATCACATTTTAGCTTTTTGGAAAAGTCTCATTTTAAATTCCATTAATGAATAAATAAGTAATGCCTTTTTCCAAAAGCTCTATCCGTTGTCCTGTTTCTCCTCAGCTACACATAACTTACTTTTTTTGTATGTCACTAGCTTTAAGATGCAGAAGTAGATCAGATTTGCATATTCTTTGAATATAGGCCAAAGTGAGCCTTTGTAAGGCACAGACTGAAAAAGTCACCCCGTTATCCTTCATCATGACTTTCTGCTATTTTTTTTATTGGTTGAAGGAAAACCAGTTGTAGACTGTAAGAAACTACACTTAGACATATTTTTTTCAAGAATATGATTTTTAATTGTGAGCAATTATTTTGGCAAACTGCGTCTTACACTATATTAATGATGTTTATCTCACTTTTGTTAGCAATGTTCACTATAGCAACCAGAAACTGACTCCCAACAGAACACAACCACAAACTCACACTCACAGTTAGAAATGCATGTGGGGTAAAAAAACATGATGCTGTTTGTTTATTTAGAATGTGTAATATGTTTACTGTGTATCAACATCATGTCCCAATCAAGAGCTCCCTCTCAAATCTCAGATCATACCAGCTTAATGGTTGATGACTCTAATAATGAGTTAATTGTTGTAAACAGTATTTTTAATAAAATGTGAAGATTTGTTCTCACTTTACCAAAAGTTACTTGTTATATCAAAGGAAGTAATTAGACAATAGACAAATCGGGTATGATTTTGTACAACACATGCCTACATTCATAAAATCAAATTCAAATTGGGACATCACTTAATGATGATTATTGACTATATTAACAATGTTTCATTTTTACAAGCCGTGACAGCAGCGATTATTTTAGTATTTTGGTTTATTTGTCTGTTGTTAAAGAGATGTTCATGAGTAAGAAAGATAACGTTGTAGGAAATATTGCCCTAATATGTTGTCATCAAAGTAAGGGGACACTATTCATGATGACACCCCTAAATGCCAGTCTGATATATCAGAGACCCCCCAGGCAGAACAGGATAATGGGCATTTGTTTTGGGCATCTCTCCCCCTCTCTTTATGGCCCTCTCTCTCTGTGCCTGAGCCCAGCCATGATCTCCTCCTCCCTGCTCTTCTCTTGATCCTTTGACCCTTGGAAGTGGAAATGGAACTCATTAAAGACTGAAGAAAATGACTCAAGGTCGTTAATAAAGAACTGTGTAAGACTAATTTATGAATCACAAACAGACACTGTCAAAAGCCTTTCTCTCCATTTCCTGATTGAGAGATACGTTTAACTGCCCTCAAGAAAACCCCCTCGCACAGAAACCCATGACACTTTTATGACCCTGCATTCCTTCCCACAGGAAGCAACTTACAAGACTCATTTTTATTATGTTCTTAAAGACAACTATTAAAGGAAGTGTAAACTGTTATAATCAGGGTTCTAAATTAACACCCACCAACCCGCGTAAAAATTTTGGCGAGTGTTAATAACTTACTAGCCAGTTTGGCCGGTGATGTAGAATATGAGGCATTACATGCATGATACAAGGCACTGTTCTCGGCCATTTATCCCTATTGCAGTACTTCCTACATTTCCCATGAATGATGTGCAGTAATGCTACGTGATGACGTTTGGTTGGGCGCAGTTTGCAGTGAAACCAGCGTGAGAGACCATGGAAACGAACGGAGCGTCCAACGGAAAACACAAGGAAGAAGAAGAACGAAAGGAGCCGAAGCAGGAAAATAGACTGAAAGAGGGGAGAGTTAGCTAACGTCAGTGAAGTAAAGTCAGAAGTTCAGATTAAACTAAATTACTATAGAGGAGGGAGTTAGCTAACGTTAGAAAAGTAAAGTCAAAAATTCAGATTAAACTAAATGAAGCAGAAAGCACCAAGCTCCTCCTTTACAAAGCATTTATAGCACAATAAAGTCATTGAGTTGTTGTGATTGGTTCAGAATGTTGCTAAGGCAGTTCCTGTTTCCTGGTTCTCTCATTTGTTCACGAGTTGAATCCTCCGCCCCCTGGTCACACGGTTCCTCCAATGAACCACCAGCTCCTGTAGAAAGAACACTCCCTACTCTGACCCCCTTCATTTTATTGCACCTAGTTATAAACTGTAGCTTATCTGCAACACCCTAAGTCATTTTTATTTAACTTCGATACATACACAACGCTTCAATTATTTTGGGACAAAAATCAACACTCTAACGTTAGTAAAGTAAAGTCCCCAAAGCAATTTCAGTCAAAAGCAACTAGACTTTGTTTGTTTGTTTAGGAAGATGTTTCACTTCTTATCCAAGAGGCTTCATCAGTTCATGTACGCAACTGACCAGGCTGGGACTGGTCCAACTAACTGGTGTGGAGATCCAGGTATTTAACCTTTCAAAAGGCTGACGATGTCACTGGAACCCTTTGTGCTCCAAGCGCCAACGACCGTTGTTAGAGTGACAGTTGTTGGTGGGTAGCTGGTTCTCGACTTCGTTAGAGCACTAACGAGACTAACCAGATAGTTGGACTAGTCCCAGCCTTGTCAGATGCGTACATGAACTGATGAAGCCTCTTGGATGAGAGGTGAAACGTCTTCCTAGACAAATAACCAAGTCCAGTTGCTTTTAGATTAAATTGCTTTGGGGATATTGATGACCTGGACAAATGGTAACATTCACAGGCTCAAAAATTAAGATTAAATTGAATGACCAAAGAGGAGCTAGCTTACATTAGTTAAGTTGAAGTTGAAGTTAAGATAAACTAAATGCGGCGGTGGTCTGGACAGACTCCTGGGGGCGAGAAGAGGAAAGAGGCAGGCAATGTGTCACGGACCAGACAGATGAGGACCACAAGTGCGTCACGTTTTAAGAGTTTTATTGAGGGTTCCAGAGAGGGAAAGGGAGTGCGATGTCGTGAGCCTGTGTGTGTGTGTTCCCCAGAGACGTCTCGTGCAGGTGGTGGTGGAGCGTCCAAGCTGGCCTGCAGAGGAGCTGGAATTCCGGGGCAGAAGGTCATACAGTTCCAGAGGAGAAGGCAGGTCGGGTTTTCCAGGGCAGACGATCAGGCAGGTTCAGGGGCGAAGACAGGTCGGGTTTACCAGGGCAGAAGATCAGGCAGGTTCAGGGGCGAAGGCAGGTCGGGTTTTCCAGGGCAGACGATCAGGCAGGTTCAGGGGCGAAGACAGGTCGGGTTTACCAGGGCAGAAGATCAGGCAGGTTCAGGGGCGAAGGCAGGTCGGGTTTTCCGGGGCAGAAGATCAGGCAGGTTTACAGGCAGGTCCGGGTTGTACAGGAGTCAGGGAGTAAAGCCAGTGAAGCACGATACAGAAGCAACTTTGCAGACGGTCTGACAAGGCCGAGCTGAAAAGCAGGACTCTTTATGCTGGAGGTGGTGAGTGGGAAATGCACTGCAGCTGGCAGGTAAACGGGAGCAGAGCAGAGACAGGTGAAGCTGATGAGTACAATTAGTGCCAGGCAGAGAGAGAGAGCTCATGACAGAAGGTAACATGTTGGGGGCCCCTTGGGCGGCCACGCCGGACAGAGGGTTGGTCAGGATGCTGACGATGGAACTCAGAGATGAGAGTCCGATCCACAATCCGTCTGGCAGGCACCCAGGTCCTCTCCTCTGGGCCGTAACCTGCCCAGTCCACCAGGTACTGAATTCCTCTGCCCCGTCGCCTGGACCGAAGCAGTCGCCGGACGGAGTAGACCAGACCTCCGTCTACGAGACGCGGAGGAGGAGGAGGGGGTGCAGCCAGAACCAGCGGGCTCTCGTGAACTGGCTTTATCTTGGAGACATGAAATGTGGGGTGCACTCTCATGGACCTGGGTAGTTGGAGCCGGACAGCAGTTGCACTGATGATCCTCTGGATGGGGAATGGACCAAGGAACCGTGGAGCCAGCTTTCATGACTCAACTCTGAGTGGCAGGTCTTTGGCCGACAACCACACCTTCTGGCCCACCTGGTAAGTCGGTGCCGGAGTCCTCCGACGGTTGGCCCCGATGGCGTAGCTGGTGGCAGATCTGAGGAGTGTGGCGCGGGCCTGAGACCAGGTACGGCGACATTGTCGAGCATAGGCCAGGGCTGATGGACAGGTGACCTCCCCCTCCTGGCTGGCGAAGAGAGGAGGTTGGTAGCCATACACACACTGGAAGGGTGACATGCCAGTTGCAGAGCAGGTGAGAGAGTTGTGTGCATACTCCACCCATGTCAGTTGTTTTGCCCAGGCCCGGGGATTGGAAGATGCCACGCAACGGAGTGCCTTCTCTAGCTCCTGGTTTACTCGCTCCGACTGGCCATTGGACTGGGGGTGAAATCCAGAGGATAAACTGACTGTGGCCCCCAGCAGATGGCAGAACTCCTTCCAGAAGGTGGAAGCGAACTGTGGGCCCCGGTCCGAGACGACATCCCCTGGCAACCCGTGTATCCGGAAGGCGTGGTCTAGGACCACCTGGGCGGTCTCCTTGGCAGATGGCAGCTTCCGAAGGGGGACGAAGTGTGCCATCTTGCTAAAACGATCCACTATGGTGAGGATGACAGTCATGCCGTCAGATGGGGGTAGGCCAGTAACAAAGTCCAGAGAGACATGCGACCAAGGTCGTGAGGGCACAGGTAGTGGCTGGAGTAGGCCAGCTGGGGGCTGGTTGGAAGACTTGTTCTGGTTACAGGTGGGACAGGCACGAACAAACTCTCGAACGTCCTTCTTTAGAGACGGCCACCAGAACCGCTGGGTGAGTAGATGGCAGGTCCGAGTGGATCCAGGGTGGCAAGCAAGACGGGAGTTGTGTCCCCACTGTAGGACCTGGGATCTCAACTCTTCGGGGACAAAGAGACGGTCTGCAGGACATGAACTGGGTCCAGGGTGGTTGCGGAGAGCCTCCTGTACTTGCTGTTCAACATCCCAGGTTAGGGCAGCAACAACACAGGGACCAGGCAGGATGGGCACGGATTCCTTGGTGTGCATATCGTCTCTCTGAAACTGACGGGACAGGGCGTCAGGCTTGGTATTGCGTGACCCAGGACGGTAAGACAGTGTAAAGTCGAAGCGGGTGAAGAACAGAGCCCAGCGGGACTGTCTGGGGTTCAGCCGTTTGGCGGAGCGGATGAACTCAAGATTCTCATGGTCGGTCCAGACCAGGAATGGAACTATTGAGCCCTCCAGCCAGTGGCGCCACTCCTCCAGAGCGAGCTTGACCGCCAGCAGCTCCTGGTTGCCGATGTCGTAATTTTGTTCAGATGGCGAAAGTCGACGAGAGAAGAATGCACAGGGGTGGAGTTTGCCATCCTCTGCCGCTCATTGAGAGAGCACAGCGCCAACGCCGACATCAGAGGCATCCACCTCTACAATGAACTGCCGATCTGGGTCAGGCATCTGAAGGATGGGGGCAGAAGTGAAGCGTGACTTTAGGATACTGAAGGCGTCGTCGGCTGCCGAGGTCCAGAAGAATGGCACTTTGGGACTAGTCAGGGCGGTGAGAGGGGAGGCAACGGTGCTGTAGTTTCGGATGAACTTGCGGTAGAAATTGGCAAACCCGAGGAACTGCTGAAGCTTCTTCCTGTTTTCTGGTAAAGGCCATGAAGTCACAGCAGAGACCTTGGCTGGATCCATTTGGATGCTCCCCTCTGCCACAATGTATCCCAGGAAGGCCACAGACCGAGCATGGAATTCACACTTCTCTGCCTTGACATATAGGGAGTTCTCCAGGAGGCGATTGAGGACTAGCTGGACATGGCGGGTGTGTTCGGACAGGGTACGGGAGAAGATAAAGATGTCGTCCAGGTACACAAAGACGAACTTGTTCAGCATGTCCCGTAAGACATCATTGATCAGAGTCTGGAACACTGCTGGGGCGTTGGAGAGACCGAATGGCATCACCAGGTACTCGTAATGGCCAGTGGGGGTGTTAAATGCCGTCTTCCACTCATCTCCCTCCCTTATCCGCACGAGGTGGTAAGCATTCCTCAGGTCAAGCTTGGTGAAGACCGTGGCTCGCTGGAGCAACTCAAAGGCAGAGGTGAGCAGGGGAAGAGGATACCGGTTCTTGATGGTGATGTCGTTTAAGCCCCGGTAGTCGATGCAGGGACGGAGGGACCCATCTTTCTTCCCCACAAAGAAGAAGCCAGCACCAGCAGGGGAAGAAGACGGACGGATGATTCCGGCCGCCAGGGAGTTGTTGATGTAGTCCTCCATGGCTCTTCTTTCGGGGGCAAAAAGAGAGTAGAGGCCACCTTTGGGTGGAGCGGTTCCTGGACGGAGGTCTATGGCACAGTCGTAGGGCCGATGTGGGGGCAGAGAAGTGGCCTTGGCCTTGTTGAATACCTCCCGGAGTCCGTGATAGCATGTGGGGACGTTAGAGAGGTCAGGGACAAAAACCACAAACAAGTAGCGAGAGCCAATCCGGGGGAAACAGTTTACCAAGGGAAAGATAACAACGGTCCGGCGCTGCATGCCTGTCAGCTCAGGTACTCAGGTACTCCATCAGGTGATAAGTGTAACACAATGATTTTCAACCAGTGTGCCGCAGCACACTAGTGCGCCGTGAGAGATCATCAGGTGTGCCGTGGGAAATTATCAATAAATGGTCTATTTTCAAACTTCATTTATATATAAACTATAAGGCGCATCTGTCCCTTTAAGAAATGGAACACGATCGCGCCATCTTGGATTCGCTCAGAGGCTTAGTAAACAAAGTTATAGTTAGAGTTAGTGCTGCAGCTGCGCACCAAGTGACAGTGTCAATTTGGGATCACAGCAAGACAAGCAAGTGACAGTGATTGAGATGTTTTTGAGAAGGGAAAATGCAAATGCCGAACAGGGCCCTGGACACAATTATGAAACAGATGAAGGCCCTAATATGAGTGGTGGACAAAAGAAAAACAAAAGACTGTGAGCTCAAGGCAATACAGCTAAAGCTATCTTTCATTTGGATTCACTTTCACCGGGGATGCAACGGCACAGACTCCGCTGTGCTTGGTGTGTGGTGAGAAGCTGTCCAATAGCGCCATGGTGCCAAGCATGCTTAAACGCCATCTCCAAACGAAACACCCTTCCGTTCAAAATAGCCGACAAACTATTTTGTACGCTTACGTACAAACAATGAGAAAGAGGCAAATTTTTTGAGAAAAAACCACAAAGGTAAACGAGAGAGCCCTCAAAGCTAGCTACCTTGTGTCATTTTGTGTCATTGTAAATGTAAAAAATGTGCCACGGCTCATAAAAGGTTGAAAATCACTGGTGTAACAGGCTGCAGCTGGGGGGAAACATGCCTACCGGACCTGGACAAAACACAAGAGGGAGACACATGCAGGGAAAGACAGAGGGAGACAAACTCACACAAAATGGGAGAGAGGAGGGTACTGACAGAACCGACTCTTGACATAGATAGAAAGAAAGAAAGACAGATAGATAGATAGAAAGATCCCAAGCTTAAAATTAAATTTTTGCACTTTCTGTGTGTATTTTGTTGTATGTATTGTAGATAGATGGATAGATAGATACAATTATAGATATACATGGATAGATAGACATAGATATAGATCAGGGGTGGGGAACCCATGCTCCTGGAGGGACACTGTCCTGCATGTTTTAGGTTTCTCTCTGCTCTAACACACCCAGGGGGCTTAAAGCCTGTGCCCCCCAGCTGTGTGGAGTAATGAGTCAAATCTTCAGCCTGAGCCTGCACCTCCAGAGGGTCCCTGTGAAGAACTTCTTCAACTCAGTGGGATCTAAAAGCAACTGGTGAAGTGGGCTGCCTGACCAGGAGTGAAGAAGGTCTCCCTGGACATTCGGCTCCAGGACCGGAATTAAACTCACCTCCCTGTTGGGGTTCTGTGTCCTGGGGTGACGGATCCCCAGCACAAACTACGACACGATGGCCATGTGCGAGTCCTGTCTCCCCACCCTCTCAAAATTGAGGGACAACGTATCTGGCCTGAAGGCTGATCTCAGGCAAAGCTCGTCGCCCATCTTAGGGCTTCTGGCTCTGGCGACCGGACCATGACAGCCGCCGACAACACAACCCTGCTGTGGACTGGCTCCATCGCCACCGGATCACCATGTCCCGCTGGCACCACCAAGGAGCCAAGCCCAAGTCTTCGGCACCCCTCACCTACTACCTTCGCCCCACGGAGTGGCAGTGCTCCATCAGGGAGCACTCAAGCCGAGTGAACCCTGGTCAGTGGTGAACAGGGGCACTGGGGCTTGTCTATCTCTCCCTCCTCCCCCTCCGGATCTAGCACTGAATAAGGGCCTACTCACACTGTCCTTCTGGCCGGGGCCAAAACCGTTTTTTCAGCTAAAGCCTAGTACCTTTAAGAAGTGTGAGTGCACCCGCTCCGCGCACAACTGCGTCCACGGCCCGCTTGAAAGAGGTGGGCTTTAGTGGAGCCGTTTGCACATGTACGAGCACGAGCGTGCGCACGTGTGCGAGCACGAGCACGAGCCCTACGGTAGCGTTATGTCCGCCTGTTAGGACATGTAAATAGAAGGACGGACCATGCACGGACATTTAACAACAACAACAATGGCGGTGAAAGGTTCATGTTGGTGTGATGCGGAGGTGGAGTGTCTACTGCAGATTTGGTCGAATGAAAATATTCAAAAACAGTCGACAAGACGCACAAAAACTCCGAGGTCTGTAGAAAGATTTGTAAACAAAGCCACACACACGTGATCAATGCGTGTGACGTGTTACGGCGTGATGGCGTATGGACAGCAAGAAGCATTGGCCGGCCCTGGCAGTGTGAGTACAAACGGGGCTGGGGCGCGGGGGGGAGAGGGAGGGGGGACAAGTACCCTAAAGCCCGGGTCGCGGTCTGGAAGGACAGTGTGAGTACGCTCTAACTGGTATGAAGTCCTAAGCCTGCAGGATTTCCCTCCGCTGGGTGTGTCCCTGTGAACCTGAGGGCTGTGTTGTCTGGAGCCTGGTGCTCCTGGTATGGTCTCTTATTGCACAGTGGTCTCAGGGGAGGGGCCGGACTAAGAATGGTTCACAAAGACTCAGAAGAACGACCTTCTAATAGCTTCAGACAAAGGGCTTGTCTCTGTACTTGTTTTACTAGATCTAAGTGTTGCCTTGGACACTATTGACCATTACATCCTGCTACAGAGACTGGAGCATCTAATTGGCATTAAAGGAATCGCATTAAGATGGTTTAAGTCGTATTTATCAGATAGATCTCAGTTTGTACATGTTAATGACAAATCCTCCTTGAACACAGAAGTCAGTCATGGTATCCCACAGGGTTCTGTCCTTGGACCGATTCTATTCACTTTATATATATGCTTCCGTTAGGAAATATAAGTAAACACTCAATTTTCATTGTTATGCTGACGATACACAATTATATTTGTTGATCAAACCAGAAGAAACCGATCAGTTAGATAAACTTCAAATGTGCATTATGGAAATAAAAAGCTGGGTGACCTGCAATTTTCTGATGTTAAACTCTATTTTCTGATGTATGAACTATAGTTATTGTACTTGGCCCCAAAGGCCTCTGAAACTCAATATCTAAAGATATTGTTACTCTGGATGATGTTTTGTCCTCCAGCACCACAGTAAGTAATCTGGGTTTTGTTTTTGATCAGGATATGTCCTTCGATTCTCACATGAAACTAACGACAAGGGCTTCATATTTAAACCTGCGTAATATTGCGAAAATTAGGAACATTGTGTCTCAGAAAGATGCAGAAAAACTAGTCCATGCATTTGTTACTTCTAGGCGGGACTATTGCAACTCATTATTATCAGGCTGCTCCAATAAGTCTGTTAAGAGTCTCCAGTTGGTCCAAAATGCTGCACCTCGTGTACTAACTAAAACAAATCGAAGAATATATTTCTCCTGCATAAGCTTATTTGCACTGTCTACCTGTAAAATCTAGAATAGATTTTAAAATCATTCTCCTTACCTACAAAGCTCATATTGGTCAGGCTCCGTCGTATCTTTTTTTAGCTACTTTTCGTTCCTAGAGTCTCCAAAAGTAAAATGGGAGGCAGAGCCTTCAGCTACCAAGCTCCTCTCCTATGGGACCGACTCCCAAGTGTTTTTCAGGAGGCAGACACTGTCCCCATATTCAAGAGTAAACTTTCGTCTTTGATAAAGCTTACAGCTAGGGCTTACGAGCCCTCAGCTATGTTGTTATTTTTAAGCTGATTTTGTTCTGCTTAATGATGCTGCTATAGGCCTAGTCTGCTGAGGGGTAATCCTGTTGCTGATACCCTAAGCTTTTATCTTGTCTGTCATCATTCATGTCTCATTGTATTGGAGGGAACTGGACACCCTGATGACCATGGCAGAGAGAAGGATGCTCTACAGGCTCTGGTCTCCCACCCTCGCTACAACACACTGGCCCAGCAGAGGAGCACCTTCAGCAAAAGACTCCTCGCACCCAGATGCACCACATAGCGCCACAGGAAATCTTTCCTGCCTGTGGCCATTAAACTATACAACACATCCCTAGGAGAGTCCGTTACCTCCTCAACCACAGACAATATTTGATCTTGTATATATTTCACTACTGTAAATATTAATTTCTGTAAATTTAAATTTGAGTTTTTTCTAATATATGTTTAGTCTGTATAATTTCTTTAATTTTCCACCGGAAAAAAATTGGCTAGTGGAAATTCTGATTGGCTGATAATCAAAAATGTTAATTTAGAACCCTGGTTATAATGTGTATTTTATTAATCTGTAAAGGAATTTGTGTTGTTTAAAACAACTCTATTTCTCTATCATAACATCTATTTCAACTTTATCTTTATATGCAACTTCCTGCCTGGCTTCATTCCAACAAAGTTTAGTGTTTTATTTGATTAATAACATTGTATTAGTCAGTCAATCGTCGTTTTAAGTTAGTACTTGTGTTTTTAAAACAAGCTTATTTTAATTTAGCCAGATAAATTAAGCTTTAATCAACAGCGTGAAGTTACCCTTTAAGTTTAGATTAAGTCCAGTGTTCGCCTGTAGCTTGAAAAGCAACTGACTCTCTCATTCACCTAACTCAATCTGCAATCTCCTTTTCAGCTTAATGGCTGAAGATTTCAGGGTTAACGACAAAGTAACCATTGACGGTGAATATCAGTTGCCACGATAAAGCGTCCCCTCTTTAGATACTGTCCAGTGCCGCCAGGTGGACCGCGCCCTGCTGCCTGTTGGCCCTGATGACTGGTCTTGACCCACCTCAGCCAGCCCTCGCCCTGGAAAAGCCTGGTACTCTCCTCGACTGGCTGGAAGCTTTCCTGGAGCTGAGACATCTTCTTCCACTTGGACTTCCCTCTTCACGGCTGAATGTCTGGTGAGGTGACTGAGTTGGTATATTTGAATGCGTAGATCCGGTGATCACTGGCCATTTGATATTAAACTTTACTTTCCATAAAGGTATGATTAGAAATTGCATTTCCATATCATAGCTTTTACCATGCCCATTCATTTTCTGTGTTATTCTCATGTGTGTCATTTCATGTTATAACCTATTATGTTTATATAAATACCTTTATAATTTTGTAGTAAACCCCCCATTTTCGGATTGAGATTGATACAATTAATTGATGCTGCTCCACCCTTTTAACATTGGTGCCGGGAAAAAAGCAACAGGTTACTGAGGTAGTCTATTCAAGGTAGTCTGGCCCAGCTGATAAGCTTTTTATGGCAAACATATTGGCAAACAGCCACCTGCAGACACAGAGCAACATAAGCATTCATTTTAAGTTGTATTTCAGTCAAATATTCATTCTTCATTTGTTTTGGTCTCTACCAACTCCTGCCTGATGCAGAGTAGGTAGCTTACTATGGGGTTTTCACTAAAAACCAAATCAATGATTCAAAATATCAGTTGAGCTGAGAGGGACTAAATCAAAGCACTTGTGACTGGAGACCGCTGTTTGCTTCCTGCATCTTGCAGACTGACATGATTCTTTTTTCTTAACCACGACTACAACCTTTTTCTAACCCTTACCCAGCACTTCAGTGATACTCAACTTGCTTTGCCTGGGGCCACTTTTGCTGAATCTAAGGAGGCTCGGGGCTAGTTAAAAAACAAACATGAAAGGAATAGTTGTGATTTTTTTGGAAGTGGGGTTGTATAAGGTACTTATCTACAGTAAATGGCTTTCAGCATGCCCCCTGCTGTGGAGGCTCAATTAGACTTGCTGCTCTCAGATATAATCATGGCGTGTGCATCTATTAGGGCGCACTCACACTGTCCATTTGTACCGTGCCCCGGGCTTTACCGCAGTTGCAAACTAGACTTTAGACGCAAACTGGCATGGGCACGGTACGAATGGAGAGTGTGCCCTTAGAATGCCCTCTGTTCCCCCAAGAGTTGAGCAGAATAATAGCCCTATTTTTTGAGAAGTTTACGGGGTGGCACGGTGGTTTGGTGGTTAGCACGGTCACCTCACAGCAAGCAAACCAGGGTTCCTGGTTAGAATCTGGGATGGGGCCCTTCTGTGTGGTGTATGCATGTTCTCCCCTTGTCTGAGTGGGTTTTCTCTGGGTTCTTCGGCTTCCTCCCACAGTCCAAAGACATGCAGGTGTTGACTCTAAATTGCCCGTAGGTGTGAATGGTTGTTTGTCTCGATGTGCCCTGCGATACACTGGCGTTCTGTCCAGGGTGCACCCCGCCTCACGCCCAGTGTCCGCTGAGATTGGCTCCAGCCCGCTGCAACCCTGTTGAGGATGATGGATGGATGATAGGTTTACTGCTCTTTAATGTAATTATCAACAGCTCTTATAATACCAGCAATAGCTTTCAATAGCATATCTCCTATAGCTTTAGCTTGACTAAACACACAAGCTTCACTAGAAACGTCAATAATCATTCAGAAGAAAACTGTATGCATCACTGGCAACAGCATATGTTCAAACAGAAAACGGCCCGACATGTTTATAAACTTAAGATAGTTAGGTGGTGTTCACGGTGATAAAAAGATGCTTTTAAACAGCTATTTAGTTCGTTTATTTCTTGCCCCCTTGGGGAAATTCTTTTCACAGTCATTCACACGTATTCATCGTCAATTTTTCTCAGCCTTTTCTGACGGACACATTTGTGGCACATGAAACTATAAAACACATACATATTTCAGAAACAGGCATTTGACACAAATTACATCAGGCATTTAAGACACTTGACATAGGAGATGTGAAAAAAACAACAATATAACAGTTAAATAACATCTAAATAATGTTCCTCTGGATGCACACATACAGGGACATAAACAGTAAAACTTCGTGCTGTACTTCTCTCCCATAAAAACTATTAGAATCTACCGGCTGAGTCCTCGACATTTTGCTTAAATGTACGCTATATGTAGAATATCTTCTCAGCCTTACCTCGGTGTCAGACAGGCTTTCCCTTTTTCCCCTCTGTCTCTTTCTGCAGAAGTTCTTCTCCTGTATACTCTGGCTCATAAAAGAATTGTCTCATCTCCACACTCCACAGCATTTTGTCATCACTGTCTTAATCACTTAATTTTATTTTCTTGTATATTTGGTCTCTTTCATAAACTGCTTAAAGGTCTGACCCAAACAGCTGTAAATGTAGGAACATAACATTTCTACAGTAGCGCAAATGAAATGACATGGGCTGTCTGACAGCAAAATAAAGCTGTGAAAATATTCTAAATATAGCACACACTGATATGTTCTTTTGAGTAGCTTTGAAGTAGTTAATAAAACCTTAACACCATGGTGGCAAATCAGCTAACAATGTTATGGATAATTTTTTTATTGTAAATGTGTAACATTTTTGGGCGGCGGTTTGACAGAGCCTTCCTGCTGTTAAGAGTGACCACAATAGCTTTGTAAAGTTCACCAAAGTTTTTCAATGTCTGTCTAAATATTTAAAAGCACATACGCAGCTTTGGAATGACCAGCTTCCGTAGTAGCTTAAAGAGGACCTTATGCTTTTCTGTCTTTTCTGACCTACAAATGTAGTTAGTAGGGATGAGCGAGTACAGCATTATCTGTATCCGTTTACCATATGAATTATAGGTATCCATACTCAGAGTGGGCAGGGCCTAATCCGGAAGTTGGCAGAATTTAACCCGGAAGTGGGTCGAGTTGTCTTGAAACGGCCAGAGCTTTAACCAGTGTGTTGTTTTAAGCATTAAATTGATATGGGTTAATCAGAAATAGTTCTATTTATTGCTGATTAGAAAACTATTTACAGGACAGCATCAGCATTGAGCTTCAGATCAATGGTTCTGATCACAACAGCAAACAAACTATTAACACAAGTTTACAACAATGAATACAACACATGAAAGTCATAAACAAGAGTTTTCATACTCAACATAACTTTCTTTTTTTAACTTTTATTTTTTTATGATCAGTGGGATTTTTAATCGCGTGTGTGTTTGTGTGTTGACAGCTGACGGTTTAAAAAACAAGGAAGGGAGAGGGAGTGTGTGTTTATGCAGCTAATATTTATTCCACTACTACCTTTATTTTTTTATGGAATACAGCAAGAAAGTGTCAGACACAAATCTCCAACAGGCTGAGACGCAACCTGAGTCCCATTCTACCAAGCAGCACGTCTGACCCCACTCTGCTGTTACTAAGTGAGTACAAACCGAAGTTAAAACAAACCTGAAGCTGAAGAAACTTAAAAGTTAAAGGAAAAGACCGGTAAGTCTGAGTGAGGGAGACGTGTGAGTGTATGTGTGTGTGTGTGTGTGTGTAGCAGAGGGGGACACAGCAGCGGAGCGGTGCTGTGACAAACATATCGCAGATGCAGACACACTCCACTAATGATTTTTATTCAATCCGAGCACGAATATTCACGCCTATTACTCGTATCATACTGGTATTCTGCAAAAGTACCTTATCGTTTCAGCCGAGTATCCGGCTCATCTCTAGTAGTTATAGTGTTTTATAGTCATGTCAAATAATACCAAAGCATCAAATAATGAAGTACTTGCATTAAGATGCGAGTCCTGCAGACCGTCTGGGTTGGCTATGCTCAGCTCTGAACGTTAGGGTGTCTGTCACACTCTGGCCTAGAGTGAGGGTAGTCTGCCGGAAGGCTGACTGGAAAAGGGGTGGTTTAGCCTTAAAATGTTGACAAAAAAGGTCACAAGACAGAGTCCACTTTAAAGAAAAAATTAAATGTTTTATTGTCCTTTTACATTGTCCCTTGACAGCAGAGCTTCAACCAGAAGCAAAAAAAAAAAGATCACGGACTGACTAGGTAGTGTCAAACGCCTCGATGTAAAGGCCTAGCCCCTCCCATGGACCATACCATCTTTAATTGAAATCAATAAAGTCATCAATTAGTTATCAGTTATTTTCCAGACCCCAAATCACTGTCATATATACATACACTACATCTACCCACCCTTAAAGGCAGTCATCACCACATTACAAAAGGCCTCATTCCAGAGATGCCTGTACAAACCAATTTCTACCCCACAGTTAGTATGGTTGGGCACCATAAAAGACAGCCTGACACAAGGATCGGGTCCTTTGTCCCTACCCAGCACCAGGAAATACTATGGTGAGAAAACAACAATTAGTTAAACTCAGGATTACTTATTCTTAAATAATAATAAAATACTCAAAACAATACGTGTGTGTGTGTGTATGGAAAACTATAAAAAAACATAGCACAGGAAACTTACTGGGATGTTAACTGCAGTTCAGTTCAAAGCATGTAAACCTATTGTAGTTAACCCCAAAAATACAAATATTTCCGTGAAAATTAGCATAATAGGGCATCTTTAACAAGATATAAACGCTGTCTCTACACTGCTGAAAACTGAACCTAGTCCAAAAAAAAATGATATATCTTGCTTGCGAAGCCCTCATCCAATCCAAATTCTTGTCAGAGCCATTTCAGCTGCCAGAAAAGCAGCCAACATGTTTTCATGCTCTTTTCGAGCTTAACTAATTGACTTGAGATCTGTAAACAACACAAGCCGTCATATCTCACCACCAATTTGACTCCTGCTTGAATAAAACATCGGACCACACACAAACTTCCAGGTCCCTTTTTGTTTTTTGCATACTTCTCTGTACCCAAAGCAATTTTTTCAGTTCATGGTCCAATTTTGTAGTCAGTGGAGTGTGGCAGAAGCATGGACTAACAGCAACACAAGATTGTGGAATGCATAACAGGCTTTGTTACATTTCAGAGCTGTTTATACCAATCTGTGTGTTGTAGGAAACAGAGAGGAGGGCCTCCAGGCTCAAGGGATGGATGTTGGGAAATGGAGCGTGATGTTTGTTTTCTGGTTCCTTTAACCTTTTCCGCAATTCACCAGGCACAGCAATTAAAAGACGAACTGTTGTTTGACACAATAACCTTGCAAAATAGCAGTGTGAATGAGCAGTACTAAAAGACAAAGTATTAGCATATTTTTCATAAAAGATTGAAAAAAAGACATAGTAGGGCATGTAACACTTACATGAACGGTACATTGGACTTGTTTTGACTTCCTCTCCATTTTGAAACAAAATCTTCATATAAAATCATATCAGAGGCATTTTGTGCAGCATAAAGAGCTGACTTACACACTCAAACATTGAATTCCAGGCTTTTGTCTTTCTGTGTGATTTATTTGTTTTATCTTTTTTAAAGCTGCTTTAATCAATACTTGTGAGAGGGTCTGCCTGTAGTGAAAAAACCCACAGAGAATTATCACCAAATCTACCGTTCCATTTGTCTCTGCAGAGCTTTTTAGCCTCTTGTAGGTCGTTGTTTTGGTTTTTTGAGCTTACAAATGTCTCTCACCTTGTTAAAAGGCAGCCAGCTTTTTTTTCAGTTTAACATCTCTGATAAAGCAACTGTAGTGTGCACTACCTCCTCAGCAGCAAACAGCAGAAACACACTGTTAGAGACCAGCTGGGGAACGTAGTGGAGAATTTAGCAGATAGATATTTCTCTGAAGAGTTTTTATAAAGAGTTGGTTGAGATTAAAGCCAGAGCTAAAATGAGAGTGAATACTGATATTCATCAGATGGACAAAGACATGGCTTTTAGTCAATTGTTGGTGTCTGCTGAATATCATATACATTCATATCATCCATCCATAATCTTCAACCACTTGTAGGGCGCTGCACAGGAAAAATGAGAGTGTATTTTTTTTCAGAGTTACCATTACTTTCTTCTAAAAGAGTATTTTTTTTATTTCCAGTGGTCACTAGTATTGGAGGAAAAAATAAATTGGAGTATTATCAAGAACACGCCCATTAATGTTTCTTAGGTTTTGTTTCTGCCGCCATTTTCTATCCCAGCAGTGGAAGGTCAAAGTGGTCTGCAGTGGTGGACGGCGGTCAGCGAGTACTAAAATTGATTTTATTTAAGATAAAATGTCAGCACGATTTTTGTTTGTTTACTTTGTGAGTAACATTGCAGCTGGCGAGTTTGTGGGTCTCACACACTGCATAGCTGCCAATGTCAATACTAACGTTAGCTTCAGCACAAACTATAATGTTAGATGTGAATTTAAACCGAGCCTCACTATTGGTAGCTTAATTTATCACGTGTGTGTGTTTTACTGAGCTTAATTTTTACTGACCACTTTATCAAAGAAGGTTTACTCTGAATTTAGTTGTGCCCTCAGTTAGGAAGTGTGTTTTAATAATAAAAAAAGTAGTCTAGTAATCTAGTATATGCAGATGGTTTTCTCTGCTGTTGGGTTAGCACACACGTGTGTTTTTTGAGTTGAGTCGGGACGTTTTACCAAACTTTTCTCTGTTGACCGTTAGCGAGCACGTACTCTGAATTGAGGCATTTTACACTGACTGTTTTAATTGCTCATTAGCTAGTGTTTTTTTATGTGGACCTTTTTCACCTGCTGTTTAGTTAGCAAGCACATTTATTGTGTTCTGAATTGAGTCGTGAAACGCTCAGACATTTTTTTTTCAAAACATTAATTAATTTGTGAATCTTTTGTGATAGAGATGAGCAGTGAACTTTTGAATTACGTGATCTTCCGCTTTCTGAGCATATTTGAATGGTGCCTGTGTAACTGAAAGGGAACAAGCAGTGTGTGTGTATAATCACGTGTTGCACGGACAGATGCTAACTGAGCGTAGCGTCGATGCTACCGTGTGTAAACACCGACGCAGTGCTTCCACATGTTTTACAAAACATTATAATTTCTGAACCATTTATGATAGAAACGAGCAGTAAACTGTGTCTCAATTGCGAGATTCACTGTTTTCCGAGGGTCCTTGAATGGTCCCTATAAAAAGTTTAAGACCAGAGTGATTCGGACCTACGGGGCTGGTTTATAATATTACTGGCGGACTTAAACCTTAATTTGTTGTTGATATTACAGTCGCCCTGGCGTCTTACAGTACCGATGCAGGTCCGAGTCCCGGTGTTTGGCGGACCTGAGCTCTGGTCTGTAGACTGGGTTGGCTGCGCAGTTGGATCGGTGGGGCTTGTCTGCTCCCGTCCCAGCTTGGATTCAGCTCTTCAGGTGGCCGCAGTTCTGCACGTGGCTTGCCTCTGGCTGTTTTTTGTTGGTTTCACAAAAAAAAAAAGAGTTCTTACCGGTTCTGTGGGGCTGGTGTCACGAGTTCGATGCAATTTGCCGGCCGGACAAAAAGGCAAAGACAGCATGAGGGGTTTTACTATACTTATAAAAGCTAAAAACATAGCGTAGAAAACGTATAAAGTCGTGCGATAAAAATAGATTAATAAACGAAAATACTTTAACAAGAAAAAACAAAATATAAAGTAACGTTTCTTGCGAACTTTTGGATAACAAAGTTGAACAAAAGAAACTAAAGAAAACAAAACGCAGGAAGCAGAAGAGGGGGGGAAGAGGTAGATGAAGAGAGAGTGAGTGCAGGAAAAAAAAATGAGCAGAAGAGGAGTTGACACCTCTCTCTGTGTTCCTTTATCCCCCCGGGGAGCGAGAAGGGGGGTCTTGGCCTAACCCAACGCTCTGATTCTGAGCGAATTAGCTGCTTTATATTCCAGGATTCTAACAGGGTAGATTAATCTATCTCTGGTTGATTTTTCGTTATTAATCTTTCTGATATCCAATTCAACCAAAATCTTTAAGCAGGCAGTTTTAACAGATAAGCTTACTGAGTGAAGGGAAGTATTATTAAAACGCATAATATTTCAGGAATTAGACGGAGACTTGCACTTTTGAAACCACATAAACATAATCACAAACAAGATACAAATAATGCATACACAGTTACACATTTGAAATAATGTCTTTGAACAGACAGTTGCGAGGAAACAGCGTACTTTAACTGTTTTTCAAACTTTCCAAGTTCTGTTTCTTGTCCTTGTCACTGAACGTCCCTCTGTCTCCTGGGTGAGAGAGAGACCGACCCTTTAGTTCAAATTGCGGTCAGATTTGACGTTGATTTAGGATAAAAGGTCCTCCATCCTGGAGGAAATGTCCTGGAGTTCTGGGTTTTAATTACCCTAGGAGGGTTTGAGATTGTAAAACACCTTATCTCACATTGAATCAAGTATAAAAACGTCTTATCTCACACTCCCTTCCTGTGACGCTGAGCAGATAGTCAGACAGGGAATCCAAAGTGTATTCACAAAAGAGCACTTCCTATCAAGGTTCCTACAAAAACGTTGAAGATTTTTTTTTTTACTCGGTCATTTTTGTTTTTTGTGAGATATGGCATGCTCACCCAAAAGCAAGGTTTAAATGAGACTTTACACAGTAGCAGATATGATGTCAGATTTTCCTGAATCATATGATGCATAATACTTAGTACTACCTACGACAATATAAGCTCAAAATTATTAAAATATAACAGGCGACTATTAACAGGCGTTTTTTTAAGTCTATGTAGGCTTACTATTTTACCTGCTCTCCGGTTAGCAGTTGTTTTTTGGTGTGTGTATGTAAGACACAAGTGGAGACACTGGCAGTGAGGAACACTCATCCATTACACAGACACAAATCACTGTGGATTTTTCCGCAAGGCAATGAGTGGAATGGAATTATGCAAGGTGGTGAACTCAAATGAAACTGGCTCCCCAACCATTCTTTCAGTAGCAGCTCAGAGATGGGGTGTTCTGGTGTATGCTGGCAAGGCAGTACCGTAACGTTAGGTATGTGAATTGAAACGCTTATGCGCTGCAAGCAGCAGCTTGGCCCCAGTATCAGCGGTGCTGGGAAGCCTATTGTTTTCACAAGGATTTTTATGTATTTATTTATTTTTTATTTTTCCATCTGTAAAACTCGTACTGCAGCCTTCACAGGTTTTGGAGGTGAAACTTTGAACTTTGTTTCAGACCCCTGCACGGATGGCAGACATAAAAAATGACACATTTTCACCAGCAAGTGGCGCTATAATCAAGTTGAACGCGTTTTTGCATCACCCACATTGTACCTTGCACATTCTTTCATTCAGGCTTTCCCTGAACGTAAGTGAATCTCAGGATATAGGCCACGCCCATTTCCGCATAGACTTCGCAGGATTATTCTGATTATTATTATATAGTGTGCTTAGAATCCGTTATAGACAGGAATGTCATAAAAGTGTTACCACAGGTCTTATATATTTGATAAAACTGGGAACACCAATTTTACAGTTAATGTATGCACTGTAGGTTCAGCACACACATCATGTAACCACTCCAGTAATCAGTTATTAAATACATTATTTAGTTCGGAGCAAATTTGATTATAAAAGTCTTTTAGCCAACCATTTAGATGAATCCCAACACATACTCTGACAATTAATCCATTGGGATGCAATTCAACATCTCTGTCACCTCTACCCTTGTTTCTGGTCCAGCTTACAAGCACAATAAACAGTGAGTGCATAACAAGTAGTTAATTCTTAGATTGAGGGATGCCATTAATTCCGAGGGCCAATTGAGTACTTGTTTTTTCCAAATCTATTTTTAGAATGCAACGCATCTTCTTGCAGGAATAGTGATGCACAGCAATACAGCCTACTTATTGTTTCACAACCACACCTTTAAAAACTTGTTTCCTTACAAAAACGTAATTTAATCTCCATTTGCATTCGGCTAATGATCAGACCCCCTGTGGAGAATAGGCACAGAGGTCACAGGTGTCAGCAAGTTCTGATTTGCCAGAATGCTCAGTTGGACTTCCACCGCTCCAGTGGGTTTTTCTGAGGACGAATACATGGCTAACTGAAATAAGGTTTTAGCTCACACACATATACTTTCGAACCACTCCTCCCCAAAGAGGGCGTCCAGTGTCTCTGTGCTTGCGACTTTGCGGTCTTGAACGTCACTGCTTTCCCCCTCCATATCGTCTGGGCCTTGCACAGTAACTCCGTTATGAAGGTCACACATTTTCTCTCCGATGGTGAGGCGAAGAGTCGGTTCCAAAAAGGTGTCGGGTCAAGCACATAAGCACACAGCAGCACGACAAAAATGTAAGTTCTGGTGGCCGGCGGTTTTGGGGGTCCATCTAAGGTGGAAAATATATAATAATAATAACAGATGGAAAGTTGAGCAGTGGAACAATGATACCCTGATGAGAAATTACACCTTCTAGGTGGACCATGTTGCTGTCCCCATCCCCTGCCCTATGATCCACCCCTGCCCTGGCATACTGGCATAAATGTTCAGTTAACAACCCCACAAGATTAAAATCACTCACATCCCCGGTTTCGTCATTATTATTAGTTACTAGTTAGTTATTATTCTCCCTAACTTGCCTCTCCCCTCACCACATACCTTACCTTACAGTATGTCAAGTCACAAACACGGGCCAAACTCAATCCCTCAGATCAAATCATTGCACTGAACTGCACCAATAATAATTAAAAAAAATATATATTAGTTCACTGTTAAAGCCAAATGTAGACGCTGCACAGTTGGATGAGAGCAGAAACCAGAAAATTTCAAAATGTAGAATAGAATATAAAATAAATCCACACATATATTTTCCAAACGAGTCCTGTAAACTTGTTAGTAATTTTGTTTTTTGCTGTTTCCCAAACGCCCTGTGGTAATCAGGGCAGATCACTGCACAGCCCAAGAAGCATTTGATGGACTGTGACTTGCTTTGGACTAACATACAGCATCCAACAACGAAATGAGAGAGTACTCTATGTGCAGATATTTTTTCCTTTAAAATGGAACTAGGAGCGTTGTGTCTGTAATTATTGCTGTTTGTGCACTGTATCCTTCTCACATCAAAGTCAACACAAACTGATCCAATCAAAGCACTGCAGCTTCATTTTCTGGTACTATTTGAAAAATAAAATAATTGAGTTTTCTAAGACATTCTCTCAACTAGAATTTATCAGCTGAATTAAAGAATTAATGCAATAAAAAATACATAAGGTCAAGTTCTGATGGGAAAAGAGCCTAGTCTACCAAAACAACATATTCAAACAAAACAATTCTTACAATACCTTACAAAGTATGACCTATTTAACACCGTGAAACAGCGATCAGTAGGTGATGTAACAAAATACGCAACAAAAAAGGTGATGGTTAAGTTTAGGCACCAAAACGACTTGGTTAAGATTAGTAAAAAGGTTGTGGTTTGATTTAGTACTTCCTGGACAATGGTCCCCCAAGTAAAAGTCTTGGGTTTTGGGACCCATCCACCACCCTGACCCCCCTCCCTATGAGGATTTTGATGTTCTTATACTACGTCACCTGATTTCCTTCTTTGCTCCGGACGTAATGTCTACAGTAATAAATATGTGGATTATATACAAGTTACAGTGCACTATTCGGTATATGTAAAAAAAAAAAAACAAGAATGAGGACAGCCTGACCAAAAAGGGATGACACTGATTGCTTTTAGAAACCTGTATTTTTCAGATTATAATATGACTCTTCAGCCTTCTGCTGACTTGGTACAATCTGAAGTGCTCAGTGACATGGCCAATTTGCAAAGTCAGTAGACCAAGGAATTATTTTGGCCTTAATCTTTCACTAGGCCACGCCAAGCCTGTGTGAGAGAAATGGGCTTAAAAACTACACAATATTAAAGAAGGAAAGTGAGGGAAAGAGCAGAGTGTTTGACAGGGAAGTAATTACATCCAACACAAATGACACCAGTAATCAGTTTGTTGTTGAAGGATTTAAAACTGTCCATGTTCGAATTCAGTAACAACCCTTTGGCATTTTTAAACCATGATTTGCCGGTGTGAAAACAGGTGGTATCAGCAGTTCTGTGTGTGCAAGCGGAATTAGCAAAGGAATAGCAGTACAAGAGTCGGTTTACTTACTGTAGAGCTTCTGCACACATGTATAGGTTTCTGTACATTCAAAGCCCGCTTTCTTTTGCAGAAACAACAGCAACAGCGCGGCTACAGCCTTCAAACAACAAATGAATCATTCAGATGCATCAGAAAGTCTTTAGCTCTGAATCTCAGAGTCGGGGAGCTTAAATAATACAGTCTTGGATTTTCCAAGCACTGCCTGACCACTGAACACAGGCCTGTGACACTGCATCTGCTGTTTATCCAGATGAACATTCAAATATTAATAGCATTCCAAGTCTGACATGGTTACAGCAGCACGCCATAGAAGGATATAAGTCAGCAGGTTGTGAACATCTTGCTACCAGCACATGAAAATTAATTTCCAATGATGTGATGATGATTATAATGCCTCTGTGCAACAGAGCTAAGAATATGTTTGTTTTCATTTTGCATTGTTTTATATTAAATTGCTGTCATTTGGTGTAAATGGGTGGATGCACTGCTGAACTCCTCACGGTGTGTACGTAGCCTATATATGTGTTGTGCTGTAATGGCATTAAACATTTTCCTCTCATACTGACAGATCTATGCTGCAGATAATACAGCAGTCTCTCGAAAACATGTTGATTACAGGCATACTGTAAAAGCTGAAGCTCTTTTCTTCCTGCAAGGTCTTGAGTTCCACACATGTAGAAATACATGATTGAAAATGAAATTGTTTGCGTTCAACATACTATGACAAAGCCCCTCATCAAACCCTGTAATAATAGTTTAGTTTGATTGACTTTTTCCAAATCTGCATTGTGTGAAGACCCACCCTACTCTGCCTTTGATTGGCTAGTACTTTTTGCCAGAGCGTGCTTGGTAGATGATGGCACACTAATTAACAGGAACATTTAAAAAAGCCTGGTATAGTGCATAAAAATGAAGGGTTAGATAAATCAACGAATATTGTCCAATATAATGATTAAAAGAAAAAAAAAGAATACCAATAGTGGCCTCAAATCCATTATTGGTCAGTCTAAACAAATAAACAAGACTGGCTGTTGCTGCCGAGGGGCTGTTATTCAATCTCATTGAATTGATATTTCAATTCAGCTTGCTTGATTCATTGGTTGTTATCACACAACACTGAATATTCAACCATTAAATAGTAACAAGTGATTACATGTCAGGGAAACATAAATGTGACTTTTTTCTTGTTGAGGAGATTATATTGAACGTCTTGTGCATAAAGGCATGCTAAAAGCTTCAATATGTTGCTTACACAGTTTGGCATGCATGGGGAATTCAATCTTCATTTGGTGGAATACTTTGATTAACAGAACCACCAGTGTAAGATATGAAGTATCAACAATCTCGTTAGTTTTATGTCAGACAGCTCCATAAAAGAATATTGGAGCTCTGACAGTTTTGACAGAGAATAAATGCAGGTGCAGATTTTTATTCCACTATCTGGTGCTTTCTCAGACATTCCCTGAGCAGTTATTTTTTTAAAACTAGCCAATGCATGATCGGGGAGGGATCAATACAATCCCTCCATGGAGAACCATAAAAAGCTGGAGCTTGCAGGTGGATACTGAGGTTCAGCTGGGGTCCTAGATATATAGAAAGCAGCTACAGTGGCAGCAAATAAGACTGCAAGTTTACTAGCTTAATATTAAACAATTAGAGTATGATAGAGATTACTTTTGTTTTCTCTGTATAGTCTGTAAAGATTTACAACCATGCAAAACTTTATGGCTTTATGCTGTATTGTAAAGTCCTGTAAAAATCTGCTAATGGAGACAAATGGGATGATTAATGTCCTATTCCCCTTTTCTCTGGAAACCAGCATGCAGTCACGCATTTCCATAACTCATTCTGTTTTAGATGCGGTCTTCACAAGTACCTCAGCAGCCATCACTCATGAATGATTTAGAATTCATTCACATGAACAGGTGGACTGTAATTACTCCAAAGTTTAGCATGGACTGCAACATGGCGGGCACAGTGAGCCAGGCCAAGCTAAGCAGAAACAAATTTCTCAGTTTTGAATTGTAAGCTTTTTTCAATGTTCCTAATCCACCATAAAGCATGACAACCTGTATTTGCAGTGACATACTGTGTACAATTAACCATGTTGCTGTCAATTCACTTCAATTACATTAAATTGTTAGGGCTTTATTGGCATGAATGATTCAAGTTTCTGTCTATGTGACTGTAGTTCAGAATGTGACATTTAGGTGTGAATATCCATTCATCCATCATCTTCAACCACTCGTCCCTGACGGGGTCACGGGGGACTGAAGCCGATCTCAGTTGACATTGGGCGTGAGGTGGGGTACACCCTGGACAGGACGCCAGTCCATCACAGGGAACATAGAGACAGACAGAAGACCATACAGACTCATTCACACCTACAGGCAATTTCGAGTCATCAATTAACTGAGGCACCGAGAACCCACACCTCATGAACTGTGTAAGGGTTAATGCCCAACGAGATGTACTTTGTCAGGAATTAATGTTGGATGGGGAGGCCAGAAACGTCATACGTGAAGGTCCATGAATTCCTGATTATGGCATGGTCACTTGCCAAATAACATTTTTAAAATACCATTAATTTATATTTTCATCAGTTCAGCTCTGAAAAATCTAAAATCTAAATCTAAAGATTTTTCAAATAACAAAAGTTTCCCTGATGACACCTAAGGGTTTGACTGATACCTGGAACAATCATTTCCATCCTAAAAGGTTCTTATGCAACGTTGTTCACTGCTCCAGTAACCTTAAGCCCAGTTCAGACCAAAGATTCGCAATGCAATGAAACTGTTTTAGAACGTCGCAGGTGAAAGTTGCAGTGGTGTAAACTGACCCGTCTCGTTGTGAATCTAGCTGGCTGATGTTGTAGCCTGATATTCAACTTGTCGAATCACGGGCATCTGGGTTTAGAACGTAACACACGTCACCTGTTTCAACAGCCAATCAATACATCAGAGGCTCAACGAGCATGAGAGAGAGAGGAAAAAGATATGGAGAGAGTAGAACAGAAATGTCCAAACTTTTTGCAAAGAGGGCCAGATTTGATAAAGTGATGATGCCCGGGGGCCAGTAGTTCATTCTGATGTTTTTTTAACAACAGAGTCACATGCAAATGAGCACTATTATATCTTTATTTTTTAAATGGCAGTGTAACCAAATATAAGCCACTCAGGCAGAAGTGAACAACTCTAAAAACACAATTCTGCCTTTAATTCATATCTGGAGAGTCAGATAACATTGAACATTGAACTGTACGGAATACCTTAATTTTCCTTGAGTTTGATAAATATCTTTGCTTCATGACCATTTTAAACAAGAGTTATATGTAATGCAAAGTTGTCTGTTATCATTAAAGTTAAAAACAACTTATTTTTGCTCTTGTCTTTTACAAGATCTTTCAGAGAGTACACATCTACAGGTACACAACATCAACAGTTATAACCAAATCTTATTCAAGATGTTTAATAAAATAAAAAAAAGTGGCATAAGTCCAAGTGCATAAGTATGCTTTTGGCTTTTCACTGTTAATAGTGACAGATTTAAAACATTCAATTTCAGATTTCAGACACTTACTTGCTGTCACTAATGAGAGGGGTGATACTGAGATCTGGATTTCAGTAAGGAGGCCAGGTCTGGTTTGAGGGAACTCGTTGAAATGCGTAAAATGTCACGCAAGTGTCGGTCACTTAGTCTTGACCTCATTCGGTTCTTGTTTAAGTTCATGACAGAGAATGTTTGCTCACACAGATATGTGGAGCCAAATAAGCTCAGCATTTTCTTAGCAAATGTTCGCATTTCTGGAAACCTGCCTTTATCCAGCTGCCTGTAAAAGTCAACAAGAGTACGCTGCTGGTGTTTACCGCACTGCTCATCATCACACTGCAGCTCAATGAGCTCCAGCTGCAGCTGTGGAGGAGCATCGTCAGGGTCCACGGAGAAGGGAGAAGAGAAAAGCAACATGTCCTTTTCAATAGTAGCAAAATCCCGAAAGCGTCTGTTAAATTCCATAGAAAGAGATGCGATAGCTGTTGCATAACTCATCATTTGCGCACCGATGTTGTCCTGTGGGAAACTGTCCATGACCTCTTTGAAAGTTGGGAAGTGCGCAGTGCAGGGCTCTGTTTGGAACAATTGTCTTTGGAAAAGTTGCAGCTTGGTTCTAAAGGCCTTGATGTGAGCGTACAGCTGGCTCACCACTGCATCTTGTCCTTGCAGATTAACATTCAGCGCATTCAGATGCTTCGTTATGTCTACCAAAAAAGCCAAATCTGCCAGCCATACAGGATCGGACAGTTCTCCCATCGGTTGCATCTTTTCGCATAAAAAATGTCCAATTTCCTCTTTGAGAGAGAAAAATCGTTGCATTGCGGACCCCCGACTTAGCCACCTCACATCGTTTTAATATATTACGTCTCCATATTCAGCCTGAATGTCAAGCAAGAACTGCTGAAACTGTCGGTGGTGTAGAGCTTTAGAGCGAATAAAATTGATAGCCTTTACCACTGGTTTCATAACATGGTCAAATTGGAGATGTTTGGCACAGAGAGCCTGCTGGCGAATTATACAGTGAAGTTTAATAGCGTTACCTCCTTCTTCGCTGACTTTATTGCAGATCAGCGTGGACAATCCACTTCGCTCATCAGCCATGGCCGGCGCACCATCGGTAATGGTCCCAGAAACTTTACTCCATGGTAGTTTCAGATCATCAACAGCTTCACAAACAGAAACGAATAAATCTGTTCCTCTGGTTTGGCCTTTGAGGCTTTGGAGGTCAAGCAGCTCCTCTGTTACGTTCATGTTATCATCAACTCCTCTTAAAAAAATCAAGAGCTGTGCAGTGTCAGATACATCGGTGCTTTCATCACAGGCTAATGAGAAATAATCAAAAGCCACTCCCCTGTCCCCCAGTTGTCTCTGAATATCTGATGATATGTCCTCGACTCTCCGTGCCACGGTGTTACGTGCCAGGCAAACATTCATAAATTCTTCCTTCTTTTCGGGGCAAACGTTCTCCACCATTTTCAGGAAACATTCTTTGATAAATGTACCTTCAGTGAAAGGTTTGCCATGTTTAGCTATTAACAGGACCACTTCGTAGCTTGCTTTGGTGGTACTTTCCTTTGACTCACTGGCCCGCGTGAAAAATCGCTGTTGTGATGCCAGAGCAGTTTGCAGTTGTTTCACTTTTTCAGCGCCGGACTTGGACATGCCTAGAGTAGACGGAGAGAGAGAGGGTTGAGCGAACAATACAGTGAATAAGGAGAGGAAGCCAGAACAAAGCAGAGGATTGTGGAAATAAAGGGTATTTTCTCTGTTTCATCACAACTAAAAATGCAGCTGTAGCGAGAATCTTACTGTCTCTGTCCTCATTTATATTTTATAATGCTACAAATTATATCCAGCTACGAAGAAAAGCATGAAAAGTCGGAAGTTAGAACGGAAATACAGAGAATCGTTGCTATGTAGATGATACACCGTCTCACCTCATCTACTTGGTCTGAACTGGCAGGTTTCAGAACATTGCAGACCTGAGTAGATGCAAGTTTCAACTCGACTCGTTGTGAATCTTTGGTCTGTCTGAAAATACTATTTGATAGTATGTTTAACAACAAGACAAGCTAGCTGTCCACGCATGATATTATCTCGAAAGCAATATCAAGATTATCATAAGAATCTGAATCAGGTTTATTGCCAAGTAATTTGCATTACAAGGTGATCCATGAAAAACGCTACTATCCACTGCAGTCCGATGTATGTCATCTGTCAGTGTGTCCGTGTTGCGAAAACCCTTTGGGAACCGGTGTTTAAATCTTTGACCATTAACCACTACGTGTTGTGGTCTCTAGGAAGTTTTTAATCCATTGCAAGAGTATTTGTAGTCCAGAGAGGCGGTTAAGAAGAATGTTTACCGTGTTAAAATTTGAGGAGAAATCCATTAATAAAATATAGTGTCAGAATGAGACAAGTCCAAACTTTTAGTCACAGTATCCACTCGTGTTATGCAGCTATATTTATTGCTTTGCTTTTCAGACATGTGGACAAACTGAACATGCTCCAATTTGTCTGCAACCAAGTTGGAGGGCTAGTCACATGCCACACATTAATTATTAACATGTTAATGCAAGCCTTGGAATCTTGGAACATTAGCCTTTGTGTTTCTTTGATAAAGGTGATCCCTTCTCATTCATCCATTCACGCAGGAGACCCCAGTCTACTGAGTGACCATATCTTTTGTGTCCCGTGACACTGTAGTCATTTAATCCCACCCACAATCTCAACCTATCCTCAATGGAGTGGTTTTGTTGCCTAACGAAACATTTTTTCTTGCATTCAAAACATTAACTTCCCGTGTGTAAAATAATGACCGTAGTGGAGCATTACAATTTTAGACGCATGGCTACCCAGTGCATTCACAAACAGCAGTATGTGACAATTTAAGATGAGGATGTGTTGAGCTTAAGAGCCGCTGAATGAGTTGAGTCATGACATCCCCCTGTAAAGTGGCAGTACCCTAAGCACTGCCTTTCAGCTTGTATGGCCCATGGGTCTTGCATACTTGGAAAGGGCTGCGGCTGTTGAACCTTACTATGTTTAGCTGCTCTGCAAAAGAGATGAGTTCAGGGCACTTGATTAAGGCTTGCCTGTGACCTTTTTAGCCCTTGCCAAACTTTATGCCTCCCATGCATTTGTATAATTAACTTTTCCTGCACTTTATTTTTATAGTGGACTTTGGCCAGCTTTGCCTTTCTTTAATAATCAGTCTTTAATAAACAGTCTCAGCACAATAAGTCAGGAAGGAAGAGATGAGTCTGTTAGAAGGTTTACCTGTCCTCATAGTCTGGCTCATTGGATGTACAGCACCGGGATAAAGCCTGAATGTGCTGTGGAGATCAGGTCATGCAGACTACCTGTCTTCAAAGAACCATAGTTCTTTCTCGACCATGTAAATAGCATAAACTCTAACCTCCAATAAAATAAAATCTAGCCTGGTATAAAAAAAAAAATCACCCCCCTCAGTGTTGGAAATATGGAAATATGACCTAAATATACAGAATGTTATCTTGTCAATAAAAAAATTGCTCTATTGTGCAAACTGCTCCTACTGGACACTCAGAGAACTGTAGTTTTTGGCACTTCTGTACTGGATCAACCAGGAAGTCGCTGTGGTGGGGGCTTGGGAAAATCACAACTACTGAACTAGCATATCAAAAGATCCATCTCCATGACTGAGCTATTCTGACTGCTGATGAAGACTCTGTGATAGAAAAAAGCTCATAAATTGACCTTGTTAGGGATTGTTGGTGTTGTTATGTCAACTGTATTTAGCATATCTAAGTGACATCTGTTCTCAAGTAACTTACTTAACTACCCAGTCCTCTTACATTGGATAGTTTAGTACTTATACTTGCTACCTAATTATTAATTAGTTCCTAATTTGTTATTTATTTATTTATTTATTCATTCCTTGGTATCTACTAAGGATTTTGTGTATTGTATTGTAAAATGCTACCACTACTTTATTCTGTTGATTGCACTGTGAATAGATGTGTGTATGCTTGCATAAGAGCCCTAGCAAAAAAAGAAAAGGGGTGACAAGAAAAATACAGCCCAGTCCAATAATATCCGACTGTTGCTGTGGAATTTGTTTTCGCTTGTCTTTTGTGGCTGTCACAGTGATGAGTAGGGCCGAAGCGCTAAGTGTCTGTATCACTCTGACCGAAAACACAGAGATAGAGAGAGAGGAAAAACAATGAAGGTTGAGTGAGAGAGACGAAGCAGATAAAGGAGAAAGAGCAGGTGAGGAAAGGTGAACAACTACAAGACAAAATAAAGAACAACATAACAAAATGACAATGGTGGAGAGAAGTAAGAGTGACAGCAGCAGTGACTGAAGACGGAGACAGAGAGATGGAGTATCGGGTTGGCTCTCAGTGTGAGTCTGAATATATAAACTCACAGTCTTCATCAGACTGACGTAGGAACTGCTCTACAGCTCTACACGTACATTTCCTTACAACACACCATGTCAATTGCATAGCCTGTCATCTCATGGCACTTGTCAGATTGGATGCATTTAGCTGTGGATGCGTTCAGAGAAAAGACTTGAAGCCACATCAGCAGACAGTCTTGAAAGTTCCTGAAGCAGTTGTTTAGACTGTTTGTTTTGAGGATGTTGCATGTAGATTTCTGGATGCTTGTGATAGAGGTTTTGTTGTCGCTGCAGAGCCTAATGCAGGCAAACTGTGGGAGACAGTTTTCTCGTTTGCTCACAGATCAGACTGTTTGCAGTCAGAGTTGAGCTGCAGCCACTTGGTGGCCGTGGTGAGGTTTACAAGTAAAACAAATTTTATCTCATCTGACTAAAATGGAAGGAAACTGTCTTTGTTTCCTTTTAATTTTCTAAACAACTGTTGATCTGTCAAGCTCTTGAAATCTACGGCACTTACTTCTTGTCAGTGCATTGTATACTGTATGTCTTATTTACACACTTGTAAATATGATATATAGCAGGACTGCGAGGGATAAATTCTAATTTTATTAGCCTCAAATTACAGTTTGTAGTGAATTGAAAGAGGAACCCTATTAACTGTTACACCACCAAGTCAGTTGTCGCTCATAACACTTTAACTTTAAGGCTTAGAAACAAAAGCAAAACTCTTTATTTTTCTCGGCCCACATGGGCGTGTCCAGGGATTGGCCTTGGGTGGGGGTCCAACTCCATTATCCGTAACTATGATCCTCTGCTCAGAGGCGGGACCTTAGGTTTATTTGTTTTAATTTTGTAATTAAGGAAATAAAGAAAAATGTTGGGGCTCTGTATACTACATTAGTAGGCTGCTGCTATTGTTTTATGATGAGAGATATGTAACTTTTTCAAAGATTGTTTGTCTCATTGTGATGCCAAGACAGTTTCAGCACATATAAAAAACAGCGTAGTTTTCATTGAAAGTTACTGACTTCAGCTTTAAAGTTATCTTGTGCATTCATATCAAACACAGAGGCCTGTGACAGGTGTTATTTGACGCCCTGGGAATAAGAATGGGCTAGCTTGTCGGGAAGTGGTCTAAATAATGCGCTAAAGTTGGGGGAAAATTGCCGTTTAGAACAGGTCCCTTGACCTCTGACCTCAAAATATCTGATTAAAATGGGTTCTGTGGGTACCCTCAAGTCTCCCTTTTACAGACATGTACACTTTACGATAATCCAAGGTAGTCTGGGGCAAGAACCAAGCAGATTTTTTTGCATTAAATAAAAATGAGTTTGGCCTGTTCTTAAATGGATTATTTGAATTCAGCATACTGGGTCCCTAAACAGTCTTGAATTACAAAAATGTTCTCACTGGAAAACTGAGCATGTTGTGGATTCAACGAGCCCAGTTGTATTTATGTGTGATGTCATTAGCTCATAGTAACCATTTCATTGTAATGATAGCATTACAAGATAATTTAAAAAAAACACAAAACAACTACAAAGTGATGCATAATGACTAGAAAGTAAAAGTGCTAAAGTAAATAAGACCCAAAACAACTAAAGTGAGTTCTAACACGACTAAAACAAATGCAAAATGACCCTAAAGAGATGCAAAACTCCCATGAGACGTTAAAATAGATGGACAGTACAACACTACTACAACAAAATGCAAAATGACCACAAAGAGATCAAACATAATAACATAGTTAGCAACAAATACCAAGGATACACTACATTTTCTTTTCAGCCAAAATCTAAAAGTTTCTCTCTCAGTTTTATGGTAGACAATATACCAAAACAAATTCCCAATGAACATTCTTTACAGAGCAAATGTGTTAAAAAATCTCTGTACTTTTATTTGAAGTTGCCCATTCTGTGATTTCCGCCATCATAATGGGTGTCTTCACGTTTGGCTGCACTGGACTGCATACAGCATGAGACAGGAGGTGCTTCAGTAAGATCCATGTTTTATTTACTGGACAGTAGCCACTTGGCAGCAAACATGTGTTCCTTAGAAAGCCTGGCTTTGTTAAAAGGACAGGCCTGGCAGTTTGCTTTTGCGAAGATGCAAGCTGTGAAATTCCAAATGTGAGAGGAACATACATTAATGTGCTAAAGGCTATTTCTATTCAGTGTAATCCACAGGGGAAGGCTGCACTGTGTTTGCAGTCTGCACACTGAGACACAGAAACGTCCTGGTTGTTTTTATTGGACATAATATGCTGCTATGAACATTTTTATACGTTTTTTTCCTTCCTATAAAGATGTCCCCTCTCTCTGTTAACATCGGTTTATACCCCAGTAACTTGCTGATCTATTATTGAGTTTGAAAAGGATGTGTTCAATTGGATAATAGTAAAAGTTGCCACAAGGTTGTTTATATTTTAGTTTTTGTATTACCCCTACAAATTCAGCCTTTCAGAAAGCCAGAGGAGTGATAGTTGGCTGTTCTGCATGCTCATTAATGACAGGCACACAGACAGGGCTGATAAAACCCTTTAAAAAAAAAAGGGAGAGGGGGGGGGGGGGGTATTCGATTCCTTCATGTAAGTCGGGGCCCTTAGGGGCGGGGTCTGCATGTGAGGTACACTCTCACCATACATTCTTCTTTTATAAATGCCAGTTTATGTGTGGAAATGGTGTTGGCATATTTCTTGTGCATCTGGCCTAATGTTACAAATGTCCCCACCTTCTAAAAAAATTGTGCCCCATTCAGAAATTGGTATCCCACCCCTGCTGTCCAGACATGAGAGCCTTAAAATCAGAGGTTCAGAGGTTTAACAGTGGTTACAGACACGCCACTTGATGGTGAACATACATCCACTTCAATTGTTGGCACCCATAATCCCCCTCAGCTTGATTTCCCTACTCCTAACAACCCTCCGTCTCTCTGATCCAGCCCTGTGACAAAAAATCCTTGATGCTCCTGACATTGTCCCATGGCCTGCTCTAAATCCTCTCCTCACTCTTCATCCCTGTCTCTCTTTTTCTCTCTCTCTCTCTCTCTCTGGTGTGAGAGTTAGCCCCTTAGCTTTGCATCATGTAGGCCTACAGGTTCAAAGTCAACTTGGTGGGCTGGCCATCCCCTCGTCTACTGCCTGTTGCAGACATTCAGCTGGAGAAGCAGTTTAAAGCATTAGAGGGGCTGAAACTCTTCTTAACTGCCACACTCCTCCTTAATAGTCGAAGATGAATAATTTTAGAAGCTTTTCAGAATGCCATAGTTAACTGTAACAACTCAAAGATAATCAAACAAGTCACTATTAGATGTGGCATATACCATGGTGGTGTACTATGCCCACCGCTTATCTACATGGGCCTTAACTCCTACCACCAGATTATCAGAAGACTTGCACACATTAAAGAGTGGTTTAGTACAGGTACTGATATGACAAATAATGCAGCACCGGTGCATTATATACTTCAACTGGGACAAGGCTTTCAGAATCTGAATGGTAGGCTTCCACCATCAGAGGCTGGGTGGTTTCAAGATGGCGTCTGTTTTCTCTGCTAGTCTTAGCATCTTGTGTCATGTTTTGAGCCACTCTCTTGCCCCTTGAACCACTTATAATTTGCAGCAACTTGCATGGCATATCAAGACAGGCTCAGCCATACAGTATGTAATCCCTGTGCATGTGAAACAGTGTACAGATTGTGTATGCATCTTTATATGGACTTCCTAAATGGACTGTCCTTTTCGGCCTACTGGCTCTTGATGGGAAGTGACCATGAAATGCCCAAGAGGTTTAAGCACTTTCACACTTTTGTGAAAGAGCCTCTGTCTAGCCCTGTCCGGTATGCAGATCTCAGTTCCACTAACCTTGGAGAGTTTAACATTTTGCATGCCTTCATGTTGCTCCACCCTGTTCATTTGGGTATAAAAACGATAACAGACCAAATCAGGCTCCCATTCAGTGTCTATGGAGCAGTGCCAGCCTTTATACTTAAAATATATACAAGACGTCACAACTTTGAAACTTACTCCTCTGGTTTCTGGCTTTGAGAGAGAGTAGGTCATCTGGAGATCAACCACATTTTGTTCCAATTTTAATGAAAGAAGGTATAGTACTTGTGGCAAACACTAAAACAAATAAGTAGAAGGAGCCAAGAGACCAAGTCTGTATAATAAGTAGAATGCACCAATTTCTCATTAAAAAATGGAATGGTGTGACATATAGGTCAAATGAATTCTCATGGTCCCCAAAAGGGCTCTCAACATAATATGTATTCCAGAGATGAATCCACCTATGGATGGGCCAATCTGATCTAATCGGTCCGATGCTAGCCAAAACAACTGGGTCAGATATTGGAGGGGAAAACAAATATAATCCAATACCATACATTAGCTTCAACTGTGATGATTTGATGTCCTATCACCTGTCCATACAAGAAAGTTGGGAAAACCCATGTTCTAGTCAAACTCCAGGTTGCATTTAAAAAACATTGGCTAGCATTATCACCTACCTGCCAAAGCTGGAGTTATCAGAAGAAGAGTTTGGCAAAAGCAAAAGATGCCTAGTTTGGCTATTTTTTTGTAACCACCATGAAAGCATCAACAAGAAGCATTGGGGAAGCAAGGCCAAGCTCTGCTTCAGACCGGTGGAGGTACAGCTGCTACAGGGAGCTGGACCCTCTGCCATTCGCCGGTGCACTGAATGTTTTCAACGTACATTTCTAGTGGTAGATGGCTAACAACCGAACCACATATCTTGCATGAGCAGTGTGTGGGGTCTACCTCAATGAAACAGCTGCGGCTCATACGCGGTGTCCACACAGGCAGCAGTTGCTGCTGCGGTACTGCCTGCCTTTCTACATTGAGTTTTGCCTATAAACATGGCAATAACTATTATATTATTTAATTTCATGTCATTATAAAAGTAATTTATTTTTGTTTGAGATAGAAAAGTTTAAGATTTTATCCACAGAAAGAAAACAGAACATATTGAGTGAAATATCTAACCTGACTCTTGCCAGATAAATTTAGTTCCGCCTTGCTTCAATCATCCATCTGGGATCTCTCCATAAGAAAGTGATTTCAGGAGGCCGGGTCTTATCAAAAATCCTTGCATATGATTGGATAAACCACTCGTCCGTCATCTTTATTGACGTGCTACTTCAACCACTCACATCGAAACCAACCTGTGACGCTGATGAGAGCAACGCAGGGAAAAGCCAAACAGAACAGCTGACATTGTTTCCACCGACAAATGCCTTCAGAGCCGTTCTCTGGAGTTATTTTAAAGAAGAATTGTTGACGTCTGCTTCCTCGATGCGAGCCGCCATTGTTTTATGAATCACAGCAGTTGTTTCTCTGCTACGTCACTAAGCTATGGAGCGATCCCAGATAGCTGAGTGGAGCTAGGCAGAATCAAGACAGAAGCAAGGCAGAACAAAATTCATCGGGCAAGAGTCAGGTTGTTAAATATCTACATTTTGTTCATGGCTGTGACATATTCTATATACATGTTGAAACTGTAGTGAAAGAGTTGTTATGATGTCAGTATGACTGTCAAAAAAGAAGTCACGCCGCGGTGAGGTTTGTCCTGTCTTTGGGTTTTTGTCTTGTGAATTTTCTGTTTTATTTTGAAAGATAACTCTCCTCTCGTTCCAGGTCACTTGCCCTTCCTCTTCATCGGTCATCGGTCTGCCATCATTCCCTGATTCCCGATTGTTTCCACCTGTGGTTCCCCTTCCCTCATGTGTATAAAGTCTGTGTCTTTCCCCTTGTTCCGTGCAAGATTATTTCGTACCTTGTGTCAAATGTATCCAGCATTTCGTTCCACAGTCTTGTTCATGCTTTCGAGTTCTTTGTTACCACGCTCAGGTTTTTGTATTCCTTGTTTTTGTCCAAGTAAGTTTTCCATTTTTGAATTCTCTTGTGACTTTGTTTTTTCCTCCTTTTTTTTGGAGCGACTTTGTTTTGAGATTTATTTGTTAACTTTGCATTTAGTTTTTTCCTCTTGTACGGAGCGTCTTTATTTTGTACTTTGTTTTATTACTGACGACTTTTGATTTGTTCCTCCTGTGCGGAGTAATTTTTTGTTTGTGGCTTTTTTTCTGTGCCACGTCCCTGTCGTCAAGCTAATAAATTCAGTGTTGATCCGCTAACCTCCACATCTGAGACTTCTTTCCTGCCTGGGCCTGACAGGATAGTGGATTCTTGTTCACTCCATGACTAACGATTTTTTTTTTTAGAGATTAACATTAGAGGTGTTTGAGTGAATTGAAGTTATACATTTCCTTTGATCTAAAACTTAAACTGATCTCTGTATGATGCTTCCTTAAATTTTTCCCTCTTAAATTGTGTCATTTTCTGAGGTTGAATCCATGCAGAGTATTCTTATGAACAGGTTCGTACAATATATTACGAAAAGTTCTGCTTACAAATTTGTTTGATATCTTACCAAAGTGGACTGTGATACGGTACCGGACCTGAAGTCAATCACGAAGTTGACCACCAGAAGGCGTCAGACTGGAAGTGAAAACCAAGGCAACAAAACTACTGTTATGTGATAGTAGTTTTTAGAGATCAGCCGGATATTCGGCTGAAACTAGTATCCGGTACGGATAATGCAATTTTGCTGAGTATGACTGATATACGAGTAATGCGAGTCAATATCTGTGCCAGGTTGAAAGAAAATCCTCATTGGGTAGCTGACTGTGTCTGCGTTCTGTGATAGACTTGTCACAGCACCCCTCCACTACACACATACACACCAGCTCTGCTCACTCACACACATAACAGCTCTCTGTCTCTCACTCAGTCACAGGTTTGCGGGTCTTTTCCTTTAACATTTAGGGTTTCTTCAACTTCAGGTATGTTTTTACTTCTGTTTACTTACCTATTAACCAGTAGAGTTCTGGAAACGTGGGTTTGTTTAGACCTGCTGCTTGGTAGAATGGGACTCACATTGCATCTCTGCCTGTCAGAGATTTGTTTTCTTTTTCTTTTTTTAACCCCCAGCTGGCTCCAACCATTTTTTTGACTTCACACACTGAGTGTCTCTTTCTTGCTGTATTTCATAAATCAATAAAGTTAGTAGTGGTATAAATAATATGACAAATTAAGCTAGACACACACACACACACACACACACACACACACACACTCTCTCCCTTTCTCTACCTCCCCTCTCTCTCCCTCTCTGTCTCTCTCTCCACCCACCCCACCCCCCTCTCTCTCTGTCTCTTACTCACTCACTTACACACACACATGATGGTGCATGATGGAGCTCTGACATGTCATATCTGCTTAGTGTCAGGGCTCCTGAGATGCACCCTCTGAATTCACAGCAGGAACTGCCAGCAGAGGAAATGTCAACAGTAAGCACGGGGAATAGTTTATGAAGGGTTTTAGATTCTGATTGGACCAGTACAAGGATGATACCTCATAAGTGTTTTCCACCTCTGATGGTTATCTATTGTATGTCTATTGTAATTATTGTAAAAGCTGCATTCCGATTTGATTCCACACAGTATTACACAAATATGACTTTTAAACTGGTCATGGATTCAGTGATGGAATACTTTTTGTTTTTATTGTTTTTTATCTAATACTTTTATCCCATTCCATACAAATAACTTTATGTACATTAATAATGGCACTTTACACTTAGGTAACGACATTTTGCACTTTTTTAGCACGTTTTGCAAAGAACATTTGGCACATTGCGTATTTGCACATTTTATATAATTTATTTGACTCAAGCTATTAGCTATTTGTAGTGTGTATTCATTTAATGCGTATACCATGATTGATTTGTCTTCTGGCAGGTGCAGGAAATGGTACACTGCTTCGCCTGAAAGAGAGAGGAGTTTAATTAGACTCACAATACTGTTGTGCATTTAATTAATTGGTGAACAGTTGAAACAATAGTCTGTTGAGCTGTTCAAAAAACGTATTGCGATGTTAATGTGTGTGCCAGTGAGAAACGGGAGCTCTAGCTTCAGCAGTGGAGTAGAAGGGGATAGATAGATAGATACATAGGTAGATAAATAGATAGATAGATCCTTTAATAATCCTTTACAGGAAATTAGTGAAACCACACATTTCATCGGATAGCTTCCATACTTAATAAGTTCAAATACAATAAATAAATAATAAAAAAAGTGCAAAGTTATATTTGTGCATTGTAAAACATTATGGCAGCTGGTATACAAGACTTTCTATACCTCTCAGTTTTGCACATTGCTACAATCAGTCACTGACTGAAGGTGCTGCTCTGGATCACCTTTAAGGTGTGGATTTATTGAGTTGAGTCATTATTGAAACCAGTTTGTTCAGTGTTCTGTACTCTGCCACCTGCTGGAATATTAGTTGCTCAGCCCTAACCACTGAATCGGCCTTCCTGATCACTTTGTCCAGTCAGTTTTTTGTCTGATGATGTTAAATGATCCTTCGACAAGAGGGCCACTGAACAATGACAACAGAGCCTTTACCAAATTTCCTAAGATGGGGAGGATTGGATTTGTGCAGTACTCTCCTCAAAGCAGTTGTCCAGTGCTCCTAAATCTGAGCCAGTCTGGTAGGCGCACACCTCTTCAGCCAGTTGACCCAGCTCCTCAGATTTCACTGCTGTTGCAAGGCCTTGGCCTATGAGTTGGCTCGATATTGTCATCTTTGAGCGAGAGGTTTTTCAGGAGGAAGAGAAACTCACCAAATCTGTCTTTCAAAAAAGAAGTTTCAACTGTTCCAACAATCACCCACTCTGGTGAAAGAAAAATCCTTAATTCAATAAAGCTGTTTCTCACCAGTGCTGTGCAGGAAATCTGGAACATTTGCACATGGATTTTCTATGCACAATTGACCGGTGTGAATTGTGTTGTCATGTTCCATTTCCGTCACGTAAAATAAAACGAGCCAACTGTCGGTCTAGTGAGGCCGTGCCCGTCCAAGACACCCTCACCTGCAGGTAGTGTCCCCTGGCAGTATACACCGTTGAGCTGCAGTCTCATTGCTCAAAATTAATGAAGCTGAGTGGTTATCTTAAGCAGGTTCAGCTCAGCTCCATATTGTATAAGTATCATTTATGTTGTTACTGACGCTAGAATAAAGGACTTAATAAAACGTGTGCTGTCTAACTGATTCTGATTTCAAACTGCGCTCTAATCTGTTAAAACACAGACGCAGACTTCTTCTCTTCTGGCTGGTAAATACACTGATGCTGCATTTGATGAGGTTATTGAATAATTCAATAATCATTGATGCTACAGTCTGGGTTTGTAATGAAAATTCAAAAAATGAGAGGTGGAGATTATATTGTTCATACAGTGCTAGTGAGAATAATGGATTTAACTGTCAATACAACAAGCTCTGCTTTATTGCCTTCAGGATACCAGACTGGTATGTTTGACTTTGGCTTAGATCTAACTGTTAGTCAGACTTTAGAAAGACATCTTAATTCACCCCAATACCATGGCTCTTAGGCCACAGTTAGCCGCATGGTTAACTTTTTAGTTTTCGAATGGTCTAAAATGTTTAGACTAATCTATTAGAAAAACTTTGATTTCTTTGTGAAACCGGCCCCTGTCATCTGGTCAATGACTGTGGTTTGCATACTAAAACTCATTCTATTGACCTAAATACGATTTCCAAAATTCACCATCTGTGTGAAGCCCTGTAAACACATCTCTTTAACTGTATCTGTGTCTCAGCTTCATTAAAATTCCATGCCTGTCTCTGCCATGCTCTCTGCAGTTTTCACCTAAAATACCAGGGAAAAGCATCCAGTCTCAGGGTGATTTTTGTACTAGCACACACCATCGGGGTGTCACTACATTGAAAGCAAGCAGAAAAACAACTGAGTGGCTCAGGTAGTGGAGCACAGCTGTATTTGTCATTTCATGTACATGAATTTCAGTGACAGTACAGAGGTCGTAGTTTCTCTCAGACTGTGGTGAGGAACTGTCTGAAAATTATTGTGGTGGTGGGCAAAACATTATGTTTTACTTTATGGGAAAGCAAGAGCCCTACCCACAGTTATTCATATTTTGTCTCCCCTGACATAGAAAAGTATTTCAGAAAGATGTAACAATTTTGGAATTGGTATGATACATGTTGCCATAACAGTTTTTCTCATTTCGTTGAAGACATTGGTGCAATCAGAAGTTGCCATTTCAAAACAATTCACACACAGACCTAAATTAAAACTTTCTGTCCAAAATGACACATTTTGATGCAAAATTATCCAACACTCAAAAAACATTGTTGTCATATGTTGTCGCAGCGTTGTTGCGGTTGTTACATCCATCGTGACGTGGCTTGAATCCAATGTCTGACTGTCGCTTGTCACAGCTCATCTCTGCCTCACACTCTGCACCTGCTTCAATCTGTCAATCAGACACACCCCCCTCATCAAGCAAACTCCACTCACCTGTGCTCTCTGCTCATTTAAGCCCCAACTCCACACTCACTCATTGCCAGATTGTTCTCGATGCTTGCACCAGACTCTCCAGCGTTACTCTGCCTGATCTCCCGGTTTCGACCCAGTCTGCCTCTGACTATCCTGCCTGACCGATCTCCTGGAAACCACCTCAGCCTTCCGTCCCTGACCACGATCCTCGCCTGTCCCCTTCTGGATTCTGCCTGTCGGCTCCTGTGGCTAACTGGCGGTTACCTGGTTCAGCTCTTCAGAGTGAGTGTAACTCAAGTCTCCTCTGTGGCTACCTGCAGCGGCATGACTCTGATTATTCCGTGCATCAAACCAATAAAGTTTGCTACCAACGATACCTGCCTGTATTTGTGCTGCTATTGGGTCCCAACCAAACCCGTTACAGTACAATCTGGCCGTGAGTGTGGACCCAGCGCACAACCCGGATCCACTGGCTCGCCTAGACCGGGTGGAGACCCAGCACCAAGAGGTGATGTTAGCCTCCACCACGGCTAACATTCAGGTAGCAGCAGCTAACCAAGAGCAAGCGCTAGCCACGCTATCTGCCCAGGTTCAACAACTCACCGTTGCACTCGCCCAGTCCATCCCTCTGCCAGCTCCCGGGAGTCATCCTCCTCCACCAGCTCCGGTATATCCTGGTCCCGTCCTTGAGCCTTGAGTGGGAGTCCCAGAACGCTACGCCGGGGATCCAGAGGGTTGCAATCCATTTATCACAAACTGTTCAATCCTCTTTGCTCTGCAACCTCACACCTTTGCCTCCGAGGAAGCAAGGGTGGCGTTCACGATCAATAACCTGACTGGTCGCGCTCGGCTGTGGGGAACAGCCGAGTGGGAACGCCACACACCTGCTTGCCTATCCTTCAACGCCTTCTCCACCGAGCTCCGCAAGGTGTTTGGTGTAGCATCCAGAGGTCCCGACGCTTCTGGGGGTCTTCTGGGTCTCAGACAGGGAGGCTGCTCGGTGACTGACTACGCCATTGACTTCCGCATCCGGGCTCGGCGGAGCGAGTGGAACCAGGCGGCTCAGGTGGACGCTTTCCTGCTTGGACTGGCCGACTACATCAAAGATGAGCTGGTGTCCTACGACCTTCCTGCCTCCTTCCATAGACGAACACATCCACCATGTCCAGAGGGTTCTCCAACGCCTTCTGGAGAATTATCTCTTTGTAAAGGCTGAGAAGTGTGAATTCCACGCTACGTCCGTCTCCTTCCTGGGGTACGTCATAGGGAAGGGGACCATCCAGATGGACTCTGCCAAGGTCTCTGCTGTCACCTCCTGGCCCACTCCAGACTCCCGTAAGCAGCTTCAACGATTTCTGGGCTTTGCCAACTTTTACCGGAGGTTCATCAGAGGGTACAGCACGGTGGCAGCCCCTCTCACAGCCCTCACCTCCTCCAAGGTGCCCTTCCAGTGGTCTTCGGCCGCCAATGAGGCTTTCCGGTCCCTGAAGACACGTTTTACAACAGCCCCCATCCTCGTAATGCCTGACACCGAACGACAATTCGTGGTTGAGGTGGACGACTCCAACGTGGGAGTAGGGGCTGTCCTGTCTCAGAGGGCCGCCATCGATCAGAAGCTTCACCCCTGTGCCTTCTTCTCCAGGCGGTTGACCCCGGCCGAAAGAAACTATGATATTGGTAACAGGGAGCTACTAGCAGTGAAGTTGGCTCTGGAGGAGTGGCGTCACTGGTTAGAGGGGACCAAACTGCCGTTCCTGGTGTGGACGGACCACAAGAACCTTGAGTACATCCAGTCAGCCAAGAGACTGAACTCCCGCCAGGCCCGGTGGTCTCTCTTCCTCACCAGATTCAACTTCTCCCTCCCATATCGGCCGGGGTCCCGCAACGTCAAGCCTGATGCCTTGTCTCGGCAGTTTCAGGAGGAGGAGAAGGGGGCTCGAGAGCCTGAAACTATTTTCCCAGCTTCACGCCTCATCATGGGAGGTGGAAGAGAGGGTCAGAGCTGCCATCCAGGACCAGCCTGGACCCAGTTCCTGTCCACCAGAATGTCTGTATGTTCCACCTGACCTCCAGTCCGAGGTCCTCCAGTGGGCTCACAGCTCCAACCTCACCTGTCACCCTGGGATCCAGCGGACGAAGGAAGTTGTGCAGCGTCGCTTCTGGTGGTCCACTCTGGCCGAAGATACACGGAGCTTCGTCAACGCCTGCCCCACCTGCAACCAACATAAACCCACACTCCAAGCTCCTGCTGGTCTTCTGCACCCACTACCAATACCTCATCGTACATGGTCACACATCTCCGTGGACTTCGTCACCGGTCTACCACCGTCCAACGGCAACACCACCATTTTGACGGTGGTGGACCGGTTCAGCAAGATGGCCCACTTTGTGCCCCTGCCCAAACTCCCTTCTGCCAAAGGGACTGCAAGACTGTTGCTTAAACATGTTTTCCGCCTCCATGGCATCCCAGTAGACGTGGTTTCTGATCGGGGCCCCCAGTTCGCCTCTGTTTTCTGGAGAGAATTCTGCTCACTCCTGGGGGCCACTGTCAGTCTCTCATCAGGATACCATCCCCAGTCTAACGCTCAGACGGAACGCAAAAATCAGGAGATGGAGACGGCACTCCGCTGCATGTCATCCCAATCCCCCTCATCTTGGTCCGAACAGCTCCTGTGGGTGGAATACTCGCACAACACCCTGAACAGTTCCACCACAGGCCTCTCTCCCTTCCAGTGCGTCTATGGCTACCATCCACCTCTGTTCCCGACCCTGGAGAGAGAGACTTCTGGTCCGTCCGTCCAGGCCTTCATCCACCGCTGCCGCAGGACCTGGATCCGAGCTTGAGCTGCCCTCCTCAAAGTTGCTGGACGCTATGCCTCTGCCTCTAACCGCCACCGCTCCCCAGGCTCCAGAATATCAGCTTGGTCAAAGGGTTTTGCTCTCCACCCGTGACCTTCCCCTGAGGGTGGAGTCAAAGAAGCTGGCTCCTCGCTTCATTGGTCCCTTCGAGGTGATCAAAATCATCAATCCCGCAGCGGTGAGACTCAAACTCCCCAGATCTATGCGTGTTCATCCCACCTTCCACGTCTCCAGAATCAAACCGGTCCGAGAGAGTGCCCTGGTCCCCGCCATCCCACCTCCTCCACCTCCTCGTTTCATTGACGGAGGCCTCACCTACACGGTCCGCCGTCTCCTGCAGTCCCGCCGACGTGGGAGGGGCCTCCAATACCTGGTGGATTGGGAGGGATACGGCCCCGAGGAGAGATCCTGGGTTCCTGCCAGACACGTATTGGATCGCCCCCTTGTCAGGGACTTTCATCAGCGTCACCCCGATCAACCCGCCAGAACCAGTTACATCCCCAGACCACGGACTCCACCTTCCCGGCCACTCCATCGATCTGAACAATTGGATGATGAGTCCGATAACCCACCCTCGGATGCAGATGACGCATTCCCTACAGTCAGGGATGAGGGGATGGAGGTGGACGTCTCTGACGAATATTAAGCCCCAACTCCACACTCACTCATTGCCAGATTGTTCTCGATGCTTGCACCAGACTCTCCAGCGTTACTCTGCCTGATCTCCCGGTTTCGACCCAGCCTGCCTCTGACTATCCTGCCTGACCGATCTCCTGGAAACCACCTCAGCCTTCCGTCCCTGACCACGATCCTCGCCTGTCCCCTTCTGGATTCTGCCTGTCGGCTCCTGTGGCTAACTGGCGGTTACCTGGTTCAGCTCTTCAGAGTGAGTGTAACTCAAGTCTCCTCTGTGGCTACCTGCAGCGGCGTGACTCTGATTATTCCGTGCATCAAACCAATAAAGTTTGTTACCAACGATACCTGCCTGTATTTGTGCTGCTATTGGGTCCCAACCAAACCCGTTACATCGCTAAGCCAACTATATATTAAGCCTGTGAATGTTCTCATTCGTCCAGGTCATCGTTATCCGCAAAGCAATTTCAGTCAAAAACAACTGGACTGGTTGTTTGTCTAGGAAGACGTTTCACCTCTCATCCAAGAGGCTTCATCAGTTCATGTACGCATCTGACCAGGCTGGGACTGGTCCAACTAACTGGTGTGGAGATGCAGGTATTTAACCTCTCACAAGGCTGATGATGTCACTGACACCCTTTGTGCTCGGTGTGCCCACGCCCGTCGTTAGTGACAGTCGTTGGTGGGCAGTTGGTTTCGACTTCGTTGTGGAAAGAGTTGTGGATTTCACCCAGAAAGCCCAACTATCTCAGCACAACAAGAGCAAAGAGAGACAAACCAAGAAATTTCACAATTTGCAATCCCGGGATACTGGCAAAAACACAGAAATACTCACTTGGAGGCAAAAAAACTGACTTTCCAGCAAAGGAAGAAACACAAAACAGATGGGTTAAGAATTTGTCGGACAGAGATCTTTCCCACCCAGAGAAGGAGGTCTTAGCCAAGGGCTTGAACTTTGCCATGACACCAAAAGAGGTGCCCGTTGTGGAGTTGATTACGGCTACGGAATCGGCTATAAAGAAAAACAACCTTAATGGAACTGAGGCTGAACAGCTAAGGTTGAAAGTGTCAGCAGGTTTGTCCCAGGCTAAGGTCCCCCCATCCAACCTCACCATTGAGGAGAGAAAAGCAGTAACGGCACTGAGCAAAGACCACAGCATCACTATCCTTCCAGCAGACAAGGGTAGATGCACAGTTGTTCTCAATACAACTGATTATCAGGCAAAGATCTCTGCATTACTCAGTGACTCTAACACTTATGAAACTCTGAAACGAGACCCTACCAGCGGTTACAAAAAGAAGGTGATAGAATGTCTACAGCAACTACAAAAAGAAGGAGTCATTAGCAAACCACAGTTTTACAGGCTTTACCCCCAGGACTCAACCCCCTGCTTATATGGACTCCCAAAAATCCATAAAGAAGGGGCCCCACTCAGGCCCATTGTCAGCAGCATAAATTTGGTCACTTATAACATTGCCAAGCATGTTGCCAATATTCTGGCACCACTGGTGGGAAACACCCCACGCCACATCCAAAACTCCATGGACTTTGTGAACAAAGTCCGAAACCTAAAAATGGATCCAGATGAAACCATGGTGTCATACGATGTGACTTCCTTGTTCACCTGTATTCCAACCATGGAGGCCTTGGCCACGGTAAGAGAGCGGCTCACACAGGACAATTCCTTACAAAACCGAACAAATCTCAAACCAGACCATATTTGCCAACTTCTGGATTTGTGCCTGAATACCACATATTTCCAGTTTAATGGCATTTTTTACAGACAGAAACACGGCTGTGCCATGGGTTCACCAGTATCCCCTATTGTGGCAAATCTATACATGGAGGAGGTAGAGGGCAAGGCTTTGAACTCCTTTCAAGGAGTAACCCCAAGCCACTGGTTCAGATATGTGGACAACACATGGGTTAAGATCAAATCCAAAGAGGTGCAAACTTTTACTGAACATATCAACTCAGTGGACAGTAACATCAAGTTCACCAGAGAGGAAGTTAAAGACAACAGCTTGCCCTTCTTGGACTGTGACGTCCATATGGAGAATGACAGGAGCCTCCACATAGGGGTATACAGAAAACCCACTCACACGGATCAATATCTACTTTTTGACTCTCACCACCCTTTGGAACACAAGCTTGGCGTTATCAGAACACTACAGCATAGAGCTGATAACGTACCCACTAGCTCACAGGCTCAAGGGGATGAACGCAAGCACCTGAGAGGCGCCCTCACAACTTGTGGCTACCCCAGCTGGACCTTTGTTAAAACGGCAGCTGCCTCCAGAAAGAAAACCAAAGTGGTTGAGAAAGAAAAAGATAACAGGAGAAACAACATAGTCATCCCATATGTGGCTGGGGTATCAGAGAAACTCAGGAGGATTTTCAACAAACACTGCATCCCTGTGTATTTCAAACCCGGTAACACACTCAGACAGAGACTAGTACATCCGAAGGACAGAACACCACACCACCACAAAAGCAACCTGGTTTATGCTGTCCAATGCAACGAGGAATGCAAAGATCTTTACATTGGAGAAACTAAACAACCACTGCATAAACGCATGGCCCAACACAGGAGAGCTAACTCCTCAGGCCTGGACTCCGCTGTCCACTTACACCTCAAGGAGAAAGCCCACTCCTTTGATGACAGCAATGTCCAAATCTTGGACAGAGAGGACAGATGGTTTGAAAGAGGAGTAAAAGAAGCCATCTATGTAAAGTGGAGAAACCATCGCTAAACAGAGGAGGGGGTCTGAGACACCACTTATCTCCAATTTACAATGCCGCCCTTTCATCCCTTCCCAGGAGATTCAACAATCTAACCTCAAAGGACAACTGTTCACACATGGCCCGGGTGACCCCAACGACTGTCGTTCAGACTCAATAGAGCACTAACGAAGTCGAAACCAACTGCCCACCAACGACTGTCACTCTGACGACGGGCGTGGGCACTCCGAGCACAAAGGGTGTCAGTGACATCATCGGCCTTGTGAGAGGTTAAATACCTGCATCTCCACACCAGTTAGTTGGACCAGTCCCAGCCTGGTCAGATGCGTACATGAACTGATGAAGCCTCTTGGATGAGAGGTGAAACGTCTTCCTAGACAAACAACCAGTCCAGTTGTTTTTGACTGAAATTGCTTTGCGGCCAACTATATATTACACCTGAATAATATGCATGTTTGGACTGTGCCCTCTTGACAGGTGTACCAAACAGTGCACCAGCTTTATCAAAACAGAATTGTCAGTTAATTGTTTAAGTCCAGTGCTCATTGATACACAAGAGAAAGGGAGATGTGTGTCTAGCAGGCCCTCTCACGGTGCTAAGTAAGCGTGAAGGTGATGTGTATGAAAGAAGATTTATTTGTCTTGGTAACAGTTGAGTTAACTGTGGAGAACAGACTACGAAATGTGTGGTTTGATCCCCCGTGGATTGCTAAAAACATGGTTGCATTAATGAACCGATTATATCAACATTCAGCATATCAACTCTGGATAGCCAAAGAACACAATGATGTAGCTATTGTTTGCTATGTTCTTATAATTTTAGTAGAGTCCATGTTAGACTGCGGAAGGACAATCACTGCTGCTGTGAAACTGGAACATTCAGTTTCTTCCCTTGATACCCGAGTCACGCAATGAATGAGTGGTGGTCTGTTGGTCTGGTCTGTTTCTCTCTTTCACTGTTCTTTATTCTGAATCCTCTCCTTTTGCTCTCTCATCTCAATCAATAAATGTAACTAAGTCCACAGAGAGACCCTGAGGCTCCTTGCTGTCCACTGAAGAGCGTAGAGCATCATGGTCTGTGTGTGCATACACATCACCAGGGTTTTCTCTTCTCTCTCTCTCTCTCTGTCTTTCTCCTCCTGCCCTCCTCTTGTACCCTTCTTTTAATATAATTATCCCTATCATCTTCTCATGGTAGCCGCTAAGAGCCCCAGCAAAGACCTCTGGTAGGTGCGTTTTTCCTCTTATTTTTAAGCAACAGCATGTTTACCTTTCATTGAAAAGTCTTCCAAAGTGCTCATGCTCAGAATTCACAGACACTGTTGTTTGCTGCTGCCACCGAAAATCCTATGATGCCATAGTTCAGCCTCATATATATCGCACCTCAACCATGATATACTTCAGAAAATCCAAACATATCATTTATTTTAGTCTTTATTCTCATACAGAAGCAGAAGGCTAAAAGCTAAATAACCTGCCTAAATTAGACCTAAACGATCCGCCTAATTTCAGGTTTAATTTAGGCGGTTCATTTAGCTAACGTGTGACGTCCTAAGCCTGCAGGATTTCCCCCTGCTCGGTGTGCGCTCCAGCTCGTCCCCGGGGTCCGTCCATACAGCCGGTTGTGGCTCTCGCCGACCCAGAAGCCGGGTCCGCGAGGTGGCGCATTCCCTTCGTGCTGGTTGTCAGAACCTCGATGGTCAGGCATGTGAGGGTGCGCTGCGGCCAGACTTTCTGCTACCCTGAAGCCCGTTTCAGGGATGTTGAGTGCTCCGCCCTCCAGCTGTGTTCACAACTCGGGTCGGCCTCCACGCTGGTGCTGCAAGCCGGCACCAACGACTTAAAGAAACACCAGTCCGAGGTCCTCAAGCAGGACTTCAGGTCCATGGTGGACTGCCTGCTAAACACAGGGAAGCGTCTGATTATCTTCCCCCACCCCGTTTTGGTGACGTCATGTGCAGCCTCCTCTGCCACCTGCACCTGTGGCTTAAAGGACACTGCCTCGGGAAGAGTATAACATTTGTGGACAACTTCACGGCCTTTTTAAAAAAGACCCAGGCTTTTTAGACACGACGGCCTGCACCAGGAAGGGTCAAGAGACTTCTATCTGCATACGTTGACCTGACTATAGAGTCCTTCACCACCACCACCTCCTGACAAAAACCCAGTGTCGGGATCAGCATGCAGAGTCACAGTTTAACACACCTCTCTGCGCTGCCCTTACCACAGACGCACAGCAAGCATAGCTGCAGTCTTACACACATCTCCTCGCTTCCTGCAGATCACTTTACAGCTCAGTATCCTATACAAACGCTGTGTGACTCACGATCATCTACATTAATTAAATCAAAAATGAACAGAAGAGGAGCTACACAGAAAAACTTGATACAAATCAACACCAAACTTTTAAACATCAGATCTCTCTCATCTAAAGCTGTATTAATAAATCATGTGATATAAGATAACCATATGATTTACTCTGTCTGACTGAAACCTGGTTGTTTCCTGAAGAATATGTTAGCCTAAATGAATCCACTCCTCCCAGTCATATTAATACTCATATTCCTCGAGGCAGTGGCCGAGGAGGAGGCGTTGCAGCTATTTATGACTCAGGCCTATTAATAAACCCTAAACTAAATTATAATTAATTTGAAAGTCTTCTTCTTTATCTTTCACATTCAACCTGGAAAACTGTGCAGCCAATTATACTTAGTGTACCATGCTCCTGGTCAAACCGAAGAGAACATATTTCTCCTGTATTAGCCTCTTTGCACTGGCTACCTGTAAAATCTAGAATAGAATTTAAAATCCTTCTCCTTACGTATAAAGCTCTTATTGGTCAGGCTCCGTCGTATCTTAGGGCGCACTCACACTGTCCTTCCACATCGTGCGATTGGGCTTTAGGGTACTTGTCCCCCCCTCCCTCTCCCCCCGCTGGCCAGCCCGTTTGTACTCACATTGCCAGTGCCTCGCGCAAATGCTTCTTGCCTGTCCATACGTCATCACACCTAACACGTCACACGCATTGATGACGCCATCGCGATGCGTCGCTTTGTTTGCAAATCTTTCCATAGACCTCTGAGTTTTTGTGCATCTTGTCCGACTGATTTTGAATATTTTCATCGACCAAATCTGCAGTAAACACTTTACCTCCGCATCACACCAGCATGAACCTTTCGCCGCCATTGTTGTTGTTGTTGTTAAATGTCTGCGCATGGTCCATCTTTTTTTTTTTTATATATATGTCCGAACAGGCGCACATAAATGACGTGAGACACACCGTAGGCGTTGTGCATGTGCTCGTACACTCGCGCACGCTCGTGCTCGTACATCTGCAAACGCGCTCTACAAAAGCCCACCTCTCTCAAACGGGCTGTAGATGTCCAGCTGGCCGCAGCTAGGTGCGGAGCGGTTGCACTCACACTGGTCAAACGCACTAGGAATTACCTGCAAATCCTGTTTTGGCCCGGTGCGGATGGACAGTGTGAGTGTGCCCTTAAAGAGCTCCTAGTACCGTATCACCCGACTAGATTGCTGCGCTCTGAGAATGCAGGGCTACTTGTCGTTCCTAGAGTCTCCAAAAATAGAATGGGAGGCAGAGCCTTCAGCTACCAGGCTCCTCTCTTGTGGAACCAACTCCCAAGTGTTATTAGGGAGGTAGACACTGTCCCAGTATTTAAGAGTAAACTTAAAACCTTCCTTTTAGATAATGCTTACAATCCCTTAACAATGCTGTTATTTTTTAAATGATTTTGTTCTGCTAAATGATGCTGCTATAAGCCTAGTCTGCCAGGGGATAATACTTTTCCTAATACTCTGACCTTCTCTCCTCTCTGTCATTCATGTCTCATCAATACTCTATATAGTGTCCTGAGATAACTTTTGTTATGATTTGGCACTATAAATAAAATTGAATTGAATTGAATTAACTTGGAGCAGTACACAACATCTGTCTTGGACTATATAAAATACTGCACAGACAATGTAACTGTGGAAAAGCACATTCGGGTCTACCCAAACAGGAAGCCGTGAATGACAAAAGAAGTGAAGTGCCTGCTCAGGGAGAGAAACATTGCTTTCAGGGCTGGTGATGCAGCGCTATACAGCACTGCCAGATCCAACCTGAAGAGAGGCATCAGGGAGGCCAAGGCTGACTACAAGAGGAAGATTGGGGACTGCTTTGAGAGCAACAACTCCAGGCAGGTGTGGCAGGGGGTTCAGAACATCACCAACTATTGACTGAACAACACCTCGGCTGATGCCAGTGACATCTCACTGGCAGAGGAGCTGAACCACTTCTTCACCCGCTTTGAGGTAACCTCACAGGACACAGCCACACCACATCTTTTAGCCCACAGCAGTCACTTTCTCACAGTGGAGGAGCACTAGGTGCAACGCACACTGAGGGCAGTGAAGCCGAGGAAAGCGTCAGGGCCGGACGGCATCTTGGGACAGGTGCTCCAGGACCGTGCAGACCAGCTGGCTGAGGTTTTTACCACCATTTTTAACCAGTCACTATCCCAGGGCACCGTCTCTCCCTGTCTCAAGTCCTCCACCATCATTCCAATCCCAAAAATGACTTCAATCAGCAGCCTTAATGACTACCGTTCAGTAGCACTTACCCCAGTCATCATGAAGTGCTTTGAGAAACTGATACGTACACACATCATCTCAAATCTCCCACACAGGTTTGACCCTCACCAGTTTGTGGTGCACAGAGGATGCTATCGCCACAGCTCTCCATGCTGCTTTGTCCCACTGGGAGCGGCAGGGGAGCTATGTCCGGCTCCTATTTTTGGACTTCAGCTCAGCATTTAACACCATACTCCCCAACAGACTAATGATCAAACTTTTAGAACTGGGAATATCCAACTGGATCAAGGACTTCCTGTCAGACCGTTCCCAGAGGGTGAAGGTAGGCCCCACATCTCCAAAGCCCCTAGCCTAAACATCGGCTCGCCCCAGGGCTGTGTGCTGAGACCCCTACTCTACACCCACTACACGCATGACTGAACCCCCGCACACTCCAACAACGGCATCATCAAGTTTGCTGATGATACCACAGTGTGGGGCTCATCTTGGGGGGGAGATGAGTTGGCTTACCGGGACAAGGCGGAGCAGCTGTCAATGTGGTGTTCAGACAATAACCTTGATTTGGCTTAACAGCTGACTGCAGCATTTAAGGTTCATATTCAACAGTTGGCTCAGAAATGAAAAATCAAACTTGACTTCTCATATAAAATTTAAGGTTGTCTCCCTCCAGCCATGAAACTATCGTGCGACCTTCATGTCTGTCCTTGACTAGGGTGACATTCTGTATTGCCACGCTGCCCTTTCAACACTTAAGTTGTTAAACCTGGTGTTATCACAGTGCATTACATTGTATCACAAATGCAAAATTTCGTACTCATTCTTTTCTTGTCTCACATGGTTGAATGGACCTCCTTACAGGCAAGAAGAAATAGCCATCTTATGTTATTTATTTATAAAGCCTGACTGCTGGTGTTTCCAGACTACCTGACATCTCCTCTGTCATTTAGATCTAGAAACCACAATACAAGATCCAGTAATTACTTAACTCTAACCATCCCTAACTTACACACTAATGTTGGCAGAACTGGTTTCAGGTACCATGCACCATTGAAATTGAATGAACATTTAACATCCCTTTAAGCTAGGGACTTGCAATTCTCTTGGAGATTTTGAAGTTTTATTATCAGGAGTTTTTTGTGATTCTTGTACCTGTTTCTTATTGCTTTTTACATTTTTGTATAATTATGTTGTTCCTGTCCTGTTGATTTTGTTCTTGTGGATGTAACTTCTCTCTTGAAAAGAGATCCCAACCTAAAGGAGACTGCCTGATTAAATGTATTTACATCAAATCAAAATGTCATGTATTGGGGTGAGAGCCGCGTGGAGACAATCTCAGCGAGCTGTTTTAATTAATTAATACATTTTTTCCCGAGTATTTAGAGTTGAGTGCCTTTAAGATATAAAATTGCATTTATCATGGTATAGTGAGCATAATGACTTTAGGACTTGGACCTGACTTGGGACAGGGTGGTCTTTTTTTGGGATAAAAAATCTAGACTTCTGATTAACGAAAAAATTGCGATATCCTACCTTCTCTATGCAAGACGCAAACCAAGCAACTTTGTAAGTGCCAAAAATGCAGTTCCTTGAATGGCCACTTGAGGCTGGCTCCAAAAGGGAGTCTATTCCAATGTTAAAATGTCCAACTTTACAGCAAAATTAAACATCTTTACACCCTGGTACAAACAACTGTTTTGGTCTACGTTATATCACTAATTTACCTGTTTATGAAAACTGTATGGGGGGGTACATTTTTTATACAACTCACCAGTTTAAATAATGTTAAGACTTACAGTTCTGCATAATTAAGGGCATGGTCATGAGTGTCAGGTGGGTGCCATCACAGCTGGCTAGTATAGACTGTAGGCCTCGTTTGGCCCTCCTCAGCTCCATCCACGCTCCACCTCTTTGCCATATTTGGACTAACCAGGAATTAGACAGTGACAGGCACTGCCAAGATGGCGAAGTTCAGAGTGACCTACATTGAGCCTTATTTTGCTCTCCAGAAGTCTATGGGTTACATTATAGAACTAAATCCATATTTTATACAGCCTATGGACACAACACATCCTAACATAGTTTGTGTCTCCAGGTTTTACTGTACAGTTTGAGACATTCTGAGTAACTCTGTAAAGCCCAGTTTAGACCAAAGATTTGCAACGCAACAAAACCTTTTTAGAACGTTGCAGTTGAAAAGTTGCAGCGGTGTGAACTGACCTGTCTCATCTGACCTCAAACCGGCTGATGTTGTTGCCTGTGACTCAGCTCATCAAATCACTAGCAGCTGGTTTTAGAACGTAACACACTTCATCTGTTTCAACAGCAATATAAAACGTTATTTTTCGCCGTCTCATCACAACTAGAAATGCAGCTGTAGCAATATCTTTGTCCTCATTTATATTTTATATTGCTACAAATTATATCCAGCTACGAAGCCTGAAAAGTCAGAGAGTCGTTGCTATGGAGATGATACACCGTCTCGCCTCGTCTCACTGGTCTGAACAGGCAGGTTTCAGAATGTTGCAGACCTTAACGTTGCAAGTTTCAACTTGTTCAATCTTTGGTTTGAACTGGGATTAATTCTATGTGTCTTCACAAGTATAATACAAGACAAAGCTTCCTAAATATGGGCAATTAATGTTACAGCCTGTATTTGTTACCATCAACTTTTAGCTCTGTCTACTTGTTAAAAAAATCAGGCCTGAGTGTCTCAGAAGCAAGGAAGTGATCTGATGCATTTATTAACTCTAAATGTTCATCCTGTATTAATATGATGCATTAAAGATCTCTAGTGCCACTTTTTGAAGATGCTGGATGGTTTACCTTTTTTTTTTTTTTTTTTACATTTTATAGTTTGAAAGGAAACCTGAATAAGTTAGTGTAGATGCTGCCATACTAAGGTAAATGACTCACTGAATAGTCTGAGTTTGAAAATGATGTCTATATATGCCTGTTCCCTAACAATCCCAGGTTGTTGAACTGCCTTCTAACAAAACTTTGTGTCTGTGCCATGGAGCAATTCCATACTTGAGAAGTCACTAAATGCAAGTCCAATTGAAGTCTCACTTGTCTGAGGTCAACAGCAAGTCCTAATCAAGTCTATTGTGGTTTTGATAAATAATAATATAGAGTTGGAGTGCTGCATTATTGTATAATAATTATACAAAGTCTCAACTAATGACAGCTTATAATCTACTGTAAATTAACAAGGTCTGCCGCTCCCTTTACCTGGAACTAATTACACACACACCTGAAACTCCAGGTCCTGCTCTCATTGGATTATTTTAAAGATATTTTAAAAAACCTTAAGGTTGTAGATATTCTGCAGGATATATTCATGATTATAGTGGATTTTGATATATATTTGCTGTTTTCACATTTACAATAATCTTTGATTATTATTATTATATTTTGTACTGGCAGCTCATTGTGTTTGTTAGAAAGGTTAGTCGTGCTGCTGCCTGTCTCAGGGCACTCTGAAAAAACAGATTTTTAATGTCAGCAAGCTATTTCTGTTAAACAAATAAAAAATCCTCCACACTCTCAAATGCAGTGTGATGGTAAACTGATAAGGCAGTAACGTTCATGTTACATGGTCATGGTAATAAACCTGTAACGTAAACTTGCCTTTAGCTGATATTAACAATTAACGTGTATCTCTCCTGGTTTAACGGCATTAGCCAGAAGATGGAGGCAGCACCGGCAAGCAACTTTTCAAAAATGTGTAAATCTAAAAGTTAAACTCTCACAAAGCTAACATTAGTAGCAAGCTAACATAGCTTATGCAGCTGAGCTTAGCACACAGACGTTGAATTTGGCGATTCTTTTGTTTCGGCTTTGCGTGAAGTAAAGCCGAACAATATGACAAACGACAATGAAACTGCAGCAGCAGACCGGGGTGCAGTTAGTTTTAAGTTGGATATTCGAAAAGGCTGGGACCATGGTAGCGGTCCAAGTTAAATCTCAAGTCACATCTATGCGACTTAAGTGCAACTCGAGTCCGAGTCTGAAACTTGAGTCCCCAATCTCTGAGTCACATGACTGATAAAAATAAAAATACATTTTAAATATTAGAAATGATAAGGAATTATATTTGAATAGGATAATAGTATAATATTGACAGCACTTACAATACACAGCCCTGCTCTGTAAATAAGAAACAAACAATACAACACTATTCCGATAGTTCTCGTGCACAGGACAGTAGAAAGGCCTTGAGCTTCAGTGAGTAGCTCCATTAGTCCATCATCATAATCGGATCTTTATCTAGTGCAATAAAGACTTATTCCAGGTTGTTTCATTTCACAACACCTTTATGGCAGTTGTCATGCCAACAGCACTTGTCAAGGCCAATCAGATTGTGCACTGACCTGTGGGAGCCATGGCAGACACTAGATACTGGGTCTATGATTAATTTTTTACACCTATGTTCACCTAATTCTCCACCCCTCCTCTCTCCTTTCACTTCTCAGTCTCCATCAGCATTGATGGTTTCATCATAACAAACTCTGAAACAGTTGAAACAGACATGAAGGCTCAACAGCAATGGAAAAGGTTCAATTAAATGGAAAAAAATCATCATCATGATTACAATTATTGTTTTGTATTTATTTTATGTTTATTTCCTATATTTATATAAGTCCTTTTTTACACAAATATATCCATCCACTATACATAAACATAATGTCGCTAGTTATGATAGTGATTATTTTCATTTTCATTTGGCATGATGATAACATGTTGAGGTCTAGGTCCCCTCAAACAACCAAAAAACTTGAAAGAAAAGAAAAATAACAACAACATAATAACTCACTCACAATGGTCTGGCTCTCTCCCAGAGGGTCTGGGGCTAGCCCAATATGAGGAGGGATGACCTGCAATGTGCAAGCTCCATCCTACAGGTCTAGGGGCAGCCCAAGGCAATGATAGCCATGAGAAAAAAAGATAAGAAAACTGAATACAAAAAGGCAAAATAAAGAAGGGGGAAAAGAGGATGGACCCCAATAGTCCTTGCCGGCCGCCTCCTTTGCGGGTATAAACGCAACCCTTTCTAGGGCGGGCACTGGCACGGTGGTTAGAGCAGTCGCCCCATGTAAAGAGGCTGAAGGTCCTCAAGGCATGCTGCATGTCTTCCCCTATATCTCTCTCTCACCCCATTTCCTGTCCGTCCTATCTAATAAAAGGCTTGAAAACTGCCAAAAAATAATCTTTTCAAAAAACGACTGAACCCCCTACTATTAAAGAAGCAATATGTAGCCTTATATATATACTATATATGGCCAAATTTCTATTGTAAAACATTTCAATGAATTTACAATAATCAACAGAGTGTGGATAAGCAGCAGTTGTCCACGTCATTATGTCAAATATGTCTACGTGTTGTTTGATGCTGAAATTAGCATGCTGACCAGCTAGCCCCGGCCCATCCTGTCTTGTAGTACTTCGAGATGAAGAAAAAAGAAGGTAATGAGAAGTGCTGGGCACGTTACTTTAAAAAAGTTATGAGTTACAGTCACTAGTTTCTTCTCCCACAAAGTAACTGAATTAATTACTGAGTTACAAGTACAAAGTAACTATTGTGTTACTTTCAAGTAAATTTTAAAATGCTCATATGTGTCAAAGAACAGGCACAGGCATTACATGGCATACTGTGCATTTCATGTTGCATGAGTTCCTTTAATTTTCATGTAAGGAAAAGTAATGGCTATACTTCCAGTTTTATGCTAAATGACGCCATTATCACCATCAAGCAAAGCTAATGTTAGCTATTTAAGCTTAGCTAGCAGCTAGCTGTCTCTATCCCTGGGGATATTGACCATGATTGTATGTATTTATGTAAAACGTTGAACAAATACAGGCCTTCATCTAGACAACGTGCTGCCACAGGGTTTCAGTCACCTTAGAACGGCTTTCCATCTTGCAAAGTAACCAGGAGAGCTGCCAGATGAATAGTAATGTCCAACAATTAAAAAAAAAAATACTGGCAGGACCAATAACTGGGAGGTAACTGCTACTCACTGCTTTTTTTCCCACAAAGTACAGGTTTTTGTTGAAGTGCCTTGGTTATTTAAAGAAAAAAACATGCTAGGACAGTAGTGGTATATTATCCGATTGAATGATATACCATTTACCATGGATATTATCTGATTGGCCAGCCATGCCAGATACAGTGAATGCAGTGAGCTGAGGTCCTTGAGGATTTTGCTTTTCCTAAAAGAGAGGATGGAAGAACACCACCACATCTTTCAGGAGTACAGGGCACTGGTAGACAACTTTGTGAAGTGGACTGGACAGAATCACCTGCAGCTGAACATCAGCAAGACCAGAGAGATGGTGATAGATTTCAGGAAGAAGAAGAACACGGCTTTCCAACATCTGTGCATTCTGGGAAAGGATGTGGAGGCGGTGGAGGATTACAAGTACCTGGGTGTTACCATCAACCACAGACTGGACTGGAGATCTAACACTGAAGCTGTTTACAAGAAGGGGATGAGCAGACTTTACTTCCTGAGGAAGCTGAGATCCTTCAACGTGTGCAGCAAGATGTTGGAGATCTTTTATCAGTCCGTGGTGGCCAGTGTACTTTTCTTTGCTGTGGTTTGTTGGGGAAGCAGCATTGGCGCCAGCGACACCAACAGACTCAACAAACTGATCAGGAAGGCTGGCTCTGTGATTAGCTGTAAACAGGACACTCTGGAGGCTGTGGTGGAGAGGAGGACACTGAAAAAACTGTTATCCATCATGGATAATCCTCTCCACTCTCTCTAACTCACACTGGTCAGACAGCGGAGCACCTTCTCCAAAAGGCTGCTTCAGCTTTGCTGTCGTAGCAACAGATTCAGGAAATCTTTCCTGCCACAATCCATCACTTTTTATAATAATTCTCTCACCTCTGCCTGACAGAGAACTCTGCTCTCTCTACTGTTTTTTTTGTTTTGTATATATTATTATTGTTATAGTATATTTTGCATATTTTGTTATTTGCATTATCCATTAAAAAGATGAGACAGAGGAGACACTGAACTGTGTCTGACCTGACAAAGTTATGATTATGAATTACAAATATCCAAAATTCCCACAACAGTCCCCCCTTTGAACATATTATGTTCACTACAAAAGGAAATTTGTAATTTATCTATTTTTCAATTTTTAGCAATTTTTTAAATAGCATGCATCAAAACTGGAGCAAAAGCTTTTTATATTATAGATGAATAAACATGTAATAAATGAGTGAGGGGGGAAAGGAACAAACGATGAATAGCATAATACCAATAAACCCCTTTCTTTCTTTCACTACCACAGGCCAGAAATTGACCTGATGGCTTGAAACATCCATCCTGAAGGGAAAAAATGATCAAATATGATTAAAAAGAAGGTGCGGATACAGCATACATGTATTTGGCCAAACTTCTAACCACAGGGCCCACACTCACCGTCACCGCTCAGCAACTTTCTAATTTCTACAGCCCCCTTGACAAAGTCTGTTGTCACTCTTCACCGGGTTGAGACGAAGGATATCTAAACAATCCCCCCCCCTTTGTAGCGGTCTGGTCAAGCTGTAAAGGGTAAAGGAGCTAAGGTCGGACAGGCAAGCAGGCAGACCTGAGTGAGACAGTTTGCACACAATTACATGTCATGGTTTGCACAAAAGGGTGAGAATTTTATTGTTGTCATCACGCATGTGGTTGTAGTGTAATCACACTCTAACATTCACATTGTTAGAGTTGTGTTTACATCAGTTTGACTCAATATCTGAATCCAAAAAACGGTGGTACCTACAGATCTTCATCTGGGGTCATGGTGATTCATGGGTCCTACCACGTGGCGGAGCTCACTAAGGAAACCATGAGAGCTCTGCAGCAAGGCAGCACGCAACAAATGACCAACAGCATTACCACCACCGCGATCGACACAGGGAGTAGTAATCTGACAGCGGTGGATTTTCCATCCCGCCAGGACCAAGGTCCCAGCCGTCATGGGCTTCTGAGTTTTGCTTTTCTCTCAACAGTTCATTCAAGTGGGCGACAACATGAGTCAAATTGTTACCTTCTGCAAGCACATGGGTGCAGCATTTTTTCCCGATGTGGCACACACCCCCTTGAGAGGCCAGGCTGTGGGTGTGTGTGAGGTTCAGTCTGCCCAGGTAAGGGCCCGCATTCTTGCACTCAGGGTTGGTGTAGGCAGCGTTCGATGCGCTGTTGCACGTGGCGCTCACTGTCTAGTTGCAAAAGGACGTGCCTAGATTTTGGTCAAGTGATGTCCGGCACAAACCGTGTGGGGTTTGTCGTCATCACTGAATGATGCACCTGACTCAGTGTAGTTGTGACGTTTCTGAATCAGACTGTCGATCCCTCGTAGTTGACGGCACTTATGTTCAGAACCCCCAACCAGGGAGCGAGGCCGCAGGCAGTGCCATGCCCACACCGTGAGGATGTTGGGCACAGACATAACAACTGTCATTCGTCATCAGCCTGGCGGTTAGAGCCACAGCTCGTCACCAGGCATTCTGCTCCGGTCGGGTGACCGGGGCGGTGTCCACGATGTGTAATTCCTGTCCGTTTCGATCTGCAAGGCTGGAGTAGGACTTGTTCAGCAGCAGGAGTAGTAGGTGTTGAGCCGGCTACAGGTCCAGGTGGCGTCTCAACCCCCCCTTGAGTGGCTGGCCTTGGAAGATTGATGCCATCTGGTTCCCTCGGATCTGTCTGTACGAGGGCGTCGTCTGATGGCTCTGTGACTCTTTTGCAGTGGCAGGCGTGGATCCAGGTGGTCCTCTCTGCGTCCTTTACTGCGGTTTCTGTGATGAGCAGCACCTGGTAGGGCCCGTTCCACCTTCTTGATCGCCAAGATTTCCTTCTCAGATCTTGGACCGCTACCCAGTAACCTGGATCCAGCTATTCATCTGCTTGTGAATATCAGAGAGAACAGAGGTTAGATGTGTACAATATCGCAGCATCTCATCTTCACAACACCCTGTCTCAGGGAATTGCCTTCGCTCAGACCCAATCCCAGTTCGCAAAGGCTGACCCAACAGGATTTCAAACGGGCTGAGATTATTTCTGGACCTGATTCTCCCCCTCATGTACATCAACACAATGGGGAGGGCCTTTGTCCAGGGCAGTTTTGTTTCCTTACAGCTTTTAGCTAGTTGGTTCTTTAGGGTCCCATTTTCTAGCTGCTATGCCGCCTCAGGTCAAAACCAAGGTACTGACTGATGTTTTTAAGTGCAGCGTTTACAAAATGGGTCCGATTGTCGCTTGATATTCGTAAGGGGACTCCCCATCTGGTAAGTATCTGTGTTAGTAAGGCTTTTGCCACTGTTGACGCATCTTGCTTTGAAGTGGGAAAAGCCTCTACATACTTTGAGAACCTGTCAACCATGATGAGGCAAAATTCCTTTCCTTCACTTGGTGTTAGTTCTATGAAGTCCATTTGTAAGTGATCAAAAGGTGATAGCAAGCTGTGTTCTCAGCGGTTGTTTAGCTGCGACCTCTTGTTGCAGCATCAGCACGGGCATTTCCTAGTGAGACATAGTCTGTTTTATGTGTATGTTCTTCTATTACATATGGCGACGTGATGTGGCAACAGCAAAGCATCAAGGAGGGAAGGGACCAAGTTGTGATGGGCGATGGGTTTGCCAGATGCAGTGAGAAAATCTTGATTTGCCCAAATTTGTCCAAACGAGTGGCAAACCCCCCATGCATATCTGCTATCTGTGGAAATAGTGACAGTCTTACTTCTAGTCAATTTGCATGCTTCAGTCATGGCCACAAGCTCAGCGGCTTGTGCTGAATAGTTAGACAGGAGAAGTTTTGCCAAAAGTGTTATTTGTATGGTGACTGCAAAACCTGATTGGTTAAGGCCTGTTCCCGGGTCCCTTGATGCTGAGCCGCCCACAAAAAGCTCCATGTCGGGGTTGGTGAGTGGTGTTTCGTGAAGATCAGGTCTGGGGGAACAGATTTCATTAATAATAGCCACACAGTCATGGGGCTTCTGTTTCTCAGAAGTAGGGAGCAACGTGGCAGTATCGAGTACAGTGCAGCGCCGTACAGTGATATTGGGCAGTTCGAGCAGAATGGTGTTGTATTTTAACCATCTTGCGGAGGACAGATTTTTTGAGGTTTTTTCCTCTAACAAAATCATTAAGACTGCATATGGGACTAACAAGGTTAGTCGAGAGTAACCGACAATATGACTGCCTTCTCCGCAGCTGCCACAGCTCTAGCGCAGGCTGGGAGACCGGCTGCCATAGGGTCTAGTTTGGATGAGAAGTATGCAACCGTTTTTTTTTCTTTGTTTTTTTTTGCCCCCCGTAATCCTGCAGTAAGACAGAGGTCATGTAGTGTCCCTTTTTATCAACGGTTTGTTGTTTTTTTAAATGGCCGGTTGCAATCTGGGAGGCCCAGAGTGGGTGGTGTCTGTAGAGCTAGCTTTAGATCGTGGAATGTTTTTTCTGCATCGGGCGTCCAAGCGACTTTGTCCCGTGCTGCTAGACCCTGACCATGAGCAATGGCCGCCAAAGGTGCCTCAATGCTTGCATAGTCAGGGATCCACTGTCTACAGTATGATGTCATGCCAAGAAAACTCATAACCTGTTTCTTTGTGATTGGTTTTGGGATTTCTTGGATGGCAAAGATGCACTTTTGGGAAAGTATTTTCCCCTCTCTAATCTGACAGCGGTGGATTTTCCATCCCGCCAGGACCAAGGTCCCAGCCGTCATGGGCTTCTGAGTTTTGCTTTTCTCTCAACAGTTCATTCAAGTGGGCGACAACATGAGTCAAATTGTTACCTTCTGCAAGCACATGGGTGCAGCATTTTTTCCCGATGTGGCACACACCCCCTTGAGAGGCCAGGCTGTGGGTGTGTGTGAGGTTCAGTCTGCCCAGGTAAGGGCCCGCATTCTTGCACTCAGGGTTGGTGTAGGCAGCGTTCGATGCGCTGTTGCACGTGGCGCTCACTGTCTAGTTGCAAAAGGACGTGCCTAGATTTTGGTCAAGTGATGTCAATGCTTGCATAGTCAGGGATCCACTGTCTACAGTATGATGTCATGCCAAGAAAACTCATAACCTGTTTCTTTGTGATTGGTTTTGGGATTTCTTGGATGGCAAAGATGCACTTTTGGGAAAGTATTTTCCCCTCTTGCGATATAATGTGTGTAAGCAAGGCTAGCGTGTTCGCGATGCAAGCCTCCTGTGTAGGAGAGCAAATCATTAAATCATCCACATGTGCCAGCAAGGCGCTGTTTTGTGGCAGACTTAAGGACTATAAATTCTCACACTGAGTAGCGTTGAGAATGGTTGGAGACTCCGACAGCCCCTGACACAGTCGGGTAAACTTGATGCTTTACCTTAAAATGTGAATGCAAACCAATATTGGCTGTCGGGGTGTATGGGGACGCTAAAGAAAGGGTTAGCCAAATCTATAACAGAAAGCCACTTACTTTCAGGGGGAACTTGTGAAAGAATTGTATGAGGATTTGGTACTGTAGGGGCACGTGCATTGATAGCTGCATTTACCCCCTGCAAGTCCTGGACAAACCCTTCACTCGTCTGGCGTATGTGGAGGCTGTTTTTTTTTTTCACCGGACATATTGGCATGCGGACTGGTGAGTTCTCACAGGGGACGATGATGCCTGCCCTGGGGAGGGCCTCAACCACCGATTTGATGCCCTCCACAGCCTCTTTTCGTAATGGATACTGTCGCTGGCAGGGCCTATAAGGATTTTGGGGTGATTACAACAGGTTTTTTTTTTTTTTTAAGCAAACCTACATTGTGCCGGTGTTTTTCCCACACTTGCGGTGGCACTCGTTTCAGTTCTGGTACGTCAGTGACATTATTAATCATTATCTTTCCGTGTGATGCAGTAAAGTGTGATGTAGAGTATACCTCTGGGTTTTGAAGTTTAAATCTCGACCGTTTTCAAGAGCAGCAACTGCCTTTTGAATTGTTACTCGATGCACCTTTAAACCTTCATGATGCTCAGTTGCGGGGTCGGCCGTTTGATTCCATCCGGTCGCCTTGATGCATTTTGTCAACCAAGGTTCCAGATTTTGCGGCTCCTGTGTTTTGATTAGGGAAACATACGGGAACTGGGGCACTTGGAAAGAAACATTAGGCAGGCACACAGAGATTGCACAGCGTGCGTTATCCCAATACAGGCATTGCAGCTCTAAACTGTCACACAGAGTACTTTGTTTAAACCATGTTTGTTCAAATAGCATATCTTTCCCTAAGCAGATGTGTGCAGCACATTGCAGGTCAGTGTGACACAAAATAAAAGCGTGTGTACTGTGGCTTCCGCAGCAGTGAGGCTCGAATGGGGGAGGAGCCATAGGTAGTGGTAAGTAGCCGCATTATCAAGAGAAGTCAGAAAGGCTTTAGTGTATGAATCATTTTAAATTATGGTTAGGCCTTTAGGGCCTGAGTTAATGTTTATGCCTAACACACACATAAGATCTCTAACACATCTCCTGCTCGTTTTGGGTGTTTGAAATCGGTGTGTTGTATAACAGATTCCGTCGCTCCGGAATCTACTAGGAATGTGAGGGGTATGTCTGCAACAGTGAGTGTTAGTGTGGGTAGATTCTTATAGGCAGCAGAGTTTAGTGAAGAATACATTCCTGCAAGTTTTGTGATGTGTGTGTGTTTTCTAAGCATTCAATAGCCTGCAGCACTGAATTTAAACTGTGTCATGGAGAGAGTGTGGATGTGTTGGTGTATTCACGTGTTCCGTTCGGATGGCCTGTGTCCGGTCCAGATGCGCCCCTCACTCTCCCCAGCCCTCCGGCCAGTCAATCGCCCCTGTGTCGGAATCCCTGGCGGTTGGTCTGCCATTGTTCACGCTCTGGGCAGTCGTTTCCCCAATGCTCATGCTTTCCGCAGATGAAACAGCTTCTCGCCCCCTTGGCCCTCGACCACCCCCTCTGCCTTTTTTACGACCTCTGTGGTGATTGTCTCTTCGTGGTAGGTCGGAAATGCTGACAAAAAGTCAGGAGCTCCGCTGCATATTTCTGTCCTCCATCCTTGACCTTGGGGAACAGGGCGGCAGCCTCTTTCATGTTCGTCACACCGTTCAGGTTTTTGCTCCTGGTGAAATGGGAGCCAGCTCGTGCACGTAGGTGGGGGGGTTGTGTAGATGATCGCGATCGTCAGGGGTCGAGTCCTCTGCCTCTTCCCCTGGATCTGCCTGTCGTGGTGGCCGGCTGGCCACCTCTCCCCCTCCCCAGTGCAGCCAGGTCGTCGAGGGGGTAGAGTGGTTGGTGCGGTTGTGGTGCAAGCTGGGCAGCCTCTTGCATCTGGGGCTGAGCCTGCTGAGCCTGCTGCTGGTTGGCTGGTTGGGGAGCCAGCCTGGTCGGAGGAGCCGAGTCGAGGTTGAGGGTTGCATCTAGTTTAAGACACAGAGAAGAAGGAGGGGGAGGAGAGGTTACCCTTTCCCTGCCTGTCTGCTGCCTTCTGTCTCTCAGCCTGGCTTCCTGTAGCCAGCTATCTCGTCGACCCAATCAGCTTTGAAAGACTCCTTTCTTCTGCCCCTCCTGCTCTTTTGCTTTTCCCTGTCATCTTTCTCCTTCTGCCTGAGGTTACTTTTCAGAATCCAATTGTCTGAGACTAAAACTGCCTGTATTGGGAAACCCGCACTCATTGGCCCAAAATTTAAATTGGTCAACGCAAGATTCACCGTAGTTTTGTTCATGTACTGGAGATTTGGGCTTAGGGCTCCATCTTCGTCGCGTTTGGTTTGAGTTGGCCCCATCTCGCTTAGTTTACGTCTGTCTAGAGTCGCACTGGCGTGTCAATTATGTGCTTCATTGTTCCTCTGAGGATGCTATTTCTATGTTTCACTGGTAGTAAGTTTGGGCCTAGCTTACCTTGGTTATGCTAAGCTCATCTTTAGTGATATTGAAATCAATTGAACCGTTAACTCTTTAGCTTTAATGCTAGCTAGTTTAGCTTTAGCTTTATTGGTAATGCTAACTTAGGTTATGGCAATACCCGCAGTGTATTTTGATATGCTATTTTTCTCAATGCTAATTAGCTTAGCATTAGCTATGTTAGTTATGCTAAGCTAGTCTATGGTAAAACCCACAGTTTAAATTGATATGCTAGGTTTTTTTTGCTCAATGCTAATTAACTTAGCATTAGCTATGCTAGTTATGCTAAGCTGGTCTATGGCAATAGCCAAAGTCTAATTTGATATGCTAGTTTTTAGCTCAATGCTATTTAGATTAGCATAAGCTATGCTAGTTATGCTAAACTAGTCTATGGTAATAGGTGCAATCAACACTTAGCTTAGCCTTTCTGGTAGCTATGCTACTAGGGCCTATAGCTAACTGCTAGTCCCTCTCAGCTGGTGCTATCTGTTGCACCCCCCTCCTGTCTGGTGGTCTGCCAAACCACTCCTGGCAAAAGTGACGTGTACCAAGAATTTAACGTTTGATTCAAAATGGCGACCAGGTTTTAAAATGGCGGGCCTCCAAGCCACGCCCAATACCTAAAATTCAACTGCGCCCCAACTTCAAAATGGCTATTGATAGCACAACCACACCTATTTCTGATTTTCTTCTGCGCCAATGTTCCAAAATGGCGATTGGCCTTTATAGCCACACCCAACTTTTGAATTTCAGTTGTCAAAATGATAACGTCCGCAAAACTTCATTTGTTTGATTCACAGCATGTATGTAAGAATTCTATTTTGCTTTTTTTTTCTCTCAATTTGGATCACAGCTGAGTCATATTAACCTTTTTTACTCGGAACCATGAAAGCCAGCTGCTCAACATGCACATACAGTATCTCAATTGGTCATCTGGTCAGTCAAAACATGTCTCACATGCACGCACACACATACGCACACACACAGGCCTGCAACATTCATTCCAATGCAAACATCCTTGATAAAAGTGGGTCAGTCAGTGATTTACCCGTTTTTATCCGTTCAAAGATTTTCTAGAATCCAGTTTATGGATCTACATATATATTTATGGGTTATAGATAGGTTTTTACAGATCTATATATTTATTTAAAACAATCTCTCCCTATATAATCTTTTGCTCCCTCTTCCCTCAGTGCGTAGGAAAGGGAGGATAGTACTGTTGATGTGACCTTGAGCTAAAACAAAGCCTTTACACACTCTCCTCTTTCCACAGCTGTCGAACATGCACGCACACACACAAAGATAGGGTAGAGAGGGAAAGAGAAAAAAGAGACGCACATGGGAACAACGCACATATAGACTTACAACAAACTATCTACCATACTGTCCGGAATCACCTCTTACTTTGCTCATAAGCTAACCAGAAACGTTGCTGTAATTCACCATAAAACAGACTCGAACTGTGAGACAACGTTTTCACAAACCAGTACTACTAATCAGACTCGAACTGAAAAGAGAGCAGCTGATCAAACTGCTGGCCGGCCCTCGCACAGACTCTCACTGTACGTCAAAAAAACATAAAGACTCGAACTTCCTGCAGAGGAGGGTCCCGCACCCTCGTCTTCTAGGGCCCTAGTGGACGTCAACAAACAAACAAATGGACTCGAACCATTTGCGGAAGAGGGACTGGCACCCTCGTCCTCTAGACGTCAACAAACAAACAAATGGACTCTAACCATTTGCGGAAGAGGGACTCACACACTCATCCTCCAGACGTCCTCTAGACGTCAACAAACAAACAAATGGACTCAAACCATTTGCGAAGAGGGAGTGGCACCCTCGTCCTCTAGACGTCAACAAACAAACAAATGGACTCAAACCATTTGCGGAGCAGGGACTTGCACCCTGTCCTCTAGACGTCACCAACAAAAAGAAACTCACCGGAGATTATTAAAGAGATCCTTCACCGAGTTCAGTAGGCACCAGCAGTGAGAGGACATGCCTGCTGTTGGACGTTAGGCCCCCACTGCTCAACTGAATTTGTGGCGAGGTTGAGAAAAGAACTTCACTCAATTGTGCACAGGTTTCACCGTCAGTCCTGTCCAGCCTGTGCCTCTCACTCTGGGTGCCCACCCAGGGACGCCAAATTGTTGTGGAAATAGATTCTTCAATAAAGATCAACAAACAGGATCAGCTTTTTCTCCGTGGTTTATTTTGCCAAAGCATTTTCCTCTGCAGACAAAAATACGTTCATCCCTACATCCTCACAAAGTTAGAGTCTAGTAGGAAAGACGATGTGCCAAATCTCGCACAGTCTTTCAGGGAGAGGGACAGGACGCGAATAGCCGTGGTTGAGTGACGTCTTTAGACCAAACAAAAACAGGCCTTAGACATTACAATTCTGAACATTCTGAACCTCTCTCATCACAAGATCTCTAACACAGGGTACAGATGCACAAATATGCCAATATATCATCATGAGTTAGTTATCTGCATTATCCATTAAAAAGGTGAGACAGAGGAGACACTGAACTGTGTCTGACCTGACAAAACTATGATTATGAATTACAAATATCCAAAATTCCCACAACAACTCCTTTTTAAAACTGAACTGATCTCGACTGGTCTGTTGTAAACGGAATTGCAATTTGACGGAAATATTTTTTGCCCTGGTAAGACTTAGCGTTACTTTGAATCTGGTGTTTCAGTAATTATTCTGAACCTGTCCTTCACGAATGTCTGTGGCAGGACCATGCCCTTAAATAGGCGGGCTGTTATTGTGGATGTATTAAAAGCATGTTAAATTAATATGTGGGTGCTGATGACTTAATTTTATTCATTTTTGCAGGTCTAAAGTCCTGCTTTATGCAGCAGTAATTAAAGCAAAGGATTTAGCAATTACATGCCTGTTGTTTATACTGTACATCCAGCAGACAAGTAGAAACACTAGCATTCATTTGGAGTCATGCTTCTTTCCACCTGACAAAACTTACTCCAATATTCATTCTCCTTCAAGCTCTGCCTTCTACCAACTCCTTAATATTTGGGTAATTGGCTGCTAAATTCTGTCATCATCTACTTGTTTATTGTCTTTTTATTTAAAATTTTTTGTACAGCTGTAGATCAACAGGAAGTAAGGTAGAGAGCGTGGAGGACGTGAAGCAAAGGGCTGGAGCTGAACTGCCACTGCGGCCAGGACTCAGCCTCAGTATATGGGACACCTGCTCCACCAGGTGAGCTACTGCGTTTCCGAGGTCACCTATTACTTGCTAACTTTGTCTGTAGCTAAACACTAAAATGTGATAATTCTGTGTAGCTTTGTCACTATCAGCAAAATAGATCAAATGTGCACAGTGAAAAGGGTCCTTACACATACTAAAATATTGATGCCTTGTATATTAGAAGAATAAGAATATTCATTGGTGCAGCTTTAAATAATGATTCAAGGTTTCTTTACAATCTGTTAGATCATTTGACTGCTCACATCTGGCATTGTATTTATGATAAGAATTATTTAATACTCTTGTACTCCGCTGGTCCCCAATGTCCATCAGTGTCCAGCATCTGTCTGCAGAAAGATAACAGCCTGTAGCTGTCTTGAATTGGTAGAGCCTGCTGATGCAACAACTCATATCTTCTGCATGTCTATGACTCATACATTAATGGATGAGACAGCCCTTATCTCCATGCATGTCTGCTCTCAACCACTTCACCAGGATACAATAATGCAACCATGCTCTGCCTGTTTCAGTCACACATATCCTCTCACCTTTTCACCTCCCATACTCTTAATTAGGGCCCAAGCACGATAGTGCAAGGAGACTAATGGTCAAAGTTCTTTTGATGTTCATGAAATTTGGTGGGATCATTGCTCTCATATTTAAGGACTTAATTCATGTTTTGTTTTTTGCCTGACATGGAGTCAGCCATCTTAGATTTTATGCATTCATTTTCATTTTACGAACTCATGTTTAAGGACTTTAAGATGCACAAAAAACTCACATGTTTAAACTAGTAATTATTTCGATTTAATCTTATAATTTGGTTTGGGTATGGAACACCAGCTCTATAGCACATCGAAATTACAGTTAGCCTTTGAACGCATATTTAGCAATCTTGTTATACTCAAAAGCGCATGAAACGTGGCAAATATGTCAAAAACTGTAAATGCTGTGAAAATATACAGGAATTGGATTAATATGTGTTTAACAGGATCCATAGCGCCCCCTAATGTGTGGAAGACATTCATTGATGCAAAGTTATTACAAAATACATTTATATGATATTCATATTTCAGCTTTTATTAGCTCTGCCCAACCGGAAGTCAGCTAATTTCAATTTTGTACATTTCTAATGTGTTCAATGCAGACTTGCGAGTCCAAGTGGACATTTGTGCAACATTTGAAGAAGTTTCCTCAAGGCGTTCCTGAGATATAACATTCACTAAAATAGGACAGACTGATTGATGGATCACCAAAAAACGTAATGAACTTTAGCTCTTAATGTATGTCTTTGTATCCAAAACAACTAACTTCAATGTCAGAGTTGGAAATGAAAGGTTCCAAAAATATAATAGACCTTCACTGTCTGCAAGAGGCAGCTTCCCCTTTTCCCAATACCAGGAAATTTGACTGATGAAGGGATACAGCCCTACCTCTGGAGATAAATAGCATATGGAATTAGTGAGGTATGATGATTGAGACCTTAAGCCTGTGAATATTCTCATTTGTCTAGGTCATCGTTATCCCCAAAGAAATTTAAGCCAAAAGTCCAGTTGCTTTTGACTTGAATTTCTTTGGAGTTTGTGACCTTCAAAATCCCATCAGTTCATTATTTAGTCCAAGCGGATGTTTGTGATAAATTTAAAGGCATTCCTGGGATATAGTGTTCACGACAATGGGACAGACTTTTGCCGTCTAAAATTGAAGCACTTCATCCTTGAGTCCAGGTGGACGTTTGTGCTAAATTTGAAGGCATTCCCTCAAGGGATTCCTGAGATATGGTGTTCACGACAATGGGACAGCCGTTTGCCGTCTAAAATTGAATCGCTTTATCCTTGAGTCCGGGTGGACGTTTGTGCTAAATTTGAAGGCATTCCCTCAAGGCATTCCTGAGATATGGTGTTCACAACAATGGGACAGACCTTTGCCGTCTTAAATTGAATCGCTTCATCCTTGAGTCCAGGTGGACGTTTGTGCTAAATTTGAAGGCATTCCCTTGAGGCATTCCTGGGATAACGAGTTCTCAAGAAGGGGATTTAAAACATGACCTTATAGAGACCTCGACCACCAAAATCTAATCAGTTCATCATTGAGTCCAAGTTGACATATGTGCCACATTTGAATGAGTTCCCTCCAAGTGTTCCTGAGATATCACATTCACAAGAATAGGACAGACAGATTGATGGATCACCAAAAAACATAATCTCTGCGACCATGGCTGTCACCGGCACAAAAGCAAAAAAACGTAATGAACTTTTGCTCTTCCAGGTCTGCATGAGGAGGCTTCCAGCTTTCTGAATAACAGGAACATTAACTGATGAACTTGGGCAGCACGGCTTCGAAAAATAGAATGGCAAACAAAAGTGGGTGGGGCTTGGCGATTAAGTACCAAACTACTCTTTAGGGCATTTCTCTGTGGGGCAATAGGCCAGTGCACTCGGCTGTTAACCGAAAGGATGGTGGTTCAAGTCCACCCAGGGACGTCTAAGTGTAAAATAACAATGTACCTTGTTGTCAACTATTGAGCTTGTTGCCGTGATCAGTGATGAAGGTTTGAGAAACCACCAGCACTGTGTTTGACACATCAACATTGTACTGTATGTCTTTGTATCCAAAAGCGTTGGAAATGAAAGGTTCCAAAAATATGAGTGGGGCATGATGAATGAGACCTTAAGCCTGTGAATATTCTCATTTGTCCAGGTCATTGTTATCAATGTCCAGGTCTTTGAATATTAAGTCATAAGTCCAGTTGCTTTTGACTTAAATTTCTTTGGGGTTTGTCACCTTCAAAATCCCATCAGTTCATTTTTGAATCCAAGTGGATGTTTGTGCTAAAAATGAAGGTATTCCCTCAAGGCAGTCCTGAGATATTGAGTTCTCCGGAAGGGGATTTAAAACATGACCTTATGACAACCTTGACCACCAAAATCTAATCAGTTCATCATTGAGTCCAAATTGACATTTGTCCCACATTTAAAGAAGTTTTCTCAAAGCGTTCCTGAGATATCACATTCAATAGAATAGGACAGACTGATTGATAGATAACAAAACAACACAATGAACGTCAGCTCTTACTGTATGTCTTTGTAGCCAAAACATCTGACTTCTATGTCAGAGTTGGAAATGAAAGGTTCCAAAAATATAATAGACCTTCATTGTCTGCAAGAGGCAGCTTCCCCTTTTCCCAATACCAGGAAAATTGACTGATGAAGTGATACAGCCCTACCTCAGGAGGAAAATAGCAAATGGAAGTGAGAGGGGCATGATGATTAAGACCTTAAGCCTCTGAATATTCTCATTTGTCCAGGTCATCTTTATCCCCAAAGAAATTTAAGCCCAAAGTCCAGTTTCTTTTGACTTAAATTTCTTTGGGGTTTGTGACCTTCAAAATCCCATCAGTTAATTCTTGAGTCCAAACGGATGTTTGTGCTAAATTTGAAGGCATTCCTTTAAGGCATTCCTGAGATATGGTGTTCACAACATTGGGAAAGACCTTTGCCGTCAATTCAATCGCTTCATCCTTGAGTCCAAGCGGATGTTTGTGCTGAATTTGAAGGTAACCCCTCAAGGCATACCTGAGATATCGAGTTCTCAAGAAGGGGATTTAAAACATGACCTCATAGCAACCTTAACCAACAAAATCTATCAGTTCATCATTGAGTCCAAGTAGACATTTGTGCCACATTGAAAGAAGTTTCCTCAAAGTGTTCCTGAGATATCATATTCACTAGAATAGGGTAGACTGATTGATGGATCACCAAAAAACATAATCTCTCAGACCAGGGCTGTCACCGGAGCAGAAGCATAAAAAAACGTAATGAACTTTAGCTCCTACTGTATGTCTTTGTATCCAAAAGAACTGACTTCAATGTCAGAGTTGGAAATTAAAGGTTCCGAAAATATAAAAGACCTTCATTGTTTGCAAGAGGCAGCTTCCCCTTTTGTTGATGGATCACCAAAAAACATCATCTCTCCCACCAGGGCTGTCACCGGCGCAAAAGCATAAAAACGTAATGAATTTTAGATCTTACTGTATGTCTTTGTATCCAAAAGAACTGACTTCAATGTCAGAGTTGGAAATTAAAGGTTCCGAAAATATAATAGACCTTCATTGTCTGCAAGAGGCAGCTTCCCTTTTTGTTGATGGATCACCAAAAAACATCATCTCTCCCTCCAGGGCTGTCACCGGCGCAAAAGCAAAAAAACGTAATGAACTTTAGCTCTTACAGGTCTGCATGAGGAGTTTTCCAGCTTTCTGAATAACAGGAACATTAACTGATGAACTTGGGCAGCACGGTTTCTAGAAGTGAATGGTAAACAAAAGTTGGTGGGGCTTAGCGATCAAGTACCAAACTACTCTTTAGGGCGTGCCTCGTGGCGCAATATGCCAGCGCATTCGGCTGTTAACCGAAAGGATGGTGGTTCGAGTCCATCCAGGGACGTCTTGTACTAAAATAACAAGGTACCTTGATGTGAGCTATCAAGCTTGTTGCAGTGATCAGGGTTTGAGAAACCACCAGCACTGTGACTGACACATCAACATTGTACTGTATGTCATTGTATCCTAAAGAACTGACATCAATGTCAGAGTTGGAATTGAAATGAAAGGTACCAAAAATATGAGTGGGGCATGATGATTGAGACCTTAAGCCTGAGAATATTCTCATTTGTCATTGATGTCCAGGTCTTTCAAATTTCAGTCAAAAGTCCAGTTTCTTTTGACTTAAATTTCTTTGGGGTTTGTGACCTTCAAAATCCCATCAGTTAATTCTTGAGTCCAAACGGATGTTTGTGCTAAATTTGAAGGTATTCCCTCAAGGCATTCCTGAGATATGGTGTTCACAACAATGGGAATGTCCTTTGCCGTCTTAAATTCAATCGCTTCATCCTTGAGTCCAAGCGGATGTTTGTGCTGAATTTGAAGGTATCCCCTCAAGGCATACCTGAGATATCGAGTTCTCAAGAAGGGGATTTAAAACATGACCTCATAGCAACCTTGACCACCAAAATCTAATCAGTTCATCATTGAGTCCAAGTAGACATGTGTGCCACATTTAAAGAAGTTTCCTCAAAGCGTTCCTGAGATATCATATTCACTAGAATAGGGTAGACTGATTGATGGATCACCAAAAAACATCATCTCTCCGACCAGGGCTGTCACCGGTGCAGAAGCATAAATGTATTCAATTCAATTCAATTCAATTTTATTTATAGTGTCAAATCATAACAAAAGTTATCTCAGGACACTTTACAGAGTAGGTAAAGACCACACTCAATGACTTATTTATGATTTACATAGACCCAACAATTCCTCTGTAGAGTACAGTGGCAACGAAAACCTTCCCTATAACAGGCAGGAACGTCAGACAGACCCAGCTCTGTGGAGGACGGCCATCTGTCTTGACCGGTTGGGGAGGAAGAAAAGGAGAGAGAAAGAGAGAAAAGACACACAGATGGACAGGGAGAGACAGACAGACACACTTCCAGAGATGCAAGCAAAGCCTAACAGTAACTATAATATTTATAGTAATGTGAATATGACGTATATGTTAAGGCAGTTAATACAACAGAATAGTAGAAACAAGCACAGCTAAGGTGACAGAATATGAAAATGATAATAATTATGGTGGCAAACATGATCAATGATGAGTAGTGGCAATAGCAGCTACAATACAGCTACAAATTTTATAGTTTATTAAACTAGTGATAGTATATATGAGTAACAGTGACAATAGCAGCAGGAAGCGTCATGTAGGACCACGGCAGCAAGCACCACCACGATCAGCAGAGACCTGCGAGACGACAAAGCACAAACAGCTCCGGGGAAGAAGCTGAATCAGTAACATGCATTGATGGGACATGAATGATTCAGACAGAGAGGAGAGAAGCTCAGAGTATCAGGAAAAGTATTATCCCCCGGCAGACTAGGCCTATAGCAGCATCATTAAGCAGAATAAAGTCTTATCGTAAGCCCTAGCTGTAAGCTTTATCAAAAAGGAAAGTTTTAAGTTTACTTTTAAATAAGGGGACAGTGTCTGCCTCCCGAATAACACTTGGGAGTTTGTTCCACAGGAGAGGAGCTTGGTAGCTGAAGGCTCTGCCTCCCATTCTACTTTTGGAGACTCTAGGAACGACGAGTAGCCCTGCATTCTCAGAGCGCAGAGATCTAGTTGGGTGATACGGTACTATGAGCTCTTTAAGATACGACGGAGCCTGACCAATAAGAGCTTTGTACGTAAGGAGAAGGATTTTAAATTGTATTCTAGATTTTACAGGTAGCCTGTGCAGAGAAGCTAATACAGGAGAAATATGTTCTCTTCTATTTGTTTTAGTTAGTACACGAGCTGCAGCATTTTGGACCAACTGGAGACTCTTAACAGACTTATTGGAGCAGCCTGATAATAAGGAATTGCAATAGTCCAGCCTAGAAGTAACAAATGCATGAACAAGTTTCTCTGCATCTTTCTGAGACACAATGTTCCTAATTTTTGCAATATTACGCAGGTGAAAATATGCAGTCCTTGTTGTTAGTTTTATGTGAGAATCGAAGGACATATCCTGATCAAAAATAACACCCAGATTCCTTACTGTGGTGCTGGAGGACAACACTACATCATCCAGAGTAACAATATCTTTAGCTATTGAATTTCGGAGGCCTTTGGGGCCAAGTACAATAATTTCAGTTTTGTATGAGTTAACATCAGGAAATTGCAGGTCATCCAGCTTTTTATTTCCTTAATGCACATTTGAAGTTTATCTAACTGATGGGTTTCTTCTGGTTTGATCGACAAATATAATTGTGTATCATCAGCATAACAATGAAAATTTATGGAGTGCTTCCTTATAATAATTCCTAAGGGAAGCATATATAAGGTGAAAAGAATCGGTCCAAGGACAGAACCCTGTGGGACTCCGTGACTAACTTTAGTGTGCATGGAGGATTTGTCATTAACATGTACAAACTGAGATCTATCTGATAAATATGACTTAAACCAGCTCAGTGCGGTTCCTTTAATGCCGATCAGATGCTCTAGTCTGTGTAGCAGGATGTGATGGTCAATAGTGTCGAAGGCAGCACTAAGATCTAGTAAGACAAGTACAGAGACAAGTCCTTTGTCTGAAGCTATTAGAAGGTTGTTAGTAATTTTCACCAGTGCTGTCTCAGTGCTATGATTTGCTCTAAATCCTGACTGGAAATCCTCAAATAACTCATTATTATGTAAAAAGTCACACAACTGATTGGCAACTAATTTCTCGAGGATCTTAGAGAGAAAAGGAAGGTTAGATATAGGTCTATAGTTGGCTAGTACCTCAGGATCAAGACTGGGCTTTTTAAGAAGAGGTGTAATTACAGCTACTTTAAAAGACTGTGGTACATAACCTGCTGACAAAGACATGTTAATCATATCTAATACAGGAGTGCTAATTAAAGGTAACACTTCTTTAAGTAACCTAGTTGGAATAGAGTCTAGAAGACAAGTAGAAGGTTTTGATGCTGAAATAGTAGAGGTTAATTTGTTAAGGTCGACTGTAGAAAAGCAGTCCAAGAATATTTCAGGTCGTACAGTTTGTAAGGTTCCTGGGTTTGATGAACAAATAGTGCCAAGCGAGTTGATTTTGTCTCTAATAGTTATAATTTTGTCATTAAAGAAGGTCATGAAGTCGTTACTACTGAGGGTTATAGGAATACATGGCTCAATAGAGCTGTGGCTCTCTGTCAGCCTGGCTACAGTGCTAAAAAGAAATCTAGGATTGTTCTTATTCTCCTCTATTAAAGATGAGTAATAGGCTGCTCTGGCATTATGGAGGTCCTTCCTATAGGTTTTAAGACTTTCTTGCCAAACTAAGTGAGATTCCTCCAGTTTAGTGGAGCGCCATTTACTTTCCAACTTTCGCGATATTTGTTTTAATTCACGGGTTTGTGAGTTATACCACGGAGCTAACTTCCTCTGTTTTATTATCTTCTTTTTTAAAGGAGCAACAGAGTCAAGTGTTGTTCTTAGAGAGCCTGCAACACTTTCAACAAGGTGATCAATTTCAGAGAAACTAACGTTAGTGCAGGAGTCTTGAATATTAGGATGAGGCATTAAAGTAAATGCAGATGGAATCGCTTCCTTAAATTTAGTTATAGCACTATCAGATAAACATCTGGTGTAGACACTTTTACCCAGTGGTGAGTAGTCCTGTAATATGAATTCAAAAGTTATTAAATAATGGTCTGATAAAATAGGATTCTGTGGAAAGACTATTAAGTCATCAATTTCCACACCATAAACCAAAACAAGGTTGAGGGTGTGATTAAAACAGTGAGTAGGTCTATGTATACTCTGACTAAAACCAATTGAATCTAATAGAGAGATAAACGCGATACTGAGACTATTATTATCGCTGTCCACATGAATATTAAAATCACCTACAATGATTACTTTGTCGGATTTAAGGACTAAATTTGACAGAAACTCTGAGAATTCTGACAGAAATTCAGAGTAGGGACCGGGAGCACGGTACACTATAACAAATATAATTGACTGCACAGTTTTCCAGGTTGAATGTGAAAGACTAAGAACAAGACTCTTAAATGAATTATAATTTAGTTTAGGTTTAGGGTTTATTAATAGGCCTGAATTATAAATAGCTGCAACGCCTCCTCCTCGACCACTGCTTCGAGGAATATGAGTATTAATATGACTGGGAGGAGTGGATTCATTTAGGCTAACATATTCTTCGGGACGCAGCCATCTTTCGGTCAGACAGAGTAAATCAATATGGTTATCTGATATCAGATCATTTACTAATACAGCTTTAGATGACAGAGATCTAATGTTTAAAAGTCCACATTTTATTTTCTGATATTGTTACATTGTCGCAGATTTTGCGTTGATTTGTATCAAGTTTTTCTTTATAGCTCCTCTTCTGTTCATTTTTGATCTGTTTAATTTAAATGATCGTGGGGCAGACAGTGTTTGTATACTAAACTGAGCTGGAAAATGCTCCACAGGGAGCGCAGAGAGGTGTGTAAGACTGCCACTCTGCTTCCTGGGCACCTGCGATAAGGGCAGCGCAGAGAGGTGTATTAAACTGCGACTCTGCTTCCTGATCCCAACACTGGGTTGTCATGGTTTTAGACCGCTAACAACTGCGTCCAGGTTCTTAGATATGAGAGCAGCACCCTCCAAAGTAGGATGAATACCATCTCTCTTAATAAGACCAGGTTTTCCCCAGAAAGACTGCCAATTATCTACGAAGCCCACATTATTTACCGGGCACCATCCAGACAGCCAGCGACGGAATGATGACATGCGGCTATACATGTCATCGCAAGTCAAGTTGGGCAGGGGACCAGAGAAAATTACGGAGTCCGACATAGTTTTTGCATAAGAACACACCGACGATTAATTTTAGTGACCTCCGATTGACGTAATCGGGTGTCATTACCGCCGACGTGAATAACAATCCTACCATATTTACGTTTATCCCTAGCCAGAAGTTTCAAATAGGATTCAATGTCGCCCGCTCTGGCCCCTGGGATGCATTTTACTATTGTCCCTGGTGTCACTAAGTTCACGTTTCTCAAAATGGAGCTGCCAATAACCAGTGTTGTTTTCTCAGCAGGCGTGTCACTGAGTGGAGAAAACTTGTTTGAAACGTGAACGTGCGGATGGTTAACCATGGGCTTCGATTTAGAACTATGCTTTCCTCTCACAGTCACCCAGGAGGACCCTGGCTGCTCAGGGATTGCCGGGGGAGGGCTAGCAGGAGCTAACGCTACACTATGTGGCTTCGCACCGGCTAAAGTTGTAGGTGGCTGGCTAGCTACTGTAGCGTAAGACTGAGCTTCCATGGTGCGGAGCCGTGCCTCTAACTCACTGAGCCTCGCCTCCAGCGCTACAAATACACTACACCTATTACACTTACCATTATCACTAAAGGAGGCAGAGGAGTAGCTAAACATACGACACTCCGAGCAAGAGAGAGCAGGAGAGAGAGCGGGGGAAGCCATCACCAGCCGCTAACTGCTAAGCTAAAGTGGCTAACAGCGTGTAACGATTAATTAGCCAGAAAGCGGCTGAAAGAAGGAGAGCTGTGAGTGCTTGAGTAGAACTAGTGGATGTTTAAATGTTAAGCGGTAGTTAGCCGCTGTGGTGAATATTATAGCAAAAACAGTTGAATTTAGCGAGAGCAGCTAACAGTGAAACAACAACGAGTGACCAACACACAAGCACCGGAAATAACGTAATACGTCACCGTAACACGTCAGCACGTACCAGAGCTGAAAATGTAAATGTAATGAACTTAAGCTCTTACTGTATGTCTTTGTATCCGAAAGAACTGACTTCAATGTCAGAGTTGGAAATTAAAGGTTCCGAGAATATAAAACACCTTCATTGTCTGCAAGAGGCAGCTTCCCCTTTTGTTGATGGATCACCAAAAAACATCATCTCTCCCACCAGGGCTGTCACCGGCGCAAAAGCACAAAAACGTAATGAACTTTAGCTCTTACAGGTCTGCATGACGAGGCTTCCAGCTTTCTAAAAAACAGGAACATTAACTGATGAACTTGGGCAGCACGGTTTCTAGAAGAGAATGGTAAACAAAAGTGGGTGGGGCTTGGCAATCAAGTACCAAACTACTCTTTAGGGCGTGTCTCTGTGGCGCAATTGGCCAGCGCATTCGGCTGTTAACCGAAAGGATGGTGGTTCGAGTCCATCCAGGGACGTCTTGTACTAAAATAACAAGGTACCTTGATGTGAGCTATCAAGCTTGTTGCAGTGTTCAGGGTTTGAGAAACCACCAGCACTGTGACTGACACATCAACATTGTACTGTATGTCATTGTATCCTAAAGAACTGACATCAATGTCAGAGTTGGAAATGAAATGAAAGGTTCCAAAAATATGAGTGGGGCATGATGATTGAGACCTTAAGCCTGAGAATATTGTCATTGATGTCCAGGTCTTTCAAATTTCAGTCAAAAGTCCAGTTTCTTTTGACTTAAATTTCTTTGGGGTTTGTGACCTTCAAAATCCCATCAGTTAACTCTTGAGTCCAAACGGATGTTTGTGCTAAATTTAAAGGCATTCCCTCAAGGCATTCCTGAGATATGGTGTTCACAACAATGGGACAGACCTTTGCCGTCTAAAATTGAATTGCTTCATCCTTGAGTCCAAGCGGATGTCTGTGCTAAATTTGAAGGTATCCCCTCAAGGCATACCTGAGATATCGAGTTCTCAAGAAGGGGATTTAAAACATGACCTCATAGCAACCTTGACCACCAAAATCTAATCAGTTCATCATTGAGTCCAAGTAGACATTTGTGCCACATTTAAAGAAGTTTCCTCAAAGCGTTCCTGAGATATCATATTCACTAGAATAGGGTAGACTGATTGATGGATCACCAAAAAACATAATCTCTCAGACCAGGGCTGTCACCGGCGCAGAAGCATAAAAAACGTAATGAACTTTAGATCTTACTGTATGTCTTTGTATCCAAAAGAACTGACTTCAATGTCAGAGTTGGAAATTAAAGGTTCCGAGAATATAAAAGACCTTCATTGTCTGCAAGAGGCAGCTTCCCCTTTTGTTGATGGATCACCAAAAAACATCATCTCTCCCACCAGGGCTGTCACCGGCGCAAAAGCACAAAAACGTAATGAACTTTAGCTCTTACAGGTCTGCATGAGGAGGCTTCCAGCTTTCTAAAAAACAGGAACATTAACTGATGAACTTGGGCAGCACGGTTTCTAGAAGAGAATGGTAAACAAAAGTGGGTGGGGCTTGGCAATCAAGTACCAAACTACTCTTTATGGCGTGTCTCTGTGGCGCAATTGGCCAGCGCATTCGGCTGGTGGTTCGAGTCCATCCAGAGACGTCTTGTACTAAAATAACAAGGTACCTTGATGTGAGCTATCAAGCTTGTTGCAGTGATCAGGGTTTGAGAAACCACCAGCACTGTGACTGACACATCAACATTGTACTGTATGTCATTGTATCCTAAAGAACTGACATCAATGTCAGAGTTGGAAATGAAAGGTTCCAAAAATATGAGTGGGGCATGATGATTGAGACCTTAAGCCTGTGAATATTCTCATTTGTCATCAAAGGCCAGGTCTTTGAAATTTAAGTCAAAAGTCCAGTTGCTTTTGACTTATATTTCTTTGGGGTTTGTGACCTTCAAAATCCCATCAGTTAATTATTGAGTCCAAACGGATGTTCGTGCTAAGTTTAAAGGCATTCCCTCAGGGCAATCCTGAGATATGGTGTTAACGACAATGGGACAGACCTTTGAGGTCTAAAATGTAATCGCTTGATCCTTGAGTCCAAGCCGATGTTTGTGCTAAATTTGAAGCTATCCCCTCAAGGCATTCCTGAGATATCGAGTTCTCAAGAAGGGGATTTAAAACGTGAGCTCATAGCAACCTTGACCACCAAAATCTAATCAGTTCATCATTGAGTCCAAGTAGACATTTGTGCCACATTTAAAGAAGTTTCCTCAAAGCGTTCCTGAGATACCATATTCACTAGAATAGGGTAGACTGATTGATGGATCACCAAAAAACATAATCTCTCAGACCAGGGCTGTCAGCGGCGCAGAAGCATAAAAACGTAATGAACTTTAGCTCTTACTGTATGTCTTTGTATCCAAAAGAACTGACTCCATTGTCAGAGTTGGAAATTAAAGGTTCCGAGAATATAAAAGACCTTCATTGTCTGCAAGAGGCAGCTTCCCCATTTGTTGATGGATCACCAAAAAACATCATCTCTCCCACAAGAGCTGTCACCGGCGCAAAAGCATAAAAACGTAATGAACTTTAACTCTTACAGGTCTGCATGAGGAGGCTTCTAGCTTTCTGAAATACAGGAACATTAACTGATGAACTTGAGCAGCACGGTTTCTAGAAGAGAATGGTAAACAAAAGTGGGTGGGGCTTGGCAATCAAGTACCAAACTACTCTTTAAGGCGTGTCTCTGTGGCGCAATAGGCCAGCGCATTCGGCTGTTAACCGAAAGGATGGTGGTTCGAGTCCATCCAGGGACGTCTTGTACTAAATTAACAAGGTACCTTGATGTGAGCTATCAAGCTTGTTGCAGTGATCAGGGTTTGAGAAACCACCACCACTGTGACTGACACATCAACATTGTACTGTATGTCATTGTATCCTAAAGAACTGACATCAATGTCAGAGTTGGAAATGAAAGGGTCCAAAAATATCAGTGGGGCATGATGATTGAGACCTTAAGCCTGTGAATATTCTCATTTGTCATCAATGGCCAGCTCTTTGAAATTTAAGTCAAAATTCCAGTTGCTTTTGACTTATATTTCTTTGGGGTTTGTGACCTTCAAAATCCCATCAGTTAATTCTTGAGTCCAAACGGATGTTTGTGCTAAATTTAAAGGCATTCCCTCAGGGCAATCCTGAGATATGGTGTTGACGACAATGGGACGGACCTTTGAGGTCTAAAATGTAATCGCTTGATCCTTGAGTCCAAGCCGATGTTTGTGCTAAATTTGAAGCTATCCCCTCAAGGCATTCCTGAGATATCGAGTTCTCAAGAAAGGGATTTAAAACGTGAGCTCATAGCAACCTTGACCACCAAAATCTAATCAGTTCATCATTGAGTCCAAGTAGACATTTGTGCCACATTTAAAGAAGTTTCCTCAAAGCGTTCCTGAGATACCATATTCACTAGAATAGGGTAGACTGATTGATGGATCACCAAAAAACATAATCTCTCATACCAGGGCTGTCACCGGCGCAGAAGCATAAAAACGTAATGAACTTTAGCTCTTACTGTATGTCTCTGTATCCAAAAGAACTGACTCCATTGTCAGAGTTGGAAATTAAAGGTTCCGAGAATATAAAAGACCTTCATTGTCTGCAAGAGGCAGCATCCCCATTTGTTGATGGATCACCAAAAAACATCATCTCTCCCACCAGGGCTGTCACCGGCGCAAAAGCATAAAAACGTAATGAACTTTAACTCTTACAGGTCTGCATGAGGAGGCTTCTAGCTTTCTGAAATACAGGAACATTAACTGATGAACTTGAGCAGCACGGTTTCTAGAAGAGAATTGTAAACAAAAGTGGGTGGGGCTCGGCAATCAAGTACCAAACTACTCTTTAGGGCGTGTCTCTGTGGCGCAATAGGCCAGCGAATTCGGCTGTTAGCGGAAAGGATGGTGGTTCGAGTCCACGCAGGGATGTCTTGTACATAAATAACAAGGTACCTTGATGTGAACTATCATGCTTGTTGCAGTGATCAGGGTTTGAGAAACCACCAGTAGTGACTGACACATCATCATTGTACTGTATGTCATTGTATCCTAAAGAACTGACATCAATGTCAGAGTTGGAAATGAAAGGGTCCAAAAATATGAGTGGGGCATGATGATTGAGACCTTAAGCATGTGAATATTCTCATTTGTCATCGATGTCCAATTTAAGTCAAAAGTCCAGTTGCTTATGACTGAAATTTCTTTGGGGTTTGTGACCTTCAAAATCCCATCAGTTAATTCTTGAGTCCAAGCGGATGTTTGTGCTAAATTTAAAGGCATTCCCTCAGGGCATTCCTGAGATATGGTGTTCACGACAATGGGACAGACCTCTGCCGTCTAAAATGTAATCGCTTCATCCTTGAGTCCAAGCGGATGTTTGTGCTAAATTTGAAGGTATCCCCTCAAGGCATTCCTGAGATATCGAGTTCTCAAGAAGGGGATTTAAAACATGACCTCATAGCAACCTTGACCACCAAAATCTAATCACTTCATCATTGAGTCCAAGTAGACATTTGTGCCACATTTAAAGACGTTTCCTCAAAGCGTTCCTGAGATACCATATTCACTAGAATAGGGTAGACTGATTGATGGATCACCAAAAAACATAATCTCTCAGACCAGGGCTGTCACCGGCGCAGAAGCATAAAAACGTAATGAACTTTAGCTCTTACTGTATGTCTTTGTATCCAAAAGAACTTACTCCATTGTCAGAGTTGGAAATTAAAGGTTCCGAGAATATAAAAGACCTTCATTGTCTGCAAGAGGCAGCTTCCCCATTTGTTGATGGATCACCAAAAAACATCATCTCTCCCACCAGGGCTGTCACCGGCGCAAAAGCATTAAAAAGTAATGAACTTTAGCTCTTACAGGTCTGCATTAGGAGGCTTCCAGCTTTCTGAAAAACAGGAACATTAACTGATGAACTTGGGCAGCACGGTTTCTAGTAGAGAATTGTAAACAAAAGTGGGTGGGGTTTGGCAATCAAGTACCAAACTACTCTTTAGGCTGGTCTCTGTGGCGCAATAGGCCAGCGCATTGGGCTGTTGAACCGAAAGGATGGTGGTTCAAATCCACCCAGGGAAGTCTTTTACTAAAATAACAAGGTACCTTGATGTGAACTATCATGCTTGTTGCCGTGATCAGGGTTTGAGAAACCACCAGCACTGTGACTGACACATCAACATTGGACTGTATGTCATTGTATCCTAAAGAACTGACATCAATGTCAGAGATGAAAGGTTCCAAAAATTGGAGTGGGGTATGATGATTGAGACCTTAAGCCTGTGAATATTCTCATTTGTCATCGATGTCCAATTTAAGTCAAAAGTCCAGTTGCTTTTGACTTAAATTTCTTTGGGGTTTGTGACCTTCAAAATCCCATCAGTTAATTCTTGAGTCCAAGCGGATGTTTGTGCTAAATTTAAAGGCATTCCCTCAAGGCATTCCTGAGATATGGTGTTCACAACAATGGGAATGACCTTTGCCGTCTTAAATTCAATCGCTTCATCCTTGAGTCCAAGCGGATATTTGTTCTGAATTTGAAGGTATCCCCTCAAGGCATACCTGAGATATCGAGTTCTCAAGAAGGGGATTTAAAACGTGACCTCAGAGCAACCTTGACCACCAAAATCTAATCAGTTCATCATTGAGTCAGAGTAGACATTTGTGCCACATTTAAAGAAGTTTCCTCAAAGCGTTCCTGAGATATCATATTCACTAGAATAGGGTAGACTGATTGATGGATCACCAAAAAACATAATCTCTCAGACCAGGGCTGTCACCGGCGCAGAAGCATAAAAACGTAATGAACTTTAGATCTTACTATATGTCTTTGTATCCAAAAGAACTGACTTCAATGTCAGAGTTGGAAATTAAAGGTTCCGAGAATATAAAACACCCTCATTGTCTGCAAGAGGCAGCTTCCCCTTTTGTTGATGGATCACCAAAAAACATCATCTCTCCCACCAGGGCAGTCAACGGCGCAAAAGCATAAAAACGTAATGAACGTAATGAACTTTAGCAATCAAGTACCAAACTACTCTTTAGGGCGTGTCTCTGTTGCACAATAGGCCAGCGAATTCGGCTGTTAACGGAAAGGATGGTGGTTCGAGTCCACCCAGGGACGTCTTCTACTAAAATAACAAGGTACCTTGATGTGAACTGTCATGCTTGTTGCAGTGATAAGGGTTTGAGAAACCACCAGTAGTGACTGACACATCATCATTGTACTGTATGTCATTGTATCCTAAAGAACTGACATCAATGTCAGAGTTGGAAATGAAAGGGTCCAAAAATATGAGTGGGGCATGATGATTGAGACCTTAAGCCTGTGAATATTCTCATTTGTCATCGATGTCCAATTTAAGTCAAAAGTCCAGTTGCTTTTGACTTAAATTTCTTTGGGGTTTGTGACCTTCAAAATCCCATCAGTTAATTCTTGAGTCCAAGCGGATGTTTGTGCTAAATTTAAAGGCATTCCCTCAGGGCATTCCTGAGATATGGTGTTCACGACAATGGGACAGACCTTTGCCGTCTAAAATGTAATCGCTTGATCCTTGAGTCCAAGCGGATGTTTGTCCTAAATTTGAAGCTATCCCCTCAAGGCATTCCTGAGATATCGAGTTCTCAAGAAGGGGATTTAAAACGTGACCTCATAGCAACCTTGACCACCAAAATCTAATCAGTTCATCATTGAGTCCAAGTAGACATTTGTGCCAAATTTAAAGAAGTTTCCTCAAAGCCTCCTCAAAGCGTTCCTGAGATATCATATTCACTAGAATAGGGTAGACTGATTGATGGATCACCAAAAAACATAATCTCTCAGACCAGGGCTGTCACCGATGCAGAAGCATAAAAACGTAATGAACTTTAGATCTTACTGTATGTCTTTGTATCCAAAAGAACTGACTTCAATGTCAGAGTTGGAAATTAAAGGTTCCGAGAATATAAAACACCTTCATTGTCTTCAAGAGGCAGCTTCCCCTTTTGTTGATGGATCACCAAAAAACATCATTGAGAAAACCACCAGCACTGTGACTGACACATCAACATTGTACTGTATGTCATTGTATCCTAAAGAACTGACATCAATGTCAGAGTTGGAAATGAAAGGGTCCAAAAATATCAGTGGGGCATGATGATTGAGATCTTAAGCCTGTGAATATTCTCATTTGTCATCGATGGCCAGGTCTTTGAAATTTAAGTCAAAAGTCCAGTTGCTTTTGACTGAAATTTCTTTGGGGTTTGTGAGCTTCAAAATCCCATCAGTTAATTCTTGAGTCCAAGCGGATGTTTGTGCTAAATTTAAAGGCATTCCCTCAGGGCATTCCTGAGATATGGTGTTCACGACAATGGGACAGACCTTTGCCGTCTAAAATGTAATCGCTTCATCCTTGAGTCCGAGCCGATGTTTGTGCTAAATTTGAAGGTATCCCCTCAAGGCATTCCTGAGATATCGAGTTCTCAAGAAAAGGATTTAAAACGTGACCTCATAGCAACCTTGACCACCAAAATCTAATCAGTTCATCATTGAGTCCAAGTAGACATTTGTGCCACATTTAAAGAAGTTTCCTCAAAGCTTCCTCAAAGCGTTCCTGAGATATCATATTCACTAGAATAGGGTAGACTGATTGATGGATCACCAAAAAACATAATCTCTCAGACCAGGGCTGTCACCGATGCAGAAGCATAAAAACGTAATGAACTTTAGATCTTACTGTATGTCTTTGTATCCAAAAGAACTGACTTCAATGTCAGAGTTGGAAATTAAAGGTTCCGAGAATATAAAACACCTTCATTGTCTGCAAGAGGCAGCTTCCCCTTTTGTTGATGGATCACCAAAAAACATCATTGAGAAAACCACCAGCACTGTGACTGACACATCAACATTGTACTGTATGTCATTGTATCCTAAAGAACTGACATCAATGTCAGAGTTGGAAATGAAAGGGTCCAAAAATATCAGTGGGGCATGATGATTGAGATCTTAACCCTGTGAATATTCTCATTTGTCATCGATGGCCAGGTCTTTGAAATTTAAGTCAAAAGTCCAGTTGCTTTTGACTTAAATTTCTTTGGGGTTTGTGACCTTCAAAATCCCATCAGTTAATTCTTGAGTCTAAGCGGATGTTTGTGCTAAATTTAAAGGCATTCCCTCAGGGCATTCCTGAGATATGGTGTTCACGACAATGGGACAGACCTTTGCCGTCTAAAATGTAATCGCTTCATCCTTGAGTCCAAGCCGATGTTTGTGCTAAATTTGAAGGTATCCCCTCAAGGCATTCCTGAGATATCGAGTTCTCAAGAAGGGGATTTAAAACGTGACCTCATAGCAACCTTGACCACCAAAATCTAATCAGTTCATCATTGAGTCCAAGTAGACATTTGTGCCACATTTAAAGAAGTTTCCTCAAAGCTTCCTCAAAGCGTTCCTGAGATATCATATTCACTAGAATAGGGTAGACTGATTGATGGATCACCAAAAAACATAATCTCTCAGACCAGGGCTGTCACCGATGCAGAAGCATAAAAACGTAATGAACTTTAGATCTCACTGTATGTCTTTGTATCCAAAAGAACTGACTTCAATGTCAGAGTTGGAAATTAAAGGTTCCGAGAATATAAAACACCTTCATTGTCTGCAAGAGGCAGCTTCCCCTTTTGTTGATGGATCACCAAAAAACATCATTGAGAAAACCACCAGCACTGTGACTGACACATCAACATTGTACTGTATGTCATTGTATCCTAAAGAACTGACATCAATGTCAGAGTTGGAAATGAAAGGGTCCAAAAATATCAGTGGGGCATGATGATTGAGATCTTAAGCCTGTGAATATTCTCATTTGTCATCGATGGCCAGGTCTTTGAAATTTAAGTCAAAAGTCCAGTTGCTTTTGACTTAAATTTCTTTGGGGTTTGTGACCTTCAAAATCCCATCAGTTAATTCTTGAGTCCAAGCGGATGTTTGTGCTAAATTTAAAGGCATTCCCTCAGGGCATTCCTGAGATATGGTGTTCACGACAATGGGACAGACCTTTGCCGTCTAAAATGTAATCGCTTCATCCTTGAGTCCAAGCCGATGTTTGTGCTAAATTTGAAGGTATCCCCTCAAGGCATTCCTGAGATATCGAGTTCTCAAGAAGGGGATTTAAAACGTGACCTCATAGCAACCTTGACCACCAAAATCTAATCAGTTCATCATTGAGTCCAAGTAGACATTTGTGCCACATTTAAAGAAGTTTCCTCAAAGCTTCCTCAAAGCGTTCCTGAGATATCATATTCACTAGAATAGGGTAGACTGATTGATGGATCACCAAAAAACATAATCTCTATGACCAGGGCTGTCACCGATGCAGAAGCATAAAAACGTAATGAACTTTAGATCTTACTGTATGTCTTTGTATCCAAAAGAACTGACTTTAATGTCAGAGTTGGAAATTAAAGGTTCCGAGAATATAAAAGACCTTCATTGTCTGCAAGAGGCAGCTTCCCCTTTTTTTGATGGATCACCAAAAAACATCATTGAGAAAACCACCAGCACTGTGACTGACACATCAACATTGTACTGTATGTCATTGTATCCTAAAGAACTGACATCAATGTCAGAGTTGGAAATGAAAGGGTCCAAAAATATCAGTGGGGCATGATGATTGAGATCTTAAGCCTGTGAATATTCTCATTTGTCATCGATGGCCAGGTCTTTGAAATTTAAGTCAAAAGTCCAGTTGCTTTTGACTTAAATTTCTTTGGGGTTTGTGACCTTCAAAATCCCATCAGTTAATTCTTGAGTCCAAGCGGATGTTTGTGCTAAATTTAAAGGCATTCCCTCAGGGCATTCCTGAGATATGGTGTTCACGACAATGGGACAGACCTTTGCCGTCTAAAATGTAATCGCTTCATCCTTGAGTCCAAGCCGATGTTTGTGCTAAATTTGAAGGTATCCCCTCAAGGCATTCCTGAGATATCGAGTTCTCAAGAAGGGGATTTAAAACGTGACCTCATAGCAACCTTGACCACCAAAATCTAATCAGTTCATCATTGAGTCCAAGTAGACATTTGTGCCACATTTAAAGAAGTTTCCTCAAAGCTTCCTCAAAGCGTTCCTGAGATATCATATTCACTAGAATAGGGTAGACTGATTGATGGATCACCAAAAAACATAATCTCTATGACCAGGGCTGTCACCGATGCAGAAGCATAAAAACGTAATGAACTTTAGATCTTACTGTATGTCTTTGTATCCAAAAGAACTGACTTTAATGTCAGAGTTGGAAATTAAAGGTTCCGAGAATATAAAAGACCTTCATTGTCTGCAAGAGGCAGCTTCCCCTTTTGTTGATGGATCACCAAAAAACATCATTGAGAAAACCACCAGCACTGTGACTGACACATCAACATTGTACTGTATGTCATTGTATCCTAAAGAACTGACATCAATGTCAGAGTTGGAAATGAAAGGGTCCAAAAATATCAGTGGGGCATGATGATTGAGATCTTAAGTCTGTGAATATTCTCATTTGTCATCGATGGCCAGGTCTTTGAAATTTAAGTCAAAAGTCCAGTTGCTTTTGACTTAAATTTCTTTGGGGTTTGTGACCTTCAAAATCCCATCAGTTAATTCTTGAGTCCAAGCGGATGTTTGTGCTAAATTTAAAGGCATTCCCTCAGGGCATTCCTGAGATATGGTGTTCACGACAATAGGACAGACCTTTGCCGTCTAAAATGTAATCGCTTCATCCTTGAGTCCGAGCCGATGTTTGTGCTAAATTTGAAGGTATCCCCTCAAGGCATTCCTGAGATATCGAGTTCTCAAGAAGGGGATTTAAAACGTGACCTCATAGCAACCTTGACCACCAAAATCTAATCAGTTCATCATTGAGTCCAAGTAGACATTTGTGCCACATTTAAAGAAGTTTCCTCAAAGCGTTCCTGAGATATCATATTCACTAGAATAGGGTAGACTGATTGATGGATCACCAAAAAACATAATCTCTCAGACCAGGGCTGTCGCCGACGCAGAAGCATAAAAACGTAATGAACTTTAGATCTTATTGTATGTCTTTGTATCCAAAAGAACTGACTTCAATGTCAGAGTTGGAAATTAAAGGTTCCGAGAATATAAAAGACCTTCATTGTCTGCAAGAGGCAGCTTCCCCTTTTGTTGATGGATCACCAAAAAACATCATCTCTCCCACCTGTCGCCTGTCGCCGGCGCAAAAGCATAAAAACGTAATGAACTCTAGCTCTTACAGGTCTGCATGAGGAGGCTTCCAGCTTTCTGAAAAACAGGAACATTAACTGATGAACTTGGGCAGCACGGTTTCTAGAAGAGAATTGTGAACAAAAGTGGGTGGGGCTTGGCAATCAAGTACCAAACTACTCTTTAGGGCGTGTCTCTGTGGCGCAATAGGCCAGCGCATTCGGTTGTTAACCGAAAGGATGGTGGTTCGAGTCCACCCAGGGACGTCTTGTACTAAAATAACAAGGTACCTTGATGTGAACTATCATGCTTGTTGCAGTGATCAGGGTTTGAGAAACCACCAGCACTGTGACTGACACATCAACATTGTACTGTATGTCATTGTATCCTAAAGAACTGACATCAATGTCAGAGTTGGAAATGAAAGGGTCCAAACATATCAGTGGGGCATGATGATTGAGACCTTAAGCCTGTGAATATTCTCATTTGTCATCGATGGCCAGGTCTTTGAAATTTAAGTCAAAAGTCCAGTTGCTTTTGACTTAAATTTCTTTGGGGTTTGTGACCTTCAAAATCCCATCAGTTAATTCTTGAGTCCAAGCGGATGTTTGTGCTAAATTTAAAGGCATTCCCTCAGGGCATTCCTGAGATATGGTGTTCACAACGATGGGACAGACCTTTGCCGTCTAAAATTGAATCGCTTCATCCTTGAGTCCAAGCCGATGTTTGTGTTAAATTTGAAGGTATCCCATCAAGGCATTCCTGAGATATCGAGTTCTCAAGAAGGGGATTTAAAACATGAGCTCATAGCAACCTTGACCACCAAAATCTAATCAGTTCATCAATGAGTCCAAGTAGACATTCGTGCCACATTTAAAGAAGTTTCCTCAAAGTGTTCCTGAGATATCATATTCACTAGAATAGGGTAGACTGATTGATGGATCACCAAAAAACATAATCTCTCAGACCAGGGCTGTCGCCGACGCAGAAGCATAAAAACGTAATGAACTTTAGATCTTATTGTATGTCTTTGTATCCAAAAGAACTGACTTCAATGTCAGAGTTGGAAATTAAAGGTTCCGAGAATATAAAAGACCTTCATTGTCTGCAAGAGGCAGCTTCCCCTTTTTTTGATGGATCTCCAAAAAAACATCATCTCTCCCACCAGGGCTGTCACCGGCGCAAAAGCATAAAAACGTAATGAACTTTAGCTCTTACAGGTCTGCATGAGGAGGCTTCCAGCTTTCTGAAAAACAGGAACATTAACTGATGAACTTGGACAGCACGGTTTCTAGAAGAGAATGGTAAACAAAAGTGGGTGGGGCTTGGCAATCAAGTACCAATCTACTCTTTAGGGCTTGTCTCTGTGGCGCAATAGGCCAGCGCATTCGGCTGTTAACCGAAAGGATGGTGGTTTGAGTCCACCCAGGAACGTCTTGTACTAATATAACAAGGTACCTTGATGTGAACTATCATGCTTGTTGCAGTGATCAGGGTTTGAGAAACCACCAGCACTGTGACTGACACATCAAAATTGGACTGTATGTCATTGTATCCTAAAGAACTGACATCAGTGTCAGAGATTAAAGGTTCCAAAAATATGAGTGGGCATGATGATTGAGACCTTAAGCCTGTGAATATTCTCATTTGTCATCGATGTCCAATTTAAGTCAAAAGTCCAGTTGCTTTTGACTGAAATTTCTTTGGGGTTTGTGACCTTCAAAATCCCATCAGTTAATTCTTGAGTCCAAGCGGATGTTTGTGCTAAATTTAAAGGCATTCCCTCAGGGCATTCCTGAGATATGGTGTTCACGACAATGGGACAGAACTTTGCCGTCTAAAATGTAATTGCTTCATCCTTGAGTCCAAGCCGATGTTTGTGCTAAATTTGAAGGTATCCCCTCAAGGCATTCCTGAGATATCGAGTTCTCAAGAAGGGGATTTAAAACGTGACCTCATAGCAACCTTGACCACCAAAATCTAATCAGTTCATCATTGAGTCCAAGTAGACATTTGTGCCACATTTAAAGAAGTTTCCGCAAAGCGTTCCTGAGATATCATATTCACTAGAATAGGGTAGACTGATTGATGGATCACCAAAAAACATAATCTCTCAGACCAGGGCTGTCACCGATGCAGAAGCATAAAAACGTAATGAACTTTAGATCTTACTGTATGTCTTTGTATCCAAAAGAACTGACTTCAATGTCAGAGTTGGAAATTAAAGGTTCCGAGAATATAAAAGACCTTCATTGTCTGCAAGAGGCAGCTTCCCCTTTTGTTGATGGATCACCAAAAAACATCATCTCTCCCACCAGGGCTGTCACCGGCGCAAAAGCATAAAAACGTAATGAACTTTAGCTCTTACAGGTCTGCATGAGGAGGCTTCCAGCTTTCTGAAAAACAGGAACATTAACTGATGAACTTGGACAGCACGCTTTCTAGAAGAGAATGGTAAACAAAAGTGGGTGGGGCTTGGCAATCAAGTACCAATCTACTCTTTAAGGCGTGTCTTTGTGGCGCAATAGGCCAGCGCATTCGGCTGTTAACCGAAAGGATGGTGGTTCGAGTCTACCCAGGGACGTCTTGTACTAATATAACAAGGTACCTTAATGTGAACTATCATGCTTGTTGCAGTGATCAGGGTTTGAGAAACCACCAGCACTGTGACTGACACATCAACATTGGACTGTATGTCATTGTATCCTAAAGAAAGGACATCAGTGTCAGAGATTAAAGGTTCCAAAAATATGAGTGGGCATGATGATTGAGACCGTAAGCCTGTGAATATTCTCATTTGTCATCGATGGCCAATTTAAGTCAAAAGTCCAGTTGCTTTTGACTGAAATTTCTTTGGGGTTTGTGACCTTCAAAATCCCATCAGTTAATTCTTGAGTCCAAGCGGATGTTTGTGCTAAATTTAAAGGCATTCCCTCAGGGCATTCCTGAGATATGGTGTTCACGACAATGGGACAGAACTTTACCGTCTAATGTGTAATCGCTTCATCCTTGAGTCCAAGCCGATGTTTGTGCTAAATTTGAAGGTATCCCCTCAAGGCATTCCTGAGATATCGAGTTCTCAAGAAGGGGATTTAAAACGTGACCTCATAGCAACCTTGACCACCAAAATCTAATCAGTTCATCATTGAGTCCAAGTAGACATTTGTGCCACATTTAAAGAAGTTTCCGCAAAGCGTTCCTGAGATATCATATTCACTAGAATAGGGTAGACTGATTGATGGATCACCAAAAAACATAATCTCTCAGACCAGGGCTGTCACCGATGCAGAAGCATAAAAACGTAATGAACTTTAGATCTTACTGTATGTCTTTGTATCCAAAAGAACTGACTTCAATGTCAGAGTTGGAAATTAAAGGTTCCGAGAATATAAAAGACCTTCATTGTCTGCAAGAGGCAGCTTCCCCTTTTGTTGATGGATCACCAAAAAACATCATCTCTCCCACCAGGGCTGTCACCGGCGCAAAAGCATAAAAACGTAATGAACTTTAGCTCTTACAGGTCTGCATGAGGAGGCTTCCAGCTTTCTGAAAAACAGGAACATTAACTGATGAACTTGGACAGCACGCTTTCTAGAAGAGAATGGTAAACAAAAGTGGGTGGGGCTTGGCAATCAAGTACCAATCTACTCTTTAAGGCGTGTCTTTGTGGCGCAATAGGCCAGCGCATTCGGCTGTTAACCGAAAGGATGGTGGTTCGAGTCTACCCAGGGACGTCTTGTACTAATATAACAAGGTACCTTAATGTGAACTATCATGCTTGTTGCAGTGATCAGGGTTTGAGAAACCACCAGCACTGTGACTGACACATCAACATTGGACTGTATGTCATTGTATCCTAAAGAAAGGACATCAGTGTCAGAGATTAAAGGTTCCAAAAATATGAGTGGGCATGATGATTGAGACCGTAAGCCTGTGAATATTCTCATTTGTCATCGATGGCCAATTTAAGTCAAAAGTCCAGTTGCTTTTGACTGAAATTTCTTTGGGGTTTGTGACCTTCAAAATCCCATCAGTTAATTCTTGAGTCCAAGCGGATGTTTGTGCTAAATTTAAAGGCATTCCCTCAGGGCATTCCTGAGATATGGTGTTCACGACAATGGGACAGAACTTTACCGTCTAATGTGTAATCGCTTCATCCTTGAGTCCAAGCCGATGTTTGTGCTAAATTTGAAGGTATCCCCTCAAGGCATTCCTGAGATATCGAGTTCTCAAGAAGGGGATTTAAAACGTGACCTCATAGCAACCTTGACCACCAAAATCTAATCAGTTCATCATTGAGTCCAAGTAGACATTTGTGCCACATTTAAAGAAGTTTCCGCAAAGCGTTCCTGAGATATCATATTCACTAGAATAGGGTAGACTGATTGATGGATCACCAAAAAACATAATCTCTCAGACCAGGGCTGTCACCGATGCAGAAGCATAAAAACGTAATGAACTTTAGATCTTACTGTATGTCTTTGTATCCAAAAGAACTGACTTCAATGTCAGAGTTGGAAATTAAAGGTTCCGAGAATATAAAAGACCTTCATTGTCTGCAAGAGGCAGCTTCCCCTTTTGTTAAAGGATCACCAAAAAACATCATCTCTCCCACCAGGGCTGTCACCGGCATAAAAGCATAAAAACGTAATGAACTTTAGCTCTTACAGGTCTGCATGAGGAGGCTTCCAGCTTTCTGAAAAACAGGAACATTAACTGATGAACTTGGGCAGCACGCATTTCGAGAAGAGAATGGTAAACAAAAGTGGGTGGGGCTTGGTAATCAAGTACCAAACTACCCTTTAGGGCGTGTCTCTGTGGCGCAATAGGCCAGCGCATTCGGCTGTTAACCGAAAGGATGGTGGTTCGAGTCCACCCAGGGACGTCTTGTACTAAAATAACAAGGTACCTTGATGTGAACTATCATGTTTGTGCAGTGATCAGGGTTTGAGAAACCATCAGCACTGTGACTGACACATCAACATTGTACTGTATGTCATTGTATCCTAAAGAACTGACATCAATGTCAGAGTTGGAATTGAAAGGGTCCAAAAATATCAGTGGGGCATGATGATTGAGACCTTAAGCCTGTGAATATTCTCATTTGTCATCGATGGCCACGTCTTTGAAATTTAAGTCAAAAGTCCAGTTGCTTTTGACTGAAATTTCTTTGGGGTTTGTGACCTTCAAAATCCAATCAGTTAATTCTTGAGTCCAAGCGGATGTTTGTGCTAAATTTAAAGGCATTCCCTCAGGGCATTCCTGGGATACGGTGTTCACGACAATGGGACAGACCTTTGCCGTCTAAAATGTAATCGCTTCATCCTTGAGTCCAAGCGGATGTTTGTGCTAAATTTGAAGCTATCCCCTCAAGGCATTCCTGAGATATCGAGTTCTCAAGAAGGGGATTTAAAACGTGACCTCATAGCAACCTTGACCACCAAAATCTAATCAGTTCATCATTGAGTCCAAGTAGACATTTGTGCCACATTTAAAGAAGTTTCCTCAAAGCGTTCCTGAGATATCATATTCACTAGAATAGGGTAGACTGATTGATGGATCACCAAAAAACATAATCTCTCAGACCAGGGCTGTCACCGATGCAGAAGCATAAAAACATAATGAACTTTAGATCTTACTGTATGTCTTTGTATCCAAAAGAACTGACTTCAATGTCAGAGTTGGAAATTAAAGGTTCCGAGAATATAAAACACCTTCATTGTCTGCAAGAGGCAGCTTCCCCTTTTGTTGATGGATCACCAAAAAACATCATCTCTCCCACCAGGGCTGTCACCGGCGTAAAAGCATAAAAACGTAATGAACTTTAGCTCTTACAGGTCTGCATGAGGAGGCTTCCAGCTTTCTGAAAAACAGGAACATTAACTGATGAACTTGGGCAGCACGGTTTCGAGAAGAGAATGGTAAACAAAAGTGGGTGGGGCTTGGTAATCAAGTACCAAACTACCCTTTAGGGCGTGTCTCTGTGGCGCAATAGGCCAGCGCATTCGGCTGTTAACCGAAAGGATGGTGGTTCGAGTCCACCCAGGGACGTCTTGTACTAAAATAACAAGGTACCTTGATGTGAACTATCATGCTTGTGCAGTGATCAAGGTTTGAGAAACCATCAGCACTGTGACTGACACATCAACATTGTACTGTATGTCATTGTATCCTAAAGAACTGACATCAACGTCAGAGATGAAAGGTTCCAAAAATATGAGTGGGGCATAATGATTGAGACCTTAAGCCTGTGAATATTCTCATTTGTCATCGATGTCTGATTTAAGTCAAAAGTCCAGTTGCTTTTGACTGATATTTCTTTGGGGTTTGTGACCTTCAAAATCCCATCAGTTAATTCTTGAGTCCAAGCGGGTGTTTGTGCTAAATTTAAAGGCATTCCCTCAGGGCATTCCTGAGATATGGTGTTCACGACAATGGGACAGACCTTTGCCGTCTAAAATGTAATCGCTTCATCCTTGAGTCCAAGCGGATGTTTGTGCTAAATTTGAAGCTATCCCCTCAAGGCATTCCTGAGATATCGAGTTCTCAAGAAGGGGATTTAAAGCGTGACCTCATAGCAACCTTGACCACCAAAATCTAATCAGTCCATCATTGAGTCCAAGTAGACATTTGTGCCACATTTAAAGAAGTTTCCTCAAAGCGTTCCTGAGATATCATATTCACTAGAATAGGGTAGACTGATTGATGGATCATCATATTCACTAGAATAGGGTAGACTGATTGATGGATCACCAAAAAACATAATCTCTCAGACCAGGGCTGTCACCGATGCAGAAGCATAAAAACGTAATGAACTTTAGATCTTACTGTATGTCTTTGTATCCAAAAGAACTGAATTCAATGTCAGAGTTGGAAATTAAAGGTTCCGAGAATATAAAAGACCTTCATTGTCTGCAAGAGGCAGCTTCCCCTTTTGTTGATCGATCACCAAAAAACATCATCTCTCCCACCAGGGCTGTCACCGGCGCAAAAGCATAAAAACGTAATGAACTTTAGCTCTTACAGGTCTGCATGAGGAGGCTTCCAGCTTTCTGTAAAACAAGAACATTAACTGATGAACTTGGACAGCACGGTTTCTAGAAGAGAATGGTAAACAAAAGTGGGTGGGGCTTGGCAATCAAGTACCAAACTACTCTTTAAGGCGTGTCTCTGTGGCGCAATAGGCCAGCGCATTCGGCTGTTAACCGAAAGGATGGTGGTTCAAGTCCACCCAATGGACGTCTTGTACTAAAATAACATGGTACCTTGATGTGAACTATCATGCTTGTTGCAGTGATCAGGGTTTGAGAAACCACCAGCACTGTGACTGACACATCAACATTGTACTTTATGTCATTGTATCCTAAAGAACTGACATAAATGTCAGAGATGAAAGGTTCCAAAAATATGAGTGGGGCATGATGATTGAGACCTTAAGCCTGTCAATATTCTCATTTGTCATCGATGTCCAATTTAAGTCAAAAGTCCAGTTGCTTTTGACTGAAATTTCTTTGGGGTTTGTGACCTTCAAAATCCCATCATTTAATTCTTGAGTCCAAGCGGATGTTTGTGCTAAATTTAAAAGCATTCCCTCAGGGCATTCCTGAGATATGGTGTTCACGACAATGGGACAGACCTTTGCCGTCTAAAATGTAATCGCTTCATCCTTGAGTCCAAGCGGATGTTTGTGCTAAATTTGAAGCTATCCCCTCAAGGCATTCCTGAGATATCGAGTTCTCAAGAAGGGGATTTAAAGCGTGACCTCATAGCAACCTTGACCACCAAAATCTAATCAGTTCATCATTGAGTCCAAGTAGACATTTGTGCCACATTTAAAGAAGTTTCCTCAAAGCGTTCCTGAGATATCATATTCACTAGAATAGGGTAGACTGATTGATGGATCATCAAAAAACATAATCTCTCAGACCAGGGCTGACCGGCGCAGAAGCATAAAAACGTAATGAACTTTAGATCTTACTGTATGTCTTTGTATCCAAAAGAACTGACTTCAATGTCAGAGTTGGAAATTAAAGGATCCGAGAATATAAAACACCTTCATTGTCTGCAAGAGGCAGCTTCCCCTTTTGTTGATGGATCACCAAAAAACATCATCTCTCCCACCAGGGCTGTCAACGGCGCAAAAGCATAAAAACGTAATAAACTTTAGCTCTTACAGGTCTGCATGAGGAGGCTTCCAGCTTTCTGAAAAACAGGAACATTAACTGATGAACTTGGACAGCACGGTTTCTAGAAGAGAATGGTAAACAAAAGTGGGTGGGGCTTGGCAATCAAGTACCAAACTAGTCTTTAGGGCGTGTCTCTGTGGCGCAATAGGCCAGCGCATTGGGCTGTTAACCGAAAGGATGGTGGTTCGAGTCCACCCAGGGAAGTCTTGTACTAAAATATCAAGGTACCTTGATGTGAACTATCATGCTTGTTGCAGTGATCAGGGTTTGAGAAACCACCAGCACTGTGACTGACACATCAACATTGTACTGTATGTCATTGTATCCTAAAGAACTGACATAAATGTCAGAGATGAAAGGTTCCAAAAATATGAGTGGGGCATGATGATTGAGACCTTAAGCCTGTGAATATTCTCATTTGTCATTGATGTCCAATTTAAGTCAAAAGTCCAGTTGCTTTTGACTGAAATTTCTTTGGGGTTTGTGACCTTCAAAATCCCATCATTTAATTCTTGAGTCCAAGCGGATGTTTGTGCTAAATTTAAAGGCATTCCCTCAGGGCATTCCTGAGATATGGTGTTTACGACAATGGGACAGACCTTTGCCGTCTAAAATGTAATCGCTTCATCCTTGAGTCCAAGCGGATGTTTGTGCTAAATTTGAAGCTATCCCCTCAATGCATTCCTGAGATATCGAGTTCTCAAGAAGGGGATTTAAAACGTGACCTCATAGCAACCTTGACCACCAAAATCTAATCAGTTCATCATTGAGTCCAAGTAGACATTTGTGCCACATTTAAAGAAGTTTCCTCAAAGCGTTCCTGAGATATCATATTCACTAGAATAGGGTAGACTGATTGATGGATCACCAAAAAACATATCTCTCAGACCAGGGCTGTCACCGATGCAGAAGCATAAAAACGTAATGAACTTTAGATCTTACTGTATGTCTTTGTATCCAAAAGAACTGACTTCAATGTCAGAGTTGGAAATTAAAGGTTCCGAGAATATAAAACACCTTCATTGTCTGCAAGAGGCAGCTTCCCCTTTTGTTGATGGATCACCAAAAAACATCATCTCTCCCACCAGGGCTGTCACCGGCGCAAAAGCATAAAAACGTAATGAACTTTAGCTCTTACAGGTCTGCATGAGGAGGCTTCCAGCTTTCTGAAAAACAGGAACATTAACTGATGAACTTGGGCAGCACGGATTTCGAGAAGAGAATGGTAAACAAAAGTGGGTGGGGCTTGGCAATCAAGTACCAAACTACTCTTTAAGGCGTGTCTCTGTGGCACAATAGGCCAGCGCATTCGGCTGTTAACCGAAAGGATGGTGGTTCAAGTCCACCCATGGACGTCTTGTACTAAAATAACAAGGTACCTTGATGTGAACTATCATGCTTGTTGCAGTGATCAGGGTTTGAGAAACCACCAGCACTGTGACTGACACATCAACATTGTACTGTATGTCATTGTATCCTAAAGAACTGACATCAATGTCAGAGATGAAAGGTTCCAAAAATATGAGTGGGGCATGATGATTGAGACCTTAAGCCTGTGAATATTCTCATTTGTCATCGATGTCCAATTTAAGTCAAAAGTCCAGTTGCTTTTGACTGAAATTTCTTTGGGGTTTGTGACCTTCAAAATCCCATCATTTAATTCTTGAGTCCAAGCGGATGTTTGTGCTAAATTTAAAAGCATTCCCTCAGGGCATTCCTGAGATATGGTGTTCACGACAATGGGACAGACCTTTGCCGTCTAAAATGTAATCGCTTCATCCTTGAGTCCAAGCGGATGTTTGTGCTAAATTTGAAGCTATCCCCTCAAGGCATTCCTGAGATATCGAGTTCTCAAGAAGGGGATTTAAAGCGTGACCTCATAGCAACCTTGACCACCAAAATCTAATCAGTTCATCATTGAGTCCAAGTAGACATTTGTGCCACATTTAAAGAAGTTTCCTCAAAGCGTTCCTGAGATATCATATTCACTAGAATAGGGTAGACTGATTGATGGATCATCAAAAAACATAATCTCTCAGACCAGGGCTGACCGGCGCAGAAGCATAAAAACGTAATGAACTTTAGATCTTACTGTATGTCTTTGTATCCAAAAGAACTGACTTCAATGTCAGAGTTGGAAATTAAAGGATCCGAGAATATAAAACACCTTCATTGTCTGCAAGAGGCAGCTTCCCCTTTTGTTGATGGATCACCAAAAAACATCATCTCTCCCACCAGGGCTGTCAACGGCGCAAAAGCATAAAAACGTAATAAACTTTAGCTCTTACAGGTCTGCATGAGGAGGCTTCCAGCTTTCTGAAAAACAGGAACATTAACTGATGAACTTGGACAGCACGGTTTCTAGAAGAGAATGGTAAACAAAAGTGGGTGGGGCTTGGCAATCAAGTACCAAACTAGTCTTTAGGGCGTGTCTCTGTGGCACAATAGGCCAGCGCATTGGGCTGTTAACCGAAAGGATGGTGGTTCGAGTCCACCCAGGGACGTCTTGTACTAAAATATCAAGGTACCTTGATGTGAACTATCATGCTTGTTGCAGTGATCAGGGTTTGAGAAACCACCAGCACTGTGACTGACACATCAACAATGTACTGTATGTCATTGTATCCTAAAGAACTGACATAAATGTCAGAGATGAAAGGTTCCAAAAATATGAGTGGGGCATGATGATTGAGACCTTAAGCCGGTGAATATTGTCATCGATGTCCAATTTCAGTCAAAAGTCCAGTTGCTTTTGACTTAAATTTATTTGGGGTTTGTGACCTTCAAAATCCCATCAGTTAATTCTTGAGTCCAAGCGGATGTTTGTGCTAAATTTAAAGGCATTCCCTCAGGGCATTCCTGAGATATGGTGTTCACGACAATGGGACAGACCTTTGCCGTCTAAAATGTAATCGCTTCAACCTTGAGTCCAAGCGGATGTTTGTGCTAAATTTGAAGGTATCCCCTCAAGGCATTCCTGAGATATCGAGTTCTCAAGAAGGGGATTTAAAACATGACCTCATAGCAACCTTGACCACCAAAATCTAATCAGTTCATCATTGAGTCCAAGTAGACATTTGTGCCACATTTAAAGAAGTTTCCTCAAAGCGTTCCTGAGATATCATATTCACTAGAATAGGGTAGACTGATTGATGGATCACCAAAAAACATAATCTCTCAGACCAGGGCTGTCACCGGCGCAGAAGCATAAAAACTTAATGAACTTTAGATCTTACTGTATGTCTTTGTATCCAAAAGAACTGACTTCAATGTCAGAGTTGGAAATTAAAGGTTCCGAGAATATAAAACACCTTCATTGTCTGCAAGAGGCATCTTCCCCTTTTGTTGATGGATCACCAAAAAACATCATCTCTCCCACCAGGGCTGTCAACGGCGCAAAAGCATAAAAACGTAATGAACTTTAGCTCTTACAGGTCTGCAAGAGGAGGCTTCCAGCTTTCTGAAAAACAGGAACATTAACTGATGAACTTGGACAGCACGGTTTCTAGAAGAGAATGGTAAACAAAAGTGGGTGGGGCTTGGCAATCAAGTACCAAACTAGTCTTTAGGGCGTGTCTCTGTGGCGCAATAGGCCAGCGCATTGGGCTGTTAACCGAAAGGATGGTGGTTCGAGTCCACCCAGGGACGTCTTGTACTAAAATAACAAGGTACCTTGATGTGAACTATCATGCTTGTTGCAGTGATCAGGTTTTGAGAAACCACCAGCACTGTGACTGACACATCAACATTGTACTGTATGTCATTGTATCCTAAAGAACTGACATAAATGTCAGAGACGAAAGGTTCCAAAAATATGAGTGGGGCATGATGATTGAGACCTTAAGCCTGTGAATATTCTCATTTGTCATCGATGTCCAATTTAAGTCAAAAGTCCAGTTGCTTTTGACTTAAATTTCTTTGGGGTTTGTGACCTTCAAAATCCCATCAGTTAATTCTTGAGTCCAAGCGGATGTTTGTGCTAAATTTAAAGGCATTCCCTCAGGGCATTCCTGAGATATGGTGTTCACGACAATGGGACAGACCTTTGCCGTCTAAAAATTAATCGCTTCATCCTTGAGTCCAAGCGGATGTTTGTGCTAAATTTGAAGCTATCCCCTCAAGGCATTCCTGAGATATCGAGTTCTCAAGAAGGGGATTTAAAACGTGACCTCATAGCAACCTTGACCACCAAAATCTAATCAGTTCATCATTGAGTCCAAGTAGACATTTGTGCCACATTTAAAGAAGTTTCCTCAAAGCGTTCCTGAGATATCATATTCACTAGAATAGGGTAGACTGATTGATGGATCACCAAAAACATAATCTCTCAGACCAGGGCTGTCACTGATGCAGAAGCATAAAAACGTAATGAACTTTAGATCTTACTGTATGTCTTTGTATCCAAAAGAACTGACTTCAATGTCAGAGTTGGAAATTAAAGGTTCCGAGAATATAAAACACCTTCATTGTCTGCAAGAGGCAGCTTCCCCTTTTGTCGATGGATCACCAAAAAACATCATCTATCCCACCAGGGCTGTCACCGGCGTAAAAGCATAAAAACGTAATGAACTTTAGCTCTTACAGGTCTGCATGAGGAGGCTTCCAGCTTTCTGAAAAACAGGAACATTAACTGATGAACTTGGGCAGCACGGTTTCGAGAAGAGAATGGTAAACAAAAGTGGGTGGGGCTTGGTAATCAAGTACCAAACTACCCTTTAGGGCGTATCTCTGTGGCGCAATAGGCCAGCGCATTCGGCTGTTAACCCAAAGGATGGTGGTTCGAATCCACCCAGGGACGTCTTGTACTAAAATAACAAGGTACCTTGATGTGAACTATCATGCTTGTTGCAGTGATCAGCGTTTGAGAAACCACCAGCACTGTGACTGACACATCAACATTGTACTGTATGTCATTGTATCCTAAAGAACTGACATAAATGTCAGAGATGAAAGGTTCCAAAAATATTAGTGGGGCATGATGATTGAGACCTTAAGCCTGTGAATATTCTCATTTGTCATCGACGTCCAATTTAAGTCAAAAGTCCAGTTGCTTTTGACTTAAATTTCTTTGGGGTTTGTGACCTTCAAAATCCCATCAGTTAATTCTTGAGTCCAAGCGGATGTTTGTGCTAAATTTAAAGGCATTCCCTCAGGGCATTCCTGAGATATGGTGTTCACGACAATGGGACAGACCTTTGCCGTCTAAAATGTAATCGCTTCATCCTTGAGTCCAAGCGGATGTTTGTGCTAAATTTGAAGCTATCCCCTCAAGGCATTCCTGAGATATCGAGTTCTCAAGAAGGGGATTTAAAACGTGACCTCATAGCAACCTTGACCACCAAAATCTAATCAGTTCATCATTGAGTCCAAGTAGACATTTGTGCCACATTTAAAGAAGTTTCCTCAAAGCGTTCCTGAGATATCATATTCACTAGAATAGGGTAGACTGATTGATGGATCACCAAAAAACATAATCTCTCAGACCAGGGCTGTCACTGATGCAGAAGCATAAAAACGTAATGAACTTTAGATCTTACTGTATGTCTTTGTATCCAAAAGAACTGACTTCAATGTCAGAGTTGGAAATTAAAGGTTCCGAGAATATAAAACACCTTCATTGTCTGCAAGAGGCAGCTTCCCCTTTTGTCGATGGATCACCAAAAAACATCATCTATCCCACCAGGGCTGTCACCGGCGTAAAAGCATAAAAACGTAATGAACTTTAGCTCTTACAGGTCTGCATGAGGAGGCTTCCAGCTTTCTGAAAAACAGGAACATTAACTGATGAACTTGGGCAGCACGGTTTCGAGAAGAGAATGGTAAACAAAAGTGGGTGGGGCTTGGTAATCAAGTACCAAACTACCCTTTAGGGCGTGTCTCTGTGGCGCAATAGGCCAGCGCATTCGGCTGTTAACCGAAAGGATGGTGGTTCGAATCCACCCAGGGACGTCTTGTACTAAAATAACAAGGTACCTTGATGTGAACTATCATGCTTGTTGCAGTGATCAGTGTTTGAGAAACCACCAGCACTGTGACTGACACATCAACATTGTACTGTATGTCATTGTATCCTAAAGAACTGACATCAATGTCAGAGATGAAAGTTTCCAAAAATATGAGTGGGGCATGTTGATTGAGACCTTAAGCCTGTGAATATTCTCATTTGTCATCGATGTCCAATTTAAGTCAAAAGTCCAGTTGCTTTTGACTTAAATTTCTTTGGGGTTTGTGACCTTCAAAATCCCATCAGTTAATTCTTGAGTCCAAGCGGATGTTTGTGCTAAATTTAAAGGCATTCCCTCAGGGCATTCCTGAGATATGGTGTTCACGACAATGGGACAGACCTTTGCCGTCTAAAAATTAATCGCTTCATCCTTGAGTCCAAGCGGATGTTTGTGCTAAATTTGAAGCTATCCCCTCAAGGCATTCCTGAGATATCGAGTTCTCAAGAAGGGGATTTAAAACGTGACCTCATAGCAACCTTGACCACCAAAATCTAATCAGTTCATCATTGAGTCCAAGTAGACATTTGTGCCACATTTAAAGAAGTTTCCTCAAAGCGTTCCTGAGATATCATATTCACTAGAATAGGGTAGACTGATTGATGGATCACCAAAAAACATAATCTCTCAGACCAGGGCTGTCACTGATGCAGAAGCATAAAAACGTAATGAACTTTAGATCTTACTGTATGTCTTTGTATCCTAAAGAACTGACATCAATGTCAGAGATGAAAGTTTCCAAAAATATGAGTGGGGCATGATGATTGAGACCTTAAGCCTGTGAATATTGTCATCGATGTCCAATTTAAGTCAAAAGTCCAGTTGCTTTTGACTTAAATTTCTTTGGGGTTTGTGACCTTCAAAATCCCATCAGTTAATTCTTGAGTCCAAGCGGATGTTTGTGCTAAATTTAAAGGCATTCCCTCAGGGCATTCCTGAGATATGGTGTTCACGACAATGGGACAGACTTTTGCCGTCTAAAATGTAATCGCTTCATCCTTGAGTCTGTTGTGGGAATTTTGGATATTTGTAATTCATAATCACAGTTTTGTCAGGTCAGACACAGTTCAGTGTCTCCTCTGTCTCACCTTTTAATGGATAATGCAAATAACTAACTCATGATGATATAATGGCATATGTGTGCATCTGTACCCTGTGTTAGAGACCTTGTGATGAGAGAGGTTCAGAATGTTCAGAATTGTAATGTCTAAGGCATGTTTTTGTTTGGTCTAAAGACGTCACCCAACCAAGGCTATTGGCGTCCTGTCCCTCTAACTAAAAGACTGTGCGAGAATTGGCAAATCATCATTCCCTGCTAGACTCTAACTTGTGAGGATGTGGGGATGAACGTATTTTTGTCTGCAGAAGAAAATGCTTTGGCAAAATAAACCACGGAGAAAAAGCTGATCCTGTTTGTTGATCTTTATTGAAGAATCCATTTCCACAACAATTTGGCGTCCCTGGGTGGGCACCCGGAGTGAGAGGCACAGGCTGGACAGGACTGACGGTGAAACCTGTGCACAGTGGAGTGAAGCTCCTTCCTCAACCTCGCCACAAATTCAGCTGAGAAGTGGGGGCCTAACGTCCAACAGCAGGAGTGTCCTCTCACTGCTGGTGCCTACTGAACTTGGTGGAGGATCTCTTCAATAATCTCCGGTGAGTTTCTTTTTGTTGGTGACGTCTAGGACAGGGTAAGAGTCCCTGAGCCGCAAATGGTTCGAGTCCATTTGTTTTTTTTGTAGACGTCTAGAGGGCGAGGGTGCCACTCCCTCTTTGCAAATGGTTTGAGTCTATTTGTGTGTTTGTTGACGTCTAGAGGACGTCTAGAGGGTGAGTGTGCAGTCCCTCTTCCGCAAATGGTTCGAGTCCATTTGTTTGGTGGTTGACGTCTAGAGGACGTCCGGAGGACGAGGGTGAGAGTCCCTCTTCCGCAAATGGTTCGAGTCCATTTGTTTGTTTGTTGACGTCCAGAGGACGAGGGTTACCAGCCCCTCTTCCGCAAATGGTTCGAGTCCATTTGTTTGTGTGTTGACGTCCACTAGGGCCCTAGAAGACGAGGGTGCGGGACCCTCCTCTGCAGGAAGTTCGAGTCTTTCTGTTTTTTGACGTACAGTGTCTGTGCGAGGGCCGGCCAGCAGTCTGATCAGCTGCTCTCTTTTCAGTTCGAGTCTGATTAGTAGTACTGGTTTGTGAAAACGTTGTCTCACAGTTCGAGTCTGTTTGAGGTGAATTACAGCAACGTTTCCGGTTAGCTCATGAGCAAAGTAAGAGGTGATTCCGGACAGTATGGTAGATAGTTTGTTGTAAATCTATATGTGCGTTGTTCCTATGTGCGTCCCTTTTCTCTCTTTCCCTCTCTACCCAATCTTTATGTGTGTGCGTTCATGTTCGACAGCGGTGTGGAAAGAGGAGAGTGTGTAAAGGCTTTGTTTTAGACCAAGGTCACATCAACACTACTATCCTCCCTTTCCTACGCGCTGAGGGAAGAGGGAGCATAAGATAATATAGGGAGAGATTGTTTTTACGGCAATAAATAACTAGAAACAAAGTAAGGTAATTCAGTCAGTAGGGTGAAAACTCCGCTTGTGAAAAGCAACAATTAATAAGGTAACGTTACTGTCGAAAATAAATAAATATATAGATCTGTAAAAAATCTGTAACCGATAGATATATATGTAGATCCATAAACTGGATTCTAGAAAATCTTTGAACGGGTAAAAACAGGTAAATCACTGACTGACCCACTTATATCAAGAATGTTTGCATTGGAATGAATGTTGCAGGCCTGTGTGTGTGTGCGTATGTGTGTGCGTTCATTTAGGACATGTTTTGACTGACCAGATGACCAATTGAGATAATGTATGTGCCTTGGCAAACTGCTATCAGCATGATGAGCAGCTGGCTTTCATGGTTCCGAGTAGAAAAGGTTAATATGACTCAGCTGTGATCCAAATTGAAAAAAAATAGCAAAATAAAATTGTTACATACATGCTGTGAATCAAACAAATGATGTTTTGCGGACGTTATCATTTTGACAATTGAAATTCAAAAGTTGGGTGTGGCTTTGAAGGCCAATCGCCATTTTTGAACAGTGGTGCAGAAGAAAATCGGAAATAGGTGTGGTTGTGCTATCAATCGCCATTTTGTAGCTGGAGCGGATGAAATTTAGATGATTGGGCGTGGCTTGGAGGCCCGCCATTTTAAAACCTGGCCGCCATTTTAAAACCTGGTCGCCATTTTGAATCAAACGTTGTTTTGTCTATATTCTTGGTACACGTCACTTTCGCCAGGAGTGGGTTGGCACAGCGCCAGACAGGAGGTGGGTGCAACAGATAGAACCAGCTGAGAGGGACTAGCAGTTAGCTACAGGCCCTAGTAGCATAGCTACCGAAAGGCTAAGCTAAGTGTTAGCATTTACGATTGATTGCACCTATTACCATAGGCTAGTTTAGCATAACTAGCATAGCTTATGCTAATCTAAATAGCTTTGGGCTAAAAACTAGCATATCAAATTTAGACTTTGGCTATTGCCATAGACTACTTTAGCATAACTAGCATAGCTAAAGCTAAGCTAAGTAGCATTGAGCAAAAATAGCATATCAAAATTACATTGTGGTTATTGCTATATCCTACTTTAGCAGTACAAACATACATAAAGCTAAACTAGCTAGCATTAATGCTAACAAATTAACGCTTCAATTGATTTCAAATATCACAAAAGACGAGCTTAGCACCACCGAGGTGAGCTAGTTCTAAACCGAGAAAATGGGGTCAGCCCAAAGCAAACAGGAGGTAGGCATAACCATAAGCCCAAATCTCCAGTATATGATCACAAACTACGGTGAATTTTGCGTTGACCAATTCGAATTTTGGGCCACTGAGTGCGGTTTTCCCAATACAGGCAGTTTTAGTCTAAGACAGTTAGAAATTCTGAGGGTGAACCTCAGGCAGAAGGAGAAAGACGATAGGGAAAAGCAAAAGAGCAGGAGGGGCAGAACAAAGCAGCCATTCAAAGCTGATTGGGCCGCTTATGATAGCTGGCTACAAGAAGCCAAGAGGAGAGACAGGAGGCAGCAGCCAGGTAGGGAAAGACTTACCTCTCCTCCCCCTCCTTCTTCTCTGTGTCTTAAACTAGATGCGACCCTCGACCTAGACTCGGCCCCTCCGACCAGGCCGGCTCCCCAACCAGCCAACCAGCAGCAGGCTCACCAGGCTCAGCTGACTCAGCCCCAAATCCAAGACGCTGCCCTGCCCACACCACAACCCTACCAACCACTCTACCCCCTCGAGGACCTGGCTGCACTGGGGAGGGGGGAAGGCGGTGAGCCGTCCACCATGCCAGGCAGACCTAGGGGCAGAGGCAGAGGCAGGGGACTCAGCTCACGGCAACCACGATCATCTACACCACCCCCTGCCTACGTGAACGAGCCTGGTCCCCACTACACCAGGAGCAAAAACCCAAATTGCGGGACACAGGATGAAAATCCCTCCCTACTCGCACCCATGGTCGAAGTAGCAGATGGAGCACAAGGAATACAATTGGTCCACAGGCCCTGGACATTTACAGACATGAAAGAGGCTGCCGCTCTGTTCCCCAAGGTCAAGGACGGGGGACAGAATTATGCAGCGGAGCTCCTGACTTTTTGCCAACATTTCCGACCTACCACGCAGGAATTGCGCAGATTACTGATGGTACAAATGGGAACATCCTGGTGCCGGGTGGCCGACGGCTATCCAGAGGAGGACTTGAGAATGATAAACCCAACTTGGGGCCATGTGGACAACCACGCCTATATCACAGCAATCCAGCATCTGGTCACTCGCATCACAGACACATTCCATCTCGGGATGGACGTAACTAAATTGTCTTCCTGCGAGCAAAAGGAAGATGAGCTGGCATCCGAATATCTCGCCAGGCTGACACAGATGCATGACACCCACAGCGGCATTCCACGCCCTGCTCAGCTGGGGCCAGACCAGCCCCTCTCTCCATGGGAAGCTCATCTTCGAGATCGCTTCATCAACGGACTGAGGCCAGAAATCAGAGAAAAGGTGAAAGACATGTGTATCGGCTGGCAAACCGGACTGCTGAACACAATCGAGCTGCATGCCATTCATGCTGAGACAGCAGCTGCCAATAAGAAAAAAACCAAGACAGAGCAAACAACAGCCAAGTTGCAGATGGCTCAACTGCATGCGTATGCTGGCTACGAAACCAACAGACAGAGACGTGACCAGCCTTTATCCAGGCAGTATGACGGAAACGGCATGACTGGCCACAGAGAAAACCCTGCCCGGCCAAAGCAAGACAACTGGAACGGCAGAGACAACCGACATGTAAATCGTGAAAGAAACAGAGGGTGTGGACGAGGGCCAAGGGGGCGAGACGACAGCTGTTTCATCTGCGGAAAGTACGGACACTGGCGAAACGACTGCCCAGAGCGTGATCGATGGCAGACCAACCGCCAAACGTTCCGACACGGGGGCGATTGACTGGCCGGAGGGCTGGGGAGAGCGACGGGCGCATCTGGACCGGACACAGATCACCCAAACGAAACACGTAAGCACACCGACACATCCACACTCTCCCCACGACACAGTTTAAATTCCAGAATGAAGCCTATGGAATGCTTAGGAAACGCAACCACATCACAAAAATTTGCAGGAATGTATGCTTCACTAAACTCTGATGCCTATAAGAATCTACCCACACTAACACTCACTGTTGCGAACGTCCCCCTCACATTCCTAGTAGATTCCGGGGCGACAGAATCTGTGATACGACACACAGACCTTAAAACAACACCCAAAATGAGCGGTAGATGCGTGAAAACGATCGGGGCCTCTGGCACTGCTGTGACAGAACGATACACCGTTCCACTGAGATGTGTGGATGAGCGAAGAGGTAGTTTTAAACACTCTTTCCTTCTGTCAAAACTGTGCCCGATAAACCTCATGGGTAGAGATCTTATGTGTGTGCTAGGCATAAACATTAACTCAGGTCCAGAAGGACTAACCATAATTAGAAATGATTCATACACCCAAGCCTTCCTTTCCTCTCCTGACAATGCGGCTACTTACCACTATCTATGGCACCTACCACATTCGAGCCTCGCCGCAGAGGCAGGCACACAAATTCACCCGACAACACACACACACCCCGGTATCTTGTGTCACACCGACTTGCATTGCGCTGCGCACATCTGTTCAGGGAAAGACATGCTATTTGAAAAAGAATGGTTTGAACAAAGTACTCCGTGTGACAATTTAGAACTGCAATACCTGTATTGGGATAACACACGATGTGCAATTTCTGTGTGCCTACCTAACGTTTCCTTCCAAGTGCCGCAGTTCCCGTATGTTTCCTTGATCAAGACAGAGGGGCCGCAGAATCTGGAACCTTGGTTGACAAAATGCAACGAGACGACCGGATGGAATCAAACGGCCGACCCCGCAACTGAGTATCATGAAGGTTTAAAGGTGCATCGAATAACAATTAAAAAGGCAGTGACTGCTCTGAGAACGGTCGAGATTAAACTCCAAAACCCAAAGGTATCCTCTACCTCACACTACACTGCACCACACGAAAAGATAATGATCAATGATGTCACTGACATACCAGAACTGAAACGAGTGCCATCGCAAGTGTGGGCGCAACACCGACATGATGTAGGTTTGATAAAAAATGCCAAACCTGTTATAATCACGCCAAAATCCTCCTACAGGCCCTGCCAAAGACAGTATCCATTACGAAATGAGGCCGTGGAGGGCATCAAACCGGTGTTTGAGGCCCTCCTCAAGGCAGGCATCATCGTCCCCTGTGAGAACTCACCTGTCCGTACGCCAATATGTCCAGTGAAAAAAATCCGGCCTCCAGGTACGCCAGACGAGTGGAGGTTTGTCCAAGACCTGCAGGCGGTAAATGCGGCAATCCACGCACGTGCCCCTACAGTACCAAATCCTCATACAATTCTTTCACAAGTACCACCTGAAAGTAAGTGGTTTACGGTTATAGATTTGGCCAACGCTTTCTTCAGCGTCCCCATACACCCCGACAGCCAATATTGGTTTGCATTCACATTTGAAGGTAAAGCATACACGTTTACCCGACTGTGTCAGGGGCTGTCGGAGTCTCCAACCATCTTCAATGCCGCTCTGCATGACAATTTACAGCTCTTAAGTCTACCACAAAACAGCGCACTGCTGGTATATGTGGATGATTTAATGATTTGCTCTCCTACACGGGAGGCTTGCGTCGAGGACACGCTAGCCTTGCTAACACACCTCGCCGACAACGGCCACAGGGTCAGCGCGCCCAAGTTGCAGTTTGCGTGTAATCATGTCACCTTTCTGGGACACATTATATCGCAAGAGGGGAAAACACTTTCCCCAACGCGCATCTCTGCCATCCAAGAAATCCCAAAACCAATCACAAAGAAACAGGTTATGAGCTTTCTTGGCATGACGTCATATTGTAGACAGTGGATCCCAGACTACGCAAGCATCGAGGCACCTTTGGCGGCAATTGCTCATGGTCAAGGTCTAGCGGCAAGGGACAGAGTCGCTTGGACAACCGATGCAGAAAAAGCATTCCACGATCTAAAGTTAGCTCTACAGACACCACCCACTCTGGGCCTCCCAGATTGCAGCCGACCATTTACACAAACCGTTGATGAAAAGGGACACTACATGACCTCCGTTTTACTACAGGATTACGGGGGGCAAAAAAGGCCGGTTGCATACTTCTCATCCAAACTAGACCCTGTGGCAGCCGGCCTCCCAACCTGCCTGAGAGCTGTGGCAGCTGCGGAAAAGGCGATCATCACATTGTCGGCTACTCTCCACTAACCTTGCTAGTACCACATGCAGTCTCTATGATTCTGTTAGAAAAAAAGACCTCACATCTGTCCTCTGCAAGATGGTTAAAATACAACACTATTCTGCTTGAACTACCTAATATTACTGTACGGCGCTGCACTGTTCTCAATCCTGCAACGTTGCTCCCTACCGCTGAAGATGGGGAGCCCCATGACTGTGTGGCTATCATTAACGAAATCTGTTCCCCCAGACCTGATCTTCGCGAAACACCACTCACCAACCCTGACATGGAGCTTTTTGTGGATGGCTCAGCATCAAGGAACCCGGGAACAGGCCTTAACCAATCAGGTTTTGCAGTCACAACACTACATGAAACACTTTTGGCAGAGCCTCTGCCGTCTAACTATTCAGCACAAGCTGCTGAGCTGGTGGCCATGACTGAAGCATGCAGATTGGCTAAAGGTAAAACTGTCACTATTTTCACAGATAGCAGATATGCATGGGGGGTTTGCCACTCGTTTGGACAAATTTGGGCCAATCGAGATTTTCTCACTGCATCTGGCAAACCCATCGCCCATCACAACCTGGTCGCTTCCCTCCTTGATGCTTTGCTGTTGCCACATCACATCGCCATATGTAAATGTGAAGCACATACACATAAAACAGACTATGTCTCACTAGGAAATGCCCGTGCTGATGCTGCAGCCAAGATCGCAGCTAAACGACCACTTATAACACAACTTGCTATCACTTCCAGCCCTGTTGTGACACCCTACGCAGACTTACAAGAACTGCAAAACAGGGCCACGCCAAGGGAGAAACAGGCGTGGAAACAAGCTGGCAGTGTAGTGAAACAGAACGTTTGGTATGGGCCTAATGACAAGCCCTGTTTGCCAAACTATTTGTTTCACTATTACGCTAAATTGACGCATGGTCAAGACCACGCGTCAAAAGAGGGGATGACACGTGATATCCAAAGACATTGGTTCACAAAAGGGTTCTCACTTTACTCACAAAATTTTTGCAAAAAATGCGTGATTTGCGCAACAAACAATGCAGGCAGAGGCATTAGGGTCAAACAGAGCGCTCATCCCCCAGCGGCGAGACCTTTTGATCACTTACAAATGGACTTCATAGAACTAACACCAAGTGAGGGAAAGAAATTTTGCCTAGTCATGGTCGACATGTTCTCAAAGTATGTAGAGGCTTTTCCCACTTCAAAGCAAGATGCGTCAGCAGTGGCAAAAGCCTTACTAACACAGATACTTCCCAGATGGGGAGTGCCCTCACGAATATCAAGCGACAATGGGACCCCTTTTGTAAACACTGCGCTTAAAACCATCAGTCAGTACCTCGGGTTTGACCTGAGGCGACATTGCAGCTATCATCCCGCAAGCAGCGGGGCAGTAGAACGTGAAAATGGGACTCTAAAGAACAAACTCGTTAAATGCTGTGAGGAGACAAAATTGCCCTGGACAAAGGCCCTCCCCATCGTGTTGATGTACATGAGGGGGAGAATCAGGTCCAGAAACAATCTCAGCCCGTTTGAAATCCTGTTCGGTCGGCCTTTGCGAACTGGGATTGGGCCTGAGCCAAGGCAATTCCCTGAGACAGGGTGTTGTGAAGATGAGATGCTGCGTTATTGTACACATCTGACCTCTGTTCTCTCTGATATTCACAAGCAGGTGAAAGACGCACTGCCGACACCCACTACACAAAGGCTGCACAACCTGGATCCAGGTGACTGGGTCGTGGTCCGAGATCTGAGAAGGAAATCTTGGCAATCACGAAGGTGGAACGGGCCTTACCAGGTGCTGCTCGTCACAGAAACCGCAGTAAAGGTCGCAGAGAGGGCCACCTGGATCCACGCCAGCCACTGCAAAAGAGTCCCGGAACCATCGGACGACGCACTCGCACAGGCAGATCCGAGGGAACCAGATGGCATCGATCTACCAAGGCCAGCCACTCCAGGAGGGGGAGAGACGCCGCCTGGGACTGCTGCCGGCTCAACATCTCCTACTACTCCTGCTGATGAGCGAGTCCTCCTCCAGCCTCGCAGGTCAAAGCGGACAAGAACTACACACCGTGGACATCGCCCCGGTCACCTGACTGGAGCAGAATGCCTGGTACAGAGCAGTGGCTCTAACCGCCAGGCTGATGACGAATGACAGTTGCTATGTCTGTGCCCAACTTTCTCACGGTGTGGGCACGGCACTGCCTGTGGCCCCCTGGCCGCTAAATGTTTCTGAAACTCTGGGAGTTATGATCGCCTTCACCAAGCCAGTGCAGTCGGCAGATCGAACCATTGCAGGCCTCGCTCCCTGGTTAGGGGTTCTGAACATCAGCGCCATCAACTACGACGGATCGACAGTCAGATTCAGAAATGTCACAACTACTCTGAGTCAGGTGCATCATTCAGTGATGACGACAAACCCACACAGCAACAAGGAGCTGTGTGTTTTGCAAGAAAGGGCCGGACATCACTTGACCAAAACCTGGGCACGTCCTTTTGCAACCAGACGGTGAGCGCCACGTGCGGCAGTGCATGGAACGCTGCCTACACCAACCCTGAGTGCAAGAACGTGGGCCCTTACCTGGGCAGACTGAACCTCACACACACCCACAGCCTGGACCGCGAGGGTGAGGACAATCCAGTGGTAACCATGCCCTCTAGTGATGGGTTTGGCAGTTTGAGAAAACATGTGTGGGTGTGTGGGCAGCACGTCTATCAATCACTGAGACCAGGCTGGTGCGGTTCTTGCTATCTTGCCAGACTTCGGCCCTCGGTTACCATTGTGCCCAGCCTGGAATATTTCCACACGCATTACAGTCACTACTATAGACCACACAGAGCCAGACGCACAACAACACGTGTCTCCCAAGCTGAAAAGGGGTTCTCTGGAACCTTTCCTTGGTGGGGAACGGTCAACAATGCACATAAGATTGATGAAATATCCCTGGAGCTCGAAAACCTGACTGAACTCACTGCCACCGGCTTCGCAGCATTGACCCCTGTTGTCCAAGGTATCAGAAATGTGGCCCTACAAAACAGGATTGCCCTGGATTTGACCCTGGCCTCTCAGGGGGGGGTGTGCCACATTATCGGGACAAAATGCTGCACCTATGTGCCTGCATTAGGTGACAACTTGACTCATGTTGTCGCCCACTTGAACGAACTGTTGCACAGAGAAAAAAGCAAAGACTCAGAAGCCCATGACGGATGGGACCTTTGGTCCTGGCTCACGATGGGGGGATGGGAAACCACCGCTGTAAGATTCCTACTCCCTGTGTTGATTGTGATGGTGATAATGCTGTTGGTCATTTGTTGCGTACTTCCTTGCTGCAGAGCTCTCGTGGTTTCCTTAGTGAGCTCCGCCACGGGGCAGTACCCACAAATCACCATGGGCCCAGATGAAGATCTGTGGGTACCACCATTCATCGACTCAGATATTGAGTCAAACTGATGTAAACGCTAAATGTGAAAGTAGGAGGGTGATTACACTACAACCACATGCTTAATGACAATAATAAAATTCTCACCCTTCTGTGCAAACCATGACATGTAATTGTGTGCAAACTGTCTCACTCAGGTCTGCCTGCTTGCCTGTCCGACCTTAGCTCCTTTACCCTCTACAGCTTGACCAGACCGCTACAAAGGGGGGGGATTGTTTAGATATCCTTCGTCTCAACCCGGTGAAGAGTGACAACAGACTTTGTCAAGGGGGCTGTAGAAATTAGAAAGTTGCTGAGCAGTGACGGTGAGTGGGGGCCCTGTGGTTAGAAGTTTGGCCAAATACATGTATGCTGTATCCGCACCTTCTTTTAAATCATATTTTATCATTTTTCCCCTTCAGGGTGGATTTTTCAAGCCATCAGGTCAATTTCTGGCCTGTGGTAATGAAAGAAAGAAAGGGGTTTATCTATTCATCGTTTGTTCCTTTCCCCCTCAATCATTTATTACATGATAATTACCTTTTTTTTCCATTCCAATCACTGTTTTTACCCAAATTTACCTTTATTCATCAATAATATAAAAAGCTTTTTCTCCAGTTTTGATGCATGCTATTTAAAAACTTGCTAACATTTAAAATATAGATGAATTACAAATTTCCTTTTGTAGTGAACATAAAATGTTCAAAGGGGGGACTGTTGTGGGAATTTTGGATATTTGTAATTCATAATCATAGTTTTGTCAGGTCAGACACAGTTCAGTGTCTCCTCTGTCTCACCTTTTAATGGATAATGCAAATAACTAACTCATGATGATATAATGGCATATGTGTGCATCTGTACCCTGTGTTAGAGACCTTGTGATGAGAGAGGTTCAGAATGTTCAGAATTGTAATGTCTAAGGCATGTTTTTGTTTGGTCTAAAGACGTCACCCAACCAAGGCTATTGGCGTCCTGTCCCTCTAACTAAAAGACTGTGCGAGAATTGGCAAATCATCATTCCCTGCTAGACTCTAACTTGTGAGGATGTGGGGATGAACGTATTTTTGTCTGCAGAAGAAAATGCTTTGGCAAAATAAACCACGGAGAAAAAGCTGATCCTGTTTGTTGATCTTTATTGAAGAATCCATTTCCACAACAAGTCCAAGCGGATGTTTGTGCTAAATTTGAAGGTATCCCCTCAAGGCATTCCTGAGATATCGAGTTCTCAAGAAGGGGATTTAAAACGTGACCTCAGAGCAACCTTGACCACCAAAATCTAATCAGTTCATCATTGAGTCAGAGTAGACATTTGTGCCACATTTAAAGAAGTTTCCTCAAAGCGTTCCTGAGATATCAGATTCACTAGAATAGGGTAGACTGATTGATGGATCACCAAAAAACATAATCTCTCAGACCAGGGCTGTCACCGGCGCAGAAGCATAAAAACGTAATGAACTTTAGATCTTACTGTATGTCTTTGTATCCAAAAGAACTGACTTCAATGTCAGAGTTGGAAATTAAAGGTTCCGAGAATATAAAAGACCTTCATTGTCTGCAAGAGGCAGCTTCCCCTTTTGTTGATGGATCACCAAAAAACATCATCTCTCCCACCAGGGCTGTCAACGGCGCAAAAGCATAAAAACGTAATGAACTTTAGCTCTTACAGGTCTGCATGAGGAGGCTTCCAGCTTTCTGAAAAACAGGAACATTAACTGATGAACTTGGGCAGCACGGTTTCTAGAAGAGAATTGTAAACAAAAGTGGGTGGGGCTTGGCAATCAAGTACCAAACTACTCTTTAGGGCGTGTCTCTGTGGCGCAATAGGCCAGCGCATTCAGCTGTTAACCGAAAGGATGGTGGTTCGAGTCCACCCAGGGACGTCTTGTAGTAAAATAACAAGGTACCTTGATGTGAACTATCATGCTTGTTGCAGTGATCAGGTTTTGAGAAACCACCAGCACTGTGACTGACACATCATCAATGTACAGTATGTCATTGTATCCTAAAGAACTGACATCAATGTCAGAGTTGGAAATGAAAGGGTCCAAAAATATGAGTGGGGCATGATGATTGAGACCTTAAGCCTGTGAATATTCTCATTTGTCATCGATGGCCAGGTCTTTGAAATTTAAGTCAAAAGTCCAGTTGTTTTGACTTAAATTTCTTTGGGGTTTGTGACCTTCAAAATCCCATCAGTTAATTCTTGAGTCCAAGCGGATGTTTGTGCTAAATTTAAAGGCATTCCCTCAGGGCATTCCTGAGATATGATGGTCACGACAATGGGACAGACCTTTGCCGTCTAAAATGTAATCGCTTCATCCTTGAGTCCAAGCGGATGTTTGTGCTAAATTTGAAGCTATCCCCTCAAGGCATTCCTGAGATATCGAGTTCTCAAGAAGGGGATTTAAAACGTGACCTCATAGCAACCTTGACCACCAAAATCTAATCAGTTCATCATTGAGTCCAAGTAGACATTTGTGCCACATTTAAAGAAGTTTCCTCAAAGCGTTCCTGAGATATCATATTCACTAGAATAGGGTAGACTGATTGATGGATCACCAAAAAACATAATCTCTCAGACCAGGGCTGTCACCGATGCAGAAGCATAAAAACGTAATAAACTTTAGATCTTACTGTATGTCTTTGTATCCAAAAGAACTGACTTCAATGTCAGAGTTGGAAATTAAAGGTTCCGAGAATATAAAACACCTTCATTGTCTACAAGAGGCAGATTCCCCTTTTGTTAAAGGATCACCAAAAAACATCATCTCTTCCACCAGGGCTGTCACCGGCATGAAAGCATAAAAACGTAATGAACTTTAGCTCTTACAGGTCTGCATGAGGAGGCTTGCAGCTTTCTGAAAAACAGGAACATTAACTGATGAACTTGGGCAGCACGGATTTCGAGAAGAGAATGGTAAACAAAAGTGGGTGGGGCTTGGCAATCAAGTACCAAACTACCCTTTAGGGCGTGTCTCTGTGGCGCAATAGGCCAGCGCATTCGGCTGTTAACCGAAAGGATGGTGGTTCGAGTCCACCCATGGATGTCTTGTACTAAAATAACAAGGTACCTTGATGTGAACTATCATGCTTGTTGCAGTGATCAGGGTTTGAGAAACCACCAGCACTGTGACTGACACATCAACATTGTACTGTATGTCCTTGTATCCTAAAGAACTGACATCAATGTCAGAGATGAAAGTTTCCAAAAATATGAGTGGGGCATGATGATTGAGACCTTAAGCCTGTGAATATTCTCATTTGTCATCGATGTCCAATTTAAGTCAAAAGTTCAGTTGCTTTTGACTGAAATTTCTTTGGGGTTTGGGACCTTCAAAATCCCATCAGTTAATTCTTGAGTCCAAGCGGATGTTTGTGCTAAATTTAAAGGCATTCCCTCAGGGCATTCCTGAGATATGGTGTTCACGACAATGGGACAGAGCTTTGCCGTCTAAAATGTAATCGCTTCATCCTTGAGTCCAAGCGGATGTTTGTGCTAAATTTGAAGCTATCCCCTCAAGGCATTCCTGAGATATCGAGTTCTCAAGAAGGGGATTTAAAGCGTGACCTCATAGCAACCTTGACCACCAAAATCTAATCAGTTCATCATTGAGTCCAAGTAGACATTTGTGCCACATTTAAAGAAGTTTCCTCAAAGCGTTCCTGAGATATCATATTCACTAGAATAGGGTAGACTGATTGATGGATCACCAAAAAACATAATCTCTCAGACCAGGGCTGTCACCGATGCAGAAGCATAAAAACGTAATGAACTTTAGATCTTACTGTATGTCTTTGTATCCAAAAGAACTGACTTCAATGTCAGAGTTGGAAATTAAAGGTTCCGAGAATATAAAACACCTTCATTGTCTGCAAGAGGCAGCTTCCCCTTTTGTTGATGGATCACCAAAAAACATCATCTCTCCCACCAGGGCTGTCACCGGCGTAAAAGCATAAAAACGTAATGAACTTTAGCTCTTACAGGTCTGCATGAGGAGGCTTCCAGCTTTCTGAAAAACAGGAACATTAACTGATGAACTTGGGCAGCACGGTTTCGAGAAGAGAATGGTAAACAAAAGTGGGTGGGGCTTGGTAATCAAGTACCAAACTAACCTTTAGGGTGTGTCTCTGTGGCGCAATAGGCCAGCGCATTCGGCTGTTAACCGAAAGGATGGTGGTTTGAATCCACCCAGGGACGTCTTGTACTAAAATAACAAGGTACCTTGATGTGTACTATCATGCTTGTTGCAGTGATCAGCGTTTGAGAAGCCACCAGCACTGTGACTGACACATCAACATTGTACTGTATGTCATTGTATCCTAAAGAACTGACATCAATGTCAGAGATGAAAGTTTCCAAAAATATGAGTGGGGCATGATGATTGAGACCTTAAGCCTGTGAATATTGTCATCGATGTCCAATTTAAGTCAAAAGTCCAGTTGCTTTTGACTTAAATTTCTTTGGGGTTTGTGACCTTCAAAATCCCATCAGTTAATTCTTGAGTCCAAGCGGATGTTTGTGCTAAATTTAAAGGCATTCCCTCAGGGCATTCCTGAGATATGGTGTTCACGACAATGGGACAGACCTTTGCCGTCTAAAATGTAATCGCTTCATCCTTGAGTCCAAGCGGATGTTTGTGCTAAATTTGAAGGTATCCCCTCAAGGCATTCCTGAGATATCGAGTTCTCAAGAAGGGCATTTAAAACGTGACCTCAGAGCAACCTTGACCACCAAAATCTAATCAGTTCATCATTGAGTCAGAGTAGACATTTGTGCCACATTTAAAGAAGTTTCCTCAAAGCGTTTCTGAGATATCAGATTCACTAGAATAGGGTAGACTTATTTATGGATCACCAAAAAACATAATCTCTCAGACCAGGGCTGTCACTGATGCAGAAGCATAAAAACGTAATGAACTTTAGATCTTACTGTATGTCTTTGTATTCAAAAGAACTGACTTCAATGTCAGAGTTGGAAATTAAAGGTTCCGAGAATATAAAACACCTTCATTGTCTGCAAGAGGCGGCTTCCCCTTTTGTTGATGGATCACCAAAAAACATCATCTATCCCACCAGGGCTGTCACTGGCGTAAAAGCATAAAAACGTAATGAACTTTAGCTCTTACAGGTCTGCATGAGGAGGCTTCCAGCTTTCTGAAAAACAGGAACATTAACTGATGAACCTAGGCAGCACGGTTTCGAGAAGAGAATGGTAAACAAAAGTGGGTGGGGCTTGGTAATCAAGTACCAAACTACCCTTTAGGGCGTGTCTCTTTGGCGCAATAGGCCAGCGCATTCGGCTGTTAACCGAAAGGATGGTGGTTCGAATCCACCCAGGGACGTCTTGTACTAAAATAACAAGGTACCTTGATGTGAACTATCATGCTTGTTGCAGTGATCAGTGTTTGAGAAACCACCAGCACTGTGACTGACACATCAACATTGTACTGTATGTCATTGTATCCTAAAGAACTGACATCAATGTCAGAGATGAAAGTTTCCAAAAATATGAGTGGGGCATGATGATTGAGACCTTAAGCCTGTGAATATTCTCATTCGTCATCGATGTCCAATTTAAGTCAAAAGTCCAGTTGCTTTTGACTTAAATTTCTTTGGGGTTTGTGACCTTCAAAATCCCATCAGTTAATTCTTGAGTCCAAGCGGATGTTTGTGCTAAATTTAAAGGCATTCCCTCAGGGCATTCCTGAGATATGGTGTTCACGACAATGGGACAGACCTTTGCCGTCTAAAAATTAATCGCTTCATCCTTGAGTCCAAGCGGATGTTTGTGCTAAATTTGAAGCTATCCCCTCAAGGCATTCCTGAGATATCGAGTTCTCAAGAAGGGGATTTAAAACGTGACCTCATAGCAACCTTGACCACCAAAATCTAATCAGTTCATCATTGAGTCCAAGTAGACATTTGTGCCACATTTAAAGAAGTTTCCTCAAAGCGTTCCTGAGATATCATATTCACTAGAATAGGGTAGACTGATTGATGGATCACCAAAAAAAAATAATCTCTCAGACCAGGGCTGTCACTGATGCAGAAGCATAAAAACGTAATGAACTTTAGATCTTACTGTATGTCTTTGTATCCAAAAGAACTGACTTCAATGTCAGAGTTGGAAATTAAAGGTTCCGAGAATATAAAACACCTTCATTGTCTGCAAGAGGCAGCTTCCCCTTTTGTCGATGGATCACCAAAAAACATCATCTATCCCACCAGGGCTGTCACCGGCGTAAAAGCATAAAAACGTAATGAACTTTAGCTCTTACAGGTCTGCATGAGGAGGCTTCCAGCTTTCTGAAAAACAGGAACATTAACTGATGAACTTGGGCAGCACGGTTTCGAGAAGAGAATGGTAAACAAAAGTGGGTGGGGCTTGGTAATCAAGTACCAAACTAACCTTTAGGGCGTGTCTCTGTGGCGCAATAGGCCAGCGCATTCGGCTGTTAACCGAAAGGATGGTGGTTCGAATCCACCCAGGGACGTCTTGTACTAAAATAACAAGGTACCTTGATGTGAACTATCATGCTTGTTGCAGTGATCAGTGTTTGAGAGACCACCAGCACTGTGACTGACACATCAACATTGTACTGTATGTCATTGTATCCTAAAGAACTGACATCAATGTCAGAGATGAAAGTTTCCAAAAATATGAGTGGGGCATGATGATTGAGACCTTAAGCCTGTGAATATTGTCATCGATGTCCAATTTAAGTCAAAAGTCCAGTTGCTTTTGACTTAAATTTCTTTGGGGTTTGTGACCTTCAAAATCCCATCAGTTAATTCTTGAGTCCAAGCGGATGTTTGTGCTAAATTTAAAGGCATTCCCTCAGGGCATTCCTGAGATATGGTGTTCACGACAATGGGACAGACCTTTGCCGTCTAAAAATTAATCGCTTCATCCTTGAGTCCAAGCGGATGTTTGTGCTAAATTTGAAGCTATCCCCTCAAGGCATTCCTGAGATATCGAGTTCTCAAGAAGGGGATTTAAAACGTGACCTCATAGCAACCTTGACCACCAAAATCTAATCAGTTCATCATTGAGTCCAAGTAGACGTTTGTGCCACATTTAAAGAAGTTTCCTCAAAGCGTTCCTGAGATATCATATTCACTAGAATAGGGTAGACTGATTGATGGATCACCAAAAAACATAATCTCTCAGACCAGGGCTGTCACTGATGCAGAAGCATTAAAACGTAATGAACTTTAGATCTTACTGTATGTCTTTGTATCCAAAAGAACTGACTTCAATGTCAGAGTTGGAAATTAAAGGTTCCGAGAATATAAAACACCTTCATTGTCTGCAAGAGGCAGCTTCCCCTTTTGTCGATGGATCACCAAAAAACATCATCTATCCCACCAGGGCTGTCACCGGCGTAAAAGCATAAAAACGTAATGAACTTTAGCTCTTACAGGTCTGCATGAGGAGGCTTCCAGCTTTCTGAAAAACAGGAACATTAACTGATGAACTTGGGCAGCACGGTTTCGAGAAGAGAATGGTAAACAAAAGTGGGTGGGGCTTGGTAATCAAGTACCAAACTAACCTCTAGGGCGTGTCTCTGTGGCGCAATAGGCCAGCGCATTCGGCTGTTAACCGAAAGGATGGTGGTTCGAATCCTCCCAGGGACGTCTAGTACTAAAATAACAAGGTACCTTGATGTGAACTATCATGCTTGTTGCAGTGATCAGCGTTTGAGAAACCACCAGCACTGTGACTGACACATCAACATTGTACTGTATGTCATTGTATCCTAAAGAACTGACATCAATGTCAGAGATGAAAGTTTCCAAAAATATGAGTGGGGCATGATGATTGAGACCTTAAGCCTGTGAATATTGTCATCGATGTCCAATTTAAGTCAAAAGTCCAGTTGCTTTTGACTTAAATTTCTTTGGGGTTTGTGACCTTCAAAATCCCATCAGTTAATTCTTGAGTCCAAGCGGATGTTTGTGCTAAATTTAAAGGCATTCCCTCAGGGCATTCCTGAGATATGGTGTTCACGACAATGGGACAGACCTTTGCCGTCTAAAAATTAATCGCTTCATCCTTGAGTCCAAGCGGATGTTTGTGCTAAATTTGAAGCTATCCCCTCAAGGCATTCCTGAGATATCGAGTTCTCAAGAAGGGGATTTAAAACGTGACCTCATAGCAACCTTGACCACCAAAATCTAATCAGTTCATCATTGAGTCCAAGTAGACATTTGTGCCACATTTAAAGAAGTTTCCTCAAAGCGTTCCTGAGATATCATATTCACTAGAATAGGGTAGACTGATTGATGGATCACCAAAAAAAAATAATCTCTCAGACCAGGGCTGTCACTGATGCAGAAGCATAAAAACGTAATGAACTTTAGATCTTACTGTATGTCTTTGTATCCAAAAGAACTGACTTCAATGTCAGAGTTGGAAATTAAAGGTTCCGAGAATATAAAACACCTTCATTGTCTGCAAGAGGCAGCTTCCCCTTTTGTCGATGGATCACCAAAAAACATCATCTATCCCACCAGGGCTGTCACCGGCGTAAAAGCATAAAAACGTAATGAACTTTAGCTCTTACAGGTCTGCATGAGGAGGCTTCCAGCTTTCTGAAAAACAGGAACATTAACTGATGAACTTGGGCAGCACGGTTTCGAGAAGAGAATGGTAAACAAAAGTGGGTGGGGCTTGGTAATCAAGTACCAAACTAACCTTTAGGGCGTGTCTCTGTGGCGCAATAGGCCAGCGCATTTGGCTGTTAACCGAAAGGATGGTGGTTCGAATCCACCCAGGGACGTCTTGTACTAAAATAACAAGGTACCTTGATGCGAACTATCATGCTTGTTGCAGTGATCAGTGTTTGAGAGACCACCAGCACTGTGACTGACACATCAACATTGTACTGTATGTCATTGTATCCTAAAGAACTGACATCAATGTCAGAGATGAAAGTTTCCAAAAATATGAGTGGGGCATGATGATTGAGACCTTAAGCCTGTGAATATTCTCATTTGTCATCGATGTCCAATTTAAGTCAAAAGTCCAGTTGCTTTTGACTTAAATTTCTTTGGGGTTTGTGACCTTCAAAATCCCATCAGTTAATTCTTGAGTCCAAGCGGATGTTTGTGCTAAATTTAAAGGCATTCCCTCAGGGCATTCCTGAGATATGGTGTTCACGACAATGGGACAGACCTTTGCCGTCTAAAAATTAATCGCTTCATCCTTGAGTCCAAGCGGATGTTTGTGCTAAATTTGAAGCTATCCCCTCAAGGCATTCCTGAGATATCGAGTTCTCAAGAAGGGGATTTAAAACGTGACCTCATAGCAACCTTGACCACCAAAATCTAATCAGTTCATCATTGAGTCCAAGTAGACATTTGTGCCACATTTAAAGAAGTTTCCTCAAAGCGTTCCTGAGATATCATATTCACTAGAATAGGGTAGACTGATTGATGGATCACCAAAAAACATAATCTCTCAGACCAGGGCTGTCACTGATGCAGAAGCATAAAAACGTAATGAACTTTAGATCTTACTGTATGTCTTTGTATCCAAAAGAACTGACTTCAATGTCAGAGTTGGAAATTAAAGGTTCCGAGAATATAAAACACCTTCATTGTCTGCAAGAGGCAGCTTCCCCTTTTGTCGATGGATCACCAAAAAACATCATCTATCCCACCAGGGCTGTCACCGGCGTAAAAGCATAAAAACGTAATGAACTTTAGCTCTTACAGGTCTGCATGAGGAGGCTTCCAGCTTTCTGAAAAACAGGAACATTAACTGATGAACTTGGGCAGCACGGTTTCGAGAAGAGAATGGTAAACAAAAGTGGGTGGGGCTTGGTAATCAAGTACCAAACTAACCTCTAGGGCGTGTCTCTGTGGCGCAATAGGCCAGCGCATTCGGCTGTTAACCGAAAGGATGGTGGTTCGAATCCTCCCAGGGACGTCTTGTACTAAAATAACAAGGTACCTTGATGTGAACTATCATGCTTGTTGCAGTGATCAGCGTTTGAGAAACCACCAGCACTGTGACTGACACATCAACATTGTACTGTATGTCATTGTATCCTAAAGAACTGACATCAATGTCAGAGATGAAAGTTTCCAAAAATATGAGTGGGGCATGATGATTGAGACCTTAAGCCTGTGAATATTGTCATCGATGTCCAATTTAAGTCAAAAGTCCAGTTGCTTTTGACTGAAATTTCTTTGGGGTTTGTGACCTTCAAAATCCCATCAGTTAATTCTTGAGTCCAAGCGGATGTTTGTGCTAAATTTAAAGGCATTCCCTCAGGGCATTCCTGAGATATGGTGTTCACGACAATGGGACAGACCTTTGCCGTCTAAAATGTAATCGCTTCATCCTTGAGTCCAAGCGGATGTTTGTGCTAAATTTGAAGCTATCCCCTCAAGGCATTCCTGAGATATCGAGTTCTCAAGAAGGGGATTCAAAACGTGACCTCATAGCAACCTTGACCACCAAAATCTAATCAGTTCATCATTGAGTCCAAGTAGACATTTGTGCCACATTTAAAGAAGTTTCCTCAAAGCGTTCCTGAGATATCATATTCACTAGAATAGGGTAGACTGATTGATGGATCACCAAAAAAAAAAAATCTCTCAGACCAGGGCTGTCACCGATGCAGAAGCATAAAAACGTAATGAACTTTAGATCTTACTGTATGTCTTTGTATCCAAAAGAACTGACTTCAATGTCAGAGTTGGAAATTAAAGGTTCCGAGAATATAAAACACCTTCATTGTCTGCAAGAGGCAGCTTCCCCTTTTGTTGATGGATCACCAAAAAACATCATCTCTCCCACCAGGGCTGTCACCGGCGTAAAAGCATAAAAACGTAATGAACTTTAGCTCTTACAGGTCTGCATGAGGAGGCTTCCAGCTTTCTGAAAAACAGGAACATTAACTGATGAACTTGGGCAGCACGGTTTCGAGAAGAGAATGGTAAACAAAAGTGGGTGGGGCTTGGTAATCAAGTACCAAACTAACCTTTAGGGCGTGTCTCTGTGGCGCAATAGGCCAGCGCATTCGGCTGTTAACCGAAAGGATGGTGGTTCGAATCCACCCAGGGACGTCTTGTACTAAAATAACAAGGTACCTTGATGTGAACTATCATGCTTGTTGCAGTGATCAGTGTTTGAGAGACCACCAGCACTGTGACTGACACATCAACATTGTACTGTATGTCATTGTATCCTAAAGAACTGACATCAATGTCAGAGATGAAAGTTTCCAAAAATATGAGTGGGGCATGATGATTGAGACCTTAAGCCTGTGAATATTCTCATTTGTCATCGATGTCCAATTTAAGTCAAAAGTCCAGTTGCTTTTGACTTAAATTTCTTTGGGGTTTGTGACCTTCAAAATCCCATCAGTTAATTCTTGAGTCCAAGCGGATGTTTGTGCTAAATTTAAAGGCATTCCCTCAGGGCATTCCTGAGATATGGTGTTCACGACAATGGGACAGACCTTTGCCGTCTAAAAATTAATCGCTTCATCCTTGAGTCCAAGCGGATGTTTGTGCTAAATTTGAAGCTATCCCCTCAAGGCATTCCTGAGATATCGAGTTCTCAAGAAGGGGATTTAAAACGTGACCTCATAGCAACCTTGACCACCAAAATCTAATCAGTTCATCATTGAGTCCAAGTAGACATTTGTGCCACATTTAAAGAAGTTTCCTCAAAGCGTTCCTGAGATATCATATTCACTAGAATAGAGTAGACTGATTGATGGATCACCAAAAAACATAATCTCTCAGACCAGGGCTGTCACTGATGCAGAAGCATAAAAACGTAATGAACTTTAGATCTTACTGTATGTCTTTGTATCCAAAAGAACTGACTTCAATGTCAGAGTTGGAAATTAAAGGTTCCGAGAATATAAAACACCTTCATTGTCTGCAAGAGGCAGCTTCCCCTTTTGTCGATGGATCACCAAAAAACATCATCTATCCCACCAGGGCTGTCACCGGCGTAAAAGCATAAAAACGTAATGAACTTTAGCTCTTACAGGTCTGCATGAGGAGGCTTCCAGCTTTCTGAAAAACAGGAACATTAACTGATGAACTTGGGCAGCACGGTTTCGAGAAGAGAATGGTAAACAAAAGTGGGTGGGGCTTGGTAATCAAGTACCAAACTAACCTCTAGGGCGTGTCTCTGTGGCGCAATAGGCCAGCGCATTCGGCTGTTAACCGAAAGGATGGTGGTTCGAATCCTCCCAGGGACGTCTTGTACTAAAATAACAAGGTACCTTGATGTGAACTATCATGCTTGTTGCAGTGATCAGCGTTTGAGAAACCACCAGCACTGTGACTGACACATCAACATTGTACTGTATGTCATTGTATCCTAAAAAACTGACATCAATGTCAGAGATGAAAGTTTCCAAAAATATGAGTGGGGCATGATGATTGAGACCTTAAGCCTGTGAATATTGTCATCGATGTCCAATTTAAGTCAAAAGTCCAGTTGCTTTTGACTTAAATTTCTTTGGGGTTTGTGACCTTCAAAATCCCATCAGTTAATTCTTGAGTCCAAGCGGATGTTTGTGCTAAATTTAAAGGCATTCCCTCAGGGCATTCCTGAGATATGGTGTTCACGACAATGGGACAGACCTTTGCCGTCTAAAATGTAATCGCTTCATCCTTGAGTCCAAGCGGATGTTTGTGCTAAATTTGAAGGTATCCCCTCAAGGCATTCCTGAGATATCGAGTTCTCAAGAAGGGGATTTAAAACGTGACCTCAGAGCAACCTTGACCACCAAAATCTAATCAGTTCATCATTGAGTCAGAGTAGACATTTGTGCCACATTTAAAGAAGTTTCCTCAAAGCGTTCCTGAGATATCAAATTCACTAGAATAGGGTAGACTGATTGATGGATCACCAAAAAACATAATCTCTCAGACCAGGGCTGTCACTGATGCAGAAGCATAAAAACGTAATGAACTTTAGATCTTACTGTATGTCTTTGTATCCAAAAGAACTGACTTCAATGTCAGAGTTGGAAATTAAAGGTTCCGAGAATATAAAACACCTTCATTGTCTGCAAGAGGCAGCTTCCCCTTTTGTCGATGGATCACCAAAAAACATCATCTATCCCACCAGGGCTGTCACCGGCGTAAAAGCATAAAAACGTAATGAACTTTAGCTCTTACAGGTCTGCATGAGGAGGCTTCCAGCTTTCTGAAAAACAGGAACATTAACTGATGAACTTGGGCAGCACGGTTTCGAGAAGAGAATGGTAAAAAAAAGTGGGTGGGGCTTGGTAATCAAGTACCAAACTACCCTTTAGGGCGTGTCTCTGTGGCGCAATAGGCCAGCGCATTCGGCTGTTAACCGAAAGGATGGTGGTTCGAATCCACCCAGGGACGTCTTGTACTAAAATAACAAGGTTCCTTGATGTGAACTATCATGCTTGTTGCAGTGATCAGTGTTTGAGAGACCACCAGCACTGTGACTGACACATCAACATTGTACTGTATGTCATTGTATCCTAAAGAACTGACATCAATGTCAGAGATGAAAGTTTCCAAAAATATGAGTGGGGCATGATGATTGAGACCTTAAGCCTGTGAATATTGTCATCGATGTCCAATTTAAGTCAAAAGTCCAGTTGCTTTTGACTGAAATTTCTTTGGGGTTTGTGACCTTCAAAATCCCATCAGTTAATTCTTGAGTCCAAGCGGATGTTTGTGCTAAATTTAAAGGCATTCCCTCAGGGCATTCCTGAGATATGGTGTTCACGACAATGGGACAGACCTTTGCCGTCTAAAAATTAATCGCTTCATCCTTGAGTCCAAGCGGATGTTTGTGCTAAATTTGAAGCTATCCCCTCAAGGCATTCCTGAGATATCGAGTTCTCAAGAAGGGGATTCAAAACGTGACCTCATAGCAACCTTGACCACCAAAATCTAATCAGTTCATCATTGAGTCCAAGTAGACATTTGTGCCACATTTAAAGAAGTTTCCTCAAAGCGTTCCTGAGATATCATATTCACTAGAATAGGGTAGACTGATTGATGGATCACCAAAAAAAAATAATCTCTCAGACCAGGGCTGTCACCGATGCAGAAGCATAAAAACGTAATGAACTTTAGATCTTACTGTATGTCTTTGTATCCAAAAGAACTGACTTCAATGTCAGAGTTGGAAATTAAAGGTTCCGAGAATATAAAACACCTTCATTGTCTGCAAGAGGCAGCTTCCCCTTTTGTTGATGGATCACCAAAAAACATCATCTCTCCCACCAGGGCTGTCACCGGCGTAAAAGCATAAAAACGTAATGAACTTTAGCTCTTACAGGTCTGCATGAGGAGGCTTCCAGCTTTCTGAAAAACAGGAACATTAACTGATGAACTTGGGCAGCACGGTTTCGAGAAGAGAATGGTAAACAAAAGTGGGTGGGGCTTGGTAATCAAGTACCAAACTAACCTTTAGGGCGTGTCTCTGTGGCGCAATAGGCCAGCGCATTCGGCTGTTAACCTAAAGGATGGTGGTTCGAATCCACCCAGGGACGTCTTGTACTAAAATAACAAGGTACCTTGATGTGAACTATCATGCTTGTTGCAGTGATCAGCGTTTGAGAAACCACCAGCACTGTGACTGACACATCAACATTGTACTGTATGTCATTGTATCCTAAAGAACTGACATCAATGTCAGAGATGAAAGTTTCCAAAAATATGAGTGGGGCATGATGATTGAGACCTTAAGCCTGTGAATATTGTCATCGATGTCCAATTTAAGTCAAAAGTCCAGTTGCTTTTGACTGAAATTTCTTTGGGGTTTGTGACCTTCAAAATCCCATCAGTTAATTCTTGAGTCCAAGCGGATGTTTGTGCTAAATTTAAAGGCATTCCCTCAGGGCATTCCTGAGATATGGTGTTCACGACAATGGGACAGACCTTTGCCGTCTAAAATGTAATCGCTTCATCCTTGAGTCCAAGCGGATGTTTGTGCTAAATTTGAAGGTATCCCCTCAAGGCATTCCTGAGATATCGAGTTCTCAAGAAGGGGATTTAAAACGTGACCTCAGAGCAACCTTGACCACCAAAATCTAATCAGTTCATCATTGAGTCAGAGTAGACATTTGTGCCACATTTAAAGAAGTTTCCTCAAAGCGTTCCTGAGATATCAGATTCACTAGAATAGGGTAGACTGATTGATGGATCACCAAAAAACATAATCTCTCAGACCAGGGCTGTCACTGATGCAGAAGCATAAAAACGTAATGAACTTTAGATCTTACTGTATGTCTTTGTATCCAAAAGAACTGACTTCAATGTCAGAGTTGGAAATTAAAGGTTCCGAGAATATAAAACACCTTCATTGTCTGCAAGAGGCAGCTTCCCCTTTTGTTGATGGATCACCAAAAAACATCATCTCTCCCACCAGGGCTGTCACCGGCGTAAAAGCATAAAAACGTAATGAACTTTAGCTCTTACAGGTCTGCATGAGGAGGCTTCCAGCTTTCTGAAAAACAGGAACATTAACTGATGAACTTGGGCAGCACGGTTTCGAGAAGAGAATGGTAAACAAAAGTGGGTGGGGCTTGGTAATCAAGTACCAAACTAACCTTTAGGGCGTGTCTCTGTGGCGCAATAGGCCAGCGCATTCGGCTGTTAACCGAAAGGATGGTGGTTCGAATCCACCCAGGGACGTCTTGTACTAAAATAACAAGGTACCTTGATGTGAACTATCATGCTTGTTGCAGTGATCAGCGTTTGAGAAACCACCAGCACTGTGACTGACACATCAACATTGTACTGTATGTCATTGTATCCTAAAGAACTGACATCAATGTCAGAGATTAAAGTTTCCAAAAATATGAGTGGGGCATGATGATTGAGACCTTAAGCCTGTGAATATTGTCATCGATGTCCAATTTAAGTCAAAAGTCCAGTTGCTTTTGACTGAAATTTCTTTGGGGTTTGTGACCTTCAAAATCCCATCAGTTAATTCTTGAGTCCAAGCGGATGTTTGTGCTAAATTTAAAGGCATTCCCTCAGGGCATTCCTGAGATATGGTGTTCACGACAATGGGACAGACCTTTGCCGTCTAAAATGTAATCGCTTCATCCTTGAGTCCAAGCGGATGTTTGTGCTAAATTTGAAGGTATCCCCTCAAGGCATTCCTGAGATATCGAGTTCTCAAGAAGGGGATTTAAAACGTGACCTCAGAGCAACCTTGACCACCAAAATCTAATCAGTTCATCATTGAGTCAGAGTAGACATTTGTGCCACATTTAAAGAAGTTTCCTCAAAGCGTTCCTGAGATATCAGATTCACTAGAATAGGGTAGACTGATTGATGGATCACCAAAAAACATAATCTCTCAGACCAGGGCTGTCACTGATGCAGAAGCATAAAAACGTAATGAACTTTAGATCTTACTGTATGTCTTTGTATCCAAAAGAACTGACTTCAATGTCAGAGTTGGAAATTAAAGGTTCCGAGAATATAAAACACCTTCATTGTCTGCAAGAGGCAGCTTCCCCTTTTGTCGATGGATCACCAAAAAACATCATCTATCCCACCAGGGCTGTCACCGGCGTAAAAGCATAAAAACGTAATGAACTTTAGCTCTTACAGGTCTGCATGAGGAGGCTTCCAGCTTTCTGAAAAACAGGAACATTAACTGATGAACTTGGGCAGCACGGTTTCGAGAAGAGAATGGTAAAAAAAAGTGGGTGGGGCTTGGTAATCAAGTACCAAACTACCCTTTAGGGCGTGTCTCTGTGGCGCAATAGGCCAGCGCATTCGGCTGTTAACCGAAAGGATGGTGGTTCGAATCCACCCAGGGACGTCTTGTACTAAAATAACAAGGTTCCTTGATGTGAACTATCATGCTTGTTGCAGTGATCAGTGTTTGAGAGACCACCAGAACTGTGACTGACACATCAACATTGTACTGTATGTCATTGTATCCTAAAGAACTGACATCAATGTCAGAGATGAAAGTTTCCAAAAATATGAGTGGGGCATGATGATTGAGACCTTAAGCCTGTGAATATTGTCATCGATGTCCAATTTAAGTCAAAAGTCCAGTTGCTTTTGACTTAAATTTCTTTGGGGTTTGTGACCTTCAAAATCCCATCAGTTAATTCTTGAGTCCAAGCGGATGTTTGTGCTAAATTTAAAGGCATTCCCTCAGGGCATTCCTGAGATATGGTGTTCACGACAATGGGACAGACCTTTGCCGTCTAAAAATTAATCGCTTCATCCTTGAGTCCAAGCGGATGTTTGTGCTAAATTTGAAGCTATCCCCTCAAGGCATTCCTGAGATATCGAGTTCTCAAGAAGGGGATTTAAAACGTGACCTCATAGCAACCTTGACCACCAAAATCTAATCAGTTCATCATTGAGTCCAAGTAGACATTTGTGCCACATTTAAAGAAGTTTCCTCAAAGCGTTCCTGAGATATCATATTCACTAGAATAGGGTAGACTGATTGATGGATCACCAAAAAAAAATAATCTCTCAGACCAGGGCTGTCACCGATGCAGAAGCATAAAAACGTAATGAACTTTAGATCTTACTGTATGTCTTTGTATCCAAAAGAACTGACTTCAATGTCAGAGTTGGAAATTAAAGGTTCCGAGAATATAAAACACCTTCATTGTCTGCAAGAGGCAGCTTCCCCTTTTGTTGATGGATCACCAAAAAACATCATCTCTCCCACCAGGGCTGTCACCGGCGTAAAAGCATAAAAACGTAATGAACTTTAGCTCTTACAGGTCTGCATGAGGAGGCTTCCAGCTTTCTGAAAAACAGGAACATTAACTGATGAACTTGGGCAGCACGGTTTCGAGAAGAGAATGGTAAACAAAAGTGGGTGGGGCTTGGTAATCAAGTACCAAACTAACCTTTAGGGCGTGTCTCTGTGGCGCAATAGGCCAGCGCATTCGGCTGTTAACCGAAAGGATGGTGGTTCGAGTCCACCCAGGGACGTCTTGTACTAAAATAAAAAGGTACCTTGATGTGAACTATCATGCTTGTTGCAGTGATCAGCGTTTGAGAAACCACCAGCACTGTGACTGACACATCAACATTGTACTGTATGTCATTGTATCCTAAAGAACTGACATCAATGTCAGAGATTAAAGTTTCCAAAAATATGAGTGGGGCATGATGATTGAGACCTTAAGCCTGTGAATATTGTCATCGATGTCCAATTTAAGTCAAAAGTCCAGTTGCTTTTGACTGAAATTTCTTTGGGGTTTGTGACCTTCAAAATCCCATCAGTTAATTCTTGAGTCCAAGCGGATGTTTGTGCTAAATTTAAAGGCATTCCCTCAGGGCATTCCTGAGATATGGTGTTCACGACAATGGGACAGACCTTTGCCGTCTAAAATGTAATCGCTTCATCCTTGAGTCCAAGCGGATGTTTGTGCTAAGTTTGAAGGTATCCCCTCAAGGCATTCCTGAGATATCGAGTTCTCAAGAAGGGGATTTAAAACGTGACCTCAGAGCAACCTTGACCACCAAAATCTAATCAGTTCATCATTGAGTCAGAGTAGACATTTGTGCCACATTTAAAGAAGTTTCCTCAAAGCGTTCCTGAGATATCAGATTCACTAGAATAGGGTAGACTGATTGATGGATCACCAAAAAACATAATCTCTCAGACCAGGGCTGTCACTGATGCAGAAGCATAAAAACGTAATGAACTTTAGATCTTACTGTATGTCTTTGTATCCAAAAGAACTGACTTCAATGTCAGAGTTGGAAATTAAAGGTTCCGAGAATATAAAACACCTTCATTGTCTGCAAGAGGCAGCTTCCCCTTTTGTTGATGGATCACCAAAAAACATCATCTCTCCCACCAGGGCTGTCACCGGCGTAAAAGCATAAAAACGTAATGAACTTTAGCTCTTACAGGTCTGCATGAGGAGGCTTCCAGCTTTCTGAAAAACAGGAACATTAACTGATGAACTTGGGCAGCACGGTTTCGAGAAGAGAATGGTAAACAAAAGTGGGTGGGGCTTGGTAATCAAGTACCAAACTAACCTTTAGGGCGTGTCTCTGTGGCGCAATAGGCCAGCGCATTCGGCTGTTAACCGAAAGGATGGTGGTTCGAGTCCACCCAGGGACGTCTTGTACTAAAATAACAAGGTACCTTGATGTGAACTATCATGCTTGTTGCAGTGATCAGCGTTTGAGAAACCACCAGCACTGTGACTGACACATCAACATTGTACTGTATGTCATTGTATCCTAAAGAACTGACATCAATGTCAGAGATGAAAGTTTCCAAAAATATGAGTGGGGCATGATGATTGAGACCTTAAGCCTGTGAATATTGTCATCAATGTCCAATTTAAGTCAAAAGTCCAGTTGCTTTTGACTGAAATTTCTTTGGGGTTTGTGACCTTCAAAATCCCATCAGTTAATTCTTGAGTCCAAGCGGATGTTTGTGCTAAATTTAAAGGCATTCCCTCAGGGCATTCCTGAGATATGGTGTTCACGACAATGGGACAGACCTTTGCCGTCTAAAATGTAATCGCTTCATCCTTGAGTCCAAGCGGATGTTTGTGCTAAATTTGAAGGTATCCCCTCAAGGCATTCCTGAGATATCGAGTTCTCAAGAAGGGGATTTAAAACGTGACCTCAGAGCAACCTTGACCACCAAAATCTAATCAGTTCATCATTGAGTCAGAGTAGACATTTGTGCCACATTTAAAGAAGTTTCCTCAAAGCGTTCCTGAGATATCAGATTCACTAGAATAGGGTAGACTGATTGATGGATCACCAAAAAACATAATCTCTCAGACCAGGGCTGTCACTGATGCAGAAGCATAAAAACGTAATGAACTTTAGATCTTACTGTATGTCTTTGTATCCAAAAGAACTGACTTCAATGTCAGAGTTGGAAATTAAAGGTTCTGAGAATATAAAACACCTTCATTGTCTGCAAGAGGCAGCTTCCCCTTTTGTTGATGGATCACCAAAAAACATCATCTCTCCCACCAGGGCTGTCACCGGCGTAAAAGCATAAAAACGTAATGAACTTTAGCTCTTACAGGTCTGCATGAGGAGGCTTCCAGCTTTCTGAAAAACAGGAACATTAACTGATGAACTTGGGCAGCACGGTTTCGAGAAGAGAATGGTAAACAAAAGTGGGTGGGGCTTGGTAATCAAGTACCAAACTAACCTTTAGGGCGTGTCTCTGTGGCGCAATAGGCCAGCGCATTCGGCTGTTAACCGAAAGGATGGTGGTTCGAATCCACCCAGGGACGTCTTGTACTAAAATAACAAGGTTCCTTTATGTGAACTATCATGCTTGTTGCAGTGATCAGTGTTTGAGAGACCACCAGCACTGTGACTGACACATCAACATTGTACTGTATGTCATTGTATCCTAAAGAACTGACATCAATGTCAGAGATGAAAGTTTCCAAAAATATGAGTGGGGCATGATGATTGAGACCTTAAGCCTGTGAATATTCTCATTTGTCATCGATGTCCAATTTAAGTCAAAAGTCCAGTTGCTTTTGACTTAAATTTCTTTGGGGTTTGTGACCTTCAAAATCCCATCAGTTAATTCTTGAGTCCAAGCGGATGTTTGTGCTAAATTTAAAGGCATTCCCTCAGGGCATTCCTGAGATATGGTGTTCACGACAATGGGACAGACCTTTGCCGTCTAAAAATTAATCGCTTCATCCTTGAGTCCAAGCGGATGTTTGTGCTAAATTTGAAGCTATCCCCTCAAGGCATTCCTGAGATATCGAGTTCTCAAGAAGGGGATTTAAAACGTGACCTCATAGCATCCTTGACCACCAAAATCTAATCAGTTCATCATTGAGTCCAAGTAGACATTTGTGCCACATTTAAAGAAGTTTCCTCAAAGCGTTCCTGAGATATCATATTCACTAGAATAGGGTAGACTGATTGATGGATCACCAAAAAAAAAAAATCTCTCAGACCAGGGCTGTCACCGATGCAGAAGCATAAAAACGTAATGAACTTTAGATCTTACTGTATGTCTTTGTATCCAAAAGAACTGACTTCAATGTCAGAGTTGGAAATTAAAGGTTCCGAGAATATAAAACACCTTCATTGTCTGCAAGAGGCAGCTTCCCCTTTTGTTGATGGATCACCAAAAAACATCATCTCTCCCACCAGGGCTGTCACCGGCGTAAAAGCATAAAAACGTAATGAACTTTAGCTCTTACAGGTCTGCATGAGGAGGCTTCCAGCTTTCTGAAAAACAGGAACATTAACTGATGAACTTGGGCAGCACGGTTTCGAGAAGAGAATGGTAAACAAAAGTGGGTGGGGCTTGGTAATCAAGTACCAAACTAACCTTTAGGGCGTGTCTCTGTGGCGCAATAGGCCAGCGCATTCGGCTGTTAACCGAAAGGATGGTGGTTCGAGTCCACCCAGGGACGTCTTGTACTAAAATAAAAAGGTACCTTGATGTGAACTATCATGCTTGTTGCAGTGATCAGCGTTTGAGAAACCACCAGCACTGTGACTGACACATCAACATTGTACTGTATGTCATTGTATCCTAAAGAACTGACATCAATGTCAGAGATTAAAGTTTCCAAAAATATGAGTGGGGCATGATGATTGAGACCTTAAGCCTGTGAATATTGTCATCGATGTCCAATTTAAGTCAAAAGTCCAGTTGCTTTTGACTGAAATTTCTTTGGGGTTTGTGACCTTCAAAATCCCATCAGTTAATTCTTGAGTCCAAGCGGATGTTTGTGCTAAATTTAAAGGCATTCCCTCAGGGCATTCCTGAGATATGGTGTTCACGACAATGGGACAGACCTTTGCCGTCTAAAATGTAATCGCTTCATCCTTGAGTCCAAGCGGATGTTTGTGCTAAGTTTGAAGGTATCCCCTCAAGGCATTCCTGAGATATCGAGTTCTCAAGAAGGGGATTTAAAACGTGACCTCAGAGCAACCTTGACCACCAAAATCTAATCAGTTCATCATTGAGTCAGAGTAGACATTTGTGCCACATTTAAAGAAGTTTCCTCAAAGCGTTCCTGAGATATCAGATTCACTAGAATAGGGTAGACTGATTGATGGATCACCAAAAAACATAATCTCTCAGACCAGGGCTGTCACTGATGCAGAAGCATAAAAACGTAATGAACTTTAGATCTTACTGTATGTCTTTGTATCCAAAAGAACTGACTTCAATGTCAGAGTTGGAAATTAAAGGTTCCGAGAATATAAAACACCTTCATTGTCTGCAAGAGGCAGCTTCCCCTTTTGTTGATGGATCACCAAAAAACATCATCTCTCCCACCAGGGCTGTCACCGGCGTAAAAGCATAAAAACGTAATGAACTTTAGCTCTTACAGGTCTGCATGAGGAGGCTTCCAGCTTTCTGAAAAACAGGAACATTAACTGATGAACTTGGGCAGCACGGTTTCGAGAAGAGAATGGTAAACAAAAGTGGGTGGGGCTTGGTAATCAAGTACCAAACTAACCTTTAGGGCGTGTCTCTGTGGCGCAATAGGCCAGCGCATTCGGCTGTTAACCGAAAGGATGGTGGTTCGAGTCCACCCAGGGACGTCTTGTACTAAAATAACAAGGTACCTTGATGTGAACTATCATGCTTGTTGCAGTGATCAGCGTTTGAGAAACCACCAGCACTGTGACTGACACATCAACATTGTACTGTATGTCATTGTATCCTAAAGAACTGACATCAATGTCAGAGATGAAAGTTTCCAAAAATATGAGTGGGGCATGATGATTGAGACCTTAAGCCTGTGAATATTGTCATCAATGTCCAATTTAAGTCAAAAGTCCAGTTGCTTTTGACTGAAATTTCTTTGGGGTTTGTGACCTTCAAAATCCCATCAGTTAATTCTTGAGTCCAAGCGGATGTTTGTGCTAAATTTAAAGGCATTCCCTCAGGGCATTCCTGAGATATGGTGTTCACGACAATGGGACAGACCTTTGCCGTCTAAAATGTAATCGCTTCATCCTTGAGTCCAAGCGGATGTTTGTGCTAAATTTGAAGGTATCCCCTCAAGGCATTCCTGAGATATCGAGTTCTCAAGAAGGGGATTTAAAACGTGACCTCAGAGCAACCTTGACCACCAAAATCTAATCAGTTCATCATTGAGTCAGAGTAGACATTTGTGCCACATTTAAAGAAGTTTCCTCAAAGCGTTCCTGAGATATCAGATTCACTAGAATAGGGTAGACTGATTGATGGATCACCAAAAAACATAATCTCTCAGACCAGGGCTGTCACTGATGCAGAAGCATAAAAACGTAATGAACTTTAGATCTTACTGTATGTCTTTGTATCCAAAAGAACTGACTTCAATGTCAGAGTTGGAAATTAAAGGTTCTGAGAATATAAAACACCTTCATTGTCTGCAAGAGGCAGCTTCCCCTTTTGTTGATGGATCACCAAAAAACATCATCTCTCCCACCAGGGCTGTCACCGGCGTAAAAGCATAAAAACGTAATGAACTTTAGCTCTTACAGGTCTGCATGAGGAGGCTTCCAGCTTTCTGAAAAACAGGAACATTAACTGATGAACTTGGGCAGCACGGTTTCGAGAAGAGAATGGTAAACAAAAGTGGGTGGGGCTTGGTAATCAAGTACCAAACTAACCTTTAGGGCGTGTCTCTGTGGCGCAATAGGCCAGCGCATTCGGCTGTTAACCGAAAGGATGGTGGTTCGAATCCACCCAGGGACGTCTTGTACTAAAATAACAAGGTTCCTTTATGTGAACTATCATGCTTGTTGCAGTGATCAGTGTTTGAGAGACCACCAGCACTGTGACTGACACATCAACATTGTACTGTATGTCATTGTATCCTAAAGAACTGACATCAATGTCAGAGATGAAAGTTTCCAAAAATATGAGTGGGGCATGATGATTGAGACCTTAAGCCTGTGAATATTCTCATTTGTCATCGATGTCCAATTTAAGTCAAAAGTCCAGTTGCTTTTGACTTAAATTTCTTTGGGGTTTGTGACCTTCAAAATCCCATCAGTTAATTCTTGAGTCCAAGCGGATGTTTGTGCTAAATTTAAAGGCATTCCCTCAGGGCATTCCTGAGATATGGTGTTCACGACAATGGGACAGACCTTTGCCGTCTAAAAATTAATCGCTTCATCCTTGAGTCCAAGCGGATGTTTGTGCTAAATTTGAAGCTATCCCCTCAAGGCATTCCTGAGATATCGAGTTCTCAAGAAGGGGATTTAAAACGTGACCTCATAGCATCCTTGACCACCAAAATCTAATCAGTTCATCATTGAGTCCAAGTAGACATTTGTGCCACATTTAAAGAAGTTTCCTCAAAGCGTTCCTGAGATATCATATTCACTAGAATAGGGTAGACTGATTGATGGATCACCAAAAAAAAAAAATCTCTCAGACCAGGGCTGTCACCGATGCAGAAGCATAAAAACGTAATGAACTTTAGATCTTACTGTATGTCTTTGTATCCAAAAGAACTGACTTCAATGTCAGAGTTGGAAATTAAAGGTTCCGAGAATATAAAACACCTTCATTGTCTGCAAGAGGCAGCTTCCCCTTTTGTTGATGGATCACCAAAAAACATCATCTCTCCCACCAGGGCTGTCACCGGCGTAAAAGCATAAAAACGTAATGAACTTTAGCTCTTACAGGTCTGCATGAGGAGGCTTCCAGCTTTCTGAAAAACAGGAACATTAACTGATGAACTTGGGCAGCACGGTTTCGAGAAGAGAATGGTAAACAAAAGTGGGTGGGGCTTGGTAATCAAGTACCAAACTACCCTTTAGGGCGTGTCTCTGTGGCGCAATAGGCCAGCGCATTCGGCTGTTAACCGAAAGGATGGTGGTTCGAATCCACCCAGGGACGTCTTGTACTAAAATAACAAGGTACCTTGATGTGAACTATCATGCTTGTTGCAGTGATCAGCGTTTGAGAAACCACCAGCACTGTGACTGACACATCAACATTGTACTGTATGTCATTGTATCCTAAAGAACTGACATCAATGTCAGAGATGAAAGTTTCCAAAAATATGAGTGGGGCATGATGATTGAGACCTTAAGCCTGTGAATATTGTCATCGATGTCCAATTTAAGTCAAAAGTCCAGTTGCTTTTGACTGAAATTTCTTTGGGGTTTGTGACCTTCAAAATCCCATCAGTTAATTCTTGAGTCCAAGCGGATGTTTGTGCTAAATTTAAAGGCATTCCCTCAGGGCATTCCTGAGATATGGTGTTCACGACAATGGGACAGACCTTTGCCGTCTAAAATGTAATCGCTTCATCCTTGAGTCCAAGCGGATGTTTGTGCTAAATTTGAAGGTATCCCCTCAAGGCATTCCTGAGATATCGAGTTCTCAAGAAGGGGATTTAAAACGTGACCTCAGAGCAACCTTGACCACCAAAATCTAATCAGTTCATCATTGAGTCAGAGTAGACATTTGTGCCACATTTAAAGAAGTTTCCTCAAAGCGTTCCTGAGATATCAGATTCACTAGAATAGGGTAGACTGATTGATGGATCACCAAAAAACATAATCTCTCAGACCAGGGCTGTCACTGATGCAGAAGCATAAAAACGTAATGAACTTTAGATCTTACGGTATGTCTTTGTATCCAAAAGAACTGACTTCAATGTCAGAGTTGGAAATTAAAGGTTCTGAGAATATAAAACACCTTCATTGTCTGCAAGAGGCAGCTTCCCCTTTTGTTGATGGATCACCAAAAAACATCATCTCTCCCACCAGGGCTGTCACCGGCGTAAAAGCATAAAAACGTAATGAACTTTAGCTCTTACAGGTCTGCATGAGGAGGCTTCCAGCTTTCTGAAAAACAGGAACATTAACTGATGAACTTGGGCAGCACGGTTTCGAGAAGAGAATGGTAAACAAAAGTGGGTGGGGCTTGGTAATCAAGTACCGAACTAACCTTTAGGGCGTGTCTCTGTGGCGCAATAGGCCAGCGCATTCGGCTGTTAACCGAAAGGATGGTGGTTCGAATCCACCCAGGGACGTCTTGTACTAAAATAACAAGGTTCCTTGATGTGAACTATCATGCTTGTTGCAGTGATCAGTGTTTGAGAGACCACCAGCACTGTGACTGACACATCAACATTGTACTGTATGTCATTGTATCCTAAAGAACTGACATCAATGTCAGAGATGAAAGTTTCCAAAAATATGAGTGGGGCATGATGATTGAGACCTTAAGCCTGTGAATATTCTCATTTGTCATCGATGTCCAATTTAAGTCAAAAGTCCAGTTGCTTTTGACTTAAATTTCTTTGGGGTTTGTGACCTTCAAAATCCCATCAGTTAATTCTTGAGTCCAAGCGGATGTTTGTGCTAAATTTAAAGGCATTCCCTCAGGGCATTCCTGAGATATGGTGTTCACGACAATGGGACAGACCTTTGCCGTCTAAAAATTAATCGCTTCATCCTTGAGTCCAAGCGGATGTTTGTGCTAAATTTGAAGCTATCCCCTCAAGGCATTCCTGAGATATCGAGTTCTCAAGAAGGGGATTTAAAACGTGACCTCATAGCATCCTTGACCACCAAAATCTAATCAGTTCATCATTGAGTCCAAGTAGACATTTGTGCCACATTTAAAGAAGTTTCCTCAAAGCGTTCCTGAGATATCATATTCACTAGAATAGGGTAGACTGATTGATGGATCACCAAAAAAAAATAATCTCTCAGACCAGGGCTGTCACCGATGCAGAAGCATAAAAACGTAACGAACTTTAGATCTTACTGTATGTCTTTGTATCCAAAAGAACTGACTTCAATGTCAGAGTTGGAAATTAAAGGTTCCGAGAATATAAAACACCTTCATTGTCTGCAAGAGGCAGCTTCCCCTTTTGTTGATGGATCACCAAAAAACATCATCTCTCCCACCAGGGCTGTCACCGGCGTAAAAGCATAAAAACGTAATGAACTTTAGCTCTTACAGGTCTGCATGAGGAGGCTTCCAGCTTTCTGAAAAACAGGAACATTAACTGATGAACTTGGGCAGCACGGTTTCGAGAAGAGAATGGTAAACAAAAGTGGGTGGGGCTTGGTAATCAAGTACCAAACTACCCTTTAGGGCGTGTCTCTGTGGCGCAATAGGCCAGCGCATTCGGCTGTTAACCGAAAGGATGGTGGTTCGAATCCACCCAGGGACGTCTTGTACTAAAATAACAAGGTACCTTGATGTGAACTATCATGCTTGTTGCAGTGATCAGCGTTTGAGAAACCACCAGCACTGTGACTGACACATCAACATTGTACTGTATGTCATTGTATCCTAAAGAACTGACATCAATGTCAGAGATGAAAGTTTCCAAAAATATGAGTGGGGCATGATGATTGAGACCTTAAGCCTGTGAATATTGTCATCGATGTCCAATTTAAGTCAAAAGTCCAGTTGCTTTTGACTTAAATTTCTTTGGGGTTTGTGACCTTCAAAATCCCATCAGTTAATTCTTGAGTCCAAGCGGATGTTTGTGCTAAATTTAAAGGCATTCCCTCAGGGCATTCCTGAGATATGGTGTTCACGACAATGGGACAGACCTTTGCCGTCTAAAATGTAATCGCTTCATCCTTGAGTCCAAGCGGATGTTTGTGCTAAATTTGAAGGTATCCCCTCAAGGCATTCCTGAGATATCGAGTTCTCAAGAAGGGGATTTAAAACGTGACCTCAGAGCAACCTTGACCACCAAAATCTAATCAGTTCATCATTGAGTCAGAGTAGACATTTGTGCCACATTTAAAGAAGTTTCCTCAAAGCGTTCCTGAGATATCAGATTCACTAGAATAGGGTAGACTGATTGATGGATCACCAAAAAACATAATCTCTCAGACCAGGGCTGTCACTGATGCAGAAGCATAAAAACGTAATGAACTTTAGATCTTACGGTATGTCTTTGTATCCAAAAGAACTGACTTCAATGTCAGAGTTGGAAATTAAAGGTTCCGAGAATATAAAACACCTTCATTGTCTGCAAGAGGCAGCTTCCCCTTTTGTCGATGGATCACCAAAAAACATCATCTATCCCACCAGGGCTGTCACCGGCGTAAAAGCATAAAAACGTAATGAACTTTAGCTCTTACAGGTCTGCATGAGGAGGCTTCCAGCTTTCTGAAAAACAGGAACATTAACTGATGAACTTGGGCAGCACGGTTTCGAGAAGAGAATGGTAAAAAAAAGTGGGTGGGGCTTGGTAATCAAGTACCAAACTACCCTTTAGGGCGTGTCTCTGTGGCGCAATAGGCCAGCGCATTCGGCTGTTAACCGAAAGGATGGTGGTTCGAATCCACCCAGGGACGTCTTGTACTAAAATAACAAGGTACCTTGATGTGAACTATCATGCTTGTTGCAGTGATCAGCGTTTGAGAAACCACCAGCACTGTGACTGACACATCAACATTGTACTGTATGTCATTGTATCCTAAAGAACTGACATCAATGTCAGAGGGCGTGTCTCTGTGGCGCAATAGGCCAGCGCATTCGGCTGTTAACCGAAAGGATGGTGGTTCGAATCCACCCAGGGACGTCTTGTACTAAAATAACAATGTACCTTGATGTGAACTATCATGCTTGTTGCAGTGATCAGCGTTTGAGAAACCACCAGCACTGTGACTGACACATCAACATTGTACTGTATGTCATTGTATCCTAAAGAACTAACATCAATGTCAGAGATGAAAGTTTCCAAAAATATGAGTGGGGCATGATGATTGAGACCTTAAGCCTGTGAATATTCTCATTTGTCATCGATGTCCGATTTAAGTCAAAAGGCCAGTTGCTTTTGACTTAAATTTCTTTGGGATTTGTGACCTTCAAAATCCCATCAGTTAATTCTTGAGTCCAAGCGGATGTTTGTGCTAAATTTAAAGGCATTCCCTCAGGGCATTCCTGAGATATGGTGTTCACGACAATGGGACAGACCTTTGCCGTCTAAAAATTAATCGCTTCATCCTTGAGTCCAAGCGGATGTTTGTGCTAAATTTGAAGCTATCCCCTCAAGGCATTCCTGAGATATCGAGTTCTCAAGAAGGGGATTTAAAACGTGACCTCATAGCAACCTTGACCACCAAAATCTAATCAGTTCATCATTGAGTCCAAGTAGACATTTGTGCCACATTTAAAGAAGTTTCCTCAAAGCGTTCCTGAGATATCATATTCACTAGAATAGGGTAGACTGATTGATGGATCACCAAAAAACATAATCTCTCAGACCAGGGCTGTCACTGATGCAGAAGCATAAAAACGTAATGAACTTTAGATCTTACTGTATGTCTTTGTATCCAAAAGAACTGACTTCAATGTCAGAGTTGGAAATTAAAGGTTCCGAGAATATAAAACACCTTCATTGTCTGCAAGAGGCAGCTTCCCCTTTTGTCGATGGATCACCAAAAAACATCATCTATCCCACCAGGGCTGTCACCGGCGTAAAAGCATAAAAACGTAATGAACTTTAGCTCTTACAGGTCTGCATGAGGAGGCTTCCAGCTTTCTGAAAAACAGGAACATTAACTGATGAACTTGGGCAGCACGGTTTCGAGAAGAGAATGGTAAACAAAAGTGGGTGGGGCTTGGTAATCAAGTACCATCCTCTAGGGGGTGTCTCTGTGGCGCAATAGGCCAGTGCATTCGGCTGTTAACCGAAAGGATGGTGGTTCGAATCCTCCCAGGGACGTCTTGTACTAAAATAACAAGGTACCTTGATGTGAACTATCATGCTTGTTGCAGTGATCAGCGTTTGAGAAACCACCAGCACTGTGACTGACACATCAACATTGTACTGTATGTCATTGTATCCTAAAGAACTGACATCAATGTCAGAGATGAAAGTTTCCAAAAATATGAGTGGGGCATGATGATTGAGACCTTAAGCCTGTGAATATTCTCATTTGTCATCGATGTCCGATTTAAGTCAAAAGGCCAGTTGCTTTTGACTTAAATTTCTTTGGGATTTGTGACCTTCAAAATCCCATCAGTTAATTCTTGAGTCCAAGCGGATGTTTGTGCTAAATTTAAAGGCATTCCCTCAGGGCATTCCTGAGATATGGTGTTCACGACAATGGGACAGACCTTTGCCGTCTAAAAATTAATCGCTTCATCCTTGAGTCCAAGCGGATGTTTGTGCTAAATTTGAAGCTATCCCCTCAAGGCATTCCTGAGATATCGAGTTCTCAAGAAGGGGATTTAAAACGTGACCTCATAGCAACCTTGACCACCAAAATCTAATCAGTTCATCATTGAGTCCAAGTAGACATTTGTGCCACATTTAAAGAAGTTTCCTCAAAGCGTTCCTGAGATATCATATTCACTAGAATAGGGTAGACTGATTGATGGATCACCAAAAAACATAATCTCTCAGACCAGGGCTGTCACTGATGCAGAAGCATAAAAACGTAATGAACTTTAGATCTTACTGTATGTCTTTGTATCCAAAAGAACTGACTTCAATGTCAGAGTTGGAAATTAAAGGTTCCGAGAATATAAAACACCTTCATTGTCTGCAAGAGGCAGCTTCCCCTTTTGTTGATGGATCACCAAAAAACATCATCTATCCCACCAGGGCTGTCACCGGCGTAAAAGCATAAAAACGTAATGAACTTTAGCTCTTACAGGTCTGCATGAGGAGGCTTCCAGCTTTCTGAAAAACAGGAACATTAACTGATGAACTTGGGCAGCACGGTTTCGAGAAGAGAATGGTAAACAAAAGTGGGTGGGGCTTGGTAATCAAGTACCAAACTAACCTCTAGGGCGTGTCTCTGTGGCGCAATAGGCCAGCGCATTCGGCTGTTAACCGAAAGGATGGTGGTTCGAATCCTCCCAGGGATGTCTTGTACTAAAATAACAAGGTACCTTGATGTGAACTATCATGCTTGTTGCAGTGATCAGCGTTTGAGAAACCACCAGCACTGTGACTGACACATCAACATTGTACTGTATGTCATTGTATCCTAAAGAACTGACATCAATGTCAGAGATGAAAGTTTCCAAAAATATGAGTGGGGCATGATGATTGAGACCTTAAGCCTGTGAATATTCTCATTTGTCATCGATGTCCAATTTAAGTCAAAAGTCCAGTTGCTTTTGACTTAAATTTCTTTGGGGTTTGTGACCTTCAAAATCCCATCAGTTAATTCTTGAGTCCAAGCGGATGTTTGTGCTAAATTTAAAGGCATTCCCTCAGGGCATTCCTGAGATATGGTGTTCACGACAATGGGACAGACCTTTGCCGTCTAAAATGTAATCGCTTCATCCTTGAGTCCAAGCGGATGTTTGTGCTAAATTTGAAGGTATCCCCTCAAGGCATTCCTGAGATATCGAGTTCTCAAGAAGGGGATTTAAAACGTGACCTCAGAGCAACCTTGACCACCAAAATCTAATCAGTTCATCATTGAGTCAGAGTAGACATTTGTGCCACATTTAAAGAAGTTTCCTCAAAGCGTTCCTGAGATATCAGATTCACTAGAATAGGGTAGACTGATTGATGGATCACCAAAAAACATAATCTCTCAGACCAGGGCTGTCACTGATGCAGAAGCATAAAAACGTAATGAACTTTAGATCTTACGGTATGTCTTTGTATCCAAAAGAACTGACTTCAATGTCAGAGTTGGAAATTAAAGGTTCCGAGAATATAAAACACCTTCATTGTCTGCAAGAGGCAGCTTCCCCTTTTGTCGATGGATCACCAAAAAACATCATCTATCCCACCAGGGCTGTCACCGGCGTAAAAGCATAAAAACGTAATGAACTTTAGCTCTTACAGGTCTGCATGAGGAGGCTTGCAGCTTTCTGAAAAACAGGAACATTAACTGATGAACTTGGGCAGCACGGTTTCGAGAAGAGAATGGTAAAAAAAAGTGGGTGGGGCTTGGTAATCAAGTACCAAACTAACCTCTAGGGCGTGTCTCTGTGGCGCAATAGGCCAGCGCATTCGGCTGTTAACCGAAAGGATGGTGGTTCGAATCCTCCCAGGGATGTCTTGTACTAAAATAACAAGGTACCTTGATGTGAACTATCATGCTTGTTGCAGTGATCAGCGTTTGAGAAACCACCAGCACTGTGACTGACACATCAACATTGTACTGTATGTCATTGTATCCTAAAGAACTGACATCAATGTCAGAGATGAAAGTTTCCAAAAATATGAGTGGGGCATGATGATTGAGACCTTAAGCCTGTGAATATTCTCATTTGTCATCGATGTCCAATTTAAGTCAAAAGTCCAGTTGCTTTTGACTTAAATTTCTTTGGGGTTTGTGACCTTCAAAATCCCATCAGTTAATTCTTGAGTCCAAGCGGATGTTTGTGCTAAATTTAAAGGCATTCCCTCAGGGCATTCCTGAGATATGGTGTTCACGACAATGGGACAGACCTTTGCCGTCTAAAATGTAATCGCTTCATCCTTGAGTCCAAGCGGATGTTTGTGCTAAATTTGAAGGTATCCCCTCAAGGCATTCCTGAGATATCGAGTTCTCAAGAAGGGGATTTAAAACGTGACCTCAGAGCAACCTTGACCACCAAAATCTAATCAGTTCATCATTGAGTCAGAGTAGACATTTGTGCCACATTTAAAGAAGTTTCCTCAAAGCGTTCCTGAGATATCAGATTCACTAGAATAGGGTAGACTGATTGATGGATCACCAAAAAACATAATCTCTCAGACCAGGGCTGTCACTGATGCAGAAGCATAAAAACGTAATGAACTTTAGATCTTACGGTATGTCTTTGTATCCAAAAGAACTGACTTCAATGTCAGAGTTGGAAATTAAAGGTTCCGAGAATATAAAACACCTTCATTGTCTGCAAGAGGCAGCTTCCCCTTTTGTCGATGGATCACCAAAAAACATCATCTATCCCACCAGGGCTGTCACCGGCGTAAAAGCATAAAAACGTAATGAACTTTAGCTCTTACAGGTCTGCATGAGGAGGCTTGCAGCTTTCTGAAAAACAGGAACATTAACTGATGAACTTGGGCAGCACGGTTTCGAGAAGAGAATGGTAAAAAAAAGTGGGTGGGGCTTGGTAATCAAGTACCAAACTACCCTTTAGGGCGTGTCTCTGTGGCGCAATAGGCCAGCGCATTCGGCTGTTAACCGAAAGGATGGTGGTTCGAATCCACCCAAGGACGTCTTGTACTAAAATAACAAGGTACCTTGATGTGAACTATCATGCTTGTTGCAGTGATCAGCGTTTGAGAAACCACCAGCACTGTGACTGACACATCAACATTGTACTGTATGTCATTGTATCCTAAAGAACTGACATCAATGTCAGAGGGCGTGTCTCTGTGGCGCAATAGGCCAGCGCATTCGGCTGTTAACCGAAAGGATGGTGGTTCGAATCCACCCAGGGACGTCTTGTACTAAAATAACAATGTAACTTGATGTGAACTATCATGCTTGTTGCAGTGATCAGCGTTTGAGAAACCACCAGCACTGTGACTGACACATCAACATTGTACTGTATGTCATTGTATCCTAAAGAACTAACATCAATGTCAGAGATGAAAGTTTCCAAAAATATGAGTGGGGCATGATGATTGAGACCTTAAGCCTGTGAATATTCTCATTTGTCATCGATGTCCGATTTAAGTCAAAAGGCCAGTTGCTTTTGACTTAAATTTCTTTGGGATTTGTGACCTTCAAAATCCCATCAGTTAATTCTTGAGTCCAAGCGGATGTTTGTGCTAAATTTAAAGGCATTCCCTCAGGGCATTCCTGAGATATGGTGTTCACGACAATGGGACAGACCTTTGCCGTCTAAAAATTAATCGCTTCATCCTTGAGTCCAAGCGGATGTTTGTGCTAAATTTGAAGCTATCCCCTCAAGGCATTCCTGAGATATCGAGTTCTCAAGAAGGGGATTTAAAACGTGACCTCATAGCAACCTTGACCACCAAAATCTAATCAGTTCATCATTGAGTCCAAGTAGACATTTGTGCCACATTTAAAGAAGTTTCCTCAAAGCGTTCCTGAGATATCATATTCACTAGAATAGGGTAGACTGATTGATGGATCACCAAAAAACATAATCTCTCAGACCAGGGCTGTCACTGATGCAGAAGCATAAAAACGTAATGAACTTTAGATCTTACTGTATGTCTTTGTATCCAAAAGAACTGACTTCAATGTCAGAGTTGGAAATTAAAGGTTCCGAGAATATAAAACACCTTCATTGTCTGCAAGAGGCAGCTTCCCCTTTTGTCGATGGATCACCAAAAAACATCATCTATCCCACCAGGGCTGTCACCGGCGTAAAAGCATAAAAACGTAATGAACTTTAGCTCTTACAGGTCTGCATGAGGAGGCTTCCAGCTTTCTGAAAAACAGGAACATTAACTGATGAACTTGGGCAGCACGGTTTCGAGAAGAGAATGGTAAACAAAAGTGGGTGGGGCTTGGTAATCAAGTACCATCCTCTAGGGGGTGTCTCTGTGGCGCAATAGGCCAGCGCATTCGGCTGTTAACCGAAAGGATGGTGGTTCGAATCCTCCCATGGACGTCTTGTACTAAAATAACAAGGTACCTTGATGTGAACTATCATGCTTGTTGCAGTGATCAGCGTTTGAGAAACCACCAGCACTGTGACTGACACATCAACATTGTACTGTATGTCATTGTATCCTAAAGAACTGACATCAATGTCAGAGATGAAAGTTTCCAAAAATATGAGTGGGGCATGATGATTGAGACCTTAAGCCTGTGAATATTCTCATTTGTCATCGATGTCCGATTTAAGTCAAAAGGCCAGTTGCTTTTGACTTAAATTTCTTTGGGATTTGTGACCTTCAAAATCCCATCAGTTAATTCTTGAGTCCAAGCGGATGTTTGTGCTAAATTTAAAGGCATTCCCTCAGGGCATTCCTGAGATATGGTGTTCACGACAATGGGACAGACCTTTGCCGTCTAAAAATTAATCGCTTCATCCTTGAGTCCAAGCGGATGTTTGTGCTAAATTTGAAGCTATCCCCTCAAGGCATTCCTGAGATATCGAGTTCTCAAGAAGGGGATTTAAAACGTGACCTCATAGCAACCTTGACCACCAAAATCTAATCAGTTCATCATTGAGTCCAAGTAGACATTTGTGCCACATTTAAAGAAGTTTCCTCAAAGCGTTCCTGAGATATCATATTCACTAGAATAGGGTAGACTGATTGATGGATCACCAAAAAACATAATCTCTCAGACCAGGGCTGTCACTGATGCAGAAGCATAAAAACGTAATGAACTTTAGATCTTACTGTATGTCTTTGTATCCAAAAGAACTGACTTCAATGTCAGAGTTGGAAATTAAAGGTTCCGAGAATATAAAACACCTTCATTGTCTGCAAGAGGCAGCTTCCCCTTTTGTCGATGGATCACCAAAAAACATCATCTATCCCACCAGGGCTGTCACCGGCGTAAAAGCATAAAAACGTAATGAACTTTAGCTCTTACAGGTCTGCATGAGGAGGCTTCCAGCTTTCTGAAAAACAGGAACATTAACTGATGAACTTGGGCAGCACGGTTTCGAGAAGAGAATGGTAAACAAAAGTGGGTGGGGCTTGGTAATCAAGTACCAAACTAACCTCTAGGGCGTGTCTCTGTGGCGCAATAGGCCAGCGCATTCGGCTGTTAACCGAAAGGATGGTGGTTCGAATCCTCCCAGGGATGTCTTGTACTAAAATAACAAGGTACCTTGATGTGAACTATCATGCTTGTTGCAGTGATCAGCGTTTGAGAAACCACCAGCACTGTGACTGACACATCAACATTGTACTGTATGTCATTGTATCCTAAAGAACTGACATCAATGTCAGAGATGAAAGTTTCCAAAAATATGAGTGGGGCATGATGATTGAGACCTTAAGCCTGTGAATATTCTCATTTGTCATCGATGTCCAATTTAAGTCAAAAGTCCAGTTGCTTTTGACTTAAATTTCTTTGGGGTTTGTGACCTTCAAAATCCCATCAGTTAATTCTTGAGTCCAAGCGGATGTTTGTGCTAAATTTAAAGGCATTCCCTCAGGGCATTCCTGAGATATGGTGTTCACGACAATGGGACAGACCTTTGCCGTCTAAAATGTAATCGCTTCATCCTTGAGTCCAAGCGGATGTTTGTGCTAAATTTGAAGGTATCCCCTCAAGGCATTCCTGAGATATCGAGTTCTCAAGAAGGGGATTTAAAACGTGACCTCAGAGCAACCTTGACCACCAAAATCTAATCAGTTCATCATTGAGTCAGAGTAGACATTTGTGCCACATTTAAAGAAGTTTCCTCAAAGCGTTCCTGAGATATCAGATTCACTAGAATAGGGTAGACTGATTGATGGATCACCAAAAAACATAATCTCTCAGACCAGGGCTGTCACTGATGCAGAAGCATAAAAACGTAATGAACTTTAGATCTTACGGTATGTCTTTGTATCCAAAAGAACTGACTTCAATGTCAGAGTTGGAAATTAAAGGTTCCGAGAATATAAAACACCTTCATTGTCTGCAAGAGGCAGCTTCCCCTTTTGTCGATGGATCACCAAAAAACATCATCTATCCCACCAGGGCTGTCACCGGCGTAAAAGCATAAAAACGTAATGAACTTTAGCTCTTACAGGTCTGCATGAGGAGGCTTCCAGCTTTCTGAAAAACAGGAACATTAACTGATGAACTTGGGCAGCACGGTTTCGAGAAGAGAATGGTAAAAAAAAGTGGGTGGGGCTTGGTAATCAAGTACCAAACTACCCTTTAGGGCGTGTCTCTGTGGCGCAATAGGCCAGCGCATTCGGCTGTTAACCGAAAGGATGGTGGTTCGAATCCTCCCAGGGACGTCTTGTACTAAAATAACAAGGTACCTTGATGTGAACTATCATGCTTGTTGCAGTGATCAGCGTTTGAGAAACCACCAGCACTGTGACTGACACATCAACATTGTACTGTATGTCATTGTATCCTAAAGAACTGACATCAATGTCAGAGATGAAAGTTTCCAAAAATATGAGTGGGGCATGATGATTGAGACCTTAAGCCTGTGAATATTCTCATTTGTCATCGATGTCCAATTTAAGTCAAAAGTCCAGTTGCTTTTGACTTAAATTTCTTTGGGGTTTGTGACCTTCAAAATCCCATCAGTTAATTCTTGAGTCCAAGCGGATGTTTGTGCTAAATTTAAAGGCATTCCCTCAGGGCATTCCTGAGATATGGTGTTCACGACAATGGGACAGACCTTTGCCGTCTAAAAATTAATCGCTTCATCCTTGAGTCCAAGCGGATGTTTGTGCTAAATTTGAAGCTATCCCCTCAAGGCATTCCTGAGATATCGAGTTCTCAAGAAGGGGATTTAAAACGTGACCTCATAGCATCCTTGACCACCAAAATCTAATCAGTTCATCATTGAGTCCAAGTAGACATTTGTGCCACATTTAAAGAAGTTTCCTCAAAGCGTTCCTGAGATATCATATTCACTAGAATAGGGTAGACTGATTGATGGATCACCAAAAAAAAATAATCTCTCAGACCAGGGCTGTCACCGATGCAGAAGCATAAAAACGTAATGAACTTTAGATCTTACTGTATGTCTTTGTATCCAAAAGAACTGACTTCAATGTCAGAGTTGGAAATTAAAGGTTCCGAGAATATAAAACACCTTCATTGTCTGCAAGAGGCAGCTTCCCCTTTTGTTGATGGATCACCAAAAAACATCATCTCTCCCACCAGGGCTGTCACCGGCGTAAAAGCATAAAAACGTAATGAACTTTAGCTCTTACAGGTCTGCATGAGGAGGCTTCCAGCTTTCTGAAAAACAGGAACATTAACTGATGAACTTGGGCAGCACGGTTTCGAGAAGAGAATGGTAAACAAAAGTGGGTGGGGCTTGGTAATCAAGTACCAAACTACCCTTTAGGGCGTGTCTCTGTGGCGCAATAGGCCAGCGCATTCGGCTGTTAACCGAAAGGATGGTGGTTCGAATCCACCCAGGGACGTCTTGTACTAAAATAACAAGGTACCTTGATGTGAACTATCATGCTTGTTGCAGTGATCAGCGTTTGAGAAACCACCAGCACTGTGACTGACACATCAACATTGTACTGTATGTCATTGTATCCTAAAGAACTGACATCAATGTCAGAGATGAAAGTTCCAAAAATATGAGTGGGGCATGATGATTGAGACCTTAAGCCTGTGAATATTGTCATCGATGTCCAATTTAAGTCAAAAGTCCAGTTGCTTTTGACTGAAATTTCTTTGGGGTTTGTGACCTTCAAAATCCCATCAGTTAATTCTTGAGTCCAAGCGGATGTTTGTGCTAAATTTAAAGGCATTCCCTCAGGGCATTCCTGAGATATGGTGTTCACGACAATGGGACAGACCTTTGCCGTCTAAAAATTAATCGCTTCATCCTTGAGTCCAAGCGGATGTTTGTGCTAAATTTGAAGCTATCCCCTCAAGGCATTCCTGAGATATCGAGTTCTCAAGAAGGGGATTTAAAACGTGACCTCATAGCATCCTTGACCACCAAAATCTAATCAGTTCATCATTGAGTCCAAGTAGACATTTGTGCCACATTTAAAGAAGTTTCCTCAAAGCGTTCCTGAGATATCATATTCACTAGAATAGGGTAGACTGATTGATGGATCACCAAAAAAAAATAATCTCTCAGACCAGGGCTGTCACCGATGCAGAAGCATAAAAACGTAATGAACTTTAGATCTTACTGTATGTCTTTGTATCCAAAAGAACTGACTTCAATGTCAGAGTTGGAAATTAAAGGTTCCGAGAATATAAAACACCTTCATTGTCTGCAAGAGGCAGCTTCCCCTTTTGTTGATGGATCACCAAAAAACATCATCTCTCCCACCAGGGCTGTCACCGGCGTAAAAGCATAAAAACGTAATGAACTTTAGCTCTTACAGGTCTGCATGAGGAGGCTTCCAGCTTTCTGAAAAACAGGAACATTAACTGATGAACTTGGGCAGCACGGTTTCGAGAAGAGAATGGTAAACAAAAGTGGGTGGGGCTTGGTAATCAAGTACCAAACTACCCTTTAGGGCGTGTCTCTGTGGCGCAATAGGCCAGCGCATTCGGCTGTTAACCGAAAGGATGGTGGTTCGAATCCACCCAGGGACGTCTTGTACTAAAATAACAAGGTACCTTGATGTGAACTATCATGCTTGTTGCAGTGATCAGCATTTGAGAAACCACCAGCACTGTGACTGACACATCAACATTGTACTGTATGTCATTGTATCCTAAAGAACTGACATCAATGTCAGAGATGAAAGTTTCCAAAAATATGAGTGGGGCATGATGATTGAGACCTTAAGCCTGTGAATATTGTCATCGATGTCCAATTTAAGTCAAAAGTCCAGTTGCTTTTGACTGAAATTTCTTTGGGGTTTGTGACCTTCAAAATCCCATCAGTTAATTCTTGAGTCCAAGCGGATGTTTGTGCTAAATTTAAAGGCATTCCCTCAGGGCATTCCTGAGATATGGTGTTCACGACAATGGGACAGACCTTTGCCGTCTAAAATGTAATCGCTTCATCCTTGAGTCCAAGCGGATGTTTGTGCTAAATTTGAAGGTATCCCCTCAAGGCATTCCTGAGATATCGAGTTCTCAAGAAGGGGATTTAAAACGTGACCTCAGAGCAACCTTGACCACCAAAATCTAATCAGTTCATCATTGAGTCAGAGTAGACATTTGTGCCACATTTAAAGAAGTTTCCTCAAAGCGTTCCTGAGATATCAGATTCACTAGAATAGGGTAGACTGATTGATGGATCACCAAAAAACATAATCTCTCAGACCAGGGCTGTCACTGATGCAGAAGCATAAAAACGTAATGAACTTTAGATCTTACGGTATGTCTTTGTATCCAAAAGAACTGACTTCAATGTCAGAGTTGGAAATTAAAGGTTCCGAGAATATAAAACACCTTCATTGTCTGCAAGAGGCAGCTTCCCCTTTTGTCGATGGATCACCAAAAAACATCATCTATCCCACCAGGGCTGTCACCGGCGTAAAAGCATAAAAACGTAATGAACTTTAGCTCTTACAGGTCTGCATGAGGAGGCTTCCAGCTTTCTGAAAAACAGGAACATTAACTGATGAACTTGGGCAGCACGGTTTCGAGAAGAGAATGGTAAAAAAAAGTGGGTGGGGCTTGGTAATCAAGTACCAAACTACCCTTTAGGGCGTGTCTCTGTGGCGCAATAGGCCAGCGCATTCGGCTGTTAACCGAAAGGATGGTGGTTCGAATCCACCCAGGGACGTCTTGTACTAAAATAACAAGGTACCTTGATGTGAACTATCATGCTTGTTGCAGTGATCAGCGTTTGAGAAACCACCAGCACTGTGACTGACACATCAACATTGTACTGTATGTCATTGTATCCTAAAGAACTGACATCAATGTCAGAGATGAAAGTTTCCAAAAATATGAGTGGGGCATGATGATTGAGACCTTAAGCCTGTGAATATTCTCATTTGTCATCGATGTCCAATTTAAGTCAAAAGTCCAGTTGCTTTTGACTTAAATTTCTTTGGGGTTTGTGACCTTCAAAATCCCATCAGTTAATTCTTGAGTCCAAGCGGATGTTTGTGCTAAATTTAAAGGCATTCCCTCAGGGCATTCCTGAGATATGGTGTTCACGACAATGGGACAGACCTTTGCCGTCTAAAAATTAATCGCTTCATCCTTGAGTCCAAGCGGATGTTTGTGCTAAATTTGAAGCTATCCCCTCAAGGCATTCCTGAGATATCGAGTTCTCAAGAAGGGGATTTAAAACGTGACCTCATAGCATCCTTGACCACCAAAATCTAATCAGTTCATCATTGAGTCCAAGTAGACATTTGTGCCACATTTAAAGAAGTTTCCTCAAAGCGTTCCTGAGATATCATATTCACTAGAATAGGGTAGACTGATTGATGGATCACCAAAAAAAAATAATCTCTCAGACCAGGGCTGTCACCGATGCAGAAGCATAAAAACGTAATGAACTTTAGATCTTACTGTATGTCTTTGTATCCAAAAGAACTGACTTCAATGTCAGAGTTGGAAATTAAAGGTTCCGAGAATATAAAACACCTTCATTGTCTGCAAGAGGCAGCTTCCCCTTTTGTTGATGGATCACCAAAAAACATCATCTCTCCCACCAGGGCTGTCACCGGCGTAAAAGCATAAAAACGTAATGAACTTTAGCTCTTACAGGTCTGCATGAGGAGGCTTCCAGCTTTCTGAAAAACAGGAACATTAACTGATGAACTTGGGCAGCACGGTTTCGAGAAGAGAATGGTAAACAAAAGTGGGTGGGGCTTGGTAATCAAGTACCAAACTACCCTTTAGGGCGTGTCTCTGTGGCGCAATAGGCCAGCGCATTCGGCTGTTAACCGAAAGGATGGTGGTTCGAATCCACCCAGGGACGTCTTGTACTAAAATAACAAGGTACCTTGATGTGAACTATCATGCTTGTTGCAGTGATCAGCGTTTGAGAAACCACCAGCACTGTGACTGACACATCAACATTGTACTGTATGTCATTGTATCCTAAAGAACTGACATCAATGTCAGAGATGAAAGTTTCCAAAAATATGAGTGGGGCATGATGATTGAGACCTTAAGCCTGTGAATATTGTCATCGATGTCCAATTTAAGTCAAAAGTCCAGTTGCTTTTGACTGAAATTTCTTTGGGGTTTGTGACCTTCAAAATCCCATCAGTTAATTCTTGAGTCCAAGCGGATGTTTGTGCTAAATTTAAAGGCATTCCCTCAGGGCATTCCTGAGATATGGTGTTCACGACAATGGGACAGACCTTTGCCGTCTAAAATGTAATCGCTTCATCCTTGAGTCCAAGCGGATGTTTGTGCTAAATTTGAAGGTATCCCCTCAAGGCATTCCTGAGATATCGAGTTCTCAAGAAGGGGATTTAAAACGTGACCTCAGAGCAACCTTGACCACCAAAATCTAATCAGTTCATCATTGAGTCAGAGTAGACATTTGTGCCACATTTAAAGAAGTTTCCTCAAAGCGTTCCTGAGATATCAGATTCACTAGAATAGGGTAGACTGATTGATGGATCACCAAAAAACATAATCTCTCAGACCAGGGCTGTCACTGATGCAGAAGCATAAAAACGTAATGAACTTTAGATCTTACGGTATGTCTTTGTATCCAAAAGAACTGACTTCAATGTCAGAGTTGGAAATTAAAGGTTCCGAGAATATAAAACACCTTCATTGTCTGCAAGAGGCAGCTTCCCCTTTTGTCGATGGATCACCAAAAAACATCATCTATCCCACCAGGGCTGTCACCGGCGTAAAAGCATAAAAACGTAATGAACTTTAGCTCTTACAGGTCTGCATGAGGAGGCTTCCAGCTTTCTGAAAAACAGGAACATTAACTGATGAACTTGGGCAGCACGGTTTCGAGAAGAGAATGGTAAAAAAAAGTGGGTGGGGCTTGGTAATCAAGTACCAAACTAACCTTTAGGGCGTGTCTCTGTGGCGCAATAGGCCAGCGCATTCGGCTGTTAACCGAAAGGATGGTGGTTCGAATCCACCCAGGGACGTCTTGTACTAAAATAACAAGGTACCTTGATGTGAACTATCATGCTTGTTGCAGTGATCAGCGTTTGAGAAACCACCAGCACTGTGACTGACACATCAACATTGTACTGTATGTCATTGTATCCTAAAGAACTGACATCAATGTCAGAGGGCGTGTCTCTGTGGCGCAATAGGCCAGCGCATTCGGCTGTTAACCGAAAGGATGGTGGTTCGAATCCACCCAGGGACGTCTTGTACTAAAATAACAATGTACCTTGATGTGAACTATCATGCTTGTTGCAGTGATCAGCGTTTGAGAAACCACCAGCACTGTGACTGACACATCAACATTGTACTGTATGTTATTGTATCCTAAAGAACTGACATCAATGTCAGAGATGAAAGTTTCCAAAAATATGAGTGGGGCATGATGATTGAGACCTTAAGCCTGTGAATATTGTCATCGATGTCCAATTTAAGTCAAAAGTCCAGTTGCTTTTGACTTAAATTTCTTTGGGGTTTGTGACCTTCAAAATCCCATCAGTTAATTCTTGAGTCCAAGCGGATGTTTGTGCTAAATTTAAAGGCATTCCCTCAGGGCATTCCTGAGATATGGTGTTCACGACAATGGGACAGACCTTTGCCGTCTAAAAATTAATCGCTTCATCCTTGAGTCCAAGCGGATGTTTGTGCTAAATTTGAAGCTATCCCCTCAAGGCATTCCTGAGATATCGAGTTCTCAAGAAGGGGATTTAAAACGTGACCTCATAGCAACCTTGACCACCAAAATCTAATCAGTTCATCATTGAGTCCAAGTAGACATTTGTGCCACATTTAAAGAAGTTTCCTCAAAGCGTTCCTGAGATATCATATTCACTAGAATAGGGTAGACTGATTGATGGATCACCAAAAAACATAATCTCTCAGACCAGGGCTGTCACTGATGCAGAAGCATAAAAACGTAATGAACTTTAGATCTTACTGTATGTCTTTGTATCCAAAAGAACTGACTTCAATGTCAGAGTTGGAAATTAAAGGTTCCGAGAATATAAAACACCTTCATTGTCTGCAAGAGGCAGCTTCCCCTTTTGTCGATGGATCACCAAAAAACATCATCTATCCCACCAGGGCTGTCACCGGCGTAAAAGCATAAAAACGTAATGAACTTTAGCTCTTACAGGTCTGCATGAGGAGGCTTCCAGCTTTCTGAAAAACAGGAACATTAACTGATGAACTTGGGCAGCACGGTTTCGAGAAGAGAATGGTAAACAAAAGTGGGTGGGGCTTGGTAATCAAGTACCAAACTAACCTCTAGGGCGTGTCTCTGTGGCGCAATAGGCCAGCGCATTCGGCTGTTAACCGAAAGGATGGTGGTTCGAATCCTCCCAGGGACGTCTTGTACTAAAATAACAAGGTACCTTGATGTGAACTATCATGCTTGTTGCAGTGATCAGCGTTTGAGAAACCACCAGCACTGTGACTGACACATCAACATTGTACTGTATGTCATTGTATCCTAAAGAACTGACATCAATGTCAGAGATGAAAGTTTCCAAAAATATGAGTGGGGCATGATGATTGAGACCTTAAGCCTGTGAATATTGTCATCGATGTCCAATTTAAGTCAAAAGTCCAGTTGCTTTTGACTTAAATTTCTTTGGGGTTTGTGACCTTCAAAATCCCATCAGTTAATTCTTGAGTCCAAGCGGATGTTTGTGCTAAATTTAAAGGCATTCCCTCAGGGCATTCCTGAGATATGGTGTTCACGACAATGGGACAGACCTTTGCCGTCTAAAAATTAATCGCTTCATCCTTGAGTCCAAGCGGATGTTTGTGCTAAATTTGAAGCTATCCCCTCAAGGCATTCCTGAGATATCGAGTTCTCAAGAAGGGGATTTAAAACGTGACCTCATAGCAACCTTGACCACCAAAATCTAATCAGTTCATCATTGAGTCCAAGTAGACATTTGTGCCACATTTAAAGAAGTTTCCTCAAAGCGTTCCTGAGATATCATATTCACTAGAATAGGGTAGACTGATTGATGGATCACCAAAAAACATAATCTCTCAGACCAGGGCTGTCACTGATGCAGAAGCATAAAAACGTAATGAACTTTAGATCTTACTGTATGTCTTTGTATCCAAAAGAACTGACTTCAATGTCAGAGTTGGAAATTAAAGGTTCCGAGAATATAAAACACCTTCATTGTCTGCAAGAGGCAGCTTCCCCTTTTGTCGATGGATCACCAAAAAACATCATCTATCCCACCAGGGCTGTCACCGGCGTAAAAGCATAAAAACGTAATGAACTTTAGCTCTTACAGGTCTGCATGAGGAGGCTTCCAGCTTTCTGAAAAACAGGAACATTAACTGATGAACTTGGGCAGCACGGTTTCGAGAAGAGAATGGTAAACAAAAGTGGGTGGGGCTTGGTAATCAAGTACCAAACTAACCTTTAGGGCGTGTCTCTGTGGCGCAATAGGCCAGCGCATTCGGCTGTTAACCGAAAGGATGGTGGTTCGAATCCACCCAGGGACGTCTTGTACTAAAATAACAAGGTACCTTGATGTGAACTATCATGCTTGTTGCAGTGATCAGCGTTTGAGAAACCACCAGCACTGTGACTGACACATCAACATTGTACTGTATGTCATTGTATCCTAAAGAACTGACATCAATGTCAGAGATGAAAGTTTCCAAAAATATGAGTGGGGCATGATGATTGAGACCTTAAGCCTGTGAATATTCTCATTTGTCATCGATGTCCGATTTAAGTCAAAAGGCCAGTTGCTTTTGACTTAAATTTCTTTGGGATTTGTGACCTTCAAAATCCCATCAGTTAATTCTTGAGTCCAAGCGGATGTTTGTGCTAAATTTAAAGGCATTCCCTCAGGGCATTCCTGAGATATGGTGTTCACGACAATGGGACAGACCTTTGCCGTCTAAAAATTAATCGCTTCATCCTTGAGTCCAAGCGGATGTTTGTGCTAAATTTGAAGCTATCCCCTCAAGGCATTCCTGAGATATCGAGTTCTCAAGAAGGGGATTTAAAACGTGACCTCATAGCAACCTTGACCACCAAAATCTAATCAGTTCATCATTGAGTCCAAGTAGACATTTGTGCCACATTTAAAGAAGTTTCCTCAAAGCGTTCCTGAGATATCATATTCACTAGAATAGGGTAGACTGATTGATGGATCACCAAAAAACATAATCTCTCAGACCAGGGCTGTCACTGATGCAGAAGCATAAAAACGTAATGAACTTTAGATCTTACTGTATGTCTTTGTATCCAAAAGAACTGACTTCAATGTCAGAGTTGGAAATTAAAGGTTCCGAGAATATAAAACACCTTCATTGTCTGCAAGAGGCAGCTTCCCCTTTTGTCGATGGATCACCAAAAAACATCATCTATCCCACCAGGGCTGTCACCGGCGTAAAAGCATAAAAACGTAATGAACTTTAGCTCTTACAGGTCTGCATGAGGAGGCTTCCAGCTTTCTGAAAAACAGGAACATTAACTGATGAACTTGGGCAGCACGGTTTCGAGAAGAGAATGGTAAACAAAAGTGGGTGGGGCTTGGTAATCAAGTACCAAACTAACCTCTAGGGCGTGTCTCTGTGGCGCAATAGGCCAGCGCATTCGGCTGTTAACCGAAAGGATGGTGGTTCGAATCCTCCCAGGGATGTCTTGTACTAAAATAACAAGGTACCTTGATGTGAACTATCATGCTTGTTGCAGTGATCAGCGTTTGAGAAACCACCAGCACTGTGACTGACACATCAACATTGTACTGTATGTCATTGTATCCTAAAGAACTGACATCAATGTCAGAGATGAAAGTTTCCAAAAATATGAGTGGGGCATGATGATTGAGACCTTAAGCCTGTGAATATTCTCATTTGTCATCGATGTCCAATTTAAGTCAAAAGTCCAGTTGCTTTTGACTTAAATTTCTTTGGGGTTTGTGACCTTCAAAATCCCATCAGTTAATTCTTGAGTCCAAGCGGATGTTTGTGCTAAATTTAAAGGCATTCCCTCAGGGCATTCCTGAGATATGGTGTTCACGACAATGGGACAGACCTTTGCCGTCTAAAAATTAATCGCTTCATCCTTGAGTCCAAGCGGATGTTTGTGCTAAATTTGAAGCTATCCCCTCAAGGCATTCCTGAGATATCGAGTTCTCAAGAAGGGGATTTAAAACGTGACCTCATAGCATCCTTGACCACCAAAATCTAATCAGTTCATCATTGAGTCCAAGTAGACATTTGTGCCACATTTAAAGAAGTTTCCTCAAAGCGTTCCTGAGATATCATATTCACTAGAATAGGGTAGACTGATTGATGGATCACCAAAAAAAAATAATCTCTCAGACCAGGGCTGTCACCGATGCAGAAGCATAAAAACGTAATGAACTTTAGATCTTACTGTATGTCTTTGTATCCAAAAGAACTGACTTCAATGTCAGAGTTGGAAATTAAAGGTTCCGAGAATATAAAACACCTTCATTGTCTGCAAGAGGCAGCTTCCCCTTTTGTTGATGGATCACCAAAAAACATCATCTCTCCCACCAGGGCTGTCACCGGCGTAAAAGCATAAAAACGTAATGAACTTTAGCTCTTACAGGTCTGCATGAGGAGGCTTCCAGCTTTCTGAAAAACAGGAACATTAACTGATGAACTTGGGCAGCACGGTTTCGAGAAGAGAATGGTAAACAAAAGTGGGTGGGGCTTGGAAATCAAGTACCAAACTACCCTTTAGGGCGTGTCTCTGTGGCGCAATAGGCCAGCGCATTCGGCTGTTAACCGAAAGGATGGTGGTTCGAATCCACCCAGGGACGTCTTGTACTAAAATAACAAGGTACCTTGATGTGAACTATCATGCTTGTTGCAGTGATCAGCGTTTGAGAAACCACCAGCACTGTGACTGACACATCAACATTGTACTGTATGTCATTGTATCCTAAAGAACTGACATCAATGTCAGAGATGAAAGTTTCCAAAAATATGAGTGGGGCATGATGATTGAGACCTTAAGCCTGTGAATATTGTCATCGATGTCCAATTTAAGTCAAAAGTCCAGTTGCTTTTGACTGAAATTTCTTTGGGGTTTGTGACCTTCAAAATCCCATCAGTTAATTCTTGAGTCCAAGCGGATGTTTGTGCTAAATTTAAAGGCATTCCCTCAGGGCATTCCTGAGATATGGTGTTCACGACAATGGGACAGACCTTTGCCGTCTAAAAATTAATCGCTTCATCCTTGAGTCCAAGCGGATGTTTGTGCTAAATTTGAAGCTATCCCCTCAAGGCATTCCTGAGATATCGAGTTCTCAAGAAGGGGATTTAAAACGTGACCTCATAGCAACCTTGACCACCAAAATCTAATCAGTTCATCATTGAGTCCAAGTAGACATTTGTGCCACATTTAAAGAAGTTTCCTCAAAGCGTTCCTGAGATATCATATTCACTAGAATAGGGTAGACTGATTGATGGATCACCAAAAAACATAATCTCTCAGACCAGGGCTGTCACTGATGCAGAAGCATAAAAACGTAATGAACTTTAGATCTTACTGTATGTCTTTGTATCCAAAAGAACTGACTTCAATGTCAGAGTTGGAAATTAAAGGTTCCGAGAATATAAAACACCTTCATTGTCTGCAAGAGGCAGCTTCCCCTTTTGTCGATGGATCACCAAAAAACATCATCTATCCCACCAGGGCTGTCACCGGCGTAAAAGCATAAAAACGTAATGAACTTTAGCTCTTACAGGTCTGCATGAGGAGGCTTCCAGCTTTCTGAAAAACAGGAACATTAACTGATGAACTTGGGCAGCACGGTTTCGAGAAGAGAATGGTAAACAAAAGTGGGTGGGGCTTGGTAATCAAGTACCAAACTAACCTCTAGGGCGTGTCTCTGTGGCGCAATAGGCCAGCGCATTCGGCTGTTAACCGAAAGGATGGTGGTTCGAATCCTCCCAGGGACGTCTTGTACTAAAATAACAAGGTACCTTGATGTGAACTATCATGCTTGTTGCAGTGATCAGCGTTTGAGAAACCACCAGCACTGTGACTGACACATCAACATTGTACTGTATGTCATTGTATCCTAAAGAACTGACATCAATGTCAGAGATGAAAGTTTCCAAAAATATGAGTGGGGCATGATGATTGAGACCTTAAGCCTGTGAATATTGTCATCGATGTCCAATTTAAGTCAAAAGTCCAGTTGCTTTTGACTTAAATTTCTTTGGGGTTTGTGACCTTCAAAATCCCATCAGTTAATTCTTGAGTCCAAGCGGATGTTTGTGCTAAATTTAAAGGCATTCCCTCAGGGCATTCCTGAGATATGGTGTTCACGACAATGGGACAGACCTTTGCCGTCTAAAAATTAATCGCTTCATCCTTGAGTCCAAGCGGATGTTTGTGCTAAATTTGAAGCTATCCCCTCAAGGCATTCCTGAGATATCGAGTTCTCAAGAAGGGGATTTAAAACGTGACCTCATAGCAACCTTGACCACCAAAATCTAATCAGTTCATCATTGAGTCCAAGTAGACATTTGTGCCACATTTAAAGAAGTTTCCTCAAAGCGTTCCTGAGATATCATATTCACTAGAATAGGGTAGACTGATTGATGGATCACCAAAAAACATAATCTCTCAGACCAGGGCTGTCACTGATGCAGAAGCATAAAAACGTAATGAACTTTAGATCTTACTGTATGTCTTTGTATCCAAAAGAACTGACTTCAATGTCAGAGTTGGAAATTAAAGGTTCCGAGAATATAAAACACCTTCATTGTCTGCAAGAGGCAGCTTCCCCTTTTGTCGATGGATCACCAAAAAACATCATCTATCCCACCAGGGCTGTCACCGGCGTAAAAGCATAAAAACGTAATGAACTTTAGCTCTTACAGGTCTGCATGAGGAGGCTTCCAGCTTTCTGAAAAACAGGAACATTAACTGATGAACTTGGGCAGCACGGTTTCGAGAAGAGAATGGTAAACAAAAGTGGGTGGGGCTTGGTAATCAAGTACCAAACTAACCTTTAGGGCGTGTCTCTGTGGCGCAATAGGCCAGCGCATTCGGCTGTTAACCGAAAGGATGGTGGTTCGAATCCACCCAGGGACGTCTTGTACTAAAATAACAAGGTACCTTGATGTGAACTATCATGCTTGTTGCAGTGATCAGCGTTTGAGAAACCACCAGCACTGTGACTGACACATCAACATTGTACTGTATGTCATTGTATCCTAAAGAACTGACATCAATGTCAGAGATGAAAGTTTCCAAAAATATGAGTGGGGCATGATGATTGAGACCTTAAGCCTGTGAATATTGTCATCGATGTCCAATTTAAGTCAAAAGTCCAGTTGCTTTTGACTGAAATTTCTTTGGGGTTTGTGACCTTCAAAATCCCATCAGTTAATTCTTGAGTCCAAGCGGATGTTTGTGCTAAATTTAAAGGCATTCCCTCAGGGCATTCCTGAGATATGGTGTTCACGACAATGGGACAGACCTTTGCCGTCTAAAAATTAATCGCTTCATCCTTGAGTCCAAGCGGATGTTTGTGCTAAATTTGAAGCTATCCCCTCAGGGCATTGCTGAGATATCGAGTTCTCAAGAAGGGGATTTAAAACGTGACCTCATAGCAACCTTGACCACCAAAATCTAATCAGTTCATCATTGAGTCCAAGTAGACATTTGTGCCACATTTAAAGAAGTTTCCTCAAAGCGTTCCTGAGATATCATATTCACTAGAATAGGGTAGACTGATTGATGGATCACCAAAAAACATAATCTCTCAGATCAGGGCTGTCACTGATGCAGAAGCATAAAAACGTAATGAACTTTAGATCTTACTGTATGTCTTTGTATCCAAAAGAACTGACTTCAATGTCAGAGTTGGAAATTAAAGGTTCCGAGAATATAAAACACCTTCATTGTCTGCAAGAGGCAGCTTCCCCTTTTGTCGATGGATCACCAAAAAACATCATCTATCCCACCAGGGCTGTCACCGGCGTAAAAGCATAAAAACGTAATGAACTTTAGCTCTTACAGGTCTGCATGAGGAGGCTTCCAGCTTTCTGAAAAACAGGAACATTAACTGATGAACTTGGGCAGCACGGTTTCGAGAAGAGAATGGTAAACAAAAGTGGGTGGGGCTTGGTAATCAAGTACCAAACTAACCTTGAGGGTGTGTCTCTGTGGCGCAATAGGCCAGCGCATTCGGCTGTTAACCGAAAGGATGGTGGTTCGAATCCACCCAGGGACGTCTTGTACTAAAATAACAAGGTAACTTGATGTGAACTATCATGCTTGTTGCAGTGATCAGCGTTTGAGAAACCACCAGCACTGTGACTGACACATCAACATTGTACTGTATGTCATTGTATCCTAAAGAACTGACATCAATGTCAGAGATGAAAGTTTCCAAAAATATGAGTGGGGCATGATGATTGAGACCTTAAGCCTGTGACTATTGTCATCGATGTCCAATTTAAGTCAAAAGTCCAGTTGCTTTTGACTGAAATTTCTTTGGGGTTTGTGACCTTCAAAATCCCATCAGTTAATTCTTGAGTCCAAGCGGATGTTTGTGCTAAATTTAAAGGCATTCCCTCAGGGCATTCCTGAGATATGGTGTTCACGACAATGGGACAGACCTTTGCCGTCTAAAAATTAATCGCTTCATCCTTGAGTCCAAGCGGATGTTTGTGCTAAATTTGAAGCTATCCCCTCAAGGCATTCCTGAGATATCGAGTTCTCAAGAAGGGGATTTAAAACGTGACCTCATAGCAACCTTGACCACCAAAATCTAATCAGTTCATCATTGAGTCCAAGTAGACATTTGTGCCACATTTAAAGAAGTTTCCTCAAAGCGTTCCTGAGATATCATATTCACTAGAATAGGGTAGACTGATTGATGGATCACCAAAAAACATAATCTCTCAGACCAGGGCTGTCACTGATGCAGAAGCATAAAAACGTAATGAACTTTAGATCTTACTGTATGTCTTTGTATCCAAAAGAACTGACTTCAATGTCAGAGTTGGAAATTAAAGGTTCCGAGAATATAAAACACCTTCATTGTCTGCAAGAGGCAGCTTCCCCTTTTGTCGATGGATCACCAAAAAACATCATCTATCCCACCAGGGCTGTCACCGGCGTAAAAGCATAAAAACGTAATGAACTTTAGCTCTTACAGGTCTGCATGAGGAGGCTTCCAGCTTTCTGAAAAACAGGAACATTAACTGATGAACTTGGGCAGCACGGTTTCGAGAAGAGAATGGTAAACAAAAGTGGGTGGGGCTTGGTAATCAAGTACCAAACTAACCTCTAGGGTGTGTCTCTGTGGCGCAATAGGCCAGCGCATTCGGCTGTTAACCGAAAGGATGGTGGTTCGAATCCACCCAGGGACGTCTTGTACTAAAATAACAAGGTAACTTGATGTGAACTATCATGCTTGTTGCAGTGATCAGCGTTTGAGAAACCACCAGCACTGTGACTGACACATCAACATTGTACTGTATGTCATTGTATCCTAAAGAACTGACATCAATGTCAGAGATGAAAGTTTCCAAAAATATGAGTGGGGCATGATGATTGAGACCTTAAGCCTGTGAATATTGTCATCGATGTCCAATTTAAGTCAAAAGTCCAGTTGCTTTTGACTGAAATTTCTTTGGGGTTTGTGACCTTCAAAATCCCATCAGTTAATTCTTGAGTCCAAGCGGATGTTTGTGCTAAATTTAAAGGCATTCCCTCAGGGCATTCCTGAGATATGGTGTTCACGACAATGGGACAGACATTTGCCGTCTAAAATGTAATCGCTTCATCCTTGAGTCCAAGCGGATGTTTGTGCTAAATTTGAAGGTATCCCCTCAAGGCATTCCTGAGATATCGAGTTCTCAAGAAGGGGATTTAAAACGTGACCTCAGAGCAACCTTGACCACCAAAATCTAATCAGTTCATCATTGAGTCAGAGTAGACATTTGTGCCACATTTAAAGAAGTTTCCTCAAAGCGTTCCTGAGATATCAGATTCACTAGAATAGGGTAGACTGATTGATGGATCACCAAAAAACATAATCTCTCAGACCAGGGCTGTCACCGGCGCAGAAGCATAAAAACGTAATGAACTTTAGATCTTACTGTATGTCTTTGTATCCAAAAGAACTGACTTCAATGTCAGAGTTGGAAATTAAAGGTTCCGAGAATATAAAAGACCTTCATTGTCTGCAAGAGGCAGCTTCCCCTTTTGTTGATGGATCACCAAAAAACATCATCTCTCCCACCAGGGCTGTCAACGGCGCAAAAGCATAAAAACGTAATGAACTTTAGCTCTTACAGGTCTGCATGAGGAGGCTTCCAGCTTTCTGAAAAACAGGAACATTAACTGATGAACTTGGGCAGCACGGTTTCGAGAAGAGAATGGTAAACAAAAGTGGGTGGGGCTTGGTAATCAAGTACCAAACTAACCTCTAGGGCGTGTCTCTGTGGCGCAATAGGCCAGCGCATTCGGCTGTTAACCGAAAGGATGGTGGTTCGAATCCACCCAGGGACGTCTTGTACTAAAATAACAAGGTAACTTGATGTGAACTATCATGCTTGTTGCAGTGATCAGCGTTTGAGAAACCACCAGCACTGTGACTGACACATCAACATTGTACTGTATGTCATTTTATCCTAAAGAACTGACATCAATGTCAGAGATGAAAGTTTCCAAAAATATGAGTGGGGCATGATGATTGAGACCTTAAGCCTGTGAATATTGTCATCGATGTCCAATTTAAGTCAAAAGTCCAGTTGCTTTTGACTGAAATTTCTTTGGGGTTTGTGACCTTCAAAATCCCATCAGTTAATTCTTGAGTCCAAGCGGATGTTTGTGCTAAATTTAAAGGCATTCCCTCAGGGCATTCCTGAGATATGGTGTTCACGACAATGGCACAGACCTTTGCCGTCTAAAATGTAATCGCTTCATCCTTGAGTCCAAGCGGATGTTTGTGCTAAATTTGAAGCTATCCCCTCAAGGCATTCCTGAGATATCGAGTTCTCAAGAAGGGGATTTAAAGCGTGACCTCATAGCAACCTTGACCACCAAAATCTAATCAGTTCATCATTGAGTCAGAGTAGACATTTGTGCCACATTTAAAGAAGTTTCCTCAAAGCGTTCCTGAGATATCAGATTCACTAGAATAGGGTAGACTGATTGATGGATCACCAAAAAACATAATCTCTCAGACCAGGGCTGTCACTGATGCAGAAGCATAAAAACGTAATGAACTTTAGATCTTACTGTATGTCTTTGTATCCAAAAGAACTGACTTCAATGTCAGAGTTGGAAATTAAAGGTTCCGAGAATATAAAACACCTTCATTGTCTGCAAGAGGCAGCTTCCCCTTTTGTCGATGGATCACCAAAAAACATCATCTATCCCACCAGGGCTGTCACCGGCGTAAAAGCATAAAAACGTAATGAACTTTAGCTCTTACAGGTCTGCATGAGGAGGCTTCCAGCTTTCTGAAAAACAGGAACATTAACTGATGAACTTGGGCAGCACGGTTTCGAGAAGAGAATGGTAAACAAAAGTGGGTGGGGCTTGGTAATCAAGTACCAAACTACCCTTTAGGGTGTGTCTCTGTGGCGCAATAGGCCAGCGCATTCGGCTGTTAACCGAAAGGATGGTGGTTCGAATCCACCCAGGGACGTCTTGTACTAAAATAACAAGGTACCTTGATGTGAACTATCATGCTTGTTGCAGTGATCAGTGTTTGAGAAACCACCAGCACTGTGACTGACACATCAACATTGTACTGTATGTCCTTGTATCCTAAAGAACTGACATCAATGTCAGAGATGAAAGTTTCCAAAAATATGAGTGGGGCATGATGATTGAGACCTTAAGCCTGTGAATATTGTCATCGATGTCCAATTTAAGTCAAAAGTCCAGTTGCTTTTGACTGAAATTTCTTTGGGGTTTGTGACCTTCAAAATCCCATCAGTTAATTCTTGAGTCCAAGCGGATGTTTGTGCTAAATTTAAAGGCATTCCCTCAGGGCATTCCTGAGATATGGTGTTCACGACAATGGCACAGACCTTTGCCGTCTAAAATGTAATCGCTTCATCCTTGAGTCCAAGCGGATGTTTGTGCTAAATTTGAAGCTATCCCCTCAAGGCATTCCTGAGATATCGAGTTCTCAAGAAGGGGATTTAAAGCGTGACCTCATAGCAACCTTGACCACCAAAATCTAATCAGTTCATCATTGAGTCAGAGTAGACATTTGTGCCACATTTAAAGAAGTTTCCTCAAAGCGTTCCTGAGATATCAGATTCACTAGAATAGGGTAGACTGATTGATGGATCACCAAAAAACATAATCTCTCAGACCAGGGCTGTCACTGATGCAGAAGCATAAAAACGTAATGAACTTTAGATCTTACTGTATGTCTTTGTATCCAAAAGAACTGACTTCAATGTCAGAGTTGGAAATTAAAGGTTCCGAGAATATAAAACACCTTCATTGTCTGCAAGAGGCAGCTTCCCCTTTTGTCGATGGATCACCAAAAAACATCATCTATCCCACCAGGGCTGTCACCGGCGTAAAAGCATAAAAACGTAATGAACTTTAGCTCTTACAGGTCTGCATGAGGAGGCTTCCAGCTTTCTGAAAAACAGGAACATTAACTGATGAACTTGGGCAGCACGGTTTCGAGAAGAGAATGGTAAACAAAAGTGGGTGGGGCTTGGTAATCAAGTACCAAACTACCCTTTAGGGTGTGTCTTTGTGGCGCAATAGGCCAGCGCATTCGGCTGTTAACCGAAAGGATGGTGGTTCGAATCCACCCAGGGACGTCTTGTACTAAAATAACAAGGTACCTTGATGTGAACTATCATGCTTGTTGCAGTGATCAGTGTTTGAGAAACCACCAGCACTGTGACTGACACATCAACATTGTACTGTATGTCCTTGTATCCTAAAGAACTGACATCAATGTCAGAGATGAAAGTTTCCAAAAATATGAGTGGGGCATGATGATTGAGACCTTAAGCCTGTGAATATTCTCATTTGTCATCGATGTCCAATTTAAGTCAAAAGTCCAGTTGCTTTTGACTGAAATTTCTTTGGGGTTTGTGACCTTCAAAATCCCATCAGTTAATTCTTGAGTCCAAGCGGATGTTTGTGCTAAATTTAAAGGCATTCCCTCAGGGCATTCCTGAGATATGGTGTTCACGACAATGGGACAGACCTTTGCCGTCTAAAAATTAATCGCTTCATCCTTGAGTCCAAGCGGATGTTTGTACTAAATTTGAAGCTATCCCCTCAAGGCATTCCTGAGATATCGAGTTCTCAAGAAGGGGATTTAAAACGTGACCTCATAGCAACCTTGACCACCAAAATCTAATCAGTTCATCATTGAGTCCAAGTAGACATTTGTGCCACATTTAAAGAAGTTTCCTCAAAGCGTTCCTGAGATATCATATTCACTAGAATAGGGTAGACTGATTGATGGATCACCAAAAAACATAATCTCTCAGACCAGGGCTGTCACTGATGCAGAAGCATAAAAACGTAATGAACTTTAGATCTTACTGTATGTCTTTGTATCCAAAAGAACTGACTTCAATGTCAGAGTTGGAAATTAAAGGTTCCGAGAATATAAAACACCTTCATTGTCTGCAAGAGGCAGCTTCCCCTTTTGTCGATGGATCACCAAAAAACATCATCTATCCCACCAGGGCTGTCACCGGCGTAAAAGCATAAAAACGTAATGAACTTTAGCTCTTACAGGTCTGCATGAGGAGGCTTCCAGCTTTCTGAAAAACAGGAACATTAACTGATGAACTTGGGCAGCACGGTTTCGAGAAGAGAATGGTAAACAAAAGTGGGTGGGGCTTGGTAATCAAGTACCAAACTAACCTCTAGGGCGTGTCTCTGTGGCGCAATAGGCCAGCGCATTCGGCTGTTAACCGAAAGGATGGTGGTTCGAATCCACCCAGGGACGTCTTGTACTAAAATAACAAGGTACCTTGATGTGAACTATCATGCTTGTTGCAGTGATCAGTGTTTGAGAAACCACCAGCACTGTGACTGACACATCAACATTGTACTGTATGTCCTTGTATCCTAAAGAACTGACATCAATGTCAGAGATGAAAGTTTCCAAAAATATGAGTGGGGCATGATGATTGAGACCTTAAGCCTGTGAATATTCTCATTTGTCATCGATGTCCAATTTAAGTCAAAAGTCCAGTTGCTTTTGACTTAAATTTCTTTGGGGTTTGTGACCTTCAAAATCCCATCAGTTAATTCTTGAGTCCAAGCGGATGTTTGTGCTAAATTTAAAGGCATTCCCTCAGGGCATTCCTGAGATATGGTGTTCACGACAATGGGACAGACCTTTGCCGTCTAAAAATTAATCGCTTCATCCTTGAGTCCAAGCGGATGTTTGTGCTAAATTTGAAGCTATCCCCTCAAGGCATTCCTGAGATATCGAGTTCTCAAGAAGGGGATTTAAAACGTGACCTCATAGCAACCTTGACCACCAAAATCTAATCAGTTCATCATTGAGTCCAAGTAGACATTTGTGCCACATTTAAAGAAGTTTCCTCAAAGCGTTCCTGAGATATCATATTCACTAGAATAGGGTAGACTGATTGATGGATCACCAAAAAACATAATCTCTCAGACCAGGGCTGTCACTGATGCAGAAGCATAAAAACGTAATGAACTTTAGATCTTACTGTATGTCTTTGTATCCAAAAGAACTGACTTCAATGTCAGAGTTGGAAATTAAAGGTTCCGAGAATATAAAACACCTTCATTGTCTGCAAGAGGCAGCTTCCCCTTTTGTCGATGGATCACCAAAAAACATCATCTATCCCACCAGGGCTGTCACCGGCGTAAAAGCATAAAAACGTAATGAACTTTAGCTCTTACAGGTCTGCATGAGGAGGCTTCCAGCTTTCTGAAAAACAGGAACATTAACTGATGAACTTGGGCAGCACGGTTTCGAGAAGAGAATGGTAAACAAAAGTGGGTGGGGCTTGGTAATCAAGTACCAAACTAACCTCTAGGGCGTGTCTCTGTGGCGCAATAGGCCAGCGCATTCGGCTGTTAACCGAAAGGATGGTGGTTCGAATCCTCCCAGGGATGTCTTGTACTAAAATAACAAGGTACCTTGATGTGAACTATCATGCTTGTTGCAGTGATCAGCGTTTGAGAAACCACCAGCACTGTGACTGACACATCAACATTGTACTGTATGTCATTGTATCCTAAAGAACTGACATCAATGTCAGAGATGAAAGTTTCCAAAAATATGAGTGGGGCATGATGATTGAGACCTTAAGCCTGTGAATATTCTCATTTGTCATCGATGTCCAATTTAAGTCAAAAGTCCAGTTGCTTTTGACTTAAATTTCTTTGGGGTTTGTGACCTTCAAAATCCCATCAGTTAATTCTTGAGTCCAAGCGGATGTTTGTGCTAAATTTAAAGGCATTCCCTCAGGGCATTCCTGAGATATGGTGTTCACGACAATGGGACAGACCTTTGCCGTCTAAAAATTAATCGCTTCATCCTTGAGTCCAAGCGGATGTTTGTGCTAAATTTGAAGCTATCCCCTCAAGGCATTCCTGAGATATCGAGTTCTCAAGAAGGGGATTTAAAACGTGACCTCATAGCATCCTTGACCACCAAAATCTAATCAGTTCATCATTGAGTCCAAGTAGACATTTGTGCCACATTTAAAGAAGTTTCCTCAAAGCGTTCCTGAGATATCATATTCACTAGAATAGGGTAGACTGATTGATGGATCACCAAAAAAAAATAATCTCTCAGACCAGGGCTGTCACCGATGCAGAAGCATAAAAACGTAATGAACTTTAGATCTTACTGTATGTCTTTGTATCCAAAAGAACTGACTTCAATGTCAGAGTTGGAAATTAAAGGTTCCGAGAATATAAAACACCTTCATTGTCTGCAAGAGGCAGCTTCCCCTTTTGTTGATGGATCACCAAAAAACATCATCTCTCCCACCAGGGCTGTCACCGGCGTAAAAGCATAAAAACGTAATGAACTTTAGCTCTTACAGGTCTGCATGAGGAGGCTTCCAGCTTTCTGAAAAACAGGAACATTAACTGATGAACTTGGGCAGCACGGTTTCGAGAAGAGAATGGTAAACAAAAGTGGGTGGGGCTTGGAAATCAAGTACCAAACTACCCTTTAGGGCGTGTCTCTGTGGCGCAATAGGCCAGCGCATTCGGCTGTTAACCGAAAGGATGGTGGTTCGAATCCACCCAGGGACGTCTTGTACTAAAATAACAAGGTACCTTGATGTGAACTATCATGCTTGTTGCAGTGATCAGCGTTTGAGAAACCACCAGCACTGTGACTGACACATCAACATTGTACTGTATGTCATTGTATCCTAAAGAACTGACATCAATGTCAGAGATGAAAGTTTCCAAAAATATGAGTGGGGCATGATGATTGAGACCTTAAGCCTGTGAATATTGTCATCGATGTCCAATTTAAGTCAAAAGTCCAGTTGCTTTTGACTGAAATTTCTTTGGGGTTTGTGACCTTCAAAATCCCATCAGTTAATTCTTGAGTCCAAGCGGATGTTTGTGCTAAATTTAAAGGCATTCCCTCAGGGCATTCCTGAGATATGGTGTTCACGACAATGGGACAGACCTTTGCCGTCTAAAATGTAATCGCTTCATCCTTGAGTCCAAGCGGATGTTTGTGCTAAATTTGAAGGTATCCCCTCAAGGCATTCCTGAGATATCGAGTTCTCAAGAAGGGGATTTAAAACGTGACCTCAGAGCAACCTTGACCACCAAAATCTAATCAGTTCATCATTGAGTCAGAGTAGACATTTGTGCCACATTTAAAGAAGTTTCCTCAAAGCGTTCCTGAGATATCAGATTCACTAGAATAGGGTAGACTGATTGATGGATCACCAAAAAACATAATCTCTCAGACCAGGGCTGTCACTGATGCAGAAGCATAAAAACGTAATGAACTTTAGATCTTACGGTATGTCTTTGTATCCAAAAGAACTGACTTCAATGTCAGAGTTGGAAATTAAAGGTTCCGAGAATATAAAACACCTTCATTGTCTGCAAGAGGCAGCTTCCCCTTTTGTCGATGGATCACCAAAAAACATCATCTATCCCACCAGGGCTGTCACCGGCGTAAAAGCATAAAAACGTAATGAACTTTAGCTCTTACAGGTCTGCATGAGGAGGCTTCCAGCTTTCTGAAAAACAGGAACATTAACTGATGAACTTGGGCAGCACGGTTTCGAGAAGAGAATGGTAAAAAAAAGTGGGTGGGGCTTGGTAATCAAGTACCAAACTAACCTTTAGGGCGTGTCTCTGTGGCGCAATAGGCCAGCGCATTCGGCTGTTAACCGAAAGGATGGTGGTTCGAATCCACCCAGGGACGTCTTGTACTAAAATAACAAGGTACCTTGATGTGAACTATCATGCTTGTTGCAGTGATCAGCGTTTGAGAAACCACCAGCACTGTGACTGACACATCAACATTGTACTGTATGTTATTGTATCCTAAAGAACTGACATCAATGTCAGAGATGAAAGTTTCCAAAAATATGAGTGGGGCATGATGATTGAGACCTTAAGCCTGTGAATATTGTCATCGATGTCCAATTTAAGTCAAAAGTCCAGTTGCTTTTGACTGAAATTTCTTTGGGGTTTGTGACCTTCAAAATCCCATCAGTTAATTCTTGAGTCCAAGCGGATGTTTGTGCTAAATTTAAAGGCATTCCCTCAGGGCATTCCTGAGATATGGTGTTCACGACAATGGGACAGACCTTTGCCGTCTAAAAATTAATCGCTTCATCCTTGAGTCCAAGCGGATGTTTGTGCTAAATTTGAAGCTATCCCCTCAAGGCATTCCTGAGATATCGAGTTCTCAAGAAGGGGATTTAAAACGTGACCTCATAGCAACCTTGACCACCAAAATCTAATCAGTTCATCATTGAGTCCAAGTAGACATTTGTGCCACATTTAAAGAAGTTTCCTCAAAGCGTTCCTGAGATATCATATTCACTAGAATAGGGTAGACTGATTGATGGATCACCAAAAAACATAATCTCTCAGACCAGGGCTGTCACTGATGCAGAAGCATAAAAACGTAATGAACTTTAGATCTTACTGTATGTCTTTGTATCCAAAAGAACTGACTTCAATGTCAGAGTTGGAAATTAAAGGTTCCGAGAATATAAAACACCTTCATTGTCTGCAAGAGGCAGCTTCCCCTTTTGTCGATGGATCACCAAAAAACATCATCTATCCCACCAGGGCTGTCACCGGCGTAAAAGCATAAAAACGTAATGAACTTTAGCTCTTACAGGTCTGCATGAGGAGGCTTCCAGCTTTCTGAAAAACAGGAACATTAACTGATGAACTTGGGCAGCACGGTTTCGAGAAGAGAATGGTAAACAAAAGTGGGTGGGGCTTGGTAATCAAGTACCAAACTAACCTCTAGGGCGTGTCTCTGTGGCGCAATAGGCCAGCGCATTCGGCTGTTAACCGAAAGGATGGTGGTTCGAATCCTCCCAGGGACGTCTTGTACTAAAATAACAAGGTACCTTGATGTGAACTATCATGCTTGTTGCAGTGATCAGCGTTTGAGAAACCACCAGCACTGTGACTGACACATCAACATTGTACTGTATGTCATTGTATCCTAAAGAACTGACATCAATGTCAGAGATGAAAGTTTCCAAAAATATGAGTGGGGCATGATGATTGAGACCTTAAGCCTGTGAATATTGTCATCGATGTCCAATTTAAGTCAAAAGTCCAGTTGCTTTTGACTTAAATTTCTTTGGGGTTTGTGACCTTCAAAATCCCATCAGTTAATTCTTGAGTCCAAGCGGATGTTTGTGCTAAATTTAAAGGCATTCCCTCAGGGCATTCCTGAGATATGGTGTTCACGACAATGGGACAGACCTTTGCCGTCTAAAAATTAATCGCTTCATCCTTGAGTCCAAGCGGATGTTTGTGCTAAATTTGAAGCTATCCCCTCAAGGCATTCCTGAGATATCGAGTTCTCAAGAAGGGGATTTAAAACGTGACCTCATAGCAACCTTGACCACCAAAATCTAATCAGTTCATCATTGAGTCCAAGTAGACATTTGTGCCACATTTAAAGAAGTTTCCTCAAAGCGTTCCTGAGATATCATATTCACTAGAATAGGGTAGACTGATTGATGGATCACCAAAAAACATAATCTCTCAGACCAGGGCTGTCACTGATGCAGAAGCATAAAAACGTAATGAACTTTAGATCTTACTGTATGTCTTTGTATCCAAAAGAACTGACTTCAATGTCAGAGTTGGAAATTAAAGGTTCCGAGAATATAAAACACCTTCATTGTCTGCAAGAGGCAGCTTCCCCTTTTGTCGATGGATCACCAAAAAACATCATCTATCCCACCAGGGCTGTCACCGGCGTAAAAGCATAAAAACGTAATGAACTTTAGCTCTTACAGGTCTGCATGAGGAGGCTTCCAGCTTTCTGAAAAACAGGAACATTAACTGATGAACTTGGGCAGCACGGTTTCGAGAAGAGAATGGTAAACAAAAGTGGGTGGGGCTTGGTAATCAAGTACCAAACTAACCTTTAGGGCGTGTCTCTGTGGCGCAATAGGCCAGCGCATTCGGCTGTTAACCGAAAGGATGGTGGTTCGAATCCACCCAGGGACGTCTTGTACTAAAATAACAAGGTACCTTGATGTGAACTATCATGCTTGTTGCAGTGATCAGCGTTTGAGAAACCACCAGCACTGTGACTGACACATCAACATTGTACTGTATGTCATTGTATCCTAAAGAACTGACATCAATGTCAGAGATGAAAGTTTCCAAAAATATGAGTGGGGCATGATGATTGAGACCTTAAGCCTGTGAATATTCTCATTTGTCATCGATGTCCGATTTAAGTCAAAAGGCCAGTTGCTTTTGACTTAAATTTCTTTGGGATTTGTGACCTTCAAAATCCCATCAGTTAATTCTTGAGTCCAAGCGGATGTTTGTGCTAAATTTAAAGGCATTCCCTCAGGGCATTCCTGAGATATGGTGTTCACGACAATGGGACAGACCTTTGCCGTCTAAAAATTAATCGCTTCATCCTTGAGTCCAAGCGGATGTTTGTGCTAAATTTGAAGCTATCCCCTCAAGGCATTCCTGAGATATCGAGTTCTCAAGAAGGGGATTTAAAACGTGACCTCATAGCAACCTTGACCACCAAAATCTAATCAGTTCATCATTGAGTCCAAGTAGACATTTGTGCCACATTTAAAGAAGTTTCCTCAAAGCGTTCCTGAGATATCATATTCACTAGAATAGGGTAGACTGATTGATGGATCACCAAAAAACATAATCTCTCAGACCAGGGCTGTCACTGATGCAGAAGCATAAAAACGTAATGAACTTTAGATCTTACTGTATGTCTTTGTATCCAAAAGAACTGACTTCAATGTCAGAGTTGGAAATTAAAGGTTCCGAGAATATAAAACACCTTCATTGTCTGCAAGAGGCAGCTTCCCCTTTTGTCGATGGATCACCAAAAAACATCATCTATCCCACCAGGGCTGTCACCGGCGTAAAAGCATAAAAACGTAATGAACTTTAGCTCTTACAGGTCTGCATGAGGAGGCTTCCAGCTTTCTGAAAAACAGGAACATTAACTGATGAACTTGGGCAGCACGGTTTCGAGAAGAGAATGGTAAACAAAAGTGGGTGGGGCTTGGTAATCAAGTACCAAACTAACCTCTAGGGCGTGTCTCTGTGGCGCAATAGGCCAGCGCATTCGGCTGTTAACCGAAAGGATGGTGGTTCGAATCCTCCCAGGGATGTCTTGTACTAAAATAACAAGGTACCTTGATGTGAACTATCATGCTTGTTGCAGTGATCAGCGTTTGAGAAACCACCAGCACTGTGACTGACACATCAACATTGTACTGTATGTCATTGTATCCTAAAGAACTGACATCAATGTCAGAGATGAAAGTTTCCAAAAATATGAGTGGGGCATGATGATTGAGACCTTAAGCCTGTGAATATTCTCATTTGTCATCGATGTCCAATTTAAGTCAAAAGTCCAGTTGCTTTTGACTTAAATTTCTTTGGGGTTTGTGACCTTCAAAATCCCATCAGTTAATTCTTGAGTCCAAGCGGATGTTTGTGCTAAATTTAAAGGCATTCCCTCAGGGCATTCCTGAGATATGGTGTTCACGACAATGGGACAGACCTTTGCCGTCTAAAAATTAATCGCTTCATCCTTGAGTCCAAGCGGATGTTTGTGCTAAATTTGAAGCTATCCCCTCAAGGCATTCCTGAGATATCGAGTTCTCAAGAAGGGGATTTAAAACGTGACCTCATAGCATCCTTGACCACCAAAATCTAATCAGTTCATCATTGAGTCCAAGTAGACATTTGTGCCACATTTAAAGAAGTTTCCTCAAAGCGTTCCTGAGATATCATATTCACTAGAATAGGGTAGACTGATTGATGGATCACCAAAAAAAAATAATCTCTCAGACCAGGGCTGTCACCGATGCAGAAGCATAAAAACGTAATGAACTTTAGATCTTACTGTATGTCTTTGTATCCAAAAGAACTGACTTCAATGTCAGAGTTGGAAATTAAAGGTTCCGAGAATATAAAACACCTTCATTGTCTGCAAGAGGCAGCTTCCCCTTTTGTTGATGGATCACCAAAAAACATCATCTCTCCCACCAGGGCTGTCACCGGCGTAAAAGCATAAAAACGTAATGAACTTTAGCTCTTACAGGTCTGCATGAGGAGGCTTCCAGCTTTCTGAAAAACAGGAACATTAACTGATGAACTTGGGCAGCACGGTTTCGAGAAGAGAATGGTAAACAAAAGTGGGTGGGGCTTGGAAATCAAGTACCAAACTACCCTTTAGGGCGTGTCTCTGTGGCGCAATAGGCCAGCGCATTCGGCTGTTAACCGAAAGGATGGTGGTTCGAATCCACCCAGGGACGTCTTGTACTAAAATAACAAGGTACCTTGATGTGAACTATCATGCTTGTTGCAGTGATCAGCGTTTGAGAAACCACCAGCACTGTGACTGACACATCAACATTGTACTGTATGTCATTGTATCCTAAAGAACTGACATCAATGTCAGAGATGAAAGTTTCCAAAAATATGAGTGGGGCATGATGATTGAGACCTTAAGCCTGTGAATATTGTCATCGATGTCCAATTTAAGTCAAAAGTCCAGTTGCTTTTGACTGAAATTTCTTTGGGGTTTGTGACCTTCAAAATCCCATCAGTTAATTCTTGAGTCCAAGCGGATGTTTGTGCTAAATTTAAAGGCATTCCCTCAGGGCATTCCTGAGATATGGTGTTCACGACAATGGGACAGACCTTTGCCGTCTAAAAATTAATCGCTTCATCCTTGAGTCCAAGCGGATGTTTGTGCTAAATTTGAAGCTATCCCCTCAAGGCATTCCTGAGATATCGAGTTCTCAAGAAGGGGATTTAAAACGTGACCTCATAGCAACCTTGACCACCAAAATCTAATCAGTTCATCATTGAGTCCAAGTAGACATTTGTGCCACATTTAAAGAAGTTTCCTCAAAGCGTTCCTGAGATATCATATTCACTAGAATAGGGTAGACTGATTGATGGATCACCAAAAAACATAATCTCTCAGACCAGGGCTGTCACTGATGCAGAAGCATAAAAACGTAATGAACTTTAGATCTTACTGTATGTCTTTGTATCCAAAAGAACTGACTTCAATGTCAGAGTTGGAAATTAAAGGTTCCGAGAATATAAAACACCTTCATTGTCTGCAAGAGGCAGCTTCCCCTTTTGTCGATGGATCACCAAAAAACATCATCTATCCCACCAGGGCTGTCACCGGCGTAAAAGCATAAAAACGTAATGAACTTTAGCTCTTACAGGTCTGCATGAGGAGGCTTCCAGCTTTCTGAAAAACAGGAACATTAACTGATGAACTTGGGCAGCACGGTTTCGAGAAGAGAATGGTAAACAAAAGTGGGTGGGGCTTGGTAATCAAGTACCAAACTAACCTCTAGGGCGTGTCTCTGTGGCGCAATAGGCCAGCGCATTCGGCTGTTAACCGAAAGGATGGTGGTTCGAATCCTCCCAGGGACGTCTTGTACTAAAATAACAAGGTACCTTGATGTGAACTATCATGCTTGTTGCAGTGATCAGCGTTTGAGAAACCACCAGCACTGTGACTGACACATCAACATTGTACTGTATGTCATTGTATCCTAAAGAACTGACATCAATGTCAGAGATGAAAGTTTCCAAAAATATGAGTGGGGCATGATGATTGAGACCTTAAGCCTGTGAATATTGTCATCGATGTCCAATTTAAGTCAAAAGTCCAGTTGCTTTTGACTTAAATTTCTTTGGGGTTTGTGACCTTCAAAATCCCATCAGTTAATTCTTGAGTCCAAGCGGATGTTTGTGCTAAATTTAAAGGCATTCCCTCAGGGCATTCCTGAGATATGGTGTTCACGACAATGGGACAGACCTTTGCCGTCTAAAAATTAATCGCTTCATCCTTGAGTCCAAGCGGATGTTTGTGCTAAATTTGAAGCTATCCCCTCAAGGCATTCCTGAGATATCGAGTTCTCAAGAAGGGGATTTAAAACGTGACCTCATAGCAACCTTGACCACCAAAATCTAATCAGTTCATCATTGAGTCCAAGTAGACATTTGTGCCACATTTAAAGAAGTTTCCTCAAAGCGTTCCTGAGATATCATATTCACTAGAATAGGGTAGACTGATTGATGGATCACCAAAAAACATAATCTCTCAGACCAGGGCTGTCACTGATGCAGAAGCATAAAAACGTAATGAACTTTAGATCTTACTGTATGTCTTTGTATCCAAAAGAACTGACTTCAATGTCAGAGTTGGAAATTAAAGGTTCCGAGAATATAAAACACCTTCATTGTCTGCAAGAGGCAGCTTCCCCTTTTGTCGATGGATCACCAAAAAACATCATCTATCCCACCAGGGCTGTCACCGGCGTAAAAGCATAAAAACGTAATGAACTTTAGCTCTTACAGGTCTGCATGAGGAGGCTTCCAGCTTTCTGAAAAACAGGAACATTAACTGATGAACTTGGGCAGCACGGTTTCGAGAAGAGAATGGTAAACAAAAGTGGGTGGGGCTTGGTAATCAAGTACCAAACTAACCTTTAGGGCGTGTCTCTGTGGCGCAATAGGCCAGCGCATTCGGCTGTTAACCGAAAGGATGGTGGTTCGAATCCACCCAGGGACGTCTTGTACTAAAATAACAAGGTACCTTGATGTGAACTATCATGCTTGTTGCAGTGATCAGCGTTTGAGAAACCACCAGCACTGTGACTGACACATCAACATTGTACTGTATGTCATTGTATCCTAAAGAACTGACATCAATGTCAGAGATGAAAGTTTCCAAAAATATGAGTGGGGCATGATGATTGAGACCTTAAGCCTGTGAATATTGTCATCGATGTCCAATTTAAGTCAAAAGTCCAGTTGCTTTTGACTGAAATTTCTTTGGGGTTTGTGACCTTCAAAATCCCATCAGTTAATTCTTGAGTCCAAGCGGATGTTTGTGCTAAATTTAAAGGCATTCCCTCAGGGCATTCCTGAGATATGGTGTTCACGACAATGGGACAGACCTTTGCCGTCTAAAAATTAATCGCTTCATCCTTGAGTCCAAGCGGATGTTTGTGCTAAATTTGAAGCTATCCCCTCAGGGCATTGCTGAGATATCGAGTTCTCAAGAAGGGGATTTAAAACGTGACCTCATAGCAACCTTGACCACCAAAATCTAATCAGTTCATCATTGAGTCCAAGTAGACATTTGTGCCACATTTAAAGAAGTTTCCTCAAAGCGTTCCTGAGATATCATATTCACTAGAATAGGGTAGACTGATTGATGGATCACCAAAAAACATAATCTCTCAGATCAGGGCTGTCACTGATGCAGAAGCATAAAAACGTAATGAACTTTAGATCTTACTGTATGTCTTTGTATCCAAAAGAACTGACTTCAATGTCAGAGTTGGAAATTAAAGGTTCCGAGAATATAAAACACCTTCATTGTCTGCAAGAGGCAGCTTCCCCTTTTGTCGATGGATCACCAAAAAACATCATCTATCCCACCAGGGCTGTCACCGGCGTAAAAGCATAAAAACGTAATGAACTTTAGCTCTTACAGGTCTGCATGAGGAGGCTTCCAGCTTTCTGAAAAACAGGAACATTAACTGATGAACTTGGGCAGCACGGTTTCGAGAAGAGAATGGTAAACAAAAGTGGGTGGGGCTTGGTAATCAAGTACCAAACTAACCTTGAGGGTGTGTCTCTGTGGCGCAATAGGCCAGCGCATTCGGCTGTTAACCGAAAGGATGGTGGTTCGAATCCACCCAGGGACGTCTTGTACTAAAATAACAAGGTAACTTGATGTGAACTATCATGCTTGTTGCAGTGATCAGCGTTTGAGAAACCACCAGCACTGTGACTGACACATCAACATTGTACTGTATGTCATTGTATCCTAAAGAACTGACATCAATGTCAGAGATGAAAGTTTCCAAAAATATGAGTGGGGCATGATGATTGAGACCTTAAGCCTGTGACTATTGTCATCGATGTCCAATTTAAGTCAAAAGTCCAGTTGCTTTTGACTGAAATTTCTTTGGGGTTTGTGACCTTCAAAATCCCATCAGTTAATTCTTGAGTCCAAGCGGATGTTTGTGCTAAATTTAAAGGCATTCCCTCAGGGCATTCCTGAGATATGGTGTTCACGACAATGGGACAGACCTTTGCCGTCTAAAAATTAATCGCTTCATCCTTGAGTCCAAGCGGATGTTTGTGCTAAATTTGAAGCTATCCCCTCAAGGCATTCCTGAGATATCGAGTTCTCAAGAAGGGGATTTAAAACGTGACCTCATAGCAACCTTGACCACCAAAATCTAATCAGTTCATCATTGAGTCCAAGTAGACATTTGTGCCACATTTAAAGAAGTTTCCTCAAAGCGTTCCTGAGATATCATATTCACTAGAATAGGGTAGACTGATTGATGGATCACCAAAAAACATAATCTCTCAGACCAGGGCTGTCACTGATGCAGAAGCATAAAAACGTAATGAACTTTAGATCTTACTGTATGTCTTTGTATCCAAAAGAACTGACTTCAATGTCAGAGTTGGAAATTAAAGGTTCCGAGAATATAAAACACCTTCATTGTCTGCAAGAGGCAGCTTCCCCTTTTGTCGATGGATCACCAAAAAACATCATCTATCCCACCAGGGCTGTCACCGGCGTAAAAGCATAAAAACGTAATGAACTTTAGCTCTTACAGGTCTGCATGAGGAGGCTTCCAGCTTTCTGAAAAACAGGAACATTAACTGATGAACTTGGGCAGCACGGTTTCGAGAAGAGAATGGTAAACAAAAGTGGGTGGGGCTTGGTAATCAAGTACCAAACTAACCTCTAGGGTGTGTCTCTGTGGCGCAATAGGCCAGCGCATTCGGCTGTTAACCGAAAGGATGGTGGTTCGAATCCACCCAGGGACGTCTTGTACTAAAATAACAAGGTAACTTGATGTGAACTATCATGCTTGTTGCAGTGATCAGCGTTTGAGAAACCACCAGCACTGTGACTGACACATCAACATTGTACTGTATGTCATTGTATCCTAAAGAACTGACATCAATGTCAGAGATGAAAGTTTCCAAAAATATGAGTGGGGCATGATGATTGAGACCTTAAGCCTGTGAATATTGTCATCGATGTCCAATTTAAGTCAAAAGTCCAGTTGCTTTTGACTGAAATTTCTTTGGGGTTTGTGACCTTCAAAATCCCATCAGTTAATTCTTGAGTCCAAGCGGATGTTTGTGCTAAATTTAAAGGCATTCCCTCAGGGCATTCCTGAGATATGGTGTTCACGACAATGGGACAGACATTTGCCGTCTAAAATGTAATCGCTTCATCCTTGAGTCCAAGCGGATGTTTGTGCTAAATTTGAAGGTATCCCCTCAAGGCATTCCTGAGATATCGAGTTCTCAAGAAGGGGATTTAAAACGTGACCTCAGAGCAACCTTGACCACCAAAATCTAATCAGTTCATCATTGAGTCAGAGTAGACATTTGTGCCACATTTAAAGAAGTTTCCTCAAAGCGTTCCTGAGATATCAGATTCACTAGAATAGGGTAGACTGATTGATGGATCACCAAAAAACATAATCTCTCAGACCAGGGCTGTCACCGGCGCAGAAGCATAAAAACGTAATGAACTTTAGATCTTACTGTATGTCTTTGTATCCAAAAGAACTGACTTCAATGTCAGAGTTGGAAATTAAAGGTTCCGAGAATATAAAAGACCTTCATTGTCTGCAAGAGGCAGCTTCCCCTTTTGTTGATGGATCACCAAAAAACATCATCTCTCCCACCAGGGCTGTCAACGGCGCAAAAGCATAAAAACGTAATGAACTTTAGCTCTTACAGGTCTGCATGAGGAGGCTTCCAGCTTTCTGAAAAACAGGAACATTAACTGATGAACTTGGGCAGCACGGTTTCGAGAAGAGAATGGTAAACAAAAGTGGGTGGGGCTTGGTAATCAAGTACCAAACTAACCTCTAGGGCGTGTCTCTGTGGCGCAATAGGCCAGCGCATTCGGCTGTTAACCGAAAGGATGGTGGTTCGAATCCACCCAGGGACGTCTTGTACTAAAATAACAAGGTAACTTGATGTGAACTATCATGCTTGTTGCAGTGATCAGCGTTTGAGAAACCACCAGCACTGTGACTGACACATCAACATTGTACTGTATGTCATTTTATCCTAAAGAACTGACATCAATGTCAGAGATGAAAGTTTCCAAAAATATGAGTGGGGCATGATGATTGAGACCTTAAGCCTGTGAATATTGTCATCGATGTCCAATTTAAGTCAAAAGTCCAGTTGCTTTTGACTGAAATTTCTTTGGGGTTTGTGACCTTCAAAATCCCATCAGTTAATTCTTGAGTCCAAGCGGATGTTTGTGCTAAATTTAAAGGCATTCCCTCAGGGCATTCCTGAGATATGGTGTTCACGACAATGGCACAGACCTTTGCCGTCTAAAATGTAATCGCTTCATCCTTGAGTCCAAGCGGATGTTTGTGCTAAATTTGAAGCTATCCCCTCAAGGCATTCCTGAGATATCGAGTTCTCAAGAAGGGGATTTAAAGCGTGACCTCATAGCAACCTTGACCACCAAAATCTAATCAGTTCATCATTGAGTCAGAGTAGACATTTGTGCCACATTTAAAGAAGTTTCCTCAAAGCGTTCCTGAGATATCAGATTCACTAGAATAGGGTAGACTGATTGATGGATCACCAAAAAACATAATCTCTCAGACCAGGGCTGTCACTGATGCAGAAGCATAAAAACGTAATGAACTTTAGATCTTACTGTATGTCTTTGTATCCAAAAGAACTGACTTCAATGTCAGAGTTGGAAATTAAAGGTTCCGAGAATATAAAACACCTTCATTGTCTGCAAGAGGCAGCTTCCCCTTTTGTCGATGGATCACCAAAAAACATCATCTATCCCACCAGGGCTGTCACCGGCGTAAAAGCATAAAAACGTAATGAACTTTAGCTCTTACAGGTCTGCATGAGGAGGCTTCCAGCTTTCTGAAAAACAGGAACATTAACTGATGAACTTGGGCAGCACGGTTTCGAGAAGAGAATGGTAAACAAAAGTGGGTGGGGCTTGGTAATCAAGTACCAAACTAACCTCTAGGGTGTGTCTCTGTGGCGCAATAGGCCAGCGCATTCGGCTGTTAACCGAAAGGATGGTGGTTCGAATCCACCCAGGGACGTCTTGTACTAAAATAACAAGGTAACTTGATGTGAACTATCATGCTTGTTGCAGTGATCAGCGTTTGAGAAACCACCAGCACTGTGACTGACACATCAACATTGTACTGTATGTCATTGTATCCTAAAGAACTGACATCAATGTCAGAGATGAAAGTTTCCAAAAATATGAGTGGGGCATGATGATTGAGACCTTAAGCCTGTGAATATTGTCATCGATGTCCAATTTAAGTCAAAAGTCCAGTTGCTTTTGACTGAAATTTCTTTGGGGTTTGTGACCTTCAAAATCCCATCAGTTAATTCTTGAGTCCAAGCGGATGTTTGTGCTAAATTTAAAGGCATTCCCTCAGGGCATTCCTGAGATATGGTGTTCACGACAATGGGACAGACATTTGCCGTCTAAAATGTAATCGCTTCATCCTTGAGTCCAAGCGGATGTTTGTGCTAAATTTGAAGGTATCCCCTCAAGGCATTCCTGAGATATCGAGTTCTCAAGAAGGGGATTTAAAACGTGACCTCAGAGCAACCTTGACCACCAAAATCTAATCAGTTCATCATTGAGTCAGAGTAGACATTTGTGCCACATTTAAAGAAGTTTCCTCAAAGCGTTCCTGAGATATCAGATTCACTAGAATAGGGTAGACTGATTGATGGATCACCAAAAAACATAATCTCTCAGACCAGGGCTGTCACCGGCGCAGAAGCATAAAAACGTAATGAACTTTAGATCTTACTGTATGTCTTTGTATCCAAAAGAACTGACTTCAATGTCAGAGTTGGAAATTAAAGGTTCCGAGAATATAAAAGACCTTCATTGTCTGCAAGAGGCAGCTTCCCCTTTTGTTGATGGATCACCAAAAAACATCATCTCTCCCACCAGGGCTGTCAACGGCGCAAAAGCATAAAAACGTAATGAACTTTAGCTCTTACAGGTCTGCATGAGGAGGCTTCCAGCTTTCTGAAAAACAGGAACATTAACTGATGAACTTGGGCAGCACGGTTTCGAGAAGAGAATGGTAAACAAAAGTGGGTGGGGCTTGGTAATCAAGTACCAAACTAACCTCTAGGGCGTGTCTCTGTGGCGCAATAGGCCAGCGCATTCGGCTGTTAACCGAAAGGATGGTGGTTCGAATCCACCCAGGGACGTCTTGTACTAAAATAACAAGGTAACTTGATGTGAACTATCATGCTTGTTGCAGTGATCAGCGTTTGAGAAACCACCAGCACTGTGACTGACACATCAACATTGTACTGTATGTCATTTTATCCTAAAGAACTGACATCAATGTCAGAGATGAAAGTTTCCAAAAATATGAGTGGGGCATGATGATTGAGACCTTAAGCCTGTGAATATTGTCATCGATGTCCAATTTAAGTCAAAAGTCCAGTTGCTTTTGACTGAAATTTCTTTGGGGTTTGTGACCTTCAAAATCCCATCAGTTAATTCTTGAGTCCAAGCGGATGTTTGTGCTAAATTTAAAGGCATTCCCTCAGGGCATTCCTGAGATATGGTGTTCACGACAATGGCACAGACCTTTGCCGTCTAAAATGTAATCGCTTCATCCTTGAGTCCAAGCGGATGTTTGTGCTAAATTTGAAGCTATCCCCTCAAGGCATTCCTGAGATATCGAGTTCTCAAGAAGGGGATTTAAAGCGTGACCTCATAGCAACCTTGACCACCAAAATCTAATCAGTTCATCATTGAGTCAGAGTAGACATTTGTGCCACATTTAAAGAAGTTTCCTCAAAGCGTTCCTGAGATATCAGATTCACTAGAATAGGGTAGACTGATTGATGGATCACCAAAAAACATAATCTCTCAGACCAGGGCTGTCACTGATGCAGAAGCATAAAAACGTAATGAACTTTAGATCTTACTGTATGTCTTTGTATCCAAAAGAACTGACTTCAATGTCAGAGTTGGAAATTAAAGGTTCCGAGAATATAAAACACCTTCATTGTCTGCAAGAGGCAGCTTCCCCTTTTGTCGATGGATCACCAAAAAACATCATCTATCCCACCAGGGCTGTCACCGGCGTAAAAGCATAAAAACGTAATGAACTTTAGCTCTTACAGGTCTGCATGAGGAGGCTTCCAGCTTTCTGAAAAACAGGAACATTAACTGATGAACTTGGGCAGCACGGTTTCGAGAAGAGAATGGTAAACAAAAGTGGGTGGGGCTTGGTAATCAAGTACCAAACTACCCTTTAGGGTGTGTCTCTGTGGCGCAATAGGCCAGCGCATTCGGCTGTTAACCGAAAGGATGGTGGTTCGAATCCACCCAGGGACGTCTTGTACTAAAATAACAAGGTACCTTGATGTGAACTATCATGCTTGTTGCAGTGATCAGTGTTTGAGAAACCACCAGCACTGTGACTGACACATCAACATTGTACTGTATGTCCTTGTATCCTAAAGAACTGACATCAATGTCAGAGATGAAAGTTTCCAAAAATATGAGTGGGGCATGATGATTGAGACCTTAAGCCTGTGAATATTGTCATCGATGTCCAATTTAAGTCAAAAGTCCAGTTGCTTTTGACTGAAATTTCTTTGGGGTTTGTGACCTTCAAAATCCCATCAGTTAATTCTTGAGTCCAAGCGGATGTTTGTGCTAAATTTAAAGGCATTCCCTCAGGGCATTCCTGAGATATGGTGTTCACGACAATGGCACAGACCTTTGCCGTCTAAAATGTAATCGCTTCATCCTTGAGTCCAAGCGGATGTTTGTGCTAAATTTGAAGCTATCCCCTCAAGGCATTCCTGAGATATCGAGTTCTCAAGAAGGGGATTTAAAGCGTGACCTCATAGCAACCTTGACCACCAAAATCTAATCAGTTCATCATTGAGTCAGAGTAGACATTTGTGCCACATTTAAAGAAGTTTCCTCAAAGCGTTCCTGAGATATCAGATTCACTAGAATAGGGTAGACTGATTGATGGATCACCAAAAAACATAATCTCTCAGACCAGGGCTGTCACCGGCGCAGAAGCATAAAAACGTAATGAACTTTAGATCTTACTGTATGTCTTTGTATCCAAAAGAACTGACTTCAATGTCAGAGTTGGAAATTAAAGGTTCCGAGAATATAAAAGACCTTCATTGTCTGCAAGAGGCAGCTTCCCCTTTTGTTGATGGATCACCAAAAAACATCATCTCTCCCACCAGGGCTGTCAACGGCGCAAAAGCATAAAAACGTAATGAACTTTAGCTCTTACAGGTCTGCATGAGGAGGCTTCCAGCTTTCTGAAAAACAGGAACATTAACTGATGAACTTGGGCAGCACGGTTTCGAGAAGAGAATGGTAAACAAAAGTGGGTGGGGCTTGGTAATCAAGTACCAAACTAACCTCTAGGGCGTGTCTCTGTGGCGCAATAGGCCAGCGCATTCGGCTGTTAACCGAAAGGATGGTGGTTCGAATCCACCCAGGGACGTCTTGTACTAAAATAACAAGGTACCTTGATGTGAACTATCATGCTTGTTGCAGTGATCAGCGTTTGAGAAACCACCAGCACTGTGACTGACACATCAACATTGTACTGTATGTCATTGTATCCTAAAGAACTGACATCAATGTCAGAGATGAAAGTTTCCAAAAATATGAGTGGGGCATGATGATTGAGACCTTAAGCCTGTGAATATTGTCATCGATGTCCAATTTAAGTCAAAAGTCCAGTTGCTTTTGACTGAAATTTCTTTGGGGTTTGTGACCTTCAAAATCCCATCAGTTAATTCTTGAGTCCAAGCGGATGTTTGTGCTAAATTTAAAGGCATTCCCTCAGGGCATTCCTGAGATATGGTGTTCACGACAATGGCACAGACCTTTGCCGTCTAAAATGTAATCGCTTCATCCTTGAGTCCAAGCGGATGTTTGTGCTAAATTTGAAGCTATCCCCTCAAGGCATTCCTGAGATATCGAGTTCTCAAGAAGGGGATTTAAAGCGTGACCTCATAGCAACCTTGACCACCAAAATCTAATCAGTTCATCATTGAGTCAGAGTAGACATTTGTGCCACATTTAAAGAAGTTTCCTCAAAGCGTTCCTGAGATATCAGATTCACTAGAATAGGGTAGACTGATTGATGGATCACCAAAAAACATAATCTCTCAGACCAGGGCTGTCACTGATGCAGAAGCATAAAAACGTAATGAACTTTAGATCTTACTGTATGTCTTTGTATCCAAAAGAACTGACTTCAATGTCAGAGTTGGAAATTAAAGGTTCCGAGAATATAAAACACCTTCATTGTCTGCAAGAGGCAGCTTCCCCTTTTGTCGATGGATCACCAAAAAACATCATCTATCCCACCAGGGCTGTCACCGGCGTAAAAGCATAAAAACGTAATGAACTTTAGCTCTTACAGGTCTGCATGAGGAGGCTTCCAGCTTTCTGAAAAACAGGAACATTAACTGATGAACTTGGGCAGCACGGTTTCGAGAAGAGAATGGTAAACAAAAGTGGGTGGGGCTTGGTAATCAAGTACCAAACTAACCTCTAGGGTGTGTCTCTGTGGCGCAATAGGCCAGCGCATTCGGCTGTTAACCGAAAGGATGGTGGTTCGAATCCACCCAGGGACGTCTTGTACTAAAATAACAAGGTAACTTGATGTGAACTATCATGCTTGTTGCAGTGATCAGCGTTTGAGAAACCACCAGCACTGTGACTGACACATCAACATTGTACTGTATGTCATTGTATCCTAAAGAACTGACATCAATGTCAGAGATGAAAGTTTCCAAAAATATGAGTGGGGCATGATGATTGAGACCTTAAGCCTGTGAATATTGTCATCGATGTCCAATTTAAGTCAAAAGTCCAGTTGCTTTTGACTGAAATTTCTTTGGGGTTTGTGACCTTCAAAATCCCATCAGTTAATTCTTGAGTCCAAGCGGATGTTTGTGCTAAATTTAAAGGCATTCCCTCAGGGCATTCCTGAGATATGGTGTTCACGACAATGGGACAGACATTTGCCGTCTAAAATGTAATCGCTTCATCCTTGAGTCCAAGCGGATGTTTGTGCTAAATTTGAAGGTATCCCCTCAAGGCATTCCTGAGATATCGAGTTCTCAAGAAGGGGATTTAAAACGTGACCTCAGAGCAACCTTGACCACCAAAATCTAATCAGTTCATCATTGAGTCAGAGTAGACATTTGTGCCACATTTAAAGAAGTTTCCTCAAAGCGTTCCTGAGATATCAGATTCACTAGAATAGGGTAGACTGATTGATGGATCACCAAAAAACATAATCTCTCAGACCAGGGCTGTCACCGGCGCAGAAGCATAAAAACGTAATGAACTTTAGATCTTACTGTATGTCTTTGTATCCAAAAGAACTGACTTCAATGTCAGAGTTGGAAATTAAAGGTTCCGAGAATATAAAAGACCTTCATTGTCTGCAAGAGGCAGCTTCCCCTTTTGTTGATGGATCACCAAAAAACATCATCTCTCCCACCAGGGCTGTCAACGGCGCAAAAGCATAAAAACGTAATGAACTTTAGCTCTTACAGGTCTGCATGAGGAGGCTTCCAGCTTTCTGAAAAACAGGAACATTAACTGATGAACTTGGGCAGCACGGTTTCGAGAAGAGAATGGTAAACAAAAGTGGGTGGGGCTTGGTAATCAAGTACCAAACTAACCTCTAGGGCGTGTCTCTGTGGCGCAATAGGCCAGCGCATTCGGCTGTTAACCGAAAGGATGGTGGTTCGAATCCACCCAGGGACGTCTTGTACTAAAATAACAAGGTAACTTGATGTGAACTATCATGCTTGTTGCAGTGATCAGCGTTTGAGAAACCACCAGCACTGTGACTGACACATCAACATTGTACTGTATGTCATTTTATCCTAAAGAACTGACATCAATGTCAGAGATGAAAGTTTCCAAAAATATGAGTGGGGCATGATGATTGAGACCTTAAGCCTGTGAATATTGTCATCGATGTCCAATTTAAGTCAAAAGTCCAGTTGCTTTTGACTGAAATTTCTTTGGGGTTTGTGACCTTCAAAATCCCATCAGTTAATTCTTGAGTCCAAGCGGATGTTTGTGCTAAATTTAAAGGCATTCCCTCAGGGCATTCCTGAGATATGGTGTTCACGACAATGGCACAGACCTTTGCCGTCTAAAATGTAATCGCTTCATCCTTGAGTCCAAGCGGATGTTTGTGCTAAATTTGAAGCTATCCCCTCAAGGCATTCCTGAGATATCGAGTTCTCAAGAAGGGGATTTAAAGCGTGACCTCATAGCAACCTTGACCACCAAAATCTAATCAGTTCATCATTGAGTCAGAGTAGACATTTGTGCCACATTTAAAGAAGTTTCCTCAAAGCGTTCCTGAGATATCAGATTCACTAGAATAGGGTAGACTGATTGATGGATCACCAAAAAACATAATCTCTCAGACCAGGGCTGTCACTGATGCAGAAGCATAAAAACGTAATGAACTTTAGATCTTACTGTATGTCTTTGTATCCAAAAGAACTGACTTCAATGTCAGAGTTGGAAATTAAAGGTTCCGAGAATATAAAACACCTTCATTGTCTGCAAGAGGCAGCTTCCCCTTTTGTCGATGGATCACCAAAAAACATCATCTATCCCACCAGGGCTGTCACCGGCGTAAAAGCATAAAAACGTAATGAACTTTAGCTCTTACAGGTCTGCATGAGGAGGCTTCCAGCTTTCTGAAAAACAGGAACATTAACTGATGAACTTGGGCAGCACGGTTTCGAGAAGAGAATGGTAAACAAAAGTGGGTGGGGCTTGGTAATCAAGTACCAAACTACCCTTTAGGGTGTGTCTCTGTGGCGCAATAGGCCAGCGCATTCGGCTGTTAACCGAAAGGATGGTGGTTCGAATCCACCCAGGGACGTCTTGTACTAAAATAACAAGGTACCTTGATGTGAACTATCATGCTTGTTGCAGTGATCAGTGTTTGAGAAACCACCAGCACTGTGACTGACACATCAACATTGTACTGTATGTCCTTGTATCCTAAAGAACTGACATCAATGTCAGAGATGAAAGTTTCCAAAAATATGAGTGGGGCATGATGATTGAGACCTTAAGCCTGTGAATATTGTCATCGATGTCCAATTTAAGTCAAAAGTCCAGTTGCTTTTGACTGAAATTTCTTTGGGGTTTGTGACCTTCAAAATCCCATCAGTTAATTCTTGAGTCCAAGCGGATGTTTGTGCTAAATTTAAAGGCATTCCCTCAGGGCATTCCTGAGATATGGTGTTCACGACAATGGCACAGACCTTTGCCGTCTAAAATGTAATCGCTTCATCCTTGAGTCCAAGCGGATGTTTGTGCTAAATTTGAAGCTATCCCCTCAAGGCATTCCTGAGATATCGAGTTCTCAAGAAGGGGATTTAAAGCGTGACCTCATAGCAACCTTGACCACCAAAATCTAATCAGTTCATCATTGAGTCAGAGTAGACATTTGTGCCACATTTAAAGAAGTTTCCTCAAAGCGTTCCTGAGATATCAGATTCACTAGAATAGGGTAGACTGATTGATGGATCACCAAAAAACATAATCTCTCAGACCAGGGCTGTCACTGATGCAGAAGCATAAAAACGTAATGAACTTTAGATCTTACTGTATGTCTTTGTATCCAAAAGAACTGACTTCAATGTCAGAGTTGGAAATTAAAGGTTCCGAGAATATAAAACACCTTCATTGTCTGCAAGAGGCAGCTTCCCCTTTTGTCGATGGATCACCAAAAAACATCATCTATCCCACCAGGGCTGTCACCGGCGTAAAAGCATAAAAACGTAATGAACTTTAGCTCTTACAGGTCTGCATGAGGAGGCTTCCAGCTTTCTGAAAAACAGGAACATTAACTGATGAACTTGGGCAGCACGGTTTCGAGAAGAGAATGGTAAACAAAAGTGGGTGGGGCTTGGTAATCAAGTACCAAACTACCCTTTAGGGTGTGTCTTTGTGGCGCAATAGGCCAGCGCATTCGGCTGTTAACCGAAAGGATGGTGGTTCGAATCCACCCAGGGACGTCTTGTACTAAAATAACAAGGTACCTTGATGTGAACTATCATGCTTGTTGCAGTGATCAGTGTTTGAGAAACCACCAGCACTGTGACTGACACATCAACATTGTACTGTATGTCCTTGTATCCTAAAGAACTGACATCAATGTCAGAGATGAAAGTTTCCAAAAATATGAGTGGGGCATGATGATTGAGACCTTAAGCCTGTGAATATTCTCATTTGTCATCGATGTCCAATTTAAGTCAAAAGTCCAGTTGCTTTTGACTGAAATTTCTTTGGGGTTTGTGACCTTCAAAATCCCATCAGTTAATTCTTGAGTCCAAGCGGATGTTTGTGCTAAATTTAAAGGCATTCCCTCAGGGCATTCCTGAGATATGGTGTTCACGACAATGGGACAGACCTTTGCCGTCTAAAAATTAATCGCTTCATCCTTGAGTCCAAGCGGATGTTTGTACTAAATTTGAAGCTATCCCCTCAAGGCATTCCTGAGATATCGAGTTCTCAAGAAGGGGATTTAAAACGTGACCTCATAGCAACCTTGACCACCAAAATCTAATCAGTTCATCATTGAGTCCAAGTAGACATTTGTGCCACATTTAAAGAAGTTTCCTCAAAGCGTTCCTGAGATATCATATTCACTAGAATAGGGTAGACTGATTGATGGATCACCAAAAAACATAATCTCTCAGACCAGGGCTGTCACTGATGCAGAAGCATAAAAACGTAATGAACTTTAGATCTTACTGTATGTCTTTGTATCCAAAAGAACTGACTTCAATGTCAGAGTTGGAAATTAAAGGTTCCGAGAATATAAAACACCTTCATTGTCTGCAAGAGGCAGCTTCCCCTTTTGTCGATGGATCACCAAAAAACATCATCTATCCCACCAGGGCTGTCACCGGCGTAAAAGCATAAAAACGTAATGAACTTTAGCTCTTACAGGTCTGCATGAGGAGGCTTCCAGCTTTCTGAAAAACAGGAACATTAACTGATGAACTTGGGCAGCACGGTTTCGAGAAGAGAATGGTAAACAAAAGTGGGTGGGGCTTGGTAATCAAGTACCAAACTAACCTCTAGGGCGTGTCTCTGTGGCGCAATAGGCCAGCGCATTCGGCTGTTAACCGAAAGGATGGTGGTTCGAATCCACCCAGGGACGTCTTGTACTAAAATAACAAGGTACCTTGATGTGAACTATCATGCTTGTTGCAGTGATCAGTGTTTGAGAAACCACCAGCACTGTGACTGACACATCAACATTGTACTGTATGTCCTTGTATCCTAAAGAACTGACATCAATGTCAGAGATGAAAGTTTCCAAAAATATGAGTGGGGCATGATGATTGAGACCTTAAGCCTGTGAATATTCTCATTTGTCATCGATGTCCAATTTAAGTCAAAAGTCCAGTTGCTTTTGACTTAAATTTCTTTGGGGTTTGTGACCTTCAAAATCCCATCAGTTAATTCTTGAGTCCAAGCGGATGTTTGTGCTAAATTTAAAGGCATTCCCTCAGGGCATTCCTGAGATATGGTGTTCACGACAATGGGACAGACCTTTGCCGTCTAAAAATTAATCGCTTCATCCTTGAGTCCAAGCGGATGTTTGTGCTAAATTTGAAGCTATCCCCTCAAGGCATTCCTGAGATATCGAGTTCTCAAGAAGGGGATTTAAAACGTGACCTCATAGCAACCTTGACCACCAAAATCTAATCAGTTCATCATTGAGTCCAAGTAGACATTTGTGCCACATTTAAAGAAGTTTCCTCAAAGCGTTCCTGAGATATCATATTCACTAGAATAGGGTAGACTGATTGATGGATCACCAAAAAACATAATCTCTCAGACCAGGGCTGTCACTGATGCAGAAGCATAAAAACGTAATGAACTTTAGATCTTACTGTATGTCTTTGTATCCAAAAGAACTGACTTCAATGTCAGAGTTGGAAATTAAAGGTTCCGAGAATATAAAACACCTTCATTGTCTGCAAGAGGCAGCTTCCCCTTTTGTCGATGGATCACCAAAAAACATCATCTATCCCACCAGGGCTGTCACCGGCGTAAAAGCATAAAAACGTAATGAACTTTAGCTCTTACAGGTCTGCATGAGGAGGCTTCCAGCTTTCTGAAAAACAGGAACATTAACTGATGAACTTGGGCAGCACGGTTTCGAGAAGAGAATGGTAAACAAAAGTGGGTGGGGCTTGGTAATCAAGTACCAAACTAACCTTGAGGGCGTGTCTCTGTGGCGCAATAGGCCAGCGCATTCGGCTGTTAACCGAAAGGATGGTGGTTCGAATCCACCCAGGGACGTCTTGTACTAAAATAACAAGGTAACTTGATGTGAACTATCATGCTTGTTGCAGTGATCAGCGTTTGAGAAACCACCAGCACTGTGACTGACACATCAACATTGTACTGTATGTCATTGTATCCTAAAGAACTGACATCAATGTCAGAGATGAAAGTTTCCAAAAATATGAGTGGGGCATGATGATTGAGACCTTAAGCCTGTGACTATTGTCATCGATGTCCAATTTAAGTCAAAAGTCCAGTTGCTTTTGACTGAAATTTCTTTGGGGTTTGTGACCTTCAAAATCCCATCAGTTAATTCTTGAGTCCAAGCGGATGTTTGTGCTAAATTTAAAGGCATTCCCTCAGGGCATTCCTGAGATATGGTGTTCACGACAATGGGACAGACCTTTGCCGTCTAAAAATTAATCGCTTCATCCTTGAGTCCAAGCGGATGTTTGTGCTAAATTTGAAGCTATCCCCTCAAGGCATTCCTGAGATATCGAGTTCTCAAGAAGGGGATTTAAAACGTGACCTCATAGCAACCTTGACCACCAAAATCTAATCAGTTCATCATTGAGTCCAAGTAGACATTTGTGCCACATTTAAAGAAGTTTCCTCAAAGCGTTCCTGAGATATCATATTCACTAGAATAGGGTAGACTGATTGATGGATCACCAAAAAACATAATCTCTCAGACCAGGGCTGTCACTGATGCAGAAGCATAAAAACGTAATGAACTTTAGATCTTACTGTATGTCTTTGTATCCAAAAGAACTGACTTCAATGTCAGAGTTGGAAATTAAAGGTTCCGAGAATATAAAACACCTTCATTGTCTGCAAGAGGCAGCTTCCCCTTTTGTCGATGGATCACCAAAAAACATCATCTATCCCACCAGGGCTGTCACCGGCGTAAAAGCATAAAAACGTAATGAACTTTAGCTCTTACAGGTCTGCATGAGGAGGCTTCCAGCTTTCTGAAAAACAGGAACATTAACTGATGAACTTGGGCAGCACGGTTTCGAGAAGAGAATGGTAAACAAAAGTGGGTGGGGCTTGGTAATCAAGTACCAAACTAACCTCTAGGGTGTGTCTCTGTGGCGCAATAGGCCAGCGCATTCGGCTGTTAACCGAAAGGATGGTGGTTCGAATCCACCCAGGGACGTCTTGTACTAAAATAACAAGGTAACTTGATGTGAACTATCATGCTTGTTGCAGTGATCAGCGTTTGAGAAACCACCAGCACTGTGACTGACACATCAACATTGTACTGTATGTCATTGTATCCTAAAGAACTGACATCAATGTCAGAGATGAAAGTTTCCAAAAATATGAGTGGGGCATGATGATTGAGACCTTAAGCCTGTGAATATTGTCATCGATGTCCAATTTAAGTCAAAAGTCCAGTTGCTTTTGACTGAAATTTCTTTGGGGTTTGTGACCTTCAAAATCCCATCAGTTAATTCTTGAGTCCAAGCGGATGTTTGTGCTAAATTTAAAGGCATTCCCTCAGGGCATTCCTGAGATATGGTGTTCACGACAATGGCACAGACATTTGCCGTCTAAAATGTAATCGCTTCATCCTTGAGTCCAAGCGGATGTTTGTGCTAAATTTGAAGGTATCCCCTCAAGGCATTCCTGAGATATCGAGTTCTCAAGAAGGGGATTTAAAACGTGACCTCAGAGCAACCTTGACCACCAAAATCTAATCAGTTCATCATTGAGTCAGAGTAGACATTTGTGCCACATTTAAAGAAGTTTCCTCAAAGCGTTCCTGAGATATCAGATTCACTAGAATAGGGTAGACTGATTGATGGATCACCAAAAAACATAATCTCTCAGACCAGGGCTGTCACCGGCGCAGAAGCATAAAAACGTAATGAACTTTAGATCTTACTGTATGTCTTTGTATCCAAAAGAACTGACTTCAATGTCAGAGTTGGAAATTAAAGGTTCCGAGAATATAAAAGACCTTCATTGTCTGCAAGAGGCAGCTTCCCCTTTTGTTGATGGATCACCAAAAAACATCATCTCTCCCACCAGGGCTGTCAACGGCGCAAAAGCATAAAAACGTAATGAACTTTAGCTCTTACAGGACTGCATGAGGAGGCTTCCAGCTTTCTGAAAAACAGGAACATTAACTGATGAACTTGGGCAGCACGGTTTCGAGAAGAGAATGGTAAACAAAAGTGGGTGGGGCTTGGTAATCAAGTACCAAACTAACCTCTAGGGCGTGTCTCTGTGGCGCAATAGGCCAGCGCATTCGGCTGTTAACCGAAAGGATGGTGGTTCGAATCCACCCAGGGACGTCTTGTACTAAAATAACAAGGTAACTTGATGTGAACTATCATGCTTGTTGCAGTGATCAGCGTTTGAGAAACCACCAGCACTGTGACTGACACATCAACATTGTACTGTATGTCATTGTATCCTAAAGAACTGACATCAATGTCAGAGATGAAAGTTTCCAAAAATATGAGTGGGGCATGATGATTGAGACCTTAAGCCTGTGAATATTGTCATCGATGTCCAATTTAAGTCAAAAGTCCAGTTGCTTTTGACTGAAATTTCTTTGGGGTTTGTGACCTTCAAAATCCCATCAGTTAATTCTTGAGTCCAAGCGGATGTTTGTGCTAAATTTAAAGGCATTCCCTCAGGGCATTCCTGAGATATGGTGTTCACGACAATGGCACAGACCTTTGCCGTCTAAAATGTAATCGCTTCATCCTTGAGTCCAAGCGGATGTTTGTGCTAAATTTGAAGCTATCCCCTCAAGGCATTCCTGAGATATCGAGTTCTCAAGAAGGGGATTTAAAGCGTGACCTCATAGCAACCTTGACCACCAAAATCTAATCAGTTCATCATTGAGTCAGAGTAGACATTTGTGCCACATTTAAAGAAGTTTCCTCAAAGCGTTCCTGAGATATCATATTCACTAGAATAGGGTAGACTGATTGATGGATCACCAAAAAACATAATCTCTCAGACCAGGGCTGTCACTGATGCAGAAGCATAAAAACGTAATGAACTTTAGATCTTACTGTATGTCTTTGTATCCAAAAGAACTGACTTCAATGTCAGAGTTGGAAATTAAAGGTTCCGAGAATATAAAACACCTTCATTGTCTGCAAGAGGCAGCTTCCCCTTTTGTCGATGGATCACCAAAAAACATCATCTATCCCACCAGGGCTGTCACCGGCGTAAAAGCATAAAAACGTAATGAACTTTAGCTCTTACAGGTCTGCATGAGGAGGCTTCCAGCTTTCTGAAAAACAGGAACATTAACTGATGAACTTGGGCAGCACGGTTTCGAGAAGAGAATGGTAAACAAAAGTGGGTGGGGCTTGGTAATCAAGTACCAAACTACCCTTTAGGGCGTGTCTCTGTGGCGCAATAGGCCAGCGCATTCGGCTGTTAACCGAAAGGATGGTGGTTCGAATCCACCCAGGGACGTCTTGTACTAAAATAACAAGGTACCTTGATGTGAACTATCATGCTTGTTGCAGTGATCAGTGTTTGAGAAACCACCAGCACTGTGACTGACACATCAACATTGTACTGTATGTCCTTGTATCCTAAAGAACTGACATCAATGTCAGAGATGAAAGTTTCCAAAAATATGAGTGGGGCATGATGATTGAGACCTTAAGCCTGTGAATATTGTCATCGATGTCCAATTTAAGTCAAAAGTCCAGTTGCTTTTGACTGAAATTTCTTTGGGGTTTGTGACCTTCAAAATCCCATCAGTTAATTCTTGAGTCCAAGCGGATGTTTGTGCTAAATTTAAAGGCATTCCCTCAGGGCATTCCTGAGATATGGTGTTCACGACAATGGCACAGACCTTTGCCGTCTAAAATGTAATCGCTTCATCCTTGAGTCCAAGCAGATGTTTGTGCTAAATTTGAAGCTATCCCCTCAAGGCATTCCTGAGATATCGAGTTCTCAAGAAGGGGATTTAAAGCGTGACCTCATAGCAACCTTGACCACCAAAATCTAATCAGTTCATCATTGAGTCAGAGTAGACATTTGTGCCACATTTAAAGAAGTTTCCTCAAAGCGTTCCTGAGATATCAGATTCACTAGAATAGGGTAGACTGATTGATGGATCACCAAAAAACATAATCTCTCAGACCAGGGCTGTCACTGATGCAGAAGCATAAAAACGTAATGAACTTTAGATCTTACTGTATGTCTTTGTATCCAAAAGAACTGACTTCAATGTCAGAGTTGGAAATTAAAGGTTCCGAGAATATAAAACACCTTCATTGTCTGCAAGAGGCAGCTTCCCCTTTTGTCGATGGATCACCAAAAAACATCATCTATCCCACCAGGGCTGTCACCGGCGTAAAAGCATAAAAACGTAATGAACTTTAGCTCTTACAGGTCTGCATGAGGAGGCTTCCAGCTTTCTGAAAAACAGGAACATTAACTGATGAACTTGGGCAGCACGGTTTCGAGAAGAGAATGGTAAACAAAAGTGGGTGGGGCTTGGTAATCAAGTACCAAACTACCCTTTAGGGCGTGTCTCTGTGGCGCAATAGGCCAGCGCATTCGGCTGTTAACCGAAAGGATGGTGGTTCGAATCCACCCAGGGACGTCTTGTACTAAAATAACAAGGTACCTTGATGTGAACTATCATGCTTGTTGCAGTGATCAGTGTTTGAGAAACCACCAGCACTGTGACTGACACATCAACATTGTACTGTATGTCCTTGTATCCTAAAGAACTGACATCAATGTCAGAGATGAAAGTTTCCAAAAATATGAGTGGGGCATGATGATTGAGACCTTAAGCCTGTGAATATTGTCATCGATGTCCAATTTAAGTCAAAAGTCCAGTTGCTTTTGACTGAAATTTCTTTGGGGTTTGTGACCTTCAAAATCCCATCAGTTAATTCTTGAGTCCAAGCGGATGTTTGTGCTAAATTTAAAGGCATTCCCTCAGGGCATTCCTGAGATATGGTGTTCACGACAATGGCACAGACCTTTGCCGTCTAAAATGTAATCGCTTCATCCTTGAGTCCAAGCGGATGTTTGTGCTAAATTTGAAGCTATCCCCTCAAGGCATTCCTGAGATATCGAGTTCTCAAGAAGGGGATTTAAAGCGTGACCTCATAGCAACCTTGACCACCAAAATCTAATCAGTTCATCATTGAGTCAGAGTAGACATTTGTGCCACATTTAAAGAAGTTTCCTCAAAGCGTTCCTGAGATATCAGATTCACTAGAATAGGGTAGACTGATTGATGGATCACCAAAAAACATAATCTCTCAGACCAGGGCTGTCACTGATGCAGAAGCATAAAAACGTAATGAACTTTAGATCTTACTGTATGTCTTTGTATCCAAAAGAACTGACTTCAATGTCAGAGTTGGAAATTAAAGGTTCCGAGAATATAAAACACCTTCATTGTCTGCAAGAGGCAGCTTCCCCTTTTGTCGATGGATCACCAAAAAACATCATCTATCCCACCAGGGCTGTCACCGGCGTAAAAGCATAAAAACGTAATGAACTTTAGCTCTTACAGGTCTGCATGAGGAGGCTTCCAGCTTTCTGAAAAACAGGAACATTAACTGATGAACTTGGGCAGCACGGTTTCGAGAAGAGAATGGTAAACAAAAGTGGGTGGGGCTTGGTAATCAAGTACCAAACTACCCTTTAGGGCGTGTCTCTGTGGCGCAATAGGCCAGCGCATTCGGCTGTTAACCGAAAGGATGGTGGTTCGAATCCACCCAGGGACGTCTTGTACTAAAATAACAAGGTACCTTGATGTGAACTATCATGCTTGTTGCAGTGATCAGTGTTTGAGAAACCACCAGCACTGTGACTGACACATCAACATTGTACTGTATGTCCTTGTATCCTAAAGAACTGACATCAATGTCAGAGATGAAAGTTTCCAAAAATATGAGTGGGGCATGATGATTGAGACCTTAAGCCTGTGAATATTCTCATTTGTCATCGATGTCCAATTTAAGTCAAAAGTCCAGTTGCTTTTGACTTAAATTTCTTTGGGGTTTGTGACCTTCAAAATCCCATCAGTTAATTCTTGAGTCCAAGCGGATGTTTGTGCTAAATTTAAAGGCATTCCCTCAGGGCATTCCTGAGATATGGTGTTCACGACAATGGGACAGACCTTTGCCGTCTAAAAATTAATCGCTTCATCCTTGAGTCCAAGCGGATGTTTGTGCTAAATTTGAAGCTATCCCCTCAAGGCATTCCTGAGATATCGAGTTCTCAAGAAGGGGATTTAAAACGTGACCTCATAGCAACCTTGACCACCAAAATCTAATCAGTTCATCATTGAGTCCAAGTAGACATTTGTGCCACATTTAAAGAAGTTTCCTCAAAGCGTTCCTGAGATATCATATTCACTAGAATAGGGTAGACTGATTGATGGATCACCAAAAAACATAATCTCTCAGACCAGGGCTGTCACTGATGCAGAAGCATAAAAACGTAATGAACTTTAGATCTTACTGTATGTCTTTGTATCCAAAAGAACTGACTTCAATGTCAGAGTTGGAAATTAAAGGTTCCGAGAATATAAAACACCTTCATTGTCTGCAAGAGGCAGCTTCCCCTTTTGTCGATGGATCACCAAAAAACATCATCTATCCCACCAGGGCTGTCACCGGCGTAAAAGCATAAAAACGTAATGAACTTTAGCTCTTACAGGTCTGCATGAGGAGGCTTCCAGCTTTCTGAAAAACAGGAACATTAACTGATGAACTTGGGCAGCACGGTTTCGAGAAGAGAATGGTAAACAAAAGTGGGTGGGGCTTGGTAATCAAGTACCAAACTAACCTCTAGGGCGTGTCTCTGTGGCGCAATAGGCCAGCGCATTCGGCTGTTAACCGAAAGGATGGTGGTTCGAATCCACCCAGGGACGTCTTGTACTAAAATAACAAGGTAACTTGATGTGAACTATCATGCTTGTTGCAGTGATCAGCGTTTGAGAAACCACCAGCACTGTGACTGACACATCAACATTGTACTGTATGTCATTGTATCCTAAAGAACTGACATCAATGTCAGAGATGAAAGTTTCCAAAAATATGAGTGGGGCATGATGATTGAGACCTTAAGCCTGTGACTATTGTCATCGATGTCCAATTTAAGTCAAAAGTCCAGTTGCTTTTGACTGAAATTTCTTTGGGGTTTGTGACCTTCAAAATCCCATCAGTTAATTCTTGAGTCCAAGCGGATGTTTGTGCTAAATTTAAAGGCATTCCCTCAGGGCATTCCTGAGATATGGTGTTCACGACAATGGGACAGACCTTTGCCGTCTAAAAATTAATCGCTTCATCCTTGAGTCCAAGCGGATGTTTGTGCTAAATTTGAAGCTATCCCCTCAAGGCATTCCTGAGATATCGAGTTCTCAAGAAGGGGATTTAAAACGTGACCTCATAGCAACCTTGACCACCAAAATCTAATCAGTTCATCATTGAGTCCAAGTAGACATTTGTGCCACATTTAAAGAAGTTTCCTCAAAGCGTTCCTGAGATATCATATTCACTAGAATAGGGTAGACTGATTGATGGATCACCAAAAAACATAATCTCTCAGACCAGGGCTGTCACTGATGCAGAAGCATAAAAACGTAATGAACTTTAGATCTTACTGTATGTCTTTGTATCCAAAAGAACTGACTTCAATGTCAGAGTTGGAAATTAAAGGTTCCGAGAATATAAAACACCTTCATTGTCTGCAAGAGGCAGCTTCCCCTTTTGTCGATGGATCACCAAAAAACATCATCTATCCCACCAGGGCTGTCACCGGCGTAAAAGCATAAAAACGTAATGAACTTTAGCTCTTACAGGTCTGCATGAGGAGGCTTCCAGCTTTCTGAAAAACAGGAACATTAACTGATGAACTTGGGCAGCACGGTTTCGAGAAGAGAATGGTAAACAAAAGTGGGTGGGGCTTGGTAATCAAGTACCAAACTAACCTCTAGGGCGTGTCTCTGTGGCGCAATAGGCCAGAGCATTCGGCTGTTAACCGAAAGGATGGTGGTTCGAATCCACCCAGGGACGTCTTGTACTAAAATAACAAGGTAACTTGATGTGAACTATCATGCTTGTTGCAGTGATCAGCGTTTGAGAAACCACCAGCACTGTGACTGACACATCAACATTGTACTGTATGTCATTGTATCCTAAAGAACTGACATCAATGTCAGAGATGAAAGTTTCCAAAAATATGAGTGGGGCATGATGATTGAGACCTTAAGCCTGTGAATATTGTCATCGATGTCCAATTTAAGTCAAAAGTCCAGTTGCTTTTGACTGAAATTTCTTTGGGGTTTGTGACCTTCAAAATCCCATCAGTTAATTCTTGAGTCCAAGCTGATGTTTGTGCTAAATTTAAAGGCATTCCCTCAGGGCATTCCTGAGATATGGTGTTCACGACAATGGGACAGACATTTGCCGTCTAAAATGTAATCGCTTCATCCTTGAGTCCAAGCGGATGTTTGTGCTAAATTTGAAGGTATCCCCTCAAGGCATTCCTGAGATATCGAGTTCTCAAGAAGGGGATTTAAAACGTGACCTCAGAGCAACCTTGACCACCAAAATCTAATCAGTTCATCATTGAGTCAGAGTAGACATTTGTGCCACATTTAAAGAAGTTTCCTCAAAGCGTTCCTGAGATATCAGATTCACTAGAATAGGGTAGACTGATTGATGGATCACCAAAAAACATAATCTCTCAGACCAGGGCTGTCACCGGCGCAGAAGCATAAAAACGTAATGAACTTTAGATCTTACTGTATGTCTTTGTATCCAAAAGAACTGACTTCAATGTCAGAGTTGGAAATTAAAGGTTCCGAGAATATAAAAGACCTTCATTGTCTGCAAGAGGCAGCTTCCCCTTTTGTTGATGGATCACCAAAAAACATCATCTCTCCCACCAGGGCTGTCAACGGCGCAAAAGCATAAAAACGTAATGAACTTTAGCTCTTACAGGTCTGCATGAGGAGGCTTCCAGCTTTCTGAAAAACAGGAACATTAACTGATGAACTTGGGCAGCACGGTTTCGAGAAGAGAATGGTAAACAAAAGTGGGTGGGGCTTGGTAATCAAGTACCAAACTACCCTTTAGGGCGTGTCTCTGTGGCGCAATAGGCCAGCGCATTCGGCTGTTAACCGAAAGGATGGTGGTTCGAATCCACCCAGGGACGTCTTGTACTAAAATAACAAGGTACCTTGATGTGAACTATCATGCTTGTTGCAGTGATCAGTGTTTGAGAAACCACCAGCACTGTGACTGACACATCAACATTGTACTGTATGTCCTTGTATCCTAAAGAACTGACATCAATGTCAGAGATGAAAGTTTCCAAAAATATGAGTGGGGCATGATGATTGAGACCTTAAGCCTGTGACTATTGTCATCGATGTCCAATTTAAGTCAAAAGTCCAGTTGCTTTTGACTTAAATTTCTTTGGGGTTTGTGACCTTCAAAATCCCATCAGTTAATTCTTGAGTCCAAGCGGATGTTTGTGCTAAATTTAAAGGCATTCCCTCAGGGCATTCCTGAGATATGGTGTTCACGACAATGGGACAGACCTTTGCCGTCTAAAAATTAATCGCTTCATCCTTGAGTCCAAGCGGATGTTTGTGCTAAATTTGAAGCTATCCCCTCAAGGCATTCCTGAGATATCGAGTTCTCAAGAAGGGGATTTAAAACGTGACCTCATAGCAACCTTGACCACCAAAATCTAATCAGTTCATCATTGAGTCCAAGTAGACATTTGTGCCACATTTAAAGAAGTTTCCTCAAAGCGTTCCTGAGATATCATATTCACTAGAATAGGGTAGACTGATTGATGGATCACCAAAAAACATAATCTCTCAGACCAGGGCTGTCACTGATGCAGAAGCATAAAAACGTAATGAACTTTAGATCTTACTGTATGTCTTTGTATCCAAAAGAACTGACTTCAATGTCAGAGTTGGAAATTAAAGGTTCCGAGAATATAAAACACCTTCATTGTCTGCAAGAGGCAGCTTCCCCTTTTGTCGATGGATCACCAAAAAACATCATCTATCCCACCAGGGCTGTCACCGGCGTAAAAGCATAAAAACGTAATGAACTTTAGCTCTTACAGGTCTGCATGAGGAGGCTTCCAGCTTTCTGAAAAACAGGAACATTAACTGATGAACTTGGGCAGCACGGTTTCGAGAAGAGAATGGTAAACAAAAGTGGGTGGGGCTTGGTAATCAAGTACCAAACTAACCTCTAGGGCGTGTCTCTGTGGCGCAATAGGCCAGCGCATTCGGCTGTTAACCGAAAGGATGGTGGTTCGAATCCACCCAGGGACGTCTTGTACTAAAATAACAAGGTAACTTGATGTGAACTATCATGCTTGTTGCAGTGATCAGCGTTTGAGAAACCACCAGCACTGTGACTGACACATCAACATTGTACTGTATGTCATTGTATCCTAAAGAACTGACATCAATGTCAGAGATGAAAGTTTCCAAAAATATGAGTGGGGCATGATGATTGAGACCTTAAGCCTGTGACTATTGTCATCGATGTCCAATTTAAGTCAAAAGTCCAGTTGCTTTTGACTGAAATTTCTTTGGGGTTTGTGACCTTCAAAATCCCATCAGTTAATTCTTGAGTCCAAGCGGATGTTTGTGCTAAATTTAAAGGCATTCCCTCAGGGCATTCCTGAGATATGGTGTTCACGACAATGGGACAGACCTTTGCCGTCTAAAAATTAATCGCTTCATCCTTGAGTCCAAGCGGATGTTTGTGCTAAATTTGAAGCTATCCCCTCAAGGCATTCCTGAGATATCGAGTTCTCAAGAAGGGGATTTAAAACGTGACCTCATAGCAACCTTGACCACCAAAATCTAATCAGTTCATCATTGAGTCCAAGTAGACATTTGTGCCACATTTAAAGAAGTTTCCTCAAAGCGTTCCTGAGATATCATATTCACTAGAATAGGGTAGACTGATTGATGGATCACCAAAAAACATAATCTCTCAGACCAGGGCTGTCACTGATGCAGAAGCATAAAAACGTAATGAACTTTAGATCTTACTGTATGTCTTTGTATCCAAAAGAACTGACTTCAATGTCAGAGTTGGAAATTAAAGGTTCCGAGAATATAAAACACCTTCATTGTCTGCAAGAGGCAGCTTCCCCTTTTGTCGATGGATCACCAAAAAACATCATCTATCCCACCAGGGCTGTCACCGGCGTAAAAGCATAAAAACGTAATGAACTTTAGCTCTTACAGGTCTGCATGAGGAGGCTTCCAGCTTTCTGAAAAACAGGAACATTAACTGATGAACTTGGGCAGCACGGTTTCGAGAAGAGAATGGTAAACAAAAGTGGGTGGGACTTGGTAATCAAGTACCAAACTAACCTCTAGGGCGTGTCTCTGTGGCGCAATAGGCCAGCGCATTCGGCTGTTAACCGAAAGGATGGTGGTTCGAATCCACCCAGGGACGTCTTGTACTAAAATAACAAGGTAACTTGATGTGAACTATCATGCTTGTTGCAGTGATCAGCGTTTGAGAAACCACCAGCACTGTGACTGACACATCAACATTGTACTGTATGTCATTGTATCCTAAAGAACTGACATCAATGTCAGAGATGAAAGTTTCCAAAAATATGAGTGGGGCATGATGATTGAGACCTTAAGCCTGTGACTATTGTCATCGATGTCCAATTTAAGTCAAAAGTCCAGTTGCTTTTGACTGAAATTTCTTTGGGGTTTGTGACCTTCAAAATCCCATCAGTTAATTCTTGAGTCCAAGCGGATGTTTGTGCTAAATTTAAAGGCATTCCCTCAGGGCATTCCTGAGATATGGTGTTCACGACAATGGGACAGACCTTTGCCGTCTAAAAATTAATCGCTTCATCCTTGAGTCCAAGCGGATGTTTGTGCTAAATTTGAAGCTATCCCCTCAAGGCATTCCTGAGATATCGAGTTCTCAAGAAGGGGATTTAAAACGTGACCTCATAGCAACCTTGACCACCAAAATCTAATCAGTTCATCATTGAGTCCAAGTAGACATTTGTGCCACATTTAAAGAAGTTTCCTCAAAGCGTTCCTGAGATATCATATTCACTAGAATAGGGTAGACTGATTGATGGATCACCAAAAAACATAATCTCTCAGACCAGGGCTGTCACTGATGCAGAAGCATAAAAACGTAATGAACTTTAGATCTTACTGTATGTCTTTGTATCCAAAAGAACTGACTTCAATGTCAGAGTTGGAAATTAAAGGTTCCGAGAATATAAAACACCTTCATTGTCTGCAAGAGGCAGCTTCCCCTTTTGTCGATGGATCACCAAAAAACATCATCTATCCCACCAGGGCTGTCACCGGCGTAAAAGCATAAAAACGTAATGAACTTTAGCTCTTACAGGTCTGCATGAGGAGGCTTCCAGCTTTCTGAAAAACAGGAACATTAACTGATGAACTTGGGCAGCACGGTTTCGAGAAGAGAATGGTAAACAAAAGTGGGTGGGGCTTGGTAATCAAGTACCAAACTAACCTCTAGGGCGTGTCTCTGTGGCGCAATAGGCCAGCGCATTCGGCTGTTAACCGAAAGGATGGTGGTTCGAATCCACCCAGGGACGTCTTGTACTAAAATAACAAGGTAACTTGATGTGAACTATCATGCTTGTTGCAGTGATCAGCGTTTGAGAAACCACCAGCACTGTGACTGACACATCAACATTGTACTGTATGTCATTGTATCCTAAAGAACTGACATCAATGTCAGAGATGAAAGTTTCCAAAAATATGAGTGGGGCATGATGATTGAGACCTTAAGCCTGTGAATATTGTCATCGATGTCCAATTTAAGTCAAAAGTCCAGTTGCTTTTGACTGAAATTTCTTTGGGGTTTGTGACCTTCAAAATCCCATCAGTTAATTCTTGAGTCCAAGCTGATGTTTGTGCTAAATTTAAAGGCATTCCCTCAGGGCATTCCTGAGATATGGTGTTCACGACAATGGGACAGACATTTGCCGTCTAAAATGTAATCGCTTCATCCTTGAGTCCAAGCGGATGTTTGTGCTAAATTTGAAGGTATCCCCTCAAGGCATTCCTGAGATATCGAGTTCTCAAGAAGGGGATTTAAAACGTGACCTCAGAGCAACCTTGACCACCAAAATCTAATCAGTTCATCATTGAGTCAGAGTAGACATTTGTGCCACATTTAAAGAAGTTTCCTCAAAGCGTTCCTGAGATATCAGATTCACTAGAATAGGGTAGACTGATTGATGGATCACCAAAAAACATAATCTCTCAGACCAGGGCTGTCACCGGCGCAGAAGCATAAAAACGTAATGAACTTTAGATCTTACTGTATGTCTTTGTATCCAAAAGAACTGACTTCAATGTCAGAGTTGGAAATTAAAGGTTCCGAGAATATAAAAGACCTTCATTGTCTGCAAGAGGCAGCTTCCCCTTTTGTTGATGGATCACCAAAAAACATCATCTCTCCCACCAGGGCTGTCAACGGCGCAAAAGCATAAAAACGTAATGAACTTTAGCTCTTACAGGTCTGCATGAGGAGGCTTCCAGCTTTCTGAAAAACAGGAACATTAACTGATGAACTTGGGCAGCACGGTTTCGAGAAGAGAATGGTAAACAAAAGTGGGTGGGGCTTGGTAATCAAGTACCAAACTAACCTCTAGGGCGTGTCTCTGTGGCGCAATAGGCCAGCGCATTCGGCTGTTAACCGAAAGGATGGTGGTTCGAATCCACCCAGGGACGTCTTGTACTAAAATAACAAGGTAACTTGATGTGAACTATCATGCTTGTTGCAGTGATCAGCGTTTGAGAAACCACCAGCACTGTGACTGACACATCAACATTGTACTGTATGTCATTGTATCCTAAAGAACTGACATCAATGTCAGAGATGAAAGTTTCCAAAAATATGAGTGGGGCATGATGATTGAGACCTTAAGCCTGTGAATATTGTCATCGATGTCCAATTTAAGTCAAAAGTCCAGTTGCTTTTGACTGAAATTTCTTTGGGGTTTGTGACCTTCAAAATCCCATCAGTTAATTCTTGAGTCCAAGCGGATGTTTGTGCTAAATTTAAAGGCATTCCCTCAGGGCATTCCTGAGATATGGTGTTCACGACAATGGCACAGACCTTTGCCGTCTAAAATGTAATCGCTTCATCCTTGAGTCCAAGCGGATGTTTGTGCTAAATTTGAAGCTATTCTCTCAAGGCATTCCTGAGATATCGAGTTCTCAAGAAGGGGATTTAAAGCGTGACCTCATAGCAACCTTGACCACCAAAATCTAATCAGTTCATCATTGAGTCAGAGTAGACATTTGTGCCACATTTAAAGAAGTTTCCTCAAAGCGTTCCTGAGATATCAGATTCACTAGAATAGGGTAGACTGATTGATGGATCACCAAAAAACATAATCTCTCAGACCAGGGCTGTCACCGATGCAGAAGCATAAAAACGTAATGAACTTTAGATCTTACTGTATGTCTTTGTATCCAAAAGAACTGACTTCAATGTCAGAGTTGGAAATTAAAGGTTCCGAGAATATAAAACACCTTCATTGTCTGCAAGAGGCAGCTTCCCCTTTTGTTGATGGATCACCAAAAAACATCATCTCTCCCACCAGGGCTGTCACCGGCGCAAAAGCATAAAAACGTAATGAACTTTAGCTCTTACAGGTCTGCATGAGGAGGCTTCCAGCTTTCTGAAAAACAGGAACATTAACTGATGAACTTGGACAGCACGGTTTCTAGAAGAGAATGGTAAACAAAAGTGGGTGGGGCTTGGCAATCAAGTACCAAACTACTCTTTAAGGCGTGTCTCTGTGGCGCAATAGGCCAGCGCATTCGGCTGTTAACCGAAAGGATGGTGGTTCAAGTCCACCCATGGACGTCTTGTACTAAAATAACAAGGTACCTTGATGTGAACTATCATGCTTGTTGCAGTGATCAGTGTTTGAGAAACCACCAGCACTGTGACTGACACACCAACATTGTACTGTATGTCATTGTATCCTAAAGAACTGACATCAATGTCAGAGATGAAAGTTTCCAAAAATATGAGTGGGGCATGATGATTGAGACCTTAAGCCTGTGAATATTGTCATCGATGTCCAATTTAAGTCAAAAGTCCAGTTGCTTTTGACTGAAATTTCTTTGGGGTTTGTGACCTTCAAAATCCCATCAGTTAATTCTTGAGTCCAAGCGGATGTTTGTGCTAAATTTAAAGGCATTCCCTCAGGGCATTCCTGAGATATGGTGTTCACGACAATGGGACAGACCTTTGCCGTCTAAAATGTAATCGCTTCATCCTTGAGTCCAAGCGGATGTTTGTGCTAAATTTGAAGCTATCCCCTCAAGGCATTCCTGAGATATCGAGTTCTCAAGAAGGGGATTTAAAGCGTGACCTCATAGCAACCTTGACCACCAAAATCTAATCAGTTCATCATTGAGTCAGAGTAGACATTTGTGCCACATTTAAAGAAGTTTCCTCAAAGCGTTCCTGAGATATCATATTCACTAGAATAGGGTAGACTGATTGATGGATCACCAAAAAACATAATCTCTCAGACCAGGGCTGTCACTGATGCAGAAGCATAAAAACGTAATGAACTTTAGATCTTACTGTATGTCTTTGTATCCAAAAGAACTAACTTCAATGTCAGAGTTGGAAATTAAAGGTTCCGAGAATATAAAACACCTTCATTGTCTGCAAGAGGCAGCTTCCCCTTTTGTCGATGGATCACCAAAAAACATCATCTATCCCACCAGGGCTGTCACCGGCGTAAAAGCATAAAAACGTAATGAACTTTAGCTCTTACAGGTCTGCATGAGGAGGCTTCCAGCTTTCTGAAAAACAGGAACATTAACTGATGAACTTGGGCAGCACGGTTTCGAGAAGAGAATGGTAAACAAAAGTGGGTGGGGCTTGGTAATCAAGTACCAAACTAACCTTTAGGGCGTGTCTCTGTGGCGCAATAGGCCAGCGCATTCGGCTGTTAACCGAAAGGATGGTTGTTCGAGTCCACCCAGGGACGTCTTGTACTAAAATAACAAGGTACCTTGATGTGAACTATCATGCTTGTGCAGTGATCAGGGTTTGAGAAACCATCAGCACTGTGACTGACGCATCAACATTGTACTGTATGTCATTGTATCCTAAAGAACTGACATCAATGTCAGAGTTGGAATTGAAAGGGTCCAAAAATATCAGTGGGGCATGATGATTGAGACCTTAAGCCTGTGAATATTCTCATTTGTCATCGATGGCCACGTCTTTGAAATTTAAGTCAAAAGTCCAGTTGCTTTTGACTGAAATTTCTTTGGGGTTTGTGACCTTCAAAATCCCATCATTTAATTCTTGAGTCCAAGCGGATGTTTGTGCTAAATTTAAAGGCATTCCCTCAGGGCATTCCTGAGATATGGTGTTCACGACAATGGGACAGACCTTTGCCGTCTAAAATGTAATCGCTTCATCCTTGAGTCCAAGCGGATGTTTGTGCTAAATTTGAAGCTATCCCCTCAAGGCATTCCTGAGATATCGAGTTCTCAAGAAGGGGATTTAAAGCGTGACCTCATAGCAACCTTGACCACCAAAATCTAATCAGTTCATCATTGAGTCCAAGTAGACATTTGTGCCACATTTAAAGAAGTTTCCTCAAAGCGTTCCTGAGATATCATATTCACTAGAATAGGGTAGACTGATTGATGGATCACCAAAAAACATAATCTCTCAGACCAGGGCTGTCACCGATGCAGAAGCATAAAAACGTAATGAACTTTAGATCTTACTGTATGTCTTTGTATCCAAAAGAACTGACTTCAATGTCAGAGTTGGAAATTAAAGGTTCCGAGAAAATAAAAAATACCTTCATTGTCTGCAAGAGGCAGCTTCCCCTTTTGTTGATCGATCACCAAAAAACATCATCTCTCCCACCAGGGCTGTCACCGGCGCAAAAGCATAAAAACGTAATGAACTTTAGCTCTTACAGGTCTGCATGAGGAGGCTTCCAGCTTTCTGAAAAACAGGAACATTAACTGATGAACTTGGACAGCACGGTTTCTAGAAGAGAATGGTAAACAAAAGTGGGTGGGGCTTGGCAATCAAGTACCAAACTAACCTTTAAGGCGTGTCTCTGTGGCGCAATAGGCCAGCGCATTCGGCTGTTAACCGAAAGGATGGTGGTTCAAGTCCACCCATGGACGTCTTGTACTAAAATAACAAGGTACCTTTATGTGAACTATCATGCTTGTTGCAGTGATCAGGGTTTGAGAAACCACCAGCACTGTGACACACACATCAACATTGTACTGTATGTCATTGTATCCTAAAGAACTGACATCAATGTCAGAGATGAAAGTTTCCAAAAATATGAGTGGGGCATGATGATTTAGACCTTAAGCCTGTGAATATTCTCATTTGTCATCGATGTCCAATTTAAGTCAAAAGTTCAGTTGCTTTTGACTGAAATTTCTTTGGGGTTTGTGACCTTCAAAATCCCATCAGTTAATTCTTGAGTCCAAGCGGATGTTTGTGCTAAATTTAAAGGCATTCCCTCAGGGCATTCCTGAGATATGGTGTTCACGACAATGGGACAGACCTTTGCCGTCTAAAATGTAATCGCTTCATCCTTGAGTCCAAGCGGATGTTTGTGCTAAATTTGAAGCTATCCCCTCAAGGCATTCCTGAGATATCGAGTTCTCAAGAAGGGGATTTAAAGCGTGACCTCATAGCAACCTTGACCACCAAAATCTAATCAGTTCATCATTGAGTCCAAGTAGACATTTGTGCCACATTTAAAGAAGTTTCCTCAAAGCGTTCCTGAGATATCATATTCACTAGAATAGGGTAGACTGATTGATGGATCACCAAAAAACATAATCTCTCAGACCAGGGCTGTCACCGATGCAGAAGCATAAAAACGTAATGAACTTTAGATCTTACTGTATGTCTTTGTATCCAAAAGAACTGACTTCAATGTCAGAGTTGGAAATTAAAGGTTCCGAGAATATAAAACACCTTCATTGTCTGCAAGAGGCAGCTTCCCCTTTTGTTGATGGATCACCAAAAAACATCATCTCTCCCACCAGGGCTGTCACCGGCGCAAAAGCATAAAAACGTAATGAACTTTAGCTCTTACAGGTCTGCATAAGGAGGCTTCCAGCTTTCTGAAAAACAGGAACATTAACTGATGAACTTGGACAGCACGGTTTCTAGAAGAGAATGGTAAACACAAGTGGGTGGGGCTTGGCAATCAAGTACCAAACTACTCTTTAAGGCGTGTCTCTGTGGCGCAATAGGCCAGCGCATTCGGCTGTTAACCGAAAGGATGGTGGTTCAAGTCCACCCATGGACGTCTTGTACTAAAATAACAAGGTACCTTGATGTGAACTATCATGCTTGTGCAGTGATTAGGGTTTGAGAAACCATCAGCACTGTGACTGACACATCAACATTGTACTGTATGTCATTGTATCCTAAAGAACTGACATCAATGTCAAAGTTGGAATTGAAAGGGTCCAAAAATATCAGTGGGGCATGATGATTGAGACCTTAAGCCTGTGAATATTGTCATCGATGGCCACGTCTTTGAAATTTAAGTCAAAAGTCCAGTTGCTTTTGACTGAAATTTCTTTGGGGTTTGTGACCTTCAAAATCCCATCAGTTAATTCTTGAGTCCAAGCGGATGTTTGTGCTAAATTTAAAGGCATTCCCTCAGGGCATTCCTGAGATATGGTGTTCACGACAATGGGACAGACCTTTGCCGTCTAAAATGTAATCGCTTCATCCTTGAGTCCAAGCGGATGTTTGTGCTAAATTTGAAGCTATCCCCTCAAGGCATTCCTGAGATATCGAGTTCTCAAGAAGGGGATTTAAAACGTGACCTCATAGCAACCTTGACCACCAAAATCTAATCAGTTCATCATTGAGTCCAAGTAGACATTTGTGCCACATTTAAAGAAGTTTCCTCAAAGCGTTCCTGAGATATCATATTCACTAGAATAGGGTAGACTGATTGATGGATCACCAAAAAACATAATCTCTCAGACCAGGGCTGTCACCGATGCAGAAGCATAAAAACGTAATGAACTTTAGATCTTACTGTATGTCTTTGTATCCAAAAGAACTGACTTCAATGTCAGAGTTGGAAATTAAAGGTTCCGAGAAAATAAAAAATACCTTCATTGTCTGCAAGAGGCAGCTTCCCCTTTTGTTGATGGATCACCAAAAAACATCATCTCTCCCACCAGGGCTGTCACCGGCGCAAAAGCATAAAAACGTAATGAACTTTAGCTCTTACAGGTCTGCATGAGGAGGCTTCCAGCTTTCTGAAAAACAGGAACATTAACTGATGAACTTGGACAGCACGGTTTCTAGAAGAGAATGGTAAACAAAAGTGGGTGGGGCTTGGCAATCAAGTACCAATCTACTCTTTAAGGCGTGGCTTTGTGGCGCAATAGGCCAGCGCATTCGGCTGTTAACCGAAAGGATGGTGGTTCGAGTCCACCCAGGGACGTCTTGTACTAATATAACAACGTACCTTAATGTGAACTATCAAGCTTGTTGCAGTGATCAGGGTTTGAGAAACCACCAGCACTGTGACTGACACATCAACATTGGACTGTATGTCATTGTATCCTAAAGAAAGGACATCAGTGTCAGAGTAAAGGTTCCAAAAATATGAGTGGGCATGATGATTGAGACCGTAAGCCTGTGAATATTCTCATTTGTCATCGATGTCCAATTTAAGTCAAAAGTCCAGTTGCTTTTGACTTAAATTTCTTTGGGGTTTGTGACCTTCAAAATCCCATCAGTTAATTCTTGAGTCCAAGCGGATGTTTGTGCTAAATTTAAAGGCATTCCCTCAGGGCATTCCTGAGATATGGTGTTCACGACAATGGGACAGAACTTTACCGTCTAATGTGTAATCGCTTCATCCTTGAGTCCAAGCCGATGTTTGTGCTAAATTTGAAGGTATCCCCTCAAGGCATTCCTGAGATATCGAGTTCTCAAGAAGGGGATTTAAAACGTGACCTCATAGCAACCTTGACCACCAAAATCTAATCAGTTCATCATGGAGTCCAAGTAGACATTTGTGCCACATTTAAAGAAGTTTCCTCAAAGCTTCCTCAAAGCGTTCCTGAGATATCATATTCACCAGAATAGGGTAGACTGATTGATGGATCACCAAAAAACATAATCTCTCAGACCAGGGCTGTCACCGATGCAGAAGCATAAAAACGTAATGAACTTTAGATCTTACTGTATGTCTTTGTATCCAAAAGAACTGACTTCAATGTCAGAGTTGGAAATTAAAGGTTCCGAGAATATAAAACACCTTCATTGTCTGCAAGAGGCAGCTTCCCCTTTTGTTGATGGATCACCAAAAAACATCATCTCTCCCACCAGGGCTGTCACCGGCGTAAAAGCATAAAAACGTAATGAACTTTAGCTCTTACAGGTCTGCATGAGGAGGCTTCCAGCTTTCTGAAAAACAGGAACATTAACTGATGAACTTGGGCAGCACGGTTTCGAGAAGAGAATGGTAAACAAAAGTGGGTGGGGCTTGGTAATCAAGTACCAAACTACCCTTTAGGGCGTGTCTCTGTGGCGCAATAGGCCAGCGCATTCGGCTGTTAACCGAAAGGATGGTGGTTCGAGTCCACCCAGGGACGTCTTGTACTAAAATAACAAGGTACCTTGATGTGAACTATCATGCTTGTGCAGTGATTAGGGTTTGAGAAACCATCAGCACTGTGACTGACACATCAACATTGTACTGTATGTCATTGTATCCTAAAGAACTGACATCAATGTCAGAGTTGGAATTGAAAGGGTCCAAAAATATCAGTGGGGCATGATGATTGAGACCTTAAGCCTGTGAATATTGTCATCGATGGCCACGTCTTTGAAATTTAAGTCAAAAGTCCAGTTGCTTTTGACTGAAATTTCTTTGGGGTTTGTGACCTTCAAAATCCCATCAGTTAATTCTTGAGTCCAAGCGGATGTTTGTGCTAAATTTAAAGGCATTCCCTCAGGGCATTCCTGAGATATGGTGTTCACGACAATGGGACAGACCTTTGCCGTCTAAAATGTAATCGCTTCATCCTTGAGTCCAAGCGGATGTTTGTGCTAAATTTGAAGCTATCCCCTCAAGGCATTCCTGAGATATCGAGTTCTCAAGAAGGGGATTTAAAACGTGACCTCATAGCAACCTTGACCACCAAAATCTAATCAGTTCATCATTGAGTCCAAGTAGACATTTGTGCCACATTTAAAGAAGTTTCCTCAAAGCGTTCCTGAGATATCATATTCACTAGAATAGGGTAGACTGATTGATGGATCACCAAAAAACATAATCTCTCAGACCAGGGCTGTCACCGATGCAGAAGCATAAAAACGTAATGAACTTTAGATCTTACTGTATGTCTTTGTATCCAAAAGAACTGACTTCAATGTCAGAGTTGGAAATTAAAGGTTCCGAGAAAATAAAAAATACCTTCATTGTCTGCAAGAGGCAGCTTCCCCTTTTGTTGATGGATCACCAAAAAACATCATCTCTCCCACCAGGGCTGTCACCGGCGCAAAAGCATAAAAACGTAATGAACTTTAGCTCTTACAGGTCTGCATGAGGAGGCTTCCAGCTTTCTGAAAAACAGGAACATTAACTGATGAACTTGGACAGCACGGTTTCTAGAAGAGAATGGTAAACAAAAGTGGGTGGGGCTTGGCAATCAAGTACCAATCTACTCTTTAAGGCGTGGCTTTGTGGCGCAATAGGCCAGCGCATTCGGCTGTTAACCGAAAGGATGGTGGTTCGAGTCCACCCAGGGACGTCTTGTACTAATATAACAACGTACCTTAATGTGAACTATCATGCTTGTTGCAGTGATCAGGGTTTGAGAAACCACCAGCACTGTGACTGACACATCAACATTGGACTGTATGTCATTGTATCCTAAAGAAAGGACATCAGTGTCAGAGATGAAAGTTTCCAAAAATATGAGTGGGGCATGATGATTGAGACCTTAAGCCTGTGACTATTGTCATCGATGTCCAATTTAAGTCAAAAGTCCAGTTGCTTTTGACTGAAATTTCTTTGGGGTTTGTGACCTTCAAAATCCCATCAGTTAATTCTTGAGTCCAAGCGGATGTTTGTGCTAAATTTAAAGGCATTCCCTCAGGGCATTCCTGAGATATGGTGTTCACGACAATGGGACAGACCTTTGCCGTCTAAAAATTAATCGCTTCATCCTTGAGTCCAAGCGGATGTTTGTGCTAAATTTGAAGCTATCCCCTCAAGGCATTCCTGAGATATCGAGTTCTCAAGAAGGGGATTTAAAACGTGACCTCATAGCAACCTTGACCACCAAAATCTAATCAGTTCATCATTGAGTCCAAGTAGACATTTGTGCCACATTTAAAGAAGTTTCCTCAAAGCGTTCCTGAGATATCATATTCACTAGAATAGGGTAGACTGATTGATGGATCACCAAAAAACATAATCTCTCAGACCAGGGCTGTCACTGATGCAGAAGCATAAAAACGTAATGAACTTTAGATCTTACTGTATGTCTTTGTATCCAAAAGAACTGACTTCAATGTCAGAGTTGGAAATTAAAGGTTCCGAGAATATAAAAGACCTTCATTGTCTGCAAGAGGCAGCTTCCCCTTTTGTTGATGGATCACCAAAAAACATCATCTCTCCCACCAGGGCTGTCAACGGCGCAAAAGCATAAAAACGTAATGAACTTTAGCTCTTACAGGTCTGCATGAGGAGGCTTCCAGCTTTCTGAAAAACAGGAACATTAACTGATGAACTTGGGCAGCACGGTTTCGAGAAGAGAATGGTAAACAAAAGTGGGTGGGGCTTGGTAATCAAGTACCAAACTAACCTCTAGGGCGTGTCTCTGTGGCGCAATAGGCCAGCGCATTCGGCTGTTAACCGAAAGGATGGTGGTTCGAATCCACCCAGGGACGTCTTGTACTAAAATAACAAGGTAACTTGATGTGAACTATCATGCTTGTTGCAGTGATCAGCGTTTGAGAAACCACCAGCACTGTGACTGACACATCAACATTGTACTGTATGTCATTGTATCCTAAAGAACTGACATCAATGTCAGAGATGAAAGTTTCCAAAAATATGAGTGGGGCATGATGATTGAGACCTTAAGCCTGTGAATATTGTCATCGATGTCCAATTTAAGTCAAAAGTCCAGTTGCTTTTGACTGAAATTTCTTTGGGGTTTGTGACCTTCAAAATCCCATCAGTTAATTCTTGAGTCCAAGCGGATGTTTGTGCTAAATTTAAAGGCATTCCCTCAGGGCATTCCTGAGATATGGTGTTCACGACAATGGCACAGACCTTTGCCGTCTAAAATGTAATCGCTTCATCCTTGAGTCCAAGCGGATGTTTGTGCTAAATTTGAAGCTATTCTCTCAAGGCATTCCTGAGATATCGAGTTCTCAAGAAGGGGATTTAAAGCGTGACCTCATAGCAACCTTGACCACCAAAATCTAATCAGTTCATCATTGAGTCAGAGTAGACATTTGTGCCACATTTAAAGAAGTTTCCTCAAAGCGTTCCTGAGATATCAGATTCACTAGAATAGGGTAGACTGATTGATGGATCACCAAAAAACATAATCTCTCAGACCAGGGCTGTCACCGATGCAGAAGCATAAAAACGTAATGAACTTTAGATCTTACTGTATGTCTTTGTATCCAAAAGAACTGACTTCAATGTCAGAGTTGGAAATTAAAGGTTCCGAGAATATAAAACACCTTCATTGTCTGCAAGAGGCAGCTTCCCCTTTTGTTGATGGATCACCAAAAAACATCATCTCTCCCACCAGGGCTGTCACCGGCGCAAAAGCATAAAAACGTAATGAACTTTAGCTCTTACAGGTCTGCATGAGGAGGCTTCCAGCTTTCTGAAAAACAGGAACATTAACTGATGAACTTGGACAGCACGGTTTCTAGAAGAGAATGGTAAACAAAAGTGGGTGGGGCTTGGCAATCAAGTACCAAACTACTCTTTAAGGCGTGTCTCTGTGGCGCAATAGGCCAGCGCATTCGGCTGTTAACCGAAAGGATGGTGGTTCAAGTCCACCCATGGACGTCTTGTACTAAAATAACAAGGTACCTTGATGTGAACTATCATGCTTGTTGCAGTGATCAGTGTTTGAGAAACCACCAGCACTGTGACTGACACACCAACATTGTACTGTATGTCATTGTATCCTAAAGAACTGACATCAATGTCAGAGATGAAAGTTTCCAAAAATATGAGTGGGGCATGATGATTGAGACCTTAAGCCTGTGAATATTGTCATCGATGTCCAATTTAAGTCAAAAGTCCAGTTGCTTTTGACTGAAATTTCTTTGGGGTTTGTGACCTTCAAAATCCCATCAGTTAATTCTTGAGTCCAAGCGGATGTTTGTGCTAAATTTAAAGGCATTCCCTCAGGGCATTCCTGAGATATGGTGTTCACGACAATGGGACAGACCTTTGCCGTCTAAAATGTAATCGCTTCATCCTTGAGTCCAAGCGGATGTTTGTGCTAAATTTGAAGCTATCCCCTCAAGGCATTCCTGAGATATCGAGTTCTCAAGAAGGGGATTTAAAGCGTGACCTCATAGCAACCTTGACCACCAAAATCTAATCAGTTCATCATTGAGTCAGAGTAGACATTTGTGCCACATTTAAAGAAGTTTCCTCAAAGCGTTCCTGAGATATCATATTCACTAGAATAGGGTAGACTGATTGATGGATCACCAAAAAACATAATCTCTCAGACCAGGGCTGTCACTGATGCAGAAGCATAAAAACGTAATGAACTTTAGATCTTACTGTATGTCTTTGTATCCAAAAGAACTAACTTCAATGTCAGAGTTGGAAATTAAAGGTTCCGAGAATATAAAACACCTTCATTGTCTGCAAGAGGCAGCTTCCCCTTTTGTCGATGGATCACCAAAAAACATCATCTATCCCACCAGGGCTGTCACCGGCGTAAAAGCATAAAAACGTAATGAACTTTAGCTCTTACAGGTCTGCATGAGGAGGCTTCCAGCTTTCTGAAAAACAGGAACATTAACTGATGAACTTGGGCAGCACGGTTTCGAGAAGAGAATGGTAAACAAAAGTGGGTGGGGCTTGGTAATCAAGTACCAAACTAACCTTTAGGGCGTGTCTCTGTGGCGCAATAGGCCAGCGCATTCGGCTGTTAACCGAAAGGATGGTTGTTCGAGTCCACCCAGGGACGTCTTGTACTAAAATAACAAGGTACCTTGATGTGAACTATCATGCTTGTGCAGTGATCAGGGTTTGAGAAACCATCAGCACTGTGACTGACGCATCAACATTGTACTGTATGTCATTGTATCCTAAAGAACTGACATCAATGTCAGAGTTGGAATTGAAAGGGTCCAAAAATATCAGTGGGGCATGATGATTGAGACCTTAAGCCTGTGAATATTCTCATTTGTCATCGATGGCCACGTCTTTGAAATTTAAGTCAAAAGTCCAGTTGCTTTTGACTGAAATTTCTTTGGGGTTTGTGACCTTCAAAATCCCATCATTTAATTCTTGAGTCCAAGCGGATGTTTGTGCTAAATTTAAAGGCATTCCCTCAGGGCATTCCTGAGATATGGTGTTCACGACAATGGGACAGACCTTTGCCGTCTAAAATGTAATCGCTTCATCCTTGAGTCCAAGCGGATGTTTGTGCTAAATTTGAAGCTATCCCCTCAAGGCATTCCTGAGATATCGAGTTCTCAAGAAGGGGATTTAAAGCGTGACCTCATAGCAACCTTGACCACCAAAATCTAATCAGTTCATCATTGAGTCCAAGTAGACATTTGTGCCACATTTAAAGAAGTTTCCTCAAAGCGTTCCTGAGATATCATATTCACTAGAATAGGGTAGACTGATTGATGGATCACCAAAAAACATAATCTCTCAGACCAGGGCTGTCACCGATGCAGAAGCATAAAAACGTAATGAACTTTAGATCTTACTGTATGTCTTTGTATCCAAAAGAACTGACTTCAATGTCAGAGTTGGAAATTAAAGGTTCCGAGAAAATAAAAAATACCTTCATTGTCTGCAAGAGGCAGCTTCCCCTTTTGTTGATCGATCACCAAAAAACATCATCTCTCCCACCAGGGCTGTCACCGGCGCAAAAGCATAAAAACGTAATGAACTTTAGCTCTTACAGGTCTGCATGAGGAGGCTTCCAGCTTTCTGAAAAACAGGAACATTAACTGATGAACTTGGACAGCACGGTTTCTAGAAGAGAATGGTAAACAAAAGTGGGTGGGGCTTGGCAATCAAGTACCAAACTAACCTTTAAGGCGTGTCTCTGTGGCGCAATAGGCCAGCGCATTCGGCTGTTAACCGAAAGGATGGTGGTTCAAGTCCACCCATGGACGTCTTGTACTAAAATAACAAGGTACCTTTATGTGAACTATCATGCTTGTTGCAGTGATCAGGGTTTGAGAAACCACCAGCACTGTGACACACACATCAACATTGTACTGTATGTCATTGTATCCTAAAGAACTGACATCAATGTCAGAGATGAAAGTTTCCAAAAATATGAGTGGGGCATGATGATTTAGACCTTAAGCCTGTGAATATTCTCATTTGTCATCGATGTCCAATTTAAGTCAAAAGTTCAGTTGCTTTTGACTGAAATTTCTTTGGGGTTTGTGACCTTCAAAATCCCATCAGTTAATTCTTGAGTCCAAGCGGATGTTTGTGCTAAATTTAAAGGCATTCCCTCAGGGCATTCCTGAGATATGGTGTTCACGACAATGGGACAGACCTTTGCCGTCTAAAATGTAATCGCTTCATCCTTGAGTCCAAGCGGATGTTTGTGCTAAATTTGAAGCTATCCCCTCAAGGCATTCCTGAGATATCGAGTTCTCAAGAAGGGGATTTAAAGCGTGACCTCATAGCAACCTTGACCACCAAAATCTAATCAGTTCATCATTGAGTCCAAGTAGACATTTGTGCCACATTTAAAGAAGTTTCCTCAAAGCGTTCCTGAGATATCATATTCACTAGAATAGGGTAGACTGATTGATGGATCACCAAAAAACATAATCTCTCAGACCAGGGCTGTCACCGATGCAGAAGCATAAAAACGTAATGAACTTTAGATCTTACTGTATGTCTTTGTATCCAAAAGAACTGACTTCAATGTCAGAGTTGGAAATTAAAGGTTCCGAGAATATAAAACACCTTCATTGTCTGCAAGAGGCAGCTTCCCCTTTTGTTGATGGATCACCAAAAAACATCATCTCTCCCACCAGGGCTGTCACCGGCGCAAAAGCATAAAAACGTAATGAACTTTAGCTCTTACAGGTCTGCATAAGGAGGCTTCCAGCTTTCTGAAAAACAGGAACATTAACTGATGAACTTGGACAGCACGGTTTCTAGAAGAGAATGGTAAACACAAGTGGGTGGGGCTTGGCAATCAAGTACCAAACTACTCTTTAAGGCGTGTCTCTGTGGCGCAATAGGCCAGCGCATTCGGCTGTTAACCGAAAGGATGGTGGTTCAAGTCCACCCATGGACGTCTTGTACTAAAATAACAAGGTACCTTGATGTGAACTATCATGCTTGTGCAGTGATTAGGGTTTGAGAAACCATCAGCACTGTGACTGACACATCAACATTGTACTGTATGTCATTGTATCCTAAAGAACTGACATCAATGTCAAAGTTGGAATTGAAAGGGTCCAAAAATATCAGTGGGGCATGATGATTGAGACCTTAAGCCTGTGAATATTGTCATCGATGGCCACGTCTTTGAAATTTAAGTCAAAAGTCCAGTTGCTTTTGACTGAAATTTCTTTGGGGTTTGTGACCTTCAAAATCCCATCAGTTAATTCTTGAGTCCAAGCGGATGTTTGTGCTAAATTTAAAGGCATTCCCTCAGGGCATTCCTGAGATATGGTGTTCACGACAATGGGACAGACCTTTGCCGTCTAAAATGTAATCGCTTCATCCTTGAGTCCAAGCGGATGTTTGTGCTAAATTTGAAGCTATCCCCTCAAGGCATTCCTGAGATATCGAGTTCTCAAGAAGGGGATTTAAAACGTGACCTCATAGCAACCTTGACCACCAAAATCTAATCAGTTCATCATTGAGTCCAAGTAGACATTTGTGCCACATTTAAAGAAGTTTCCTCAAAGCGTTCCTGAGATATCATATTCACTAGAATAGGGTAGACTGATTGATGGATCACCAAAAAACATAATCTCTCAGACCAGGGCTGTCACCGATGCAGAAGCATAAAAACGTAATGAACTTTAGATCTTACTGTATGTCTTTGTATCCAAAAGAACTGACTTCAATGTCAGAGTTGGAAATTAAAGGTTCCGAGAAAATAAAAAATACCTTCATTGTCTGCAAGAGGCAGCTTCCCCTTTTGTTGATGGATCACCAAAAAACATCATCTCTCCCACCAGGGCTGTCACCGGCGCAAAAGCATAAAAACGTAATGAACTTTAGCTCTTACAGGTCTGCATGAGGAGGCTTCCAGCTTTCTGAAAAACAGGAACATTAACTGATGAACTTGGACAGCACGGTTTCTAGAAGAGAATGGTAAACAAAAGTGGGTGGGGCTTGGCAATCAAGTACCAATCTACTCTTTAAGGCGTGGCTTTGTGGCGCAATAGGCCAGCGCATTCGGCTGTTAACCGAAAGGATGGTGGTTCGAGTCCACCCAGGGACGTCTTGTACTAATATAACAAGGTACCTTAATGTGAACTATCATGCTTGTTGCAGTGATCAGGGTTTGAGAAACCACCAGCACTGTGACTGACACATCAACATTGGACTGTATGTCATTGTATCCTAAAGAAAGGACATCAGTGTCAGAGTAAAGGTTCCAAAAATATGAGTGGGCATGATGATTGAGACCGTAAGCCTGTGAATATTCTCATTTGTCATCGATGTCCAATTTAAGTCAAAAGTCCAGTTGCTTTTGACTTAAATTTCTTTGGGGTTTGTGACCTTCAAAATCCCATCAGTTAATTCTTGAGTCCAAGCGGATGTTTGTGCTAAATTTAAAGGCATTCCCTCAGGGCATTCCTGAGATATGGTGTTCACGACAATGGGACAGAACTTTACCGTCTAATGTGTAATCGCTTCATCCTTGAGTCCAAGCCGATGTTTGTGCTAAATTTGAAGGTATCCCCTCAAGGCATTCCTGAGATATCGAGTTCTCAAGAAGGGGATTTAAAACGTGACCTCATAGCAACCTTGACCACCAAAATCTAATCAGTTCATCATGGAGTCCAAGTAGACATTTGTGCCACATTTAAAGAAGTTTCCTCAAAGCTTCCTCAAAGCGTTCCTGAGATATCATATTCACCAGAATAGGGTAGACTGATTGATGGATCACCAAAAAACATAATCTCTCAGACCAGGGCTGTCACCGATGCAGAAGCATAAAAACGTAATGAACTTTAGATCTTACTGTATGTCTTTGTATCCAAAAGAACTGACTTCAATGTCAGAGTTGGAAATTAAAGGTTCCGAGAATATAAAACACCTTCATTGTCTGCAAGAGGCAGCTTCCCCTTTTGTTGATGGATCACCAAAAAACATCATCTCTCCCACCAGGGCTGTCACCGGCGTAAAAGCATAAAAACGTAATGAACTTTAGCTCTTACAGGTCTGCATGAGGAGGCTTCCAGCTTTCTGAAAAACAGGAACATTAACTGATGAACTTGGGCAGCACGGTTTCGAGAAGAGAATGGTAAACAAAAGTGGGTGGGGCTTGGTAATCAAGTACCAAACTACCCTTTAGGGCGTGTCTCTGTGGCGCAATAGGCCAGCGCATTCGGCTGTTAACCGAAAGGATGGTGGTTCGAGTCCACCCAGGGACGTCTTGTACTAAAATAACAAGGTACCTTGATGTGAACTATCATGCTTGTGCAGTGATTAGGGTTTGAGAAACCATCAGCACTGTGACTGACACATCAACATTGTACTGTATGTCATTGTATCCTAAAGAACTGACATCAATGTCAGAGTTGGAATTGAAAGGGTCCAAAAATATCAGTGGGGCATGATGATTGAGACCTTAAGCCTGTGAATATTGTCATCGATGGCCACGTCTTTGAAATTTAAGTCAAAAGTCCAGTTGCTTTTGACTGAAATTTCTTTGGGGTTTGTGACCTTCAAAATCCCATCAGTTAATTCTTGAGTCCAAGCGGATGTTTGTGCTAAATTTAAAGGCATTCCCTCAGGGCATTCCTGAGATATGGTGTTCACGACAATGGGACAGACCTTTGCCGTCTAAAATGTAATCGCTTCATCCTTGAGTCCAAGCGGATGTTTGTGCTAAATTTGAAGCTATCCCCTCAAGGCATTCCTGAGATATCGAGTTCTCAAGAAGGGGATTTAAAACGTGACCTCATAGCAACCTTGACCACCAAAATCTAATCAGTTCATCATTGAGTCCAAGTAGACATTTGTGCCACATTTAAAGAAGTTTCCTCAAAGCGTTCCTGAGATATCATATTCACTAGAATAGGGTAGACTGATTGATGGATCACCAAAAAACATAATCTCTCAGACCAGGGCTGTCACCGATGCAGAAGCATAAAAACGTAATGAACTTTAGATCTTACTGTATGTCTTTGTATCCAAAAGAACTCAACATTGGACTGTATGTCATTGTATCCTAAAGAAAGGACATCAGTGTCAGAGTAAAGGTTCCAAAAATATGAGTGGGCATGATGATTGAGACCGTAAGCCTGTGAATATTCTCATTTGTCATCGATGTCCAATTTAAGTCAAAAGTCCAGTTGCTTTTGACTTAAATTTCTTTGGGGTTTGTGACCTTCAAAATCCCATCAGTTAATTCTTGAGTCCAAGCGGATGTTTGTGCTAAATTTAAAGGCATTCCCTCAGGGCATTCCTGAGATATGGTGTTCACGACAATGGGACAGAACTTTACCGTCTAATGTGTAATCGCTTCATCCTTGAGTCCAAGCCGATGTTTGTGCTAAATTTGAAGGTATCCCCTCAAGGCATTCCTGAGATATCGAGTTCTCAAGAAGGGGATTTAAAACGTGACCTCATAGCAACCTTGACCACCAAAATCTAATCAGTTCATCATTGAGTCCAAGTAGACATTTGTGCCACATTTAAAGAAGTTTCCTCAAAGCTTCCTCAAAGCGTTCCTGAGATATCATATTCACTAGAATAGGGTAGACTGATTGATGGATCACCAAAAAACATAATCTCTCAGACCAGGGCTGTCACCGATGCAGAAGCATAAAAATGTAATAAACTTTAGATCTTACTGTATGTCTTTGTATCCAAAAGAACTGACTTCAATGTCAGAGTTGGAAATTAAAGGTTCCGAGAATATAAAACACCTTCATTGTCTACAAGAGGCAGATTCCCCTTTTGTTAAAGGATCACCAAAAAACATCATCTCTTCCACCAGGGCTGTCACCGGCATGAAAGCATAAAAACGTAATGAACTTTAGCTCTTACAGGTCTGCATGAGGAGGCTTCCAGCTTTCTGAAAAACAGGAACATTAACTGATGAACTTGGGCAGCACGGATTTGGAGAAGAGAATGGTAAACAAAAGTGGGTGGGGCTTGGCAATCAAGTACCAAACTACCCTTTAGGGCGTGTCTCTGTGGCGCAATAGGCCAGCGCATTCGGCTGTTAACCGAAAGGATGGTGGTTCGAGTCCACCCATGGACGTCTTGTACTAAAATAACAAGGTACCTTGATGTGAACTATCATGCTTGTTGCAGTGATCAGGGTTTGAGAAACCACCAGCACTGTGACTGACACATCAACATTGGACTGTATGTCATTGTATCCTAAAGAACTGACATCAATGTCAGAGATGAAAGTTTCCAAAAATATGAGTGGGGCATGATGATTGAGACCTTAAGCCTGTGAATATTCTCATTTGTCATCGATGTCCAATTTAAGTCAAAAGTTCAGTTGCTTTTGACTGAAATTTCTTTGGGGTTTGGGACCTTCAAAATCCCATCAGTTAATTCTTGAGTCCAAGCGGATGTTTGTGCTAAATTTAAAGGCATTCCCTCAGGGCATTCCTGAGATATCGAGTTCTCAAGAAGGGGATTTAAAACGTGACCTCATAGCAACCTTGACCACCAAAATCTAATCAGTTCATCATTGAGTCCATGTAGACATTTGTGCCACATTTAAAGAAGTTTCCTCAAAGCGTTCCTGAGATATCATATTCACTAGAATAGGGTAGACTGATTGATGGATCACCAAAAAACATAATCTCTCAGACCAGGGCTGTCACTGATGCAGAAGCATAAAAACGTAATGAACTTTAGATCTTACTGTATGTCTTTGTATCCAAAAGAACTGACTTCAATGTCAGAGTTGGAAATTAAAGGTTCCGAGAATATAAAAGACCTTCATTGTCTGCAAGAGGCAGCTTCCCCTTTTGTTGATGGATCACCAAAAAACATCATCTCTCCCACCAGGGCTGTCAACGGCGCAAAAGCATAAAAACGTAATGAACTTTAGCTCTTACAGGTCTGCATGAGGAGGCTTCCAGTTTTCTGAAAAACAGGAACATTAACTGATGAACTTGGGCAGCACGGTTTCGAGAAGAGAATGGTAAACAAAAGTGGGTGGGGCTTGGTAATCAAGTACCAAACTACCCTTTAGGGCGTGTCTCTGTGGCGCAATAGGCCAGCGCATTCGGCTGTTAACCGAAAGGATGGTTGTTCGAGTCCACCCAGGGACGTCTTGTACTAAAATAACAAGGTACCTTGATGTGAACTATCATGCTTGTGCAGTGATTAGGGTTTGAGAAACCATCAGCACTGTGACTGACACATCAACATTGTACTGTATGTCATTGTATCCTAAAGAACTGACATCAATGTCAGAGTTGGAATTGAAAGGGTCCAAAAATATCAGTGGGGCATGATGATTGAGACCTTAAGCCTGTGAATATTCTCATTTGTCATCGATGGCCACGTCTTTGAAATTTAAGTCAAAAGTCCAGTTGCTTTTGACTGAAATTTCTTTGGGGTTTGTGACCTTCAAAATCCCATCAGTTAATTCTTGAGTCCAAGCGGATGTTTGTGCTAAATTTAAAGGCATTCCCTCAGGGCATTCCTGAGATATGGTGTTCACGACAATGGGACAGACCTTTGCCGTCTAAAATGTAATCGCTTCATCCTTGAGTCCAAGCGGATGTTTGTGCTAAATTTGAAGCTATCCCCTCAAGGCATTCCTGAGATATCGAGTTCTCAAGAAGGGGATTTAAAACGTGACCTCATAGCAACCTTGACCACCAAAATCTAATCAGTTCATCATTGAGTCCAAGTAGACATTTGTGCCACATTTAAAGAAGTTTCCTCAAAGCGTTCCTGAGATATCATATTCACTAGAATAGGGTAGACTGATTGATGGATCACCAAAAAACATAATCTCTCAGACCAGGGCTGTCACCGATGCAGAAGCATAAAAACGTAATGAACTTTAGATCTTACTGTATGTCTTTGTATCCAAAAGAACTGACTTCAATGTCAGAGTTGGAAATTAAAGGTTCCGAGAATATAAAACACCTTCATTGTCTGCAAGAGGCAGCTTCCCCTTTTGTTGATGGATCACCAAAAAACATCATCTCTCCCACCAGGGCTGTCACCGGCGCAAAAGCATAAAAACGTAATGAACTTTAGCTCTTACAGGTCTGCATGAGGAGGCTTCCAGCTTTCTGAAAAACAGGAACATTAACTGATGAACTTGGACAGCACGGTTTCTAGAAGAGAATGGTAAACAAAAGTGGGTGGGGCTTGGCAATCAAGTACCAAACTAGTCTTTAGGGCGTGTCTCTGTGGCGCAATAGGCCAGCGCATTGGGCTGTTAACCGAAAGGATGGTGGTTCGAGTCCACCCAGGGATGTCTTGTACTAAAATAACAAGGTACCTTGATGTGAACTATCATGCTTGTTGCAGTGATCAGGGTTTGAGAAACCACCAGCACTGTGACTGACACATCAACATTGTACTGTATGTCATTGTATCCTAAAGAACTGACATAAATGTCAGAGATGAAAGGTTCCAAAAATATGAGTGGGGCATGATGATTGAGACCTTAAGCCTGTGAATATTCTCATTTGTCATCGACGTCCAATTTAAGTCAAAAGTCCAGTTGCTTTTGACTGAAATTTCTTTGGGGTTTGTGACCTTCAAAATCCCATCATTTAATTCTTGAGTCCAAGCGGATGTTTGTGCTAAATTTAAAGGCATTCCCTCAGGGCATTCCTGAGATATGGTGTTCACGACAATGGGACAGACCTTTGCCGTCTAAAAATTAATCGCTTCATCCTTGAGTCCAAGCGGATGTTTGTGCTAAATTTGAAGCTATCCCCTCAAGGCATTCCTGAGATATCGAGAATATAAAACACCTTCATTGTCTGCAAGAGGCAGCTTCCCCTTTTGTTGATGGATCACCAAAAAAAATCATCTCTCCCACCAGGGCTGTCACCGGCGTAAAAGCGTAAAAACGTAATGAACTTTAGCTCTTACAGGTCTGCATGAGGAGGCTTCCAGCTTTCTGAAAAACAGGAACATTAACTGATGAACTTGGGCAGCACGGTTTCGAGAAGAGAATGGTAAACAAAAGTGGGTGGGGCTTGGTAATCAAGTACCAAACTACCCTTTAGGGCGTGTCTCTGTGGCGCAATAGGCCAGTGCATTCGGCTGTTAACCAAAAGGATGGTGGTTAGAATCCACCCAGGGACGTCTTGTACTAAAATAACAAGGTACCTTGATGTGAACTATCATGCTTGTTGCAGTGATCAGCGTTTGAGAAACCACCAGCACTGTGACTGACACATCAACATTGTACTGTATGTCATTGTATCCTAAAGAACTGACATCAATGTCAGAGATGAAAGTTTCCTAAAATATGAGTGGGGCATGATGATTGAGACCTTAAGCCTGTGAATATTCTCATTTGTCATCGATGTCCAATTTAAGTCAAAAGTCCAGTTGCTTTTGACTTAAATTTCTTTGGGGTTTGTGACTTTCAAAATCCCATCAGTTAATTCTTGAGTCCAAGCGGATGTTTGTGCTAAATTTAAAGGCATTCCCTCAGGGCATTCCTGAGATATGGTGTTCACGACAATGGGACAGACCTTTGCTGTCTAAAAATTAATCGCTTCATCCTTGAGTCCAAGCGGATGTTTGTGCTAAATTTGAAGCTATCCCCTCAAGGCATTCCTGAGATATCGAGTTCTCAAGAAGGGGATTTAAAACGTGACCTCATAGCAACCTTGACCACCAAAATCTAATCAGTTCATCATTGAGTCCAAGTAGACATTTGTGCCACATTTAAAGAAGTTTCCTCAAAGCGTTCCTGAGATATCATATTCACTAGAATAAGGTAGACTGATTGATGGATCACCAAAAAACATAATCTCTCAGACCAGGGCTGTCACTGATGCAGAAGCATAAAAACGTAATGAACTTTAGATCTTACTGTATGTCTTTGTATCCAAAAGAACTGACTTCAATGTCAAAGTTGGAAATTAAAGGTTCCGAGAATATAAAAGACCTTCATTGTCTGCAAGAGGCAGCTTCCCCTTTTGTTGATGGATCACCAAAAAACATCATCTATCCCACCAGGGCTGTCACCGGCGTAAAAGCATAAAATCGTAATGAACTTTAGCTCTTACAGGTCTGCATGAGGAGGCTTCCAGCTTTCTGAAAAACAGGAACATTAACTGATGAACTTGGGCAGCACGGTTTCGAGAAGAGAATGGTAAACAAAAGTGGGTGGGGCTTGGTAATCAAGTACCAAACTACCCTTTAGGGCGTGTCTCTGTGGCGCAATAGGCCAGCGCATTCGGCTGTTAACCGAAAGGATGGTGGTTCGAATCCACCCAGGGACGTCTTGTACTAAAATAACAAGGTACCTTGATGTGAACTATCATGCTTGTTGCAGTAATCAGGGTTTGAGAAACCACCAGCACTGTGGCTGACACATCAACATTGTACTGTATGTCATTGTATCCTAAAGAACTGACATCAATGTCAGAGTTGGAAATGAAAGGGTCCAAAAATATCAGTGGGGCATGATGATTGAGACCTTAAGCCTGTGAATATTCTCATTTGTCATCAATGGCCAGGTCTTTGAAATTTAAGTCAAAAGTCCAGTTGCTTTTGACTTAAATTTCTTTGGGGTTTGTGACCTTCAAAATCCCATCAGTTAATTCTTGAGTCCAAGCGGATTTTTGTGCTAAATTTAAAGGCATTCCCTCAGGGCATTCCTGAGATATGGTGTTCACAACGATGGGACAGATCTTTGCCGTCTAAAATTGAATCGCTTCATCCTTGAGTCCAAGCGGATGTTTGTGCTAAATTTGAAGGTTTCCCATCAAGGCATTCCTGAGATATCGAGTTCTCAAGAAGGGGATTTAAAACATGACCTCATAGCAACCTTGACCACCAAAATCTAATCAGTTCATCATTGAGTCCAAGTAGACATTTGTGCCACATTTAAAGAAGTTTCCTCAAAGCGTTCCTGAGATATCATATTCACTAGAATAGGGTAGACTGATTGATGGATCACCAAAAAACATAATCTCTCAGACCAGGGCTGTCGCGACGCAGAAGCATAAAAACGTAATGAACTTTAGATCTTACTGTATGTCTTTGTATCCAAAAAAACTGACTTCAATGTCAGACTTGGAAATTAAAGGTTCCGAGAATATAAAACACCTTCATTGTCTGCAAGAGGCAGCTTCCCCTTTTGTTGATGGATCACCAAAAAAAATCATCTCTCCCACCAGGGCTGTCACCGGCGTAAAAGCATAAAAACGTAATGAACTTTAGCTCTTACAGGTCTGCATGAGGAGGCTTCCAGCTTTCTGAAAAACAAGAACATTAACTGATGAACTTGGGCAGCACGGTTTCGAGAAGAGAATGGTAAACAAAAGTGGGTGGGGCTTGGTAATCAAGTACCAAACTAACCTTGAGGGCGTGTCTCTGTGGCGCAATAGGCCAGCGCATTCGGCTGTTAACCGAAAGGATGGTGGTTCGAGTCCACCCAGGGGCGTCTTGTACTAAAATAACAAGGTACCTTGATGTGAACTATCATGCTTGTTGCAGTGATCAGGGTTTGAGAAACCAGCAGCACTGTGACTGACACATCGACATTGTACTGTATGTCATTGTATCCTAAAGAACTGACATCAATGTCAGAGATGAAAGGTTCCAAAAATATGAGTGGGGCATGATGATTGAGACCTTAAGCCTGTGAATATTCTCATTTGTCATTGATGTTCAGGTCTTTGAAATTTAAGTCAAAAGTCCAGTTGCTTTGGACTTAAATTTCTTTGGGGTTTGTGACCTTCAAAATCCCATCAGTTAATTCTTGAGTCCAAGCGGATGTTTGTGCTTAATTTGAAAGCATTCCCTAAGGGCATTCCTGAGATATGGTGTTCACGACAATGGGACAGACCTTTGCCGTCTAAAATGTAATCGCTTCATCCTTGAGTCCAAGCGGATGTTTGTGCTAAATTTGAAGGTATCCCCTCAAGGCATTCCTGAGATATCGAGTTCTCAAGAAGGGGATTTAAAACGTGACCTCATAGCAACCTTGACCAACAAAATCTAATCAGTTCATCATTGAGTCCAAGTAGACATTTGTGCCACATTTAAAGAAGTTTCCTGAAAGCGTTCCTGAGATATCATATTCACTAGAATAGGGTAGACTGATTGATGGATCACCAAAAAACATAATCTCTCAGACCTGGGCTGTCACCGGCGCAGAAGCATAAAAACGTAATGAACTTTAGCTCTTACTGTATGTCTTTGTATCCAAAAGAACTGACTTCAATGTCGGGGTTGTAAATTAAAGGTTCCGAAAATATAATAGACCTTTTTGTCTGCAAAAGGCAGCTTCCCCTTTTGTTGATGGATCACCAAAAAACATCATCTCTCCCACCAGGGCTGTCACCGGCGCAAAAGCATAAAAACGTAATGAACTTTAGATCTTACTGTATGTCTTTGTATCCAAAAGAACTGACTTCAATGTCAGAGTTGGAAATTAAAGGTTCCGAAAATATAATAGACCTTCATTGACTGCAAGAGGCAGCTTCCCTTTTTGTTGATGTATAACCAAAAAACATCATCTCTCCCACCAGGGCTGTCACCGGCGTAAAATCATAAAAACGTAATGAACTTTAGCTCTTACAGGTCTGCATGAGGAGGCTTCCAGCTTTCTGAAAAACAGGAACATTAACTGATGAACTTGGGCAGCACGGTTTCGAGAAGAGAATGGTAAACAAAAGTGGGTGGGGCTTGGCAATCAAGTACCAAACTACCCTTTAGGACGTGTCTCTGTGGCGCAATAGGCCAGCGCATTCGGCTGTTAACCGAAAGGATGGTGGTTCGAGTCCACCCAGGGATGTCTTGTACTAAAATAACAAGGTACCTTGATGTGAACTATCATGCTTGTTGCAGTGATCAGGGTTTGAGAAACCACCAGCACTGTGACTGACACATCAACGTTGTACTGTATGTCATTGTATCCTAAAGAACCGACATCAACGTCAGAGATGAAAGGTTCCAAAAATATGAGTGGGGCATGATGATTGAGACCTTAAGCCTGTGAATATTGTCATCGATGTCCAATTTAAGTCAAAAGTCCAGTTGCTTTTGACTTAAATTTCTTTGGGGTTTGTGACCTTCAAAATCCCATCAGTTAATTCTTGAGTCCAAGCGGATGTTTGTGCTAAATTTAAAGGCATTCCCTCAGGGCATTCCTGAGATATGGTGTTCACGACAATGGGACAGACCTTAGCAGTCTAAAATGTAATCGCTTCATCCTTGAGTCCAAGCCGATGTTTGTGCTAAATTTGAAGGTATCCCCTCAAGGCATTCCTGAGATATCGAGTTCTCAAGAAGGGGATTTAAAACGTGACCTCTTGTACTAAAAATACAGGGTACCTTGATGTGAACTATCGTGCTTGTTGCAGTGATCAGGGTTTGAGAAACCACCAGCACTGTGACTGACACATCAACATTGTACTGTATGTCATTGTATCCTAAAGAACTGACATCAATGTCTAAGTTGGAAATAAAAAGGTTTCAAAAATATTTAGTGGGGCATGATGATTGAGACCTTAAGCCTGTGAATATTCTCATTTGTCATCGATGTTCAGGTCTTTGAAATTTAATACAAAAGTCCAGTTGCTTTTGACTTAAATTTCTTTGGGGTTTGTGACCTTCAAAATCCCATCAGTTAATTCTTGAGTCCAAGCGGATGTTTGTGCTAAATTTGAAGGCATTCCCTCAAGGCATTCCTGAGATATCGAGTTCTCTAAAAGGGGATTTAAAACATGACCTCATAGCAACCTTGACCACCAAAATCTTATCAGTTCATCATTGAGTCCAAGTAGACATTTGTGCCACATTTAAAGAAGTTTCCTCAAAACGTTCCTGATATATCATATTCACTAGAATAGGGTAGACTGATTGATGGATCACCAACAAACATAATCTCTCCGACCAGGGCTGTCATCGGTGCAGAAGCATAAAGACATAATGAACTTTAGCTCTGACTGTATGTCTTTGTATCCAAAAGAACTGACTTCAATATCATCGTTGGAAATTAAAGGTTCGAAAAATATAATAGACCTTCATTGTCTGCAAGAGGAAGCTTCCCCTTTTGTTGACGGATCACCAAAAAACATAATCTCTCCCACCAGGGCTGTCACCGGCGCAAAAGCATGAAAACGTAATGAACTTTAGCTCTTACAGGTCTGCATGAGGAGGCTTCCAGCTTTCTGAATAACAGGAACATTAACTGATGAACTTGGGCAGCACGGTTTCTAGAAGAGAATGGCAAACAAAAGTGGGTGGGGCTTGGCTATCAAGTACCAAATTACTCTTAAGGGTGTGTCTCTGTGGCGCAATAGGCCAGCGCATTTGGCCAGCCGAGTGTAAAATTATCGTACTGTACAAAACTCTTACAAAGGACGGACGGTGTCGTCACACACTCAACGCCTCAACCGTAAGTTAAACTATAAATGTGTATTTTATTTGACGGGAATAGTCTCATGGTTGACCTACAGTACAGTAACAATGACGGCCGACCCCGCAGTACAAAGACTTCAGTCGGCATCGCTGCTTACGTTAGCTCGCGAACGTGAAATGTTTCTCTTAAAAAGTAATTTTTTCCTCTTCTCGTTGTCGGCGTTAACTTTTATCTACGGCGGGCCGCGGTACAGCGACTTCAGTCGGCACCGCATTTACACGGTTGATTTAGACGTCTTTTTCCCTTTTTTTCGTTGTCACTGTTAACTTTTTTCTATGGCGGTCCGCGGTACAGTATTGTAACAATGGCGGCCGGCCCCGCGGTACAGTACAGTAACAACGGCCCCGCAGTACAGTGACTTCAGTCGGCACTGCTGCTTACGTTAGTAAACGTTAAATGTTTATCTTGTTAGCAAACGTTAAATGTTTATCTTTTCTTTCGAAATAGTTACACGTTTGACTTAAAAGGACATTTTTTCCCGTTTTCGTTGTCGACGGTAACAATGGCGCCCCTGGCTTACAGTACTGTTACTACGTCATCCATGGGCTCTCACCGTTACTGTCGCTATTAATTTTTGGGAGAAATAGTAATACAACACAATATTAACACCAGTCTCGAACATGGTTTTTGCCGTTTTGTTGTCTATGAGTGTCCCATTGACTGTTTTACAGTTAACACGACTGCTAACGTATGTCAACTGTATCGCTGGTTATTCATTCCTTACGTCACAAAGCAAACACGTGTCTGTGTTAATGAGCTGTAGCGTCGTGTCCATGTTCACATTTAGTGTTATCTTGTTTGTTCACAGTAGCAGTGCCATCCATTTTTTTACTGTTCATGTCAACTTGTTATGTAGCTTAGTCCGGTGAATAATTAATTAGCCGACCATACAGGATTTATATGCAGTTTATCATATGATTGACCAATGGGGGATAATACTGTAATAACTGTACTGTGCAGTATGCTCTGGTTTTAAATACAGCACACAGTAGTTCTCATTTCAGCATTATCCTTATTTATACTGTTGTATACCCTATTTTGTATTGTCGTCGGTTATACATACCTATGCCTATTGTTTATCTCTGTTAAAATAATTCACTATAATAATGCATTTAATGTAAAGACGCATTTCAGAGCGCACATGGCAGACTTAAAAAGAGCCGCGAGTATTATGTCACTGTACTCATAATTATGCACTTGTAAACACACCATGTCAATATTATTACTTCATTGTTATCTTCAGATGAGCGGTACACTGAAGAGCCACAAAGGCATGGGAGATGAAGAGTGGATGTCAAGACTCAGGCAATTTGCCAATTCTGGGGTTTGGCCCTCAGGAGCGGGCAATAGACCATCCCCAAGGCAGCGGAAGTGGCGCGACCTTTATCAGAAGGTAAAAATATATACCTATAACTTCTTAAGTATTAGTAGGTGGGCCGCTTAATAAAAACCCGACGGTGCCAATAACACAAATGAGACGATGGACTGTACACTGACTGAGTGACTAATTCCAGGCCAAATCTCTACTCTGATCTGTTTTTCAGATTGTGAAATGCCCCATGCAGGCCCGGGGACAGTCCAACCTCTTTTGAGCATCTGTGGCCTGTCGTTGTGGTTTCCACGCCGCTCAGGTGATTTTTTTTTTTTTAAATTGCATTCTCTTGTTGTTAATCTTGCATCGGATGTCTCCTCAATTGCAGTTACTTGACACGTTGTAATGCTGTTGTTTCAGCTGCCTGCCACTCTCCTGCTGTTGCAGCCTCCCAGTCTGCAGCCCCTGCAACCACTGCGGCTCCAAAGTCGTTCCTGCGCCCCCCTCCGAGTTTGGCAATGGTGAATATTTTGACAGTAATTCATGTTTTATATCAATAATTTTGTGGTGTATCAAAGTCACTCTGTTTCTCTGTTGTCAGTTCACTCAATCGCGCTTTGCTGGGTCTGCACCACTGAAGCCCAATTTAGTGGCTAGGAGGTCCCCCAGCCCTTCTCCTCCTCCATCTCCTGGGACCACCTCCTCTGCGGCCTCTGTGAGGTCCCCCAGCCCTTCTCCTCCTCCTCCTCTTCCTACATCCTCAGTGAGGTCCCCCAGCCTTTCTCCTCCTCCTCTTCCTACATCCTTAATGAGGTCCCCCAGCCTTTCTCCTCCTCCTCTTCCTACATCCTCAATGAGGTCCCCCAGCCTTTCTCCCTCTACCAGCTCTGCGAGGTCCCGCAGCCCTTCTCCTCCTCCTCCTCTTTCTACATCCTCAGTGAGGACCCCCTCTACCAGCTCTGTGAGGTCCCCCAGCCCTTCTCCTCCTCCATCCTCAGTGAGGACCCCCAGCCCTGGTCCGTCCTCCTCTGGCACTACCCAGCGCCAGACTGTAGCATCTGTGAGTACAGCGTCTACACATTGCTCTGTGTAAAGTCATCTTAAGCTGAGCCTTTATATGTGAAATCAACTCATTCCTATTTGTTATTGTCTTCTAAACAGGGTGATTCTGGTGGAGTTCAGCCCGCTGCTGCTGGGCTCGTGGCTGCAGCGTCATTCTGGTTGCCGGGGGAAATGAGTAGGACGATCCCTCAGCAGGACCAGAGGTGGATCTCCACTACCCTCTTTCACTCCGGCAAACTGCGGCCAGATTTGAGGCTGTGGTACGAGCCCCCTGTCCCGGCCTTCATTTACCACCAGGCACCGACGCCAGACCGGTTCTTCATCCAGCGGCTGATGGCGTGGATGCCCTATCACCTGTGGAAGGTAAGGGTGACCTGCCAAGCTTGTGGGAAGCAGCTGACGGGCTACGGTGTCCACAAGAGGGCCAGGAAGGTTCTGGACATCGACAGGTATTACCTGATGGTGACGGAGACACTCAGGTGCACTGTGTGCTCCATTAACTACCTGTCCACCAGTCAAACTGTTCGGAACCAGCTTGACCTGCTTCACCAGATGATGTTCAGGATGATCCTGACCCGCAAGTGAGTAAAGCTGTTTTGAATAGATTGTTTGTGAAGACACGGCAATGACCTCCGAAGGAACATGTGACTAATCACTGTAACAATGTGCATTTCAGGTACGCTTGTGACATTCGTGTCATTAGGCTGCTTCGGGAATGGACACTTGGAAACAGTCCAGCCCGCCTGGTGAGGCAACTCAAGGAGAACCACGGGGAGGAGTGGCTTAACAGGTTGGGACACTATTACAGGGAGTGTGCTGACTTTGTTAATCGGCCCAGCCTCTACCCTGTGGTCTGCCAGCAGCCCCCAGAGCCCACCGACGTCGCCACCAGTCGCTGGCTACTGTCTGTGTACGGTAGGGACATCCTCTCCTATCTGGAACACATGAAGGCCAGCATCACATCTACGTTTGGGACCATTTTGAAGATGGACTTGACCAAAAAGGTACTAAATAACCTGACTGTTCATTAGACTTTCATTCGTGTTGGTTCATGTTGTATACATGAATGTAACAAATGAGTATACACGAGGTACCGCAGATCTTTCCTTCCTCCAGCAGTCAGGATGTACAACTGCTCTCATTTAACACTCTCACACTCACACACACACACACACACACACACACACGCACACACAAACACACACACATTGTTAACAAAACCATACTTTTGTCCAGCAGTGTTTTACAAAACAGTCTCCCCTTGTTGATTTTGTTTGTCTTGTTTCACCATGAGCTGTTAGAATGGGGGACCTAAACAGTGCAGTACCATATAAAGTAAACAAACATTGGTCATCAAGAAAACATTGTCAACTTACTCTCAAATTCCAGGTCACAAAGAAGCTGTTTGGCCACGGCAAGGGGACAGCGCTATGGCTGACCTCGATTGGCAATGAGATCGGAGAGATACTCATCAGTGCCCTGACTGTCCAGGAGGGGCCGGCATTGGATGCGATGGTGGCTGGTGTTATGGAGTGCTACCACCAGGCAGCGTTTGAGTGGGATGCAGAGGATCTCACTCTGTTGCGGCAGTCAAAGAGAGAGCAGCTGAGGAGGGAAGGTGTGGGGACTCCTTCCCACCACTTGGTAGACTCAAGGATCACCAAGAAGGAGTTGAGCTAATATTGCCGCAGGAGGATGCGCGGCGAGGATGCCACCATCAAGCTCATAGAGTGGCTGCTGCAGATACTGGGCGGGGGTAATGGCAGAAACATCATGGGGGTGCCACTGCTGGACCAGGTGCGGATGGAGCACATCTGGCGTGTGCAGAAACGCCATGTCAAGTGTCTCCAGGACATGCCAGGTGTGGAGCTCTACACAGTGGTAGGCTTCACCACCACCAAGGCGGGCGTTGTCCTGAAGAGGTACAGGTTTATTCCAGGTTGGTGTCTCTCTTATGTATGTTCTATTTTAAAAAATGTTATTCTAGCATTATTCAGAGACATTTATATGTTGTTGTTTTCCCAGGAACCAGTGCGTCAGCACTGCTGACTTACTCCGGTGACATGACGCAAAGTAACAACATCAACAGCTTGAAGGTGTCAGGCAGGGAATATGCGCCCAATTTCAGGCCACCTGCCATATACACTGGTATGTCTAATTAATATCTTGTAACATAATACCACACACTCCTGATACAGACACAATGTATAGCATTAAATGGTTTCTATGTAGAATGCCTTGAAAACAACTACTAACTTGTGTGTGTACTTGTGTACATCTCACTTGTCTTTTTAATAGGAGAGCTGCTTGGTGTCGATTATTTGCTCAGTCAGACGGGGCAGCCTCTGAGAGTCATCCCCGAGTCAGAGGAGACGGAGTTCATGCTGGAGGATGTGGAGGATGTGGACGAAGAAGAAGACCAGGGCTTTGAGGAAGACCTCACACTGGATCTAACCATGTCTTGTCTCCTCAGTGACCCGAGCTTCGCTGCCTTCACCGCCGCTCCCGCCTCCTCCCTGGGTGCTCCTGCCTCCTCCTCTCTGGGTGCTGCCTCCTCCTCTCTGGGTGCTCCTGCCTCCTCCTCTCTGGGTGCTGCCTCCTCCTCTCTAGGTGCTGCTGCCTCCTCCTCTCTAGGTGCTGCTGCCTCCTCCTCTCTAGGTGCTGCTGCCTCCTCCTCTCTGGGTGCTCCTGCCCCTTCCTCTCCAGGTGCTGCTGCCTCCTCCTCTCTAGGTGCTGCTGCCTCCTCCTCCGTGGGGGCTGCTGCCTCCTCCTCTCTAGGTGCTGCTGCCTCCACTACTGCTCCTGTCTCCTCTCTAGGTGCTGCCTCCTCCTCCGTGGGTGCTGCCTCGTCCGTGGGGGCTGCTGCCTCCACTACTGCTCCTGTCTCCTCTCTAGGTGCTGCCTCCTCCTCCGTGGGTGCTGCCTTGTCCGTGGCTGCTGCCTCCTCCTCCCTTGGTGCTGCTGCAGCCTCCTCCTCCGTCGGTGCTGCCTCGTCCGTGGGTGCTGCCTCAACTACTGCTGACCCCATGCTGCAGCCAGCGGTGTCAGGGGTATGTAAATACATCATCATGTGTAGGGAAATAAAATCTATGTATCAGCGTTTTGTCACACTTATATTTGTTTCAAATTTGGTTGTTAATTTGTGTTCCTTTTTTCCAGACTGTTGATGACTCTGGCATACCAGGCATTGACAGAGTTGACAGCCTGGCAGAGTGTCTGGTGGAGCTGAGGAACCAGTCGACGCTGACTTTAGATATCCAGCAGGTCAGGAGCATTTTATTGTGTTACTACTTACCCTCCGTGTCCTGTCATAGATGTTTATATTAGCACATGTATATGCCTTCTTCTCATGTGATGTTGTCTTCTCTCTCTGTATAGGCGAGCAACATTATTGCTCTGTGGCAAAACCTTCTGGACTACGACAAGAGGAGAATAGTGTTTGCTGCCAGACATCAGAGCAAGCTGGAGCAAGAGGTTTAGGTCTCCAAAGAAGAGGCAGGAGTGGGTGGCCAGGGGTGGAGAGTGTCAAGAGGCATGCACTCACCACAACTGCCCCGCTCGCCCAGTGGCCAGATTGCTGCCGCTTGATGGAGACCATTTTCATCAGGCTCTGTGAGATCCATCGCAATCCCAGGAAGACGACATCTCGATGGGCTCTCATCCTGGCAGATTACCGGCACATCAGGACACGTGTTATGTCCAATGCCACTGTCACGCAGCAGACCACTATGCAGCTGGTCAGTGTCAACCAGACCACCCTGGTGCAGTGGCACAATAAAAGGGTTAGGAGACTAGAGACCGCATCGCTGACGCGCGGACTAGATTTACCCGGCCGGTTGTCTGTGGTAGCTAACCCCCTCCCCCCTGCTCCTGTGCGTGCCCCATTTGCACCCCCGCTGGCAGGCCCAGTCTTCCAATACAACCTGCCCAGCAGCACATTTGGCCTGCTCCACCCGCACCCGTTTTACCCACTCCACCCGTGCGCATTTCACCTGCTCCACCTGCGCCCAATTTTCCTGCTCCACCCTCAGGCACGCAGCTTTTGATGCTGGCTCCAGTGTCTCCTGGCCAGGGACCTGTCTTTTTTTCCGCTCCACAGGCCCTGGGTGTGGGCCTATCCCCTGCCCCTCCTGCTCCCGCCCGAAAACTGACCAGTGCAAGAAATGCGGACAGTTTAGGACAGCGGAGACTGGACACATCCAGTACAAGGGCGTTGTCTACTGCCCCTCTGTAGAGACTCTGACAAAGGAGCAATGGTTGGAGCAAATAAAAAAAAATAGAAAGTGAGGCATGGACTCTTGGGTAGTGCCTCTATATACCCCTCCCAGAGCCATAGACACTTTGCTTGTGCCCCTCACTGGACACTTTTCATGTGGTATATAGTTCTGTATATTTTGTTTTTAAAGTGATTTTCAATTGTGTTGACTCAATTCTGTGGTCATTTGTAGTGTGTAGTTTGTGTTGAATAGTTGAATGATGCTATGTCATGTATATATGTTTTATTTAGTCGATGTTGTATTTTTATATTTAGTTGATGTTATATTTATACACTTAGTTGATGTTATATTTTTATATTTAGTTGATGTTATATTTTTATATTTAGTTGATGTTATATTTTTATATTTAGTTGATGTTATATTTTTATACTTAGTTGATGTTATATTTTTATATTTACTTGATGTTATATTTTTATATTTACTTGATGTTATATTTTTATACTTAGTTGATGTTATATTTTTATATTTACTTGATGTTATATTTTAATATTTACTTGATGTTGTATTTTTATATTTAGTCGATGTTATATTTTTATATTTACTTGATGTTATATTTTTATATTTACTTGATGTTATATTTTTATACTTAGTTGATGTTATATTTTTATACTTAGTTGATGTTATATTTTTATATTTAGTTGATGTTATATTTTTATATTTAGTTGATGTTATATTTTTATACTTAGTTGATGTTATATTTTTATATTTACTTGATGTTATATTTTATATTTACTTGATGTTATATTTTTACATTTACTTGATGTTATATTTTTATACTTAGTTGATGTTATATTTTTATATTTACTTGATGTTATATTTTTATATTTACTTGATGTTATATTTTTATACTTAGTTGATGTTATATTTTTATATTTACTTGATGTTATATCTTTATATTTACTTGATGTTGAATTTTTATATTTAGTCGATGTTATATTTTTATATTTTCTTGATGTTATATTTTTATATTTACTTGATGTTATATTTTTATACTTAGTTGATGTTATATTTTTATACTTAGTTGATGTTATATTTTTATTTTTAGTTGATGTTATATTTTTATATTTAGTTGATGTTATATTTTTATACTTAGTTGATGTTATATTTTTATACTTAGTTGATGTTATATTTTTATATTTACTTGATGTTATATTTTTACATTTACTTGATGTTATATTTTTATATTTACTTGATGTTATATTTTTACATTTACTTGATGTTATATTTTTATACTTAGTTGATGTTATATTTTTATATTTACTTGATGTTGTATTTTTATATTTACTTGATGTTATATTTTTATATTTACTTGATGTTATATTTTTATATTTACTTGATGTTATATTTTTATACTTAGTTGATGTTATATTTTTATACTTAGTTGATGTTATATTTTTATACTTAGTTGATGTTATATTTTTATATTTACTTGATGTTATATTTTTATATTTACTTGATGTTATATTTTTATACTTAGTTGATGTTATATTTTTATATTTACTTGATGTTATATTTTAATATTTACTTGATGTTGTATTTTTATATTTAGTCGATGTTATATTTTTATATTTACTTGATGTTATATTTTTATATTTACTTGATGTTATATTTTTATACTTAGTTGATGTTATATTTTTATACTTAGTTGATGTTATATTTTTATATTTAGTTGATGTTATATTTTTATATTTAGTTGATGTTATATTTTTATACTTAGTTGATGTTATATTTTTATATTTACTTGATGTTATATTTTATATTTACTTGATGTTATATTTTTACATTTACTTGATGTTATATTTTTATACTTAGTTGATGTTATATTTTTATATTTACTTGATGTTATATTTTTATATTTACTTGATGTTATATTTTTATACTTAGTTGATGTTATATTTTTATATTTACTTGATGTTATATCTTTATATTTACTTGATGTTGAATTTTTATATTTAGTCGATGTTATATTTTTATATTTTCTTGATGTTATATTTTTATATTTACTTGATGTTATATTTTTATACTTAGTTGATGTTATATTTTTATACTTAGTTGATGTTATATTTTTATTTTTAGTTGATGTTATATTTTTATATTTAGTTGATGTTATATTTTTATACTTAGTTGATGTTATATTTTTATACTTAGTTGATGTTATATTTTTATATTTACTTGATGTTATATTTTTACATTTACTTGATGTTATATTTTTATATTTACTTGATGTTATATTTTTACATTTACTTGATGTTATATTTTTATACTTAGTTGATGTTATATTTTTATATTTACTTGATGTTGTATTTTTATATTTACTTGATGTTATATTTTTATATTTACTTGATGTTATATTTTTATATTTACTTGATGTTATATTTTTACATTTACTTGATGTTATATTTTTATACTTAGTTGATGTTATATTTTTATATTTACTTGATGTTATATTTTTTTATTTACTTGATGTTATATTTTTATATTTACTTGATGTTATATTTTTATACTTAGTTGATGTTATATTTTTATATATCACGCTAGTGGTTTCCTGGGTGAAAGTCCTGTGTTTCGGGACCCAACCACCACCCAATCTGTCAAAAAGTGATTTTAATAGTGTTTTTTTATTATTTTAATTGAATTCTTATTTTATTGTTCTCATAGTTCTTATATATGATTGTACATCATCCAGATTTACTTTCCACAAAGGTGATTATAGTGTTTAAGCACATATTTAAATTGAATTCTTATTTTATTGTTCTCATAGTGCTTATATATGATTGTACATCATCCAGATTTACTTTCCACAAAGGTGATAATAGTCTTTAAGCACATATTTAAATTGAATTCTTGTTTTATTATTCTCATAGTTCTTATATATGATTGTACATCATCCAGATTTACTTTCCACAAAGGTGATAGTCTTTAAGCACTTATTTAAATTAAATTCTTGTTTTATTATTCTCATAGTTCTTATATATGATTGTACATCATCCAGATTTACTTTCCACAAAGGTGATAATAGTCTTTAAGCACATATTTCAATTTAATTCTTATTTTATTGTTCTCATAGTTCTTATATATTTCTTATAGTACTTTGCACTACTGTACTTGTTCCACTGGTCATTTTTCTCAAATTAAACGTGATTATTTCTTATGTTTTGTGTGTGTGTGCACAATCTTGTTTTCAAGGTACTCATGATGATTGGAGTGGAGTAAAGGGTACAGCATTGCCAGAAACTTGTAACTAAGTCCATTACAATGAATACATTGCAAATACAGTACAGTACAATATGCTTTATTCACAAACATTTTGAACTTATAAGGCTTGTTTTTATAACTTTATCCATAAACTTGGTAGATATAAAACTAGTGTTTGCATTACGAAGTCCATATCTTTCATAAATTCAGGTAAAATCGTGCCAAAACAGACACTTTTATTCATAAATTCACGTAAAATCGTGCCAAAACAGACACTTTTATTCGTCATGTTATAATCCATCCTGTCGGAGTCGGGATTCGAAATGGCGTTTGGGGGGTCATGTTCCCCCTGCTAAAATTAGTTTTTTTCATCTGAAAATGTGGCATGTAGAGCCTGAAAAAGGTAACGGGGTGAGCGAGAAACTGGCAAATGGTGAAACTGTGCCAAGAGAATGGTTGCTCTATTCTTCCTCAAAAGGTACGGTGTTTTGTTTTGGTGTAAACTATTTGGGAGCTGTGATACTCTAGTATACTATAGTGACTGGAAAAATGCTGCTGCCCGCTTGGCCGAACATGAAGGATCAGAGCATCACAGAAAGGCTATGGTAGCTTATGTTATGCGCTGTGCTGATGCTGGAAGTATAGATTCAGAACTGAAAAAACAATTTGGCAGTCAATGCGAATATTGGACTAACGTTCTAAAGAGGGTAGTCGCCGGGTGACGTTTTTAGCAAAGTGAGGACTTCCTGTCAGGGCAACCTGATAACGGTAACTTTATGGGTGTGCTGGAGGTTATCAGCAGGTTTGACCCGTTCTTAAAAGCTCATATAGAAAAATATGGCAACGCAGACAAGGGAACACCATCATACCTCTCATCACCAACATGTTTGGAATGAAATGAACTGATGGGAGAGCGGGACCCTACAGAGATAATCAGTGAGATAAAAGTGGCAAAATACTTTTCGCTCATTGTGGACAAGAAAAAAACAAGCAGCTGAAAGTGCTGAACCTGAATGTGGAACTGGATCGGAGGTTTCTGTCCTACAAACACATTCAGCAGACATTTTGATTTCTGAACAACATTCTAACCATCTCTATACACGATCTTTGTACAGGAGCGGCTAATCTGCAGAAGAAATATGCAGGTGATCTGAATGAAAATTAAACAATTCAGGGAATTCATTAAAAAAAAAAAACGAGGACACCTCAGCAAGGTCACTGTTGCCATTTATAAGAGGAAGAAAACAACAGTGTTTCCAAATGTTGATATTGCCCTCCGATTATTCATGAGTTTGCCCGTAACCAACGCCAGCAGGAAGTGTTCTTTTTCCAAACTGGGACTAGTTAAAAACACTGAGATTCACAATGGGCCAGAACAGACTGAATCACCTGTCTCTGATGTCCATCGAACGTGACATTCTGCGCAAACTGGATTTTACCAGCCGCTGCATTGTGTATTGTATTTTTTTTAGGGCCCGAGCACCGACTGAGTCGGTCGAGGACCCTAATTGTAATTGTAATGATTATTATTATTATTATTATCAGAAGTGGTTTCAATGGGTCTCATTCTTGGGCGTGGCAAATTAGCTTGATAGCGCCCCCTTGAATATTGCCAAATCCCAGCCCCTCAATACGCTTTCACCTACATGTATGAAAATTGATAGGCATGTGAAGAATGCAGAGACACGCAAAATATCCTCTTGGAGGTATGCCCCAAACACAACAGGAAGTCCACCATTTCGATTTAAACGTGTCATTTTTGTTCATTTCTGGCAGTTTTTTTTGTGCTCTGTACTTTAACAAACTCGTCCTAGAGTTTTCAACGGAATGACTTCAAAGTTAGTCTGTACACCTTCCAGACATTGCGGAGCATACGCGTTTTCATCAATCAGCCTGGTGGTGGCGGGCCCTCAAATTTCACCCCTACGCCAAGAACCACTAACACTTTAAAATCATGACCATACATTGTCCAATCTGTTCCAAGCTTCTCGGGCATGATTGGCCTCTTGGCCTGAACACATATATGTGACAATATTTACGTATAGTCATAGCTCCCCCTGCTGGTAACAGGAAATTACATGTTTTTTACTTTGATGTCCTCGGCCTGACTGGATCCTCACATCCTCTTCAAAAGGGGTGACGAGAGCCTTAAGACGTGAATGATGCTTTGATGCAATGTGACCATGGGACGATGTCATGTAACGGCACAATTGTGGCGGCACGGCGAATTTCGATGCAACGCCATGACAAAAGACACTGCTGAAACTGCACAACAGGTGTTCAGATCTCTTCCAAACTTCACATGTATGATAAGAGACCCGCCCTGAACACAGATGTAGGGCAATTTTGAATTGTAGTCATAGTGACAGAAAGTTACATTTTATATATTTTGATGTCTTTTTCCTAGCCGGTTGAACACATCCACCTCAAATCCTGTCAGCACATACTTAAGACCTTCATGATGCTTGATCAAGTAGTTTTTGGCTTTTCATCAAATTTTGTTGTCGTGACGACCATTCTTCGCCATGAAACAGGAAGTGGTTGTAACTTCAACATACATTGTCCAATATGCCCCAAATTTCTCATGATTCATAACAGTCCAGGCTTGAACACAGCTGCATCTCAATATTTAAGCATAGCTCCCCCTACCGGCAACAGGAAAAATGACAAATATCTACCAATTTACATGAAACTTATATAGTGGGTTCTGCACTTGGTGTAGGGTAACACAATGCATGTTTGGGAGCAGACAGGCATGTTGTACTGGCCGCCATAAACAGGAAGTCGCTCTAACTTTAGCATGAATGCCCAAACTGCACTACATTTCCCAGAGGTTGTAAGAGTCAAGGCCTGAGGACAACTACATGCTAATATCGTCTAATAGACACAGCGCCATCTACTGGCAACGGGAAATCAGACTTATATGGCATAGATGTAACCCTGGTTGAAAATCTGTATTAAAAATAATTTAATGCATAAGAAAAACCAAGATGTTTGAATTAAAAACACTGAAATATCATAGTGGAAAAATTAATTCATGAAATATAATGTTTCGTTTATGATTGAAAAACAGATGTTAGCTTAAAAAAGAGAACTAGAACTGTAATAAAATAAGCTATTTAAAGTTTTAATTTGTAAGAGCTGGGATGTTAAGGAGGCTTACAGCTCCACTGCGCTTCCTCCTCTTGGAAGATCGGTCCACAACCTCATCCACCTGCGGCCCCTGTATAAGCCCCGAGTCCAGCGGCTTCCTGTGACTACCAGGACCGTGAGGAGATGGTCACAGGAGACCGATGAAGCTTTACAGTGCTGATTTCATGGACTTCATAACAGGGTACATCAATTTCTGTGTGGACAGCGTTGTTCCTACAGTGACTGTACCCTGTTTCCCCAATAACAAGCCGTGGGTCACCAGAGACATCAAGGTCCTGCTGAATGAGAAGAAGAGGGCCTTCAGAGATGGGGACAGAGAGCAGATGAGGCAGGTCCAGAGGAAGCTGAAGGAGAGGATTCAACAGGTCAAAGACGGCTACAGGAGGAGCAGAGCAATTTGAAGGACGCGTGGAGCGGCATGAGTAAGATCACTGACTACAAACCATCTGATAGCCAGACAGTAGGAGGTGGTAGTGAATGTGCCAACTAGCTGATACTGTTCTTCAACAGATTTGATGAAAGGGCTGTGGAGGACGCTATCATCTTCCTGCTCCACCGTGCCTGCGCACGGCTCCACTTAAGATGACTTCATAAAGACCCATGAGTAGACCCTGTACTCACAGATGCTACAGCCTGGCCAGTAGCATGGGGCAGCGTAGTGCCAGAAGAGGACGAAGCGGCAGGGTGGCCTCACAGAGGTGGTTCTCACTGAGGATGTAGGAGGAGGAGAAACCTCCTTTTAAAAAGCCCAGTCTTGATCCTGAGGTACTAGCCAACTATAGACCTATATCTAACCTTCCTTTTCTCTCTAAGATCCTTGAGAAATTAGTTGCCAATCAGTTGTCTGACTTTTTACATAATAATGAGTTATTTGAGGATTTCCAGTCAGGATTTAGAGCAAATCATAGCACTGAGACAGCACTGGTGAAAATTACTAACGACCTTCTAATAGCTTCAGACAAAGGACTTGTCTCTGTACTTGTCTTACTAGATCTTAGTGCTGCCTTCGACACTATTGACCATCACATCCTGCTACACAGACTAGAGCATCTGATCGGCATTAAAGGAACCGCACTGAGCTGGTTTAAGTCATATTTATCAGATAGATCTCAGTTTGTACATGTTAATGACAAATCCTCCATGCACACTAAAGTTAGTCACGGAGTCCCACAGGGTTCTGTCCTTGGACCGATTCTTTTCACCTTATATATGCTTCCCTTAGGAAATATTATAAGGAAGCACTCCATAAATTTTCATTGTTATGCTGATGATACACAATTATATTTGTCGATCAAACAAGAAGAAACCCATCAGTTAGATAAACTTCAAATGTACATTAAGGAAATAAAAAGCTGGATGACCTGCAATTTCCTGATGTTAAACTCAGACAAAACTGAAATTATTGTACTTGGCCCCAAAGGCCTCCGAAATTCAATAGCTAAGACATTGTTACTCTGGATGATGTTGTGTTGTCCTCCAGCACCACAGTAAGGAATCTGGGTGTTATTTTTGATCAGGATATGTCCTTCGATTCCCACATAAAACTAACAACAAGGACTGCATATTTTCACCTGCGTAATATTGCAAAAATTAGGAACATTGTGTCTCAGAAAGATGCAGAGAAACTTGTTCATGCATTTGTTACTTCTAGGCTGGACTATTGCAATTCCTTATTATCAGGCTGCTCCAATAAGTCTGTTAAGAGTCTCCAGTTGGTCCAAAATGCTGCAGCTCGTGTACTAACTAAAACAAATAGAAGAGAACATATTTCTCCTGTATTAGCTTCTCTGCACTGGCTACCTGTAAAATCTAGAATAGAATTTAAAATCCTTCTCCTTACGTACAAAGCTCTTATTGGTCAGGCTCCGTCGTATCTTAAAGAGCTCATAGTACCGCATCACCCAACTAGATCTCTGCGCTCTGAGAATGCAGGGCTACTCGTCGGTCCTATAGTCTCCAAAAGTAGAAGTGGAGGCAGAGCCTTCAGCTACCAAGCTCCTCTCCTGTGGAACAAACTCCCAAATGTTATTCGGGAGGCAGACACTGTCCCCTTATTTAAAAGTAAACTTAAAACTTTCCTTTTTGATAAAGCTTACAGCTAGGGCTTACGATAAGACTTTATTCTGCTTAATTATGCTGCTATAGGCCTAGTCTGCCGGGGGATATTACTTTTCCTGATACTCTGAGCTTCTCTCCTCTCTGTCTGTACCATTCATGTCTCATCAATGCATGTTACTAATTCAGCTTCTTCCCCGGAGCTGTTTGTGCTTTGTCGTCTCGCAGGTCTCTGCTGATCGTGGTGGTGCCTGCTGCCGTGGTCCTACATGACGCTTCCTGCTGCTATTATCACTGTTACTCATATATACTATCACTGGTTTAATAAACTATAAAATTTGTAGCTGTATCGTAGCTGCTATTGCCACTACTCATCATTGATCATGTTTGCCACCATAATTATTATCATTTTCATATTCTGTCACCTTAGCTGTGCTTGTTTCTATTATTCTGTTGTATTAACTGTCTTAACATATACGTTATATTCACATTACTATAAATATTATTATAGTTACTGTTAGGCTTTCATCTCTGGAAGTGTGTCTGTCTCTCTCTGTCCATCTGTGTGTCTTTTCTCTCTTTCTCTCTCCTTTTCTTCCTCCCCAACCAGTCAAGACAGATGGCCGTCCTCTACAGAGCTGGGTCTGTCTGACGTTCCTGCCTGTTATAGGGAAGGTTTTCGTTGCCACCCTACTTTACAGAGGAATTGTTGGGTCTATGTAAATCATAAATAAGTCATTGAGTGTGGTCTTTACCTACTCTGTAAAGTGTCCTGAGATAACTTTTGTTATGATTCGACACTATAAATAAAATTGAATTGAATTGAATTGAATCATTTCACCATAGACTGGAAGCAAATTATACGATCGTAATCTGTAGGCCATCCTTAGACACAATGGTTGGTAACGGCGAATGCGTCTTCTGTTTCGCATATTTCTCCCCCGTTGATTTATCAGACAAAGATAAATCAACATAGCCCACACAACAGTCAGGATCTCCAATGGAACCGGCATTTTCAAACGTGAATGAAAAATTGTTTTGAAAATAGTTCTTCTTCTTCTTCTTCTAGTTCGTCTTCTTCTTCTTCTTGTATAATTCCAGCAGTTTAGACGCTGTGGTACTTCTTCTGTATGGTGGTTTGCAGTTCACAGGCAATGTGTATCACCGCCATCTACTAGACTGGGGTTAATCAGACACGTCTATGATGATCGAGGGAACACGTTCGCTACGTCAGTTTGCATACTAGTGCTGTCCCATTTCTTAGGGGGAAATTTTCCCTTGCACTTCCCTCATGTGTCTCTCTCTCTCGTGTCTGCCTTCTGTGTTATACTTGGCACAGCGCCGCTCCGCTGCTGTATCCCCCTCCGCTACACACACACTCACACACACACACACACACACACAGCGCAGTTCTCTCTCTCTCCCTCCAACACAGTCTCACTCCCAGAATCTCAAATAGCGACTGACGGCAGTCGCGTGTCTTTTCCTTTAACTTGTGATCGAGCGAAAGTTGCATGCTGCCTGTTTCTACTCCAGCCTTTGAGTTCGCTTTTTTAAACTTTCCTTACTTTTTCACTTTCCATTGATCTGAAGCTCAATGCTGATGCTGTCCTGTAAATAGTTTTCTAACCAGCAATAAAAAAAAACTATTTCTGATCAACCCATATCAATTGCATGCTAAAATAACATACTGGTTAAAGCCCTGGCCATTTCAAGACAACTCAACTTTGGTTAAGTATGGATAAAGATACAGATAATGTTGTACTCGCTCATCCCTATAACCCGAGATTTGCAAAAGTCTTGCAAGTTGGTTAGAGTAGGCATTAACATCAAATGGTTGATGGTTAAGGTAAGGCAATGAAATGTTATGGTAAATTTGGGTTAAGATTGAGACACATTAAGGTTAGCACCGGTGGTTGGGAAATTTGTGTGCTCTTCTATCCCCATTATCCCCACATGGCAGGACATTTGTATTTTTACTTGTTCTAAACAGCTGGAGTACAACCTACATTGTTTGATGCACTGAACCTTTAAGACAGATGATGTTTTAGCAATGTGTCAAAGAAAAAGGGGAGTTCTCATTAACAAAGAAAATATACAGCGCTCAAATTCAAGCCCTGGAGGAGCACAGTTGGATGCACTGGCTAATGGACTCACTCTTCTCTCCTGCATGTTGTCGAGTCAAGTGATCTGTCAAGAATGCCCGTGGGTGTGTTGTATTTTAATCAGGACTCATCAATTCATAAATTAGGACTGATTAAGTGATCAATTTACCTTTGTCATAGTTCTGTCATCATCAGTTAATGGCTGTCTTTGGGGAGTAAATGAGGAGATAAGTGGGATTGAAGGCTGTTCAAGTCTAGCTGCTCCTCCTGGATAATTGCTGGCTTGTATATCAGTTTCATATTATCATGTCTTGCTTTTCTTTTATCTTTACAACAAGGATCAACATACGATTTGTATGCAAAAAAAGACACAGTGATGATTTGTTTTCTCAACAGCAGTCTGGCGATTTACACCATTTATAAGTCACTACATGGTTCAGTTTTATCACAGATCTGCTTTGATTTCCCAGGGCAGGCAGCTAGTACCTGCTGCATATATGTTGGCTGATACTGTTTGCATAAAGGCATTACTGATGTCAACAAGAGGAAAGCACAAAAATGCTCCTGAAAACAGCATTATTTAAAAAAAAGTAAAATTTGTGTTTGAAATTGCTTAAGAATTTAGAAAAGGTTAAGTGGGAAAGTCTAACTGATTTTATATGCATATGGACGTCCTGGAACTGTCTTGAGGGGAGGATGACTTTAGGATGAACGGGAATCGCTTACTTACAATAGTATCCTTTAAGTTGCACCAATCAATATTATATATAAATACAGAATCAAATCATTGTGTTATGGGAAAGGGATCACTCATAGTAACTAGGGATGAGCGAGTACAGCATTATCTGCATCTCTTTACCATATGAATTATCCGTATCCGTACTCAGAGTGGGCGGGGCCTAACCTGGAAGTGGGTGGAATTTAACCCGGAAGTGGGTGAAGTTGTCTTGAAATGGCCAGGGCTTTAACCAGATTGTTATTTTAAGCATGCAATTGAAACAGGTTAATCAGAAATAGTTATATTTATTGCTGATTAGAAAACTATTTACAGGACAGCATCAGCATTGAGCTTCAGATCAATGTTTTTGATCACAACAGCAAACAAACTATTTACAAAACAAGTTTTGGAACATTGAATACAACACATGAATGTAATGAACAAGAGTTTCATACTTAACTTTTTATTTTTTGTAACTTTTTTAAGGATGATTTAGATTTTTAATTGTGTGTGAGAGCAGTGTTTCTTATGCATAGACCAATGTGTTGCGCAGCGCCACAGAATCAAAACCATAAGCCACAAATAGATTTTGGTTTTGTTCGTTTTTTTAACACGATTTTTAAATATAGAAATATCGTTCCGTTCATTTATCTCCGCATAACGGGGTTACGCCTATCAAGAAGACCCGCACTCGCCCAACGTTTTCAACCAACCCAACTACAACTCGGACCACAAGTATTAATATCAAATATAAGGCTATTTATGTAAGTGTTTTAGAGAATGCTAAACAACCTCTTTTTGGCTTATTCACACAACGTAGATATATTTGCAATCGAGACGCTCTCTCTCTCTGTCACCTAACGGCAGCCCACGTGTGCACACACATCTGGTTGGTGCTGAAATCTGAGCTAGGAATATATCACGAGACACTTAAAATCGATTAAAGTGTGTGAAGATTCAACATGGTCGAGTTAAAAAATGAATTTACTATCTACTTTTGACTTTGTTGAAGTTCTACATCAGTCAGCTCATTAGACAGAGGTGCAAAGATGGCACAGTCACATCAGGTCGCACTGGCCTGTTTTATCGGAGGTTCTTACTTGTCTTTTTTCTTTTGGAAATTAAAGAAGTTGTGTAAAGATGGCACAGTCACAGCAGGTCGCACTGGCCTGTTTTATCGGAGGTTCTAACTCGTTTTTTTCTTTTGGAAATTAAAGAAGTTGTGTATCTTCATCCACTGATTTCCTGTACTATGCGCTGTTAGTGACACAGGCTGGCAGCGGTGCGGAGTAAGTTATCAAGTAAATCATTTCAAGTATAGCTCAGTACGCTACGGAGGCTAGTCTGTATTTGTGCCGGTGAAGAGAGACGGAGGATGAATTCAGAGAAGACAGCTGTAGCTGGTGATAGTCTGAGCAGTGATGAAATTAGCTTTTAAGTTGTTAAATTTGAGTAAATGTTTCATATTTCCTGACGCTGGTTTGTTTCTGTAAACAGTGCCTCTGCTAACAGAGAGGTATTCATCATGTGTACGGGGAAAATAAATAACCATAGTTCTCTGTGCTCATGTAAACACCATATCCTAAATATGATCATCTCTCATCTCATCTCATCTTCAACCGCTTATCCCTGGCCACATTAACCAGCTCTAACTGGGGGATCCTGAGGCGTTCCCAGGCCAGTGTGGAAATCCAGAAACTGTCGTACGCACAAAACAAATCAGATGTATCAAAGTGTGCGTACGCATGGATCCAAGCACTTTTCTTTGTACATCCCAATCAACGTGGAATTGAGTGCACATGTAGGACTGCTAAACTCCTCCCTGTCCACGCCCTCATTTAAATATGCAAATCAATGTAAATAGGGCCTGCACCGGGGATTCCCTCTCTGCACCATCAGATTTAAACGATGAGTAAAGGTAAGAAGCGCAACTTCAACGAGTCTGAGCTCGAAATGTTATTAAATGAAATGGAGACCCGAAGAGCTGTTTTATTTGGTAGCCTCTCTTCAGGGATAAACACAAAGAAAAAGACATTTGAGTTGGAGTGTGTTTGTGTGAGGCAGTGAACACTGTGGGGCCAGAGCAGCGCACACCCACTGAAATAAAAAAAAAAGGTCCGACGTGAAGGTGGAGGTGAAGCGGAGGATTTCGGCCCCCGCCGAAGTATCACCGCACCGGGCGGGGGGACAGGAGGGGAGGAACTGACCCCCTTTGATCAGAGAGCGGCGGCAATTGTGGGGGACACAGCTTTGTTTATTTAGTTTATTTAACAGGGACAATGCACGGCTCTCAGCCGTACCAGAATTAGCTCCTCGCTAAATTTCATCTGTAGTCCCTGGGTAAGAACAAATAACATAAATCTAACACAGACAAGCACATAAAAATTAAAAAAAAAAAAAAAAAACTCATCACACAAACAGCCTTGCCATCGGCAAGACACACTAAATTTTCGAAAGTCAAGAGTTTGTGCTTTTGAATGATGTTGCAGTGATGATGACTTGATGGCTTTTTGTCTAATACCTTGAGAGTTTGTTTATAGGCATTTGTAGAGGGGCAAGTGTTGTTTTTCCATTTTGTGACCAACTTGTGATGCAGTATGCAATATGTGAAAAAATCATCGAGTGCATATATAATTTGGCAGCATCTAAGGGTAGCTGTTTTCGAATGTATCTGAAGTTTCTTAGGTTGAATTTGACAGTGTTACACACCTGCTTTATGTGTTTCTTAAAAGACAACTGTGAATCAACAGTAACTCCCAAGTATTTATAATGTGACACAGTCTGGATCTTTTCCCCATTTACAAAAATATCTGGCTGATTTCCATTTTTTCTTATATAAAGGTACATGCATGCAGTTTTACTGACGTTTAGTGTCAGACAGGACTCTGAAAGCCAGGTGGCAATTTTGGCCATCGCTGCTGTTAATTTGGCTGCAACTTCACATCTGTCTCTTCCATGTGCCAGGATAACCGTGTCATCCGCGTACATTTGAGTTTCAGCTTCAGGACATGCAAGTGGTAGATCGTTAACATATAAACTAAATAATAAAGGGCCTAAGACTGAGCCCTGTGGAACACCAACAGAGCAGTTAATAAATGATTACATTTTATTCCCAACTCTGGTGCATTGTCTTCTCATAGTAAGATAGGATTATATCCATTTCATTACATCATCAGAAATTTTGAAAGAAGAACATTATGATTTACTGTATCAAAAGCTCTTTTCAGATCCAGAAAAACAGCTCCTACAGCACTCCCATCATCTAGTTGAGATTCAAGTTTTTCAAGAAAACAGCAGGTAGCCATTTCGGTCGAATGTTTTTTTCTGAAGCCGAATTGCATAGGATGAAGGAGGGCTTGTCCAGAATTTGGAAAGTCAGTTAGTTGTTCAGTTACCACTTTTTCTGCAATCTTTGATGCCATAGGCAAAATACTGACGGGCCTATAGTTGGCTATATCAATTGGTTCACCTGCCTTAAAAATGGGGACAATGACTGCAACCTTCCTTGCAGCTGGAAAAATTGACTGTTTTATGGACAAATTAACTAGATGTGTAATGGGGGTGCTGAGGGAGTGAATATTGTTCTTTAGAAATGTTGAATCCCACTTAAATGTGTCCATTGCCTTTGAGGACTTTAAAGTGCTTAGGATTTTACAAACTTTATTTTCAGGGACTTCGGTTGCCTTAAAAATCGGCTTATTAAAATCTGGTGGCGCTATGGTTTTAATTCTTGCACCAAATGTGAGAGATAAATTCTGCACTGATGCAGTAAAATAAGTATTGAATGCAGAGAATATTTCACTGAGATCATTAGTTAAATTTCCCAGAATTTTCAGCTCATGTCCCTTTCTCTGATTTTTCTTGTCTTTCTTTGTTAGTTTATTTATGTTACTCCATATCAATTTTCTATTTCCTTTTCCGTCTTTAATAATATCCATAACATTTTTTGCCTTTGCTTTCCTTAATTCATTCACTACTTTATTATGAAGACTTGTGAAAATGTGTCTGTCAGTAATTGATTTAGACTTCAGTGCTACTTTGAGAGCAAAATCATGTTTTTTCATCAAGTCCCACAGGTGGTCATTAAACCAGGGGAGGTTACTCTTACGCCGTCCATTTTTAAATGCTTTTATGTATTTTTCTTTAATTCTGTTTATTGTATCTACAAAAGACTCGCAGGAGGCATCTATATCATCTGTGAGTAAAACATCTCTCCAATCAATTTTACTTAGTTCTTCTTTGAATGCATTCATGTCTTGTTTCCTTATTTCATAGGAGTTTTTAATTATCTCTTGTTGGTTAATAAACCTGTTTTTTGTTAATTTCCTTGCAATAAGAGTCATATTATGATCCGACAAACCAGTGAGAAGATTATAAGATTTAGTAATTCTTTCAGGCTTGTTACTAAAGATGAGATCAATTTGTGTTTTTGAGACATTTGTTATTCTTGTGGGTCTGTCTATTAATTGAGTCAGTTCAAATTGATTTTTAAGTGCTTTTAGCATCTTTCTAGTTGCTTTTTCAGTCCAATTTAAATTAAAATCACCAAGAACTATACATTCTTTCTTTGTGTCCAATTTTTTAAGCAGGTTCTTGAAATGCTCATAAAACGTGACGTCAGATGACGGTGGTCTATACACACCAATCACATTAAATGACATTTGCTGAGACAGGGCAATAGTGATGGCAATACATTCAATTTCATTTACACATGTTAGATCAATTTGTTCACATCTAATGTCATCTCTCACGTACATAATGTAGGAATTTTACACACAAAACTTTAGTAAATTCAGAAGGACCTCACAGAGTTATATATTGCGTAATTCAAATTCTACAGGATGCTTTCTGGAGTCAGCAGAGTCGTTGGTAGTTTAGTGCGCCAGCAGGCATTTATTAGCAGGATGACATCGGATTCTACAGACGTCTGGAGAAATGTTCTATTCTCAATCTAGAGTAACTGTGAACACACAGTACCCGTGATCAGAGTCAAGAAGTTCTGATATCTATTCTATCTGCTCCAGCATATAAACTTGTTACAAAGGTGTGGTTATGTGTCTGCTTGTGCGTGCATATGTGTATTTCAGAAGTAGCAGTCCTCCAGCCTCCATCGTCCTGCCTGCGCGTAGGAGTAGCTTCTGTATAGCAGGAGTCTTCTTCTTTATCCGTGAAGAAAGCACAACACGTACAGCAATTTCCCTAATCTCAACTATTTGCCAGGTGCATATTTGCAACATGGCTAGTTCATTGTCTTTGTGACCTTGACTTGTTCCTGTGCAGAGAAAGCAGATACAGATTGAGTCAAAAGTTTGTGTGCTTTGCTGGGAGCAGAAAAGTTTGAGTTTGAACTTAGAATCACTATCACACTTTAAATGATCATACCTAATAATCACACTTATCACATTCTTATTAATCGTTATTAATACACACGCTAACATATGATTATTAATTCTTCAATCGTTGATTATCACACTCTTATTAATCATTACTAATACACATGCTGACACATGATTATTAATTGAATCATTACTAATACACACACTAACACATGATTTTTAATTCTTCAATAAGTAGCCCGCCACCTCTTTCTTTATTTCTGTCTTTTCTGAAAACCTTGTAGCCAGGCATTGTGAACGAGGCTACAGGTGATGATTTAGTTAACCATGTTTCAGACAGACAGAGGAAGTCCAAGTTTGAGTCGGTAAACAGTTGTTCAAGTTGTTCAGTTTTTGCCTTTACGCTACGAATGCGCGTGGGTCCCAAATGATTTTGGAGTGCTGAACAGTTTGAAAGAGACCGATGTTGAAGTGTTTTGTGACCGCCGGGTTTCCGCATGAATATCCCTGTTGGCCCGTATTACCTGGTTTAGCGAGGGTCCCCGCTGGAAGCCGTAGATGTTGTACAGAGACAGGTCCCGGGTTCAGTTGCACATCGCCAGCAAGGAGGAGGGTAGTCAACAGGTAAGCGAGTAGCTTCCTGTATAAAAGTGAAGCTTTATCACTCGTCGTGTTGCTTTGCTCGCATGGTGCTGTTGCTCGTCCATCTCGTAATATTGCCGTGTAGAGGGTTAATCGGCTCCATTCATTGTGTATGACAGGTTGCATTGGTGGCAGTGCAGCGTCTCTTGTGATCATCAGCTGATTGATCCTGCAGCCGCGGACAGAAAAGATCAGCAGCACTACAATGTAGATCAAAAAAGCCGATCGCTGTATAATGTCCTCAGTTCTCTCTCCATGCTTGGCTTTTGTAGTATGGATGAGACCATGGCATTTCTCAGCCGGTTTAGACAGTGCAGATGAGAACAGTGATGAATGTTTGGTGAGCGCGGCTCCTGCCAGACCGTCTGCCGGCTTCGCCATCTTCCTGATTTGTTGGGGCCCATGAAGGCGACACAGATCATCCTCAAGGTAAATGTGTCATGTGTCATTATACTGGTCGTACAATAGGCTGCTCACATTACAAATGCTCTTGCGTTAAGTTACCAGGATATAAACACATTGACTCATGTTTAATTACTTAATTTTTTTAATTATTATTTCTCAATGGAAGTTGAACCAGGAGAGGGCTCCTCCCTCTGCACCATGCTCCCTGGCATCTCCACCAGCCCCTCCACCGGCACCCCGCATCCTGGCATCTCCACTGGCTCCTCCAGCACCACGCGCCCCTGCGACTCCACGCCAGCTGCTGACGTCCGCCTGACTGGCCGTGTCCTTTCACAAGCTGTGCTGGAATCACAGGAGGAAATAGTGAGAGCAATCCGTGGCATCAGCGATCGTCTAGATCAAATTGTCAAAGCACTGGGAGATATTTGTCACGCAATAAATGCACTTAAAAAGTAAATAGTGTCCTTGCCTCTTTACATCGATGAAATCAGATGCTGCCGGGCCCGTATCGCTTCGAGGTTAGGTCAAGGTTGACTGGTCCGGCATTCGGTTCCTCTGGTGGGGGGATGTGCTCTGGCAGTGGTATGCCATGGCGGTGTGCCAAGTTGTCTATCGCAGGCACTCACGCCCGCACCGTCGGGGAGGTGGAGCGTGAGCGCGTGCGATAGGACCCGAAAGATGGTGATCTATGCCTGGGCAGGGCGAAGCCAGAGGAAACTCTGGTGGAGGCCCGTAGCGGTCCTGACGTGCAAATCGGTCGTCCGACCTGGGTATAGGGGCGAAAGACTAATCGAACCATCTAGTAGCTGGTTCCCTCCGAAGTTTCCCTCAGGATAGCTGGCGCTCAGAGTCTCGCAGTTTCATCTGGTAAAGCGAATGAATAGAGGTCTTGGGGCCGAAACGATCCCGACCTGTCTAGACAGCGCCAGCGCCCCTTCAATTTCTAAAGATATATATATATCTATATATATATATATATAAATAATCACACTACTGTTCGTGGGAAAACAAACAGGACAAAACAACTTCATTACAAGGACTGACAAAACTGATCACACTTATTTTAATGGCTGCAGAGTTGCGCCGTGGCTACTGCAGTGTGACATATACAACTTTACGTACGCGTTTATTGAGACAAATACTGAACACAAGGAGACAAAAAAGGCTTACTAGATAGCTCTGCCACTCTTTTTTCACAAGGGAAAAAACAAATACACATATTTGAATGCACATGCCCAAACGGGCATTGTGCTGGTTTAAATTCGGGGAGCAATTAAACGGACAAATTATTTACTCACCGAGGAGCCACCTATCGCGCAGCGTGCCAGCCTCCAACCTGTTACCAACCATGCTATTGGTAAGAATGAATAAGTCATGCGTTGAACCAGGCCACCTTGCCACGATGTTGGTGAGCTGCATTTGCGCATCACATATTATTTGAACATTTATTGATTGAAAATGTTTCCTGTTCACAGAAACAAATTCATCCTGTGTTGGCGCTTTTATAGAAACATGTGTGCAGTCAATAGCTCCGATTACATTGGGGAAACCGGCTCTTGCTGCAAATTGCACCTGTGTGGGTACGGACAACCCCTGGCTCCTGGCTGTGTGTCGTTCTAGCGCTGGCACAGCTCCGCGAGACTAGACGGTCAGTGGATAAATGCTGGGCTTTGTCCCGCCCATCGGACGCTCAGCGTCTCTGGGGGTCTATGGGAAAGTGGGCCGGCCCGGACGCTCGGCTTCTGCATGATTGGATGAGCTGTCTGAGGCGGAATCCTTTTTTGATTGACAGCTAATGAGTTTTTCATTCCGTTGTTCTGAACTGATCAGGAGACTTTACCAAAAGACCAGCAGCCGCCACTGCGGTCCTGCAGCACACATTGCTACCTGGTCTGTGGGAAACACTGGAGAGAGAGAGAGACAGAGAGATAGAGAAAGAGAGAGAAGCTGACAGTTAAAAAAAAAAAAGAAAAAAGAAACTCAGACTACCCGCAGGGAGAGGGAGTGTGTGTCTCATCTCATCTCATCTTCAACCACTTATCCGGGGTCGGTTCGCGGGGGCAGCAGCTTTAGCAGGGGACCACATTAACCAGCTCTAACTGGGGGATCCCGAGGCGTTCCCAGGCCAGTGTGGAGATATAATTACTCCACCTGGCCCTTCCCCCGAGGCCTCCTCCCAGCTGGGCGTGCCTGGAGAACCGCCCTAGGGAGGCGGCAAGGGGGCATCCTTACTAGATGCCCGAACCACCTCAACTGGCTCCTTTCAACGCAAAGGAGCAGCGGCTCTACTCCGAGTTCCTCACGGATGGCTGAACTTCTCACCCTATCTCTAAGGGAGACTCCAACCACCCTCCTGAGAAAACCCATTTCAGCCGCTTTCACCCGCGACATCGTTATTTTGGCCATGACCCAGCTTTCATGACTATAGGTGAGGGTAAGAACAAAGATTGACCGGTAGATCGAGAGCTTTGCCTTCCGGCTCAGCTCTCTTTTTGTCACTACAGTGCGCTAGAGCGACTGCAACACATCCTCTCACTCGTGAACAAGATCCCGAGGTACTTGAACTCCTTCACTAGGGGTAATGACTCATTCCCTACCTGGAGTAAGCAATCCACCGGTTTCCTGCTGAGAGCCATGGCCTCAGATTTAGTGGTGCTGATCCTCATCCCAGCCATTTCACACTCGGCTGCGAACCAATCCAGTGAGTGCTGAAGATCACTGACCGACGATGCCATCAGGACCACATCATCTGCAAAAAGCAGAGACGAGATCCTCAGCCCACCGAACTGCAACCCCTCCCTACCACCACTATGCCTCGATATCCAGTCCATGAAAATCACAAACAGGATTGGTGACAAAGCGTACCCCTGGCGGAGGCCAACCCCCACCGGAAACGAATCCTACTTACTGCAGAGGATCCGTACACAGCTCTCGCTTTGGGTGTACAGAGATTGGATGGCCCACAGAACCTCCCACAGTATCTCCCGAGGGACCCGGTGATATGCCTTCTCCAGATCCACTAAACACATGTAGACTGGATGGGCATACTCCCAGGCCCCCTCCAGGATCCTTGTGAGAGTGTGTGTGCCCAGCTTAATTAATTTTGTAAGATTTATACCACTACTACCTTTATTTTGTTATGGGATACAGCAAGAAATTGTCACACTCAGTTAAAAAAAGAAAGATAAAACAAATCTCCAACCGGCAGAGACCCAACGTGAGTCCCATTCTACCAAGCAGCACGTCTGAACGAACCCACGTTTACAGAACTCTGCTGTTAATAAGTGAGTACAAACCTAAGTAAAACCAAACCTGAAGCTGAAGAAACTTAAAAGTTAAAGGAAAAGAGACAGAGCATGTGTGTGTGTGTGTGTAGCGGAGGGGGAAACGGCAGCATAGGGGTGCTGTGACAAACATATCACAGACGGTAGACAGTCCGCTAATGAGGATTTTCATTCAATCCGAGCAGGGATATTGGCGGGCATTACTCGTATCATACTCGGCAAAAGTTCTTTGGGGCCTTCTAGCCTCATTGTTTTGTTTTTTGTGGCACACATGATGCTCCTATCCACCTCATTTCCAGCCAAAGGAAACCGCTGTTTTCAGTGGAGAAGCAGCAATAAATACTGACTGTATACTCTACCTACCAAGCACCAAACAGCAGATAGATGCTAGACAGCTTAGAAGCTACAAACAAAAACATAATTTACAGATGCTATAATTACATTACGTTTCTATTTGTAATTCAATGTAAAATCATGATGGTTCGATTTATTTATTTTTAAAACTTCTAGCTGATCTAAAGCTGTATTCTTCCCCTGCACCATATCCCTTTCTATGATAATAGGGCTGACATAATACTGCAAGACGTGAGCTATGGAACATCCTTTTAATGGAGGAGTCATGTTAATGATTGCCTTTAATTAACCTCCTGTTAGAGGTAACCCACATCTGATTGTGGGGCTGGTTTGGCAGGTCATGGGGTTAATCCCTATTCCGGGGGATACATTTTACGTGGGGTAAGGTCATTTTTACCAGAGGTTTTAGTCCCGTCCGAATGTGCCATGTCAGTAATTATTCCAGAAACAGTCAGTAAAAATTAAGGCAATTTTTTTACCTTCTGTAAAACGGTCTGGAAAAAATACCTCAAGTAATACGAATCCCATAATACGACCCTCTGTAAAATGTATGTAGATATTAAGTCATATCCCATCAAGACATAGTTTCCACATTTTTTTGAGCATGGAGGCGCTTGAAGCAGCACTCTCAACCTTTTTTTTTTTAGATACCTGATTCTGTCCTTTAGTTTCCTGTTAGTTTTGTGATATCAGGAAGCAATGTAGCATGCACATACGACAGGGTGATGAAGGCTGTGTGTAAATCGAGTAAACCCTCCCGCTTCTGGTAGAATATAGGGATTTCCAAATCCTGTTTGAATTGGCCGTGAGGCCTGCTGTAAAAAATGTTTACCCTATGACCCCACGTAAAAATAATCCAATCTGAATAGGTATTTAATTAAGTTTGACAAATGAATTAGTTGCTACAACATGCAGCTTGTTGGCTCAACCTCCTCTATCAAATCATTTGGACTAGAAAAGATTATTTAAGAAACTGAACATGTTTTTGTTTGAGCTTTTTTATGAAGATTTTACTAATGTGAATCAAGTTGGCTTCATGTCCTGGCTGGCCTCCAGCTGATTTCCTTGCGTCTCCCTTTGGTTTCCCCTCTCTGCATTCTTGTCTGTCTCTCTCTGTTTGTTTGTGTCCTGCATGGGCGTGGTTCTCTTAGCTGCCTCCTGATTACGGCTTATTTATCTTACCTGTCCTGTCTGCACAGCTGCCTTCCATCAGCTCATCCACTCAACAGTTTATCTATCCCGATTCTACATCCTCTTACTCCACTATAATAGTTTTTTTTTAATTTTAGGTCACTCTGTGCAAAGGAGTTAATTTCCTGCATTAACCCTTGCGTTGCCCTCGGGGTCACAATAACCCCTACTGTCATCTGGGTGGGTGAAAACAGCCCCCACATTTTTGCGTTATATTGAGATATCTCTATTGTGTCTCTGCCTTTTAGCAATTGCTGCATTTATGTACACACCATGCTTAGACGAGAAATTAAAATGCCCTGTAACTGTGGGCACATGTCTGCGCCATTGCTGCATTTATGTACACATCATACTTATATGACACAATAATAGTAATCATAATCACAATCATAATAATAATGAGGCCAAACAGTGGTCGATGAATCACACGTTTATTACGTTAGACATAAACACATGGAAACACATGACGATACACCAACAGTACCCTCATATTTGTACAGAGTTCTCTTGTGTTGAAAGGATCTGTTCTGCGTGGGTCTCTCTCAGACCCACCTACCTGTTAGGTAGCGTTACAATCCCTTTATATGCCCGTCTACGCGTAACGCGGTCTCTCTTAGATCCACCTACGCGTTAGGCAGCGTTACAATCCCTTTATATGCCCGTCTACGCGTAACGTGGCCTTTGTCAGACCCACATACACGTTAGACAGTCCCGCTTGTTGATTCTGCTGTCTACACACAGGCACATATGTGAAATAGTCAGTGTCCTGACTAAATAAATGTAACGCAGCAGCAACGCTGGCAGAAGCTGATCATGTGCACGTTACAGTCCCTTTACATGCCCATCAACAGGGAGGTAGACTTCGGGGCGGACTCTGAGCCTGGGATCCGACCCCCGCTTTTCAGTGATCTTTCCCCAGCTTTTGAATTCCCGGAAAATTCCCCTTTTCACTGTGACGTAAAGATCCGAAAATGTAATAAACAAAAAATGGAAAAATAAAATGTTGACCAAATGACACGTATAGTTGTGCACCCTACTACTCACAGATTAAAGCCAGCCAGAACAAGCTTTCAGCCAGCTATAGAACACACAGCAGAAATATCACTGGTTGGATAGGTGAACCTAAGGTGTTCTTGTAATTGTTACTGTTTATCATCAATGTTATATGTTATTTAACATTTGATTTATATGTACATATATTTATTATCTACAATGCGTGTGATAAAACAGATCTGTTTGTCTTTCAGCCACAGCTATTGCTACCATTATTAGCATCAATTCAACTAACCACTGTTTAGAATCAGAATCAGAAAACCTTTGATGTCCCGCGGACGGGAAAATTATTTTGTCACAGCAGAAACAGAATATTACACAGCAGAAACATATTACAAAATAAGATAAAAGATGAAAAAAATAGCAAAAATAAACAATAAAGTTACATTTAAAAAGGGAAGAAATAGAAATAGACATATATACATATTTACATGATATAGTGCAGTTGTTCTTGTTTTGTTTGTTTTGTAATAATTTATTATGGAGTAAATAAATACGAGTAAATATTACCAAATAGTGCAAAAACAGAAGTGACCAAAGTACAGGCATATTGCAAAGTGCAGGGTACAGGATGAGGTCAATAGTCTATTGGGAGCAGTGCTGATTATATAGTCTGACAGCAGCAGGAAGGAAGGACCTGCGATACCTCTCCTTCGCACACTTAGGGTGTACAGTAATCCCTCGTTTATCGCGGGGGTTACGTTCCGAAAATGACCCGCGATAAGTGAAATCCGCGAAATAGAAAACTTTTTTTTTTTACAATTAGCAACTATTACATGTATACAAATACAGTGACTCACGTGTAGGCCGTTTCACTGCTCTTCAGACTGGGCCGCTGCATCCTGACTGCGCTCTGCAGTGTTCTCTTCTTCTGAAGCCCGCGGTGCAGGTGTGTTTGTTCGGGAGAAGAACATAGTGATAGGCAGCTGTTGTCGCTCTTTTTTCTTCTTTGCAAAAAGATCCTTGTACACCGACATGCCACCATCGTATCCAGGGTTATGTTTTTTTTCCTGCAGTCATTAATCCACAGAGCTAATGCCGTCTCCATCCGTACCATGGTCTTGTTGCGGACAGTTACAACCCTTTTTGCATTCGTATTAAAATTGACTGCTGCTGTCGTCCTTATGTTTTTTTCCTCCTTCTTTATGTAACGAACGGAAGATTCATTGATTCCGTAATGGCGAGCAACGGCTGCATAGCTTTTACCTTCCCTTAGCATGTCCAGAAGTTTAACTTTATCTGAGATAGGTAGCATCTTCCGCCGTTTGAGCCCATCCGCAGGTGCTTTTGTCGGTCCAGGCCGTTTCGTTGACATTATGGGTTTAGGAGATGTTCGAAATTACAAGATAATTTGGCCAACTTAATGTAAATTTGCCAAGCTGTTTTATGTACGTACACATAACTGCACGAGACGACAAAATGATAGCACAATTCGTAGCATGTTTTGATACAAGAAGCGGGAGTGAGTTTTTAGCGAATCAGAATGCAGAGCACAATGCACCAAAAAAAAAAAATGCATTATGAAAATCCGCGAAATAGCGAATCCGCGATAAGTGAGCCGCGAAGTGGCGAGGGATCACTGTATCAGTCTCTTGCTGAAGGAGCTGCCCAGTGCTGTGAGAGTTACCTGCAGGGGGTGGGACTCCTGCACCAGCAGCGATGACAGCTTGTCCATCATCCTGCTTTCTCCCACCACCTGCACTGAGTCCACAGGGCATCCCAGGATGGAGCCGGCCTTCTTGATAAGTTAACAAGTCTCCTCCTGTCTGCGGCTGATATGCTGCTGCTCCAGCAGACTACTCCATAGAAAATGGCTGATGCCACCACAGAGTCATAGAAAGAGGTCAGGAGTGCCCCTTGCACTCCAAAGGACCTGAGCTTCCTCAGAAGATACAGTCTGCTCTGACCTTTCTTGTATGTTGCTGCAGTGTGGTCAGACCAGTCCAGTTTATTGTTCAGGTGAACTCCCAGGTACTTGTAAGATGTCACCATCTCAATGTCCGTTCCCCAGATGTTCACCTGTGTGCAGGGTTGTTTGTGCCTGCGGAAATCCACCACCAGCTCTTTGGTCTTCCCGGCGTTGAGCTGGAGGTGGTTCCGCCGGCACCAGTCCACAAAGTCCTGAATAAGTTCTCTGTAGGCTCCGTCGTCACCGTCCCTGATGAGGCCGACGATAGCAGAGTGTCAGAGAACTTTTGTAGATGGCAGTGAGGGGATTGGTGGTAGAAGTCTGCGTGGACAGGGTGAACAGGAAATGAGTCAGGACCATTCCCTGTGGGGCCCCCGTACTGCAGATTATTGTGTCCGACACGTAGTCCCGAGTCCTCACATACTGTGGCCGGTTAGTGAGGTAATCCAGGATCCAGGATGTGAGGTGTTGGTTCACCCCTGCCAGCTCCAGCTTGTCCCCCAGAAGTGCAGGCTGAATGGTGTTAAAGGCACTGGAGAAATCAATCTGATCAAACCTGTTGAAAAACAGATTTATGTTGTTGACCCACGTCAGATCCCCGCAATCTGGGAGCCTGGTTTCCTCTGCCCTGAGATAGTTTTTAGGCTTTTCCAGACTCCACTGATGTTTCTCTGCTGCAGCTGGTTTTCCATCTTCCTCCTGTAGCTGTTTTCCCCTCTCTGATTTTTTTCCTCAGCTCCCTCTGCACAGCCTTCAGCTCCTCCTTGTTTCCTGACCTAAAGGCCTTCTTTTTCTCCTTAAGAAGGGCCTTCATGTCAGGATTAATCCAGGGCTTGCTGTTTAAAAAACACCGTACAGTCCTGGTGGGTACAGTGTTATCAACACAAAAGTTTATGTAGTCCGTTATGCAGTCTGTTAAGCTGGCGATGTCCTCCCCATAAGGAACACACAGTTCTTCCCACACAGTTGAGTCAAAGCAGTCCCTCAGAGCCTCCTCAGACTCCTTAGTCCATGCTTTAACTGTGCGGACTTCCACTGGTTGCCTGTTTACGGATGGCTTGTACACAGGCAGAAGATGCACCAGGATATGGTCAGATCTTCCCAGGGGAGGGAGGGGGGATGAGTTGTATGCCTCCTTGATGTTGACGTACAATAAGTCCAGTGTTTTATTGTCTCTGGTGTGGCAAGTGACATACTGTGTGAATGTTGGCAGAGTAGAGGACAGAGAGGCATGATTAAAGTCCCCAGAGATGAGGAAGAGGGCCTGTGGGTGCTGTGTCTGCAGTGAGCTTGAGACTGAATGAAGAACATCACAAGCTGCATCAGCGTTAGCAGAGGGGGGGATGTACACAGTGAACACAATCACCCGTGTGAACTCCCTCGGGAGGTAGTACAGCCTTATGCTAACAGCTAAAGGTCCGATGTCCTTATTGCAGACTTGTTCTTTAACAGTGATGTGCCCAGAGTTGCACCAACTGTCATTAACAAACACAGCCAGCCCTCCTCCTTTTCTCTTACCGCTCTCTGCCGTCCTGTCTGCCCGCCGTAATTGAAACCCGTTCAGGTAAGCGTCCGTGTCGGGGGTCAGCTCATTTAGCCACGTCGCAGTGAGCACTATGATGCTGCATTCGCGGTAGTCCCTCAGATGCCGGGTCAGCACCGTTAGCTCGTTCATCTTGTTGGGAAGAAATCTTACATTCCCCATGATGACAAATGGGAGGACGGGCCTGTTGCATGTCCTCCTGCGACGGCGAGCGGCTCCGGAACGGCACCCGCGTCTCCTCCTTCTCAGCTCGCGGGGGACATCAGGCCGCTCGTGCGGCTGCACCGCAGCGTTACTGAGGGCCAACAACTGATCCCTACTGCAAACAATAGGGCTGCGTACAGACTCCCCGGACACAACGGAAAAAGTTGAAAAAATAAGTATTGAGACCAGAACGAAGTACGCGAGTCTGGTCTTCATACTGCCCAAGAGAGAGCTCAAAAGATTGTTAAGAAAGAATAGTTAAAAAAGTGCAAAAGAAATATAAAAAGAGGAAAAAGCTCAAAATGAGTGAGAGCTGCTGTAACAGGCTGCCACTCACGCAGCGCCATCTTGGATGGAGCCCACAGTTTTATTATTATGACATTTCAGTGTCACTCCAGTTCTTTAGTTTGTAACTTGTCATTAAATAAAACCAACAGAAACTTATTATAAACTATTCATCAAAAACTTGTGCCAGCCAACGCTACTCTAATCTGACTAATTTTTTCAGTAACAATTAGGCTAGTCTAACGCGTTACTATTTCCAAATCAGTAGTCAGTTATTGTGCGTGACAGACCCATGTCTTCATTGTGTATATTCTTAAGCTGAGTTGTACATGCTCCTCCAGTTGTGTTAGCATGGTGGAAATATAGTGGTAATGCTTAAAGCTAAACAACATTCAGAATAATATTTCAATAGCAGCAGGATGTACCAAAAGTTTTATACATTTTTTCCGAAAAGGGGTAGGCTACATACATATCCAGATTAGTTTGGCTTTGTTAAGATGTGTAAACTTGAAAGCAGATGAGCAACGCATCTGTTTGGTTGTCGATGAACGACAGAATTCCATTATGGCCTTTTAACATTTTATTCTTCACAGGCTATGACAAGCCAGTGAAGCCACAAAGGCCGATATCAGGGCAATCAGAAAAATAAAATTAAGACTAGAAACAGACAATATTAATACATTGAATATATTTCTTTCAAGAAAGTTCAATTTAAAATGTCAGAAGATACATTGTTGATGTTACTGTTAAAAATGCACTTTCAGTAAAGTGAGTATGGGCAAAACCGGTTGTCATTTTTATGTTGAGGCGGCGGCTGTTTGCTATTTTCCACACACATTAAGGGAAAGCTGATTCAACCACCTTAAAACCATGTATATTCGAAAACCATATATCCCAAGTTGTCATTCAACATGAAATGTGGCATTTTCCATTTCCATTTAATACGCTTCCACAATTCTTGTGAAAATCATCTGGTGTAAGGAGGAGGCCTTAGTTTAGGTGTAGTGTCTGGCTGATACCTTTGTATTACAGTGGATTTTATGGATGTTCTTGATGAGTTCTCACCTACTTTGATCAGTGGGAAAAAAAACTAATTGTAAATCGATCAATACAAGTTGCATTTACACTCAGTCTGATTTTTGCTCTCCTGTGGCACAGATTTGATGTGCTCTTTGACAGTGTAATCAGGAAAATTCATATGTGGAAATAAATCAGATATATATCCGAAATACGGCAATGCGACTGCCATGTTAACAGGTAGATCAGATATTCTCTGTCATCTCATTAGATGCTTATGGTGAAAATACGTCTTTTCGCATAAGATAACGCGTGTCAATATTATTTTCACCTACCACGAGTTTCACAAGCACAACATGTGGAACAGTTAACTTAAAGTTATTTGAAGTGGAAGCTCTCCACTTAGGTACTCTCCACTTAGAAAACGGAAACGGAAAAAAGGAAACGTAACCTAACTCTTAGACACATGGAACAGAACAGGTCTGAAAAGCCAACCCGATTTTTTCCCCCCATATGTTTCAAACTATAGGACAATATATGAGAAAGCATTTCACTTGTCCAACCAAAAAGTTTATTTGTCAAGCTCTATATGTTTCACTCACATTAGCTAACTGAAAAACTTTTTTTGCAAGAATGACCAACAGCCAGGCTAAGCCAACGTGGCTTGCCAGAAAATGTGCCCATTGACAGTTAGCATCAGGGCTTATCATTTAACATTACAGTAAGCTAACTTACCTTTTCATAAATTGCAGGGTGGTGCGCCTTCAAGTGTCTCTTGAGGTTGGTTGTGTTCTTCCCACCTAAGTAGAAGCCACAGGGCATTTCTCCATCTCCCGTTAGTACAGTGCAGGGTTTTCCTTTCTGCTGAGTTATAACTAAAGTGGTATATCTAATCTTTGTTTCCAACCAATCCTTTTTTTATGCTGAACTTGCCATCATGTGGTTGTCGTCATTATATCGCGTTGTTTTAATTGGGACATCTTGCAACCAATTCAACCAATGACAGGGATGCATTTTGACAGACGGACTAGACGCACAATTGGGGGAAAATATCATGCATTTTTAATTTCCAATAGCACATCACTAACATTTAGTTCTGCCTTGTCTCGTCAACCTAAAGTAAAGATACATTTCGTTGTAGTTTTTATTATCAAAGATCTATTTTTAGCTTATCAACGTCTCATCTTGGTCATGGAAAAAAAGGTCTTTGACAAACATTTTTCGTCATATTTTTCGTTAACGAAATGAACACTGCTTGCTTGCTAATGTTAGCTCACCGAAACCTAAGCTGCTGTGGCTCGACTGCGCAGCATGAATCTGCTGTCGGTTACTTCGTGGCGTTGGCTATTATTTAGTAATTGAGCGTTTCATTTTACAGCATTATAACAACATAATGCCACTCAAGTGGAGTGTGTGAGCATGCAGGCGAGAGCAACAGGATGTTGACTGCAGTGTCAGCTAAAAACAAGGGTTTTCTGAAAGTGAAAGGTATATTACCAAGTTACTTAAGTTTACAGAAGTTAGGCTTTTCCAAAACATACCAGGAAAAAACAACCAATACCTACAAAGCTAGACTACATAAGAACTACTTCATTCCTACCTGTCCTACCTGTGTTTATCCTGTGCTCTAACAATAAACACAGTCTCATCACCCACAGCAGTGATCACCATAATCGTCCATTGTCGTAGTGATTAATACCTTTTAATCAGGCAATCAGATGCCGCACCTGCACAATATATTTCGTCATGTTTGATTATTTTTTTTGCATTCTCCATCTGATGCTGCACTACTGCGGTCTGCTATCAGGAATCGTCATGATCTGTTCTCTCACATCTCTTCCACTCGTCTCTTCAGAGCTGAGCATTCACACACCATTAGGATGATCAATACCCCCCGAGCACTGTTCTATCATATCATGACCGCATTTCATGCACTTTAGACAAAGAGGAGGTGGGTACTATACATGAAGTACATAATGTTTCCATCACAGCCAAGCAAGCAAAATGCTGCATAATCCCATGGATGTGTAAATGAGGTTATAGGACTGAGGACACAGGTAGCAGAAAAAGGAAAAAAGCAAGCAACATTACAAACTAGCAAAAGGAAATGGCTGGTGAGCTGGTTATGTCCACTGATGAGATAATAAGAAGCAGACGTATTTGCAGAGGAAAGAATCAAAGAGGCGGGTGGCCAGGACAATGGAAATCAGCAGGAGAGCTCAGATGGGCCATATGTTGACTGGACAGCAGCAGAGCAGGAGACTTCAGACGGAAAAACATTTCAGGCCAGATCAAGCCAATGTAATGACTCAGTATTACCAAGTTTGAACCTAAAAGAACGATTCAGGGACCAGGTAGATTAAGTAAAAAAAATTCCCAGCTTCACAGCCTTACAAACATCATTTGCGTAGACCACTTCCCCCCACTTAAAAAATGTAAAGCCAAAATTAATATCCCATTGTGATGGCCCCTTTCAAGTTATCTGTATGTTTGCTGCATTAGTTACAGATGTTTGGACTGAGATTCATCATATTTATTTAGCCGGTTCTCCGCTGTGGAGCTGATCAATGATAAGATGGACACTGTTTGGCGGACAGAGAAACCCTGTTGGTTTGCTTCGGTGTTTGCTGGGTCCTTGTTTTGGCCAGATCGTTTTGTCATTAACGGTTACTGGAAACAGGGAAACTGGGACCCAAATGCAGACACGAACTCAAGAGTCAGATTTAAAGGATTTAATTAAGATTATCTTCACAAAAAGTGAACAGTGACTTAGGGGAAAGGTGTGGGGTCTTATGAGAGGTGAAGCGCTCTCCAGAGCCAGTGTCAGTGAAGAATCCTCAATAGGGAGACAAACACAGAAACAAAAGGAGAGAGAAAGGCTGCCATGATGGTATCACGACAATTTGTCCACTAAAATGGAAAATGGGCACTTTAGCTAGCATTAATGCGGCATAGATATTTCTATGCAGTATTCTCAGTATACAATATAGCCTAGTATAGGTCTATTTCCAGATACAACGGTATATCTACGTGTATTTAGGTGTTGAAGAATAAATAATCAATGAGTGAAGTATCATAATCATGTGTTAGCGTGTGTATTAGTAATGATTAATGAGAGTGTGATAATAAGACGCAATAAGTATAATCATTTAAGAGTGTGATAGTATGTGCCTCTGCCAGGCTCAAAGCTTTCTGCAAAACACAAGCACACGAACATTGCCAGTCAGTCAAGGTCACAAAGACAAGGAAATAGCCAGCTTGCACAAACGCACCTAGCAACTAGTTGAGATTAGACCAAAACAACACCATATAAGGAGGCAGGGTACAGGGAAGATGAGAGAGTGTGTACTTTTTTCACAGATAAAGAAGAAAAATCCTGCGTAACAGAGGATACCCCGACGCGCGGGTTGGAAGATGGAGGAACGGCTACTTTTGAAATACACATATGCACGCACAAGCGGACACATAACCACGCCTTTGTAACAAGCATAAATGCTGGAGTAGTAATAATAGATATCAGAACTTCTTGCCTCTGATCACGGGTACTGTTTCGCAAACAGTTACTCTAGATAGAGAATAGAACATTTCTCCAGACGTCTTTATCATCCGATGTCCTTCTGCTAATAAATGCCTGCTGGCGCACTAAACTGCCAACGACTCTGCTGACTCCAGGAAGCCTCCTGTAGAATTTGAATTACGCAATATATACTCTGTGAGGTCCTTCTGATTTGACTAAAGTATTGTGTGTAAAATTCCTACAGTGTGACCCCGAATAGTCGACTATTCGTTGCACAACGCACAAAATGTGGTTATGAAACAATGGATTATTCCATTCTGGCTCTGGGGAAGCTGAATGTCTGATTTTACATATAGATGCTTGGTTTCTCCCAATAAACCATGGTAAAAAGCCTATGTGGGTATAAATATAAGCCTATCAATTAATGCTGTTGCTAAAAATTTGAAAATAACTCATGTGCTTTTAATCTCTATCTCCTTAGTGTGTGGGAATAACCCCCTCCCCCTTTTGGACTAAATTGTTCTATCCAGGATCCGGCACCATCAGCGCGTATCCTGGCTGGGCTTTCAATTTATCTGGGCGTCAGAAATACAACAGTCTTCTTCTGTTTAATCATCAGCATTATTTCCTTTGAATATTTGCCCATTTGTTGTTTTTCATTATAGACGTCCAATCTGACACTGTCTGAAACAGCGCCGTGAAAGTGAAACTACAGTTCTAAATATACCGTCAACTGTTGTCAAAGAAAGATACAAACAAAACCCATTTATGTTAGAACAACAAATACTTTTGATAAGATGCTCCTATCAGAAATCACATCTCTCAGTAACCCTCTGCCTGACAAGCGTGACTGTGCAGCGCTGGACTCACATGCACCCGCTGCTGTCTGCTTCATGCCCTGGCTCGCCACACCGAATCAGAGGGTTTTTCAGGAGCAAAAACAAACAAACTGATTTGACAATCAGTCGACTATAGGCAAGACTTGACAAATCAAATTCGACTATAAAAATTTTCAGTCGGGAACCCCTACTTGTATTTGCTGATTATTCTCTATATATATTGTATGCATTTAATTTTCATAACTACAGATACTCCCCAATTTAATGTATTTCAAATTTGAGGATAAATACACCCGATCATCCATTGGTAAGCTATATCAACTGTTGGTTTGCTCTGCGGTTTTCAGTTGGCCTTTGGTATCAAATAACCTGATTAAAACTGGATATCGTTTTTAAAGCTGCCGTTTTTCATGTATTGTGCTTCATAGTCATGTTTTGGGCATATTACATAGAATTGAGTTGCTGATCAGCTCAGAATATGACATCTGCATGTCCTTTTTTAAACTTAAAATACTGTGACTGCACAGACAGCATAATGTGTAATCTCAGTTTAAATACTGAAAATTGTGAAATAACAAATGTTTTATTTTGTCTTTTCTTTTTCTTTCATTTCCCATTCAATACTGTAGGTCCCACGGTTGAACTTGTCAGTCACGCCCTGACGACATGATGCCAAACCCCAGAACCAGAGGACCTCCGCCCTTGTTTTTAAACATTGTTTTGATCTGGTGAACTGTAACATTGATAGTGTAGACCCTTTAATGAATCTCATGACTGCACAGTGTTTGGGGGTTGTTGATACAAACGTCACGATGGTAAATGGCCCATCAGGGGAGCAGTGTCGGGCAAGTTACTTACTATGAGCGAGTCTACTTTTTTCTACATGAAATTAGAACAGCACCTCGGCAGTGCCCAGGAGATGAACTGGCATCTCTCCAGCCACCAGTCCACACTCCATTCATGGTCCACACAGGGACGACTCGAACCTGGCGACCCAAGTTCTCATGATTAACATAGCTTAATTCTTCTCTTGTAAAGCGCGTTGCTGCTAAGCTTTGAAAATGGCAATACAAATAAAGATTATTGTTCTTATCCTTGTTCGTATTATTTTTACTACCACTTGTATTTGTGAGAATGAGATACGAAGTTATGCATGTGGCACAGCTGGAGCCTACTTTTATTATTGCAGCAATAAAGGTAGTGTTTATTATCAAAGGAAAACAAAGCATTTCACAAAAACATTCACAACCTTCTAGGTGTAACAATCTGAGGAATTAGTCCCAGAGCAGACAGCCAGTGCTACAGATACTGATGGGGGCCATGTGGTTAAAGTAGGCGCCCATAGCCTAGAGCTCCTCTTGGCAGCAGCCCAGGTTTGATTCCGAACTGCAGCTGCATGTTGTTCTCGCTCCACTTGAAATATCCAACTGTGTCCGAAGTTACAGGTTCAACTGAAACGCAGCATAAGCCAGTGTCATGGGGCCTGCTACTGTATGTTAAACGCGTATTCACTAAAGAGGGAAACTTTGCTGATTTTCAACCAGCTGACACTTTGGTTGGCGGGTGAGAGGCCTGTTGCCGGCTCTGTTCACCTGCAGTGACACACGGCTGGTTGAAAATCTTAAAGATGTGATCCTGTAACACTAGTGCTAACTACTGTTGCTTGGTTAGCAAAGTGCAACGGAACGCTGTATTTCCAGCGGCCAAAATGTTCCAGTGAAGTGTGATGAAGTGAAAACACAGAGAGAGGGTCAAAGTCCTGAGACTTTAAAAAAGACAGCACACAAAAACATGTCACGGCTATTTTAACGTCGACAGTGCTGTGGATACACATAAAACTACTTCTCAATTTCCTTGCGGGACTCATTCCAAAGGGATCAATAAAGAGAAGTCTAAGTCTAAAACTATGTTTACCCATATCCTGATTGACAGGTGGCCATGTAGCCCCGCCCTAAAGCATCTTACGCTGTATGATCTATTTTTACTCTAAATTGTATCATAATTTACTAAATGAGAGGGCATACTGTATTGAAGAAAACTTGAAAACAGCGATTGAGGCCATACACTGTATGAATAAAGGTTTGCAGCATAGACACTCGTTGCCGTGGTGGCATGAACATAAACCCGGAAGCACGTCTGTCCATTTATTTTATACAGTCTATGGCAGGGGTAGGCAATGCCGGTCCTAGTTTGTTTTAGGTTTCTCTCTGCTCTAACACACCTGATTCTAATGATTTCCTTGTTATCAAGCAGCTGATGCTTGTCACAGTTTGATTATTGTTAGACTCAGGTGTGTTAGGGTAGGGAGGAACCTAAAACATGCAGGAGAGTGGCTCTCCGGGACCGGAATTGCCTACCCCTGGTCTATTGTCATAACATACCGAAATGAAATTAAGACTTTTACACTCTAATGTGTAAGTATACTGTAAAAGTCAGGCAGATAATTTTATAGAGTGCTGTGATTCATTCCCAAAATGTGTTCATCTCGTTTCTCACATCTTGTCCGTCTGTACTTATCTGAGCTGCTCACATATGTCACCTGGTGGGCACTGCAGCCACTGCAACTGACACTGGAATAAATCATGTCTGACCCCCCTTAATGACGCTAAGTGGTAATGTAGGAAGCAGTGTGTACTTTACCTTCACTTTACTGTAGGTGCATATATATGTTTCCTAGGGAATTTTGATTTTAACAACACCATGGCATTTTGGTCACATGTTAGATTTTTTGCCTGGTATTGCTTAGACTTAAGAAATCTAAAATTGGATGTTGATTTTTTTTTGTCCTGTCCAACTCTGAGTGGAACAGTGTAATGAAGGTTTAAGAAACTAGCAAGTTTCCCATACTAAGTTAGCACCTTAATGAGCTCTACAACTGTACACTATGAAGTTAGCTCATCCAAATGTGTTTTTTCACATCGTCTGTGAGTCTTGGGATAACATCAGGACCGTTTATCTGCTACTGATCAGATGCATCAGCATCATGAGAAAGCAGCAACAGATTGCCCTGGCTAATGCCTGTGACTCTCTTCTTTGCTCCTGTTTCATTTATATGTTCTGTTCGGTAAACAATGATTGGTGTCTGGCTGCCCTGTGTGAGCCAAATCAGCTCTCATCTAGTGTGATGAAAAGTGACATAAATAGATTTGGTCTGAAAGGTTTCCTTTCCCGTGATTAAGAGCCTCACAGGATGCAGTGAGAATCCTGATTCTAATAAATTTGCTTTCCATATGCAAAGCAGTCACAAAACAAACTCATCAATTTCACATCAGCTTTCATTTAGCTTAATGGCCAGCCATTAACAAAACCAATCACCTCCCTCCTGGTTCTCCCTCGTCGTGTTTCGCTGAGCTATCAGAGCACATGGAATCATACTCACGCACGCGCGCGTGCGCACACACACACTCCATCGTGCATTTGATGACTTTACTTACCAAGCAGCTATGTATTTGTTGTGGCACCAGATGGCAGATATTGTTCCCAGCACTTACTCTGGGGTGAGAAGCATGAGGAATTTATTGCACATGTCTTTGAGTCTGGTATAATACATCTCAATGCATTTCAATAATGTTGCACCTCGAATACTGTGCCGTGAGCAGCCATGTAAAGGAGGCCGTCATGAATAAATACATTTTTTAATGCAATCTTAAGGACACAACAGTGCTGCTCCTCATGGAAGTGCGGCCTATAAGCAGCAGGATTACTCTGTTCTGAAATTGCTCCTTGTCTTTACACCCTTCAGTTTTAAAGTGTTGCAAGAATGGAAGGATATGACTGGAAGGAGGGTTGATGATTGTATTTTATGACAATCATTAAAAAAATTTTTTGGAGGGGGGGCAATGGTTTCCCCCACTGCACATCTCATCTTCAGCATAAGCCATTTTGTCAGTCCACAGAGCAAAAGAAGAGTTACAATGGCTGAGTGTCAGATGTATCTTAAAGCTCCTTTAACATGAGGGATGACACATCTCACTCCCTTTTGCACATGAAAAATGAAACTTTAGGAAAGCGACCAAGTTGTATCACTTAATCAAATCGTGCCACTGTAATAGATGTTTTCATGGTATACAGTAAACAACCTGTCTCATCTCTAAAAGTCATTTGTTTTACAGTATTATGCAAAAAGCAAATATGCTTTCGGGGGGGGGGGGGGGTAAAGATTCACCGATACGAATCCGAAACCAATTTTAAGGTTAAAGATGCGAGTACATCGTTACGTTGACCTGTGTATCGGAAAGAAAATAGCATTGAATCATTTCATATTAAAATGTTTCGTCCCTAAATCATATCATATCATAGCCTATGTATCGGTACGTATCTGATTGTCTAATAATGGAGAGATGCACACCCATTATGTTTTCAAAAAAAAACATAAAGCCATAGGGTTTGCATTTTTAATCAAATTAATAAGTGAACAATTTTAATTAGGGGTCAAAACCCGAGGAGCTGCTTGTGTCACGTGGCTCCCATTACCAGCGGTGCTAGGATCCCTATTGTAGTTTTCTTTTTTCAAAATTGAAAAGTACACAAACCATGTGAAAAATATTCAAAATCTATCAGATCAGCACGATACTTTGCATAAATAATCTTTCTTCATCTATGACCAATAATAGCAAATAATTAAAATTATTTTCATAATCCAACGAATGTGGAAGGTTTAGAGGAAAAACTTACTCTACATTGTAGTCAAAACAGCAAGTGTTGAATATCTTCGCAATTATTAGTCTGATTAGCTTGGATAAGGACTTCCCAATACTACTTTGAGGTATTGCGCCAAATTTGATGTCAATCTGCCATAAGGTGACGCTGTTGTGAAAAATCGAGCGATTTGTGAATTATGTGAAAAAAATACTAAATCTAATCTTACAGATTTGTTTTTCAAACTCCTCTCTATGCTGCACTCAAGCTGCAACTTTTGTTGTGCCCGTAGACCTTAGGGTCGAAATTGAATCACCTCCATGGGCGCCGGGCCCGAGTTGCATGGGGGGCTTGGACCCTTTTGATCCCTACTTGCAGGTCCAGTTTGGTATTTGTTTTTGTGATTCTTGTGTGTGTGTGTGTGTGTGTGTGTGTGTGTGTGTGTGTGTGTGTGTGTGTGTGTGTGTGTGTGTGTGTGTGTGTGTGTGTGTGTGTGTGTGTGTGTGTGTGTTTGTGTGTGTGAGTGTGTGTGTGTGTGTAATCATGGGTAAATATGGTCCTGACTGAGACACCTTCTGTAGCAGGAACTATGATATAGGCAGTTTTGAGTGTTTTGCCCAGGCGCCCGGGGCCCATATGGTGGAATTGCAACTTTCAGATTCTGCATGTGAAAAGCAGCAAATGAATATGAAATGGGAATCGATTTGTCAGTCAGCAGACAATAAGGCTTATTGGCAACTCTTTCGATATACAGTTTTTTTTCTTTTGCTTTGTATTTTCAAGCAGGAAATTTAGTATTCTGATATTTTAGAAACTGAAAAAAATAATCAGTTAATCGAGACAATTATCAAAACATTCATCACTTATAAAAGCAATAGTTGGTCCTCATGTTCGACTGGTGGGATGGGTTTAGGATTGGGATGGGAGCAAATAGTTTCCTACAGTATTATTATTATTTATTAGATTTTATTATTACTTATTTATCTTCCCCTTTTTTGGTATGGATATGTAGATACATATATATGTGTATATACGTATATGCATGGGTGTATGTATTTTTGTAGGTTTACAGGGCATGTGCATAAGTAAGTACATACAGATGTTTCTCAGTTTATTTGACCAGATCACTGTGTAAATGCTGTAGCGTCATCAAGGAGGGTCAGTCATGATTTATTCCAGTGTTAGTTGCAGTGCCCACCAGTTGGCACATGTGAGAAGCCCAGATGAGTACAGACGGGCAATGGGAGAAACTAAATGTAATCACTTTGGGAATGAATCACAGCACTCTATCAAATCATCTGCTGGACTTACACATTTTAGAGTCTTAATTCGATAGTGGACATTGTGTTATCACCATAGACGGTATATAATATGTGGCCAGACTTCTGGGTCCGTGCCTGTGCCCTAAACCTTCATTCATTCAGTTTATGGTCTCAATATCTAGTTTCAAGTCTTCTTCAATACAGTATGATGTTCACTTTGTAAATGATGGTACCATCTAGAGTAAAATAGACCATAAAGCAGTGGATGCTTTAGGGTGGGGCTATGTGTATCCACAGCACTGTGTACATTGAAATAGAGAACTTGTTTTTAGGAGTCTGTTTTAAAGTCTCAGGACTGTGACCCTCTACACTAGTGTACAGAGTAACTCTTTGCTGATCGTGGTGGTGCCTGCTGCCATGGGCATGACGCTTCCTGCTACTATTATAATCTATAACCTTAGCTGTGCTTGTCTCTACTATTCTGCTGTATTAACCGCCATAACATATAAGTCATATTCACATTACTATAGATATTATAATAGTTACTGGAAGTGTGTCTATCTCTGTCTTTGTGTCTCTCTGTCCATCTTTTCTCTCTTTCTCTCTCCTTTTCTTCCTTCCCAACTGGTGCAGACAGATGTCCATCCTCCATAGAGCTGGGTCTGTCTGATGTCTGATGTTGCCAACGAACTCTACGGGGGAATTGTTGGGTCTATGTAAATCTTAAATAAGTCATAGAGTGTGGTCTATACCTAGTCTTTAAAGTATCCTGAGATAACTTTTGTTATGATTTGGCACTATAAATAAAATTGAATTGATTTGAGGCGCAGAAGACTAAAACATCAAAGTGATCCTCACCGTGGCCGTCAATTGCCGTTGTGCCCGAGGTCCTTCTTATGGTTTCTGTACTCTTTCTTTAGTGCCTTTAATTTGCTCAGTGGTTCTGTTCAACCCTAGCTTTTGTTTTCCCTCAAAAAACAGTTTTGTCCTCAAAGCTCCCTGCAGTCTATACTGGACCTCAGCCAAGGATCATTCTCCTAGGAGACAGTTTGTCTCCTCTACTGACCACTGCTTTGCTTTGGAGTCCATGTTTTGTGAAGAGATGATCTGTTTTCACAAGCGCTGTGTTTTTAAAATTGGCACTCACAAAATTTATGTTGCTGTAGTTGGTCACCGTAAACCCGCCCCCAGCCCCTGACGCAAGCAAAACTTTGTTCCGCTCCCTTTTTAAGACCAGCAAAGAGTCGGTGCCACTTCGGAACCAGTTTTCCTGGCAGAGAGGCAGTTTTTGGGCTGTCAAAACACAAAGAACTGGTTCATAATTAGGCACCGGCCCCAAACCGAACCAAATGTCTTGATAGAAAAGGGGTATAAATGGTCTACAGTATCATTGTAACAATTCACCAAAACTTAATAAAGAATAAATCAACAGCTGAGTTCCAAGTTTAATCATGGGACTTACAGATCTAAATGGAAAAAAGAAAAGACAAAATAAAAAGTATTTAATTACACATTGTGCTGTATGCACAGTCACTGTGTTTTAAGCTTAAAAAATGACATCTCAATAAAATACAATTCATATATAGGGTATAGACTATAATATTAGAAATCATAAATCCTAGTAGACACGTCAAAATCAAAATAAAACACATATACCATATACAATGTATCAGTATAGTAACAGTATAAGGCTAGTGGGGTGAGGTAATTTCTTCCAGGGATTTTAGTCCCGTCCTAATGCTCCATGCCAGTAATTATTCTGGAGAATGTCAGTAAAAATTATGGCGACATTTACCTTCTGTAAAACGGCTTGGAAAAAATACCTCAGGTAATACAAATCCCATCCGAATACGAAACTCTGTAAAATGTATTTAGATAACCTTTCATATCCTGTTGTTACATATTTTCTGCGTTTTTTTTTAACATAATCGACTTCCTTTAGTTTCGTGTTTAGTTAGTTTTGTGATATCAGGAAGCAACGTAGTACACCGCAAGTTAAGTACATAGCACGCACAGGAAACTAAAAAGCACATACATGGCGACAGGGAAGTGACGGCAGTGCGTAAATCAAGTAACCCCTCCAACTTCTGGTAGAAAACAGGGATTTTGTAATCCTTTAGAAGTCCTGAGGTAAAATTATTTTACCCCATGTCCCAACGTAGAACTAATCCCGTCAGAATAGGGCTTTAGAGTGAATAAACCCCTCTAACAGGCTTTGATAAGGAATCGGCAGGTGTCAAGACAGCCTTCTTGTAAAAAAAAATCTAAGCTGCCTTCTCATACATGATTAAATTGGATCAAAACACTGGACCCTGCTTTCCTCCATGTCGGAGCCACTTAACCCATCTGATACCACTAGGATACAAAAGGGGACTCATCAGCAGGAGTGTCTAAAGTACTTGGGTGACGACGGTTTCAAAAGTTATTTCACTTGAAGCTTTATAACCACAATATTTGTCAGCATGAATCATACTGCAGAGGTGTTTTGTAACAACATGCATGAGGTTATAAAGTGTGAGCAGCCAACATGATCCACTCTCAGTGAGCATGGTCTTGTATTTATAAAGAATTTATAAAGTTAGATGATGTGGCTCTGCTCTGAGGATGCTCAAAGTACCAAGTATCTGTGCAGGGCTGATTCAGATTCTGTGCACACAAGCCTGGGAGATGGATAATATTATGTCAGTATACCAGATCCCACTATATGGTAAGATACAAAATTGGTTACAAAACAATGAATATTCTTACAAAATGACACACTGCTAAATAAGAGCAAATACAAACCCTGGCATCAAAAATTACAGAATTAAATCAACACATTTTCTCAGACAGGGTCAAAGAAAACTGAACATTCAAAAAGGTCATGTTTATTCCGGGTCTGCTGTTTTGCATTGTTTTTGTGTATCTATCCGTGCATATTGTAGGTCTAATATCTTAACACTATGATCTCATGAGTACTGATCCAGGAGAAGGCCAAGGTGGTAGTGGTGAAGGGTCTTAAAGCAGTCGGCAGCACAGCAGGTACAGGCAGCAGTATGTGTAATGTGCAGCTGACTGAGATCCTGGTCTGCTAATACCATAGACTGTATAAAAAATGGATGTAGCATACCCGTCGAGGTCCGTTCTCTCAACTTGATCCAATCGTCTTCGCCTACGGGAGTAACCATCTTGTCAGACTTTCACTCCGCCTCATTTCCTCTGACCATTTCCTCGCTGTGCTGAGGGCTTGGTTTATATGGACTGCCTAGTTTACTGAATACTATACTGTTCTTCAGTATAGACCATATACTTTTGACCTAATACAACCAAAATAAACAAAAATAACATTCAACATAGGGTTGCCAGCCGTCTCTTAAAATACGGAATCGTCCTGAATTTGGAAACTAAATGACACGTTCCTTATTGTACCAATGAGAAGCGCTGTCAGTGTTGCTACGATACTCCAGTGACACAGCAAATTTAAAAAAACATGGCTGACGCTTCGTCAGTAAAAAAAGACAAATAATTTACTGAAATATAAAGCAGAACGAGAAAAAGAAAACCAATGACTGGAAAATGTTTGAGATAATGCATATAAGGCCAACTGCACCTTTGCACTGTGGAATTACCGATGTAAGAAATGTGTGTGTGTGTGTGTGTGTGTGTGTGCTGGTGAAGAGAAAGACGGTGGATGAACTCAGTGAAGACAGCTGTAGTTGATGATGAGAGCAGAGAAGAAATTATCAGTAAAGTTGTGAAATGGTAGTAGGCCTAAATGTGCAGCGCAGTGTTTGTGAATTCTGAAATCTAAGGGCGCACTCACACTAGGCCCTGATGATCCGTGCCGTGCTTTAGGGTGATTGTTCCCCCCTTCCTCTTTCCCCGCAGCAATGAAATGGCAATGAAATTATTTAATTTGTGTTGAAATGATCGAAGCCTCGGCTTCTTGCTCATACGTCATCACCCCTCAGAGATTTAATTTTGTCTGAATGTTTTTGAACATTTTATCTGACCAAATATGCAGTAAACACTTCACCTCTACATCAGACCACTGTGAACCATTCGGCTGCATCTTTTTAAATGTCCGTTGTGGGCAACAGTCGTATATAAATAGACATCTGCCCGCCGTCAATGCACATGCTCGTACACAGGCATCCCTGCTTTACAAAAGCCCACCTCTCTTAACCTAACCGAGGCCAGCAACATGCTGTGCCTGGGCACGGAACAGTTGTACGCACACTGGTCAAACGAACTAGACTTTAGCCATCATTCATACTGAGGCACACTATGAATGGACAGAGTGAGTGCGCCCTAAATTGTCATTTAAGCTAAGCTGATAAAAAAATTTTTTATTATTTAATTAATTAATATTGTTTTTTAATTATTTAATAATATTTTCTATTATTCTAATAAATGAAAAACTTTTATTTGTTGTTTTATTTGTTTTATTTATAACTTGAGACATGATGACTCGGATAACTTATCAGTGTTCATTTTATGTTTTCAGTCAGTGTTGACATTACAAACGTGTGTGTACATCAGCTCCTTTGCCTCCCTTCCTCTCAAGTCCTAGATAGATAGATGATACAATACAAATAAATAAGTAATAATAATCTGCAATGCGACATGGCATACGTTAACATAGTGCAATTCAATAATTTAATGATACAGGATAATGTGAGATATGGTAATGCAATGCAGAGCAATATGAGACATTATAATATAATATAGAATGATGTAAAATAGTACAATATAGTATAGAATAGAAATACTTAGAAATACAAATTGCATGCAGTAGAAATAACATACTACAAGATCACCAGGTGTATGTCAGTGAGTAAGAGAGAGACAGAGAGAGGGAGTGTGTGTAGCTTAATTTGTAATAATTTTTATACTACTACTACCTTTTTTTTAAAAATGAAATACAGCAAGAGTGTCAGACAGTGCATGAAGTAAAAAAAACTGGGGTAAACCAACCTATTACCCCTGACTTTTTGCGCAACTGTATCAGGCCAACGTTAGCTAACGTCACACACAAACGTTTGTAATGTCAAAACTGACAACGGTGAACATTTTGAATATTTAAACTGAAAACATAAAATTAACACGGATCAGTCATTCAAGTCATCATGTCTCAAGTTAAATCACAGGTCTTTACTCTCAAGTCTGAGTCAAGTTTATATATATTATTATTATTATTATTATCTGAATAATGTGCACTTAAACCACACAACGTGGGCGCTGGATGTGAAAATGTGAATATTGTCGTTATCTTTTTTGATAGGGAAAGCCATACTACTACTTAAGGTATACAAAGTTTATTAAAATAAGAAAAACAGGAAAGAATATTCTGCTTGGCCAAGGGGTCTCTCTGAGGTCAGAAATCGCAGTCATCCTAGCAATCAGCCAAGCTGATGCTGCAACCAATGAGCCAGAAAGAGCCCAGAGCCCCACCCACACAAAGAATTTATACAGCAGTAAAGTTCATTGAGGCTCTGAGAGTGGTTTAGAATGTTTCTAAAGCGGTCTCTGGTCCTGGTTTTGGACTTTCCATCACTCCCAGACTGGCTCTCATTCGTTTACAAGTTGAATCCTCCGCCCCCTTATCACACGGTTCCCCGAATGAACCACCAGTTCCTCTAGAAAGAACACTCCCTACTCTGTAACTTCCACTTCCTGGGGCTGGTCCCTTTTCATCTGACGGCACCTAGTTTTAACCTCGAGCTTATCTGCAACGTCCCTTAATTATGTTATCTGTGTTTAATTGATAATCATGTGAAAGTATGTTAAATAGTTTTCATTTAACTTCTATACGTGTGCAGTGAATAATCAAAAACTTCAATTATATTATGAAAAATATCCACAATATACATGTGAAACAAGCAATGACAGTTACCCTGCTCCACTATGTGCTTGGTAGAAAATATAGCCCTTTATTATGTTTTGGTACAAATATTTCTCCTTTCATTTGACCTGAGCTCTGCGTGAATGCCGTAGCGTCATTAAGAGGGGTCAAACTTGATTTATCCCTGTGTTCATTTTACTGGATGCAGTAGCTGCAGTGCCCACCAGGTGACACATGTGAACAGCTCAGATGAGCACAGACGGACAGGATGGGAGTAGCGAGATAAAAACATTTTGGGAATGAATCACAGCACTCTCTTAAATTATCTGCCGGACTTTTACAGTAAACTTACACATTACAGAGTCTTTATGTCATAGTGGACATGTTATGTTATGTGTTATGTCCATAGACGTATAATAAAATAAGTGGACCGACGTGCCTCCTCTTCTGATCCCATTTACAGTAAAATAGATCATAACGCAGCGGATGATTTAGGGCGGGGCTACACGGCCACCTGTCAATCAGGATATGTGTAAACATAGCTGTATCCACAACACTGTAGACATTAAAATAGCCGTGATTTGTTTTTGGGACTTTGACCCCATCACTGTGTTTTCACTTCATCACACTTTACTGGAACATTTTGACCTGAAAATACAGCGTTCGTACTTTTGCTAACCAGTAGTTAGCCTGTAGCTCTAGTGATAACTAGTGTGTGTGTGTGTGTGTGTGTGTCCACAATAACTGTGGATATGAATAATCCACAGTTAGTGTAATTGAAAAATGTAAAAAATGATGATCCTAGTTTTCTGTTTCCCTGCTGTGATTTTACAGTACTGAGTGTATTAACCTGAACTACAGAAAACTCTTGCTTGGTTAATCACATGACACATTTCTATAATGTTGATAACAGCTAACATACTGTATAAAGAGCATTGTAACTGATTACAAGTTATGGCAAAAACTTTTATCATTATCAAAAAACATCAACAAACTTTTGGCAAGACCTTCATAAGAATTTTTATTGCACATTAAAATCGGAATTCATTTCAACAATTAAGACACACAAGCAAGACACGATTATCTCCGATTTTGGTTATTGTTTTCAGCTAACTGTAGCCACTTAACGGTAACTGTCCCTTTACTTCTTCAGCTGCTTATTTCCAACATGCAGAAATACTTGCAGCACTACTCCGTCATTGCAACCCACTTTTTTGTATTTTTATTAAATCCTGTCAACAGATTTTAAGCATATTGCTGCCCCCTAGCGTCTACAGTTACCAAGTGCAGTACCGCCTGACAAAGAGAGAGGAGAGCACTAGAATAGACAGGAGGGCTCCTGCTGCTGCAGCGTAATGTATATCATTCAATTCAATTCACTATAATTCAATTTTATTTACAGTGCCAAATAATAACAAAAGTTATCTCAGGACACTTTATAGAGTAGATATAGACCACACTCCATGACTTTATTATGATTTACATAGACCCAACAATTCCCCCATTGAGTACGGTGGCAACGAATACCTTCGATATAACAGGCAGGAACGTGGAACAGACACAGCTCTATGGAGGAAAGACTGCACCGGTAGGGGGGGAAGAAAAGTAGAGAGAAAGAGAGAAAATAGAAAGAGACTCTAGGAACAACAACTAGCTCTGCATTCTCAGAGCGCAGCGATCTAGTCGGGTAATACGGTACTATGAGCTCTTTAAGATACGACGGAGCCTGACCAATAAGAGCTTTGTAGGTAAGGAGAAGGATTTTAAATTATATTCTAGATTTTAGAGGTAGCCAGTGCACAGAAGCTAATACAGGAGAAATATGGTCTCTTCAATTTGTTTTAGTCAGCACACGAGCTGCAGCATTTTGGAGCAACTGGAGACTCTTAACAGACTTCTTGGAGCAGCCTGATAATAAGGAGTTGCAATAGTCCAGCCTAGAAGTAACAAATGCATATATGCTTATATATACTGGTTTTTCTGCATCTTTCTAAGGTACTAATAAATAGTAAATCGAATCAGTCCAAGGACAGAACCCTGTGAAATTCTGTGACTAACTTTAGTGTGCATGGAGGAATTGTCGTTAACATGTACAAACTGAGATCTATCTGATAAATACGACTTAAACCATCTTAATGCAGTTCCTTTAATGCATATTAGACAATTAGGTAACACTTCTTTAAGTAACCTAGTTAGAATAGAGTCTAGGAGACAAGTAGAAGGCTTTGATGCTGAAATAGTAGAGGTCATACAGATGTTTCTAAGGTTGCTGGGTTGGATGAAAAATATCATGAGTACATTTGCTTAGTACTGTACATGAGAAATAGCTTATCCATGTTATCATTTTTTATTGTGGAAAGGAACAATATACAGTATATAGATAACTGTATTTCTTTTTTTTAAAAATCAAATTGATTTCAAAATATAATTTAGTCCCTTTTCTGTTTCTGTGCTGCTTTGCACCCATTTTCTGTCATCAGTGTTCACAGCCCTGGGATGTTTTGTTGAGCTTCAGCATGACAAGAGCATGCTGTTTTAGTCATGTTTTTGTTGACACAGTAACCCTTTCAACGGAGCTTCAAATCCTATGGACTTGACATTTCATGTCAAGTGTGAGTTTGCCACTGCACACAGACGATCAGGATCAAAACAGTCATTATCAACCTGCACATTTGTACCAAAACTGAAATTTCTGTTGAGTTTTTTTTAACTTTTTCAACAGCCCTGTACTTGAAAACTGTATGACATTCAGGGATATGATTTTACCTGTCATATCATTTCTTCTTACTGTTGAATAGACCACCCAGACACTTGAGGTAGGACTTTTCCCATCAGTAGCTGTTAGAAGCACTACACACATCTCACCTGGATACCTGGGGAGGGTATGGCCTTCTTCACAAAACCCAACACCACAGAGACCAGTCAGTCATATGGACTCCACTCCGTCTGCTGCAGCCTACACATGAAACGTTCGGCCTGAAAACTCAATGAAGGAAGACGTTTTGGGAAAATAATCACAAGCAACAGGTACATTGTCTTTGTTTCTCTTTTATTCTTTACACCCTGTGATGTGCTCAGGTTTGTTGAAGTTTGCTAAACATGAATTTAGGATTACAAAATCTGCATACGTAGTGGTCCAATGTAGTTACTAGACCCATGCTAGGAGGAAAAACTACAGGGTAACATTTCACCACAAGGATATCATGATTTAGATGACACTGTTCAAGATTGTGTACATAAAGACGCAATAAACCTGCAATGGACAGGTCCCATGAGAGTCTCGCTCCATCTTGGGGGAGATTACTCGCTCAGCGGAGCTAACAAAGACCAACAGCTGTACCCAGTGTCTTTTTCACCAAGGCCCACTCTCACATCAACAGGATGGACATCATGAGACTACAGATTACCAACCGTCACATTGATAGCTGCGTTATGGTCATAACAGAGCCATGGCTGGCCATGCAACAGTCTCTTTTAACTCAGAATCTCAGTGCAGGTGGAGATGGTTTTAGTTTTAGTTTTAGGTGTAAAGCTGCTAAGTGTTACTGCTTATAGTAGCAGTATAGCAGTGTAGCTTCTTCTGTAAGCCGGGCATCTCTACTTCTTCATTCTCTCATGTTGGCAGACTGGACTCTACAGTGACTCACTACTGCCTCTCGAGGCACAAATGGTTTTACAAGACAGTAGATATCTCTGCAACACAATACACGTTTGATATAACATCAAAACGGCTACGTTCATGATGAGTATGGCCAGTTTAATTTGTAATGCTCCAAGTTCAGGTCATTAAGCATTAACGCAGTCACATGTGCAAACCTATATATACACACATGGGTCTTGAGGAAAGGAAGATTCCTTTCTGCCTGACCGACAAAGTCCTTCTTTCCCAGCGCTTCACAGCTTCCACTATCTCCACTGCTCCGGACAGCCACCCACTTCCGGGTCCCCAACCGCCGTAGCCCTGCTCGAGGGCAAGGTTGTATGTCCCTCTGTGCCTGCTCCTCTGTGTCTGATTGGTCTCATGTTTTCTCCTCTTTTATTTCATCCCATATGTTACTAATTAACATTCATATCACTCACCACCTGCCTTTGTATTTGCTATTTATTCACTTCAAAGTCCTTTTTCATGTATTGTTCCTAATATTTTATTCACCCTCACTACATTCTCCCTCACTTACTCCATAGCTTCTCATCCCTTTGCATCTGTGTGTTATGTGTGCGTACTCAGGCCCATCATCATCGCACTGGAGTGAAACTGACATGATTGCATTTAGGATCCTCATCTAACTTCATCACGTCCCGCCCACAAGAATAACACTGCTAATGGCGCCTTTAGCAGGTGGACGGAAGTGGAGGGGTGGGCTGCAGCCATCCAAGGGGTAAAGGATGGATACATAAATAAAAAATACATATATGCATAAATGAAAACAACAGTTGAAGCCGTCTGCTCACATGTGCCGTCACAATGTTCTGAATCTAGTGACACTGAATTTTTAAAAAGGAAGGGTCAGAGGGGAATTACAACAGTAAACACTGCTTTTTGAATAATATGTAATTGAAAATCCAAACAGCTGTTTGGGAAGGAAACAGATATGGAAAGCATTCATAAAAGTAGATACATTATCTGGTATAATTCCAGATGCTTGGAAGGCTGGCCACGTTATCACAAAGTTAGGGATATCAGTGACCTAAATAGTTATTGTCCAATTCCAACTGTCCTGCTTAGCAAAAATCTTAAGCCAAGTTCAGACCAAAGATTTTTAACAAAAGTTTTCAGAACGTTGCAGCAGTAGTGGGCTCCAATCAACAGTTAATAAATCATTTATTATGTATTTATTCTTTTCATCTCAATGCTTTAAAACCACTTTTTGGTTTACTTTAAATTTCTCTGTAAACACACAAAATACATGTCGATCTTAATTATATTTAAATAAGGGATTAGGTAACTGAAGCAGGTTTCTCTCATGAATCCTGGACAATGTCTGATGAATGGGGTCCAGATTGTACAAAATTACCCTTCTTCCCGTGTGGCAAACTGGAAATACTCAGTTTTGGTTTAGGCGAGGGGTGGCGCCTTAATAGAGAGTGCAGGAGGCAGGACATGATTACACCAGAGACACGTAGCCAGTTCATAATTTGGTCATGAATAGCCAAATCTCTTGCCCTTCCTACTATTTGTCTGAGTATTTTGCCACCGGCCCTTACTGCCAGAAGATCAGGAATAATGAGTATATTCCTGATCTGATCTGATTTGTCTTCAGTTAGACCTTTTACTGCAATTTCCCAGCTTGGGATCAATAAAGTATTTCTATTCTATTTGTGTTGGTGTCTTCATGTATATCACCCTTTTTCTTCAACCTCAGAGGTTTTGTTTTCTTCCAGTGTTACCAGAGCCATATGATAGAAATCTCATCAATGTCATCAATCATTCACTCGCTGTCAATTCTCCAGATATTGTGCTGCTCTCTTCGCACATTGGCTCAATCAGACATTACACAGACTTATAGTAGGCAGCTGGCAGGGTAAAGTTTGTTAAATGTCTGATCAAATTTGATTAAGACATTTTCATTCTCACATACACCTCCACCAGGTCATTTCAGGTTTGCAGTGCATGTGTAAAATGGGCTTATCACTACCTTGCACAGCACCTGTACCCAATTATTCACCTTTCTCATTAAGTTTTTGAGGAAACTGGTGGTAAAATTATATAGACAGTTGGCTTTCAAATTAAAAGGCCACGTGCCCAAAGGCCAGACTGCAGAGGAGCATACTGAATGATGCAGATGTTGCTTGACATGGAATCACGCAGGGAAACACACACACACAGCGCACACACACACACACACAAACAAAGATAGACATACATTACGATCCTCGTTTCCCGGATGTTCTCGCAGGGCTTCATGTCCTCACCACAACAGTGTTTTATCTTGTCAGGATGCATCTCCTCTAGCTAGGTGTTGACAAAGACTGCAGAGGAAAGCTGGGTCTGTGGTTTGTGTGCACACATGCCGAGTTGAATGAAATTCCTCACAGCTCCGCTGCTGCTCCTACCATCAGAGTATACTCCTAAAATGAACATCTGCCACTTTATAAAGCTGTGTGGCTAGGGGGAATTTTGTGTGTGCGTGTGTATAGTGTTGTGTTGTTACTGCTGTTGCATGGCTTCCAAAGAGACGGTGTCCTTCAGAGCTGGTGAATATTTCTCAACCTGACAGGGTGTCCTGTCTGGAGGGTCATCCCTAAACTTTTCAGGAGGTCTTCAAAGTACTGAAGTTGTCCTCATGTACTCTGCTCACTCACTCTTCATACACACTTTCATAGGATAGCTAAAACTGGAAACAAAGCTGTGTGTGTGGAATGTTCTTGTGTCCTGTGTGCATCACCTTATGACTCATACCTGCTTTTTTTATTCTCACAGTTCAGAACACATTGCATAAGTTTCAAAATATGCAATAATATTATTTCCACACCACAGTGCCATGTTTCCCGTTGTTTGAACAGATCTGAGTTTTTAAAAAACAATGTCATTCTCATTTTACCTTTTTTTATTGATGAAAAAAAGTCTAACTGACGAAAGAGATGATCGTAATTGTTCACATGTTCGGCCATTGTTGTCTGTGTTGTTTCAACAGAGCGTTTGGACATAAGACTGAACAGCCGGATATCTCTACCTGTCATCTACACTTGCTTTAAGGCTTCTTTAGGATGGAACCTATCCCAACAAAATTTTACACAATATATTTTGATATTGTGATAATTGTCAGTGGAAATATGATTGCATGGTTTTCTCAATTATTAATCAGGGAATTTATTATTGAACTTAAGGTCCTGCACATAAAAAACAAGAGTCTATTCTACTTTTGTTACCAGTTTAAACTGTTTTGGTCTAGTTTAGTAACGTTACATTCACATGTTTTTTTTAACCATGACTTAGGGGTGGACTGGCCTTCTGGCAGACCAGGCACAAAACCTTTTACTGTTTTTTGTCTGACCGGCTTAAGGCAGATCAGCCCATTGTTTTTTCTGAATTGACACTGGGATGGCCAATCACATCTTTAGACCCTGCCTCCTTTGGGCTCAGTGCCTTCATTCAACAGCATCTGCAAAAAGTCAACGCTGTGAGGGTAGAGTAAAGGAGAGATGGCAGCTATAATTCCAGGTGTATATACAGTATATACACTGTGTATACAGTATTTACACTGTGTGTGTATATATATATATATATATATATCTGTATGTACATGACCAGTATACCAGTATACGGTGGGCCAGTCTGGGCCAATATGTCAGGGCTGATTTTTTTTTTTGTCAGTCCGATCCTGTCTTGACTTGAGCATACAGGGGTGGATGATTATCTCCAAGATTGAATATACTTTTTATTATTTTTTTTGCTGATATAAGGCACCATCTCACACATACACAAAATAAACCAGCACACAAACACTCTCTCACACACACGTAATTGACTTGAACCATAGATATTATAGCTTCTAGTATTCTTACAGTTATGAAACCATGGCATTTTGTAATTGCTGTTAGGGCAAAATAGGGTGTGACGAAGAGCACATCGTCACCAGTTTTGCACACATGGCACCACGCACTTTAGACTGAGTGTGATTACAGATGCACTTTAATAATTGCACAGACACTTTAAGAAGAGCAACAGCACTTTATTAGAGATTTGCACAATACATTTTAACACTGTTTTTGGATTTGTAGCCATGTTGATTGATGTTTGGCGGGTCTTGATCTGGCTGATAGGTGCTGTGTAGGCCACGCAGTTTACCTAGAGCAGAGGGACATTGGGTTAAATGTGCCTATTAAGTTGTTAATTGATCAAACAAGGAGCTAAGTTAAAAATGTGTATTGTGTTGCTTAATGAGTGTGAAGTGGATAAATCAAGAGTGTTGTGTACTCACCAGTCTTTTGTCTTCCGGGTGTGCAGGCAAAAGGCTTCCCCAGGAAACGGACGCCACTTATATAGTTCCGGGGGCAGCCAAGTGTAAATTGGTGTGGGGATGGTAAATGTGTGCATTTTATTTTAGTGGAGGTAATATGAAGTGTATTGGTGTATTTTCTCTGTCAGTGGATGTAGAGTAGGATGTATATAAGTCACAGATGATGATGGTGCAGATACAGAAATAAAAACAATGGTGGGTTAAAAATGTTTTAGGCAGGGGATCCCGGAGAATGGATTCTTCCAGGGTAATAGGTTGACACCCTATAAATAGGCGCCATTTTGGCAACCTGGGGTTCTTCTTTGTTTGGTGATCCTGATGTGCCTATACGGTTTGCCAAGGGCAATGAATAAAGAATCGCCTTGATGACCCACCTCAAACCTTGCCTATGGATCATCATCCGGCTGTAATTGTCGTCATTCTCACATAGGGTAATCCTAATCAATTCCAACTCACATTGGAAAGGTGGGGTGCCAGGCCCACTGAACAACGTTTGCACTTACATTAGCATATACCCACGATTTAGAGTTGCCATCTAAGCTAACCTGCATCAGTGAAGGTGCAGAGAAAACATGCAAACCCCACACAAGGTCCTGCTTCTAACCACTGCAGCATCATCCGATATGACTATTATAGTCGTATGACTCATATTGCCTCTCTGGTTTAAAGTTTCAAGTGTGTTTAACCTTCTGAGCACAACCAGCATCAGTGATGCTATCCGTAAACACACTTGACGTTGTTGTCACGATGTCCTGTGTGTGTCCTGAATGTACTGCTGCATAATGTCACCACTACAGATAAAAGCCTAGAAGTCTAGAAGGTTAACTTGCCAGTTAAATAAGTAATAAAAAAAAAAACAACAACAGTGAAGGATGACTGTCAGCAGTAGTAGTTATACACTGGAAAATGTATGAGTGAAGATTTACAAGGAATTTATATGGGAATATTTCCCATCTCTATAATCTATTCCATATGGTGTGAATGTGGCATAAGTAAATCTTAAATCGTGTGTTTTTTTTTATTAGTCATGTAGGGGTGGGGACTTTATGCACTGCCCATGGCTCCCACTGAATGATTTATCTTTTGTTTTACCTTACTTTTGTTTGTTAAAATATGGTGTCAATTCACTAACTACCAACTTCTGAAGAAATTACTGTAGCTGCTGCAGGACATTAAAGCGACTCCATAGGTTCAACTTTGTACATTTTCAAAGATTAGTTGAGGTGAAAGAGAGCACCAGTCATCCTAACGTCTCCAGGCAAGGCGGGTCACTAGCTTTGAAATGGCTTATTAAAGCTCACAGTCTGAATCGACTGAATACAACTATATTTCAATCTGGCTTCACACTCAAGGGTATCCTTGTCTTGTACCTGCCATTAAAAAGCAGTGATGATAAGACAATTAGTGGGCTAATTTCAATTAGTGAGCCGTAATAAGCCATTAAGAGCTGTCTGCCCCTAATGACCACTGGAGGCGAGCAAACTAAGCGATGTAAATGCCACTATAGAGGGCTATAATTTAAACCCAGGTATTTCACACTCTCCCTTATAATTAATGAGAGTTGAGGTGATTATACAACATGACACTAAATTGCAATGCTGAAGTGACCCAAAATTGATTTGTTAATAGGGTAAGGACCTTGAATATGGTATTTTTCTTTCTGCCTGGGAGTCTGTTTCTTTAACGTTCAGGGAACAGTTATCTGGTAATCATCTCGTTCTGCTGCAACTCTTTGGCCTCCTTTGTTGAATCCATGAATTCAACGTGGGTTTTAATTGAATATCGATTTGTTTGTCTCACTTTTTTTTCTTTTCCTCCAACTTCTCAAAAATGTAATTAGATATTCGTCCCTGTGTTAAACATACATGTCTAAGAGGGCTCATCAGAAGCCGAAGCCCTCAGGGGGCTGATTTGATTGTGAATTCAGGGTGGGCTCCATAATCCCAGCACATGAGCATAAATCACATTTGAGTGTATTGGAGCATAACACCAGGAAGTTAATGGGAGTAAAATAGACCCTGTTGACACTGATGCCGTTTCTTTTCATCTCTCAGTGAGTAATTTGTGGAGAGATTAAGACCACTGGAGGGAACACTTAATAAAATGTAAACAGTTATTAGCTGTTTGATTTCCATGTGTTGATTAATAGCAAAATAATCAAGTGGGTGTATAGAGCAACATAGAAACACTTCATTTAGATTGGAACAGCTTTCTCATTTTATTAAAGTTAATTCAGTCTAGCTTGGTATTACAATAATATTTTTGAATACCAAAAAACACAACATTAATTCAACAATTGGTGCAATACTGGCTCCTATTCATTCATATGTAAATATGAAAAGGCTCTTATTACTACACAAAATGAAAATTTGTATGAACTATTTGGAAAGTGAACTTTGAAATGTTGCCAGGCAGTGTGGTCCAAAATACCACACTAGGAGCATAGAGTATAGATGGCACTGTCAGCCTGTTTGGTCCAGACTGGAGTATTTCAAACCACTATTGGATTGAATACCACAAAATGGTGTACAGAAATCCATTGCTCCCAAACAACCTTAAAGAGGACCTATTATGCTTTTCTGATGTATGAATGTAGTTATAATGTTTTATAGCCATGTTTAACAATCGCAAAGGGTCAAATAATGAAGTGCTTGCATTTAGACGTGAGCCCTGCCGACCGTCTGAACACTAGGGTGTCGGTCGCTATTAGAGATTTCTCAGATTTTCCCGGGATATATCTCCGTAGAAGAATCCTAACTTCCCTATTGGTCAGGTTCGGCCATTTTTATGCTGTTTTGGTGTTTATTTTGGAAGATAACCTGTTAAAGCTAAGGTTAGCATGTTGTGCATATAGAGTCTGACACACAGAGGTAATGCATGGGTGTTGCAGCAATGGACAATATGAGAAATATAATGTGTTTTTTAAAGAGCAAAGCATGTAAACCTATTAGAGTTGACAAGAAAAAAACAAATATTACCCTGAAAACTAACATTATAGGGCCTCTTTAATGATTTTGGAGATCCCTTCACTTTTCCTTCAATGACACCAGGAGATTCACACTTTTGGTCTTAAGTGAAACATCAACGATCAGAGGTAAGAATAGTTTCTTCCCACAGGCCATCACTATGATGAACACATAATACTACATCAAGCTGAAAAAGTTCAACCGCCCGTCTAAAAACACCCAGATAATCCGCACTGCTTCCACATTATGGGGCCCACAGAGCTCCAGCTACACTAAATGGGGATCAAATTATTTAATCGTGTGGCTCTGATAGAATTCAGAAATTAAATTCAGATATTAACACAAGTAATTCCACGTGGGTAATGACGCTCAAATGTTTGTATCAATGGATTCAAAGAAGTCTCTTTCAAGTCAATGGGAAAAAGTATTTTAGTGCTCCATAGTATCACACGCCCAACACAGAAGTTCTTATTCCACCCTTTGACCAGGATGTCAAATTGGCTTCAAAGCCCAGTACACTTCCTGAGGACCTGCTCTTAGCCATGTTATTTTGCACTCATCCATCAGACATTAATCTGTTGTAAGCATCCAAATTGACTGATTTGACATTTACATTTAAGGTTTTAGGCTGCTTCAGCTGACTACCTAGTTGACAACAGACTTAATCAGGACACTCCTTGGATTTCATTGCTCATCTAAGGCACAATGAAAAGCATGCATGCCTATCTGACTGGCTTGGAGTCAGTATGACCGTCAACCAATGATAGAGTGGTCTTGGTTTCCTCAAACAAATACAGCCTAAAATTAAATAATTTGACTGACTTTGATTTGATAAATAGTTTCTCAGTTTGTGGCAGAAAAAAATATTAAATTACAGACCAATGGCAGTTTTGTGACAATAAGGCTCAATACCGTTTCATCCCGTGGTTTTGCACGTTCACATGTAGAGGTAGAGGTGTCCTCAATTCCCTCTGGTATTGTGGGGGGGAACTAGATAGCCCTCCAAATGGAGAATTTCCAGACCCACACTCCAAAAGGAGGGCTCTGAGATATTATTCATTATTATATAGAATCCAAAGAAACTGACAAATATGTTAGTTAGCATGTTGTGTAGCTAGGCAAACTTCAAAACTGTTGCAGCCTTTACTGCATACCATAAACTCGTTCACCAGCACTCCCAGGCATTGAAGATGTCTTTGTTTTCTGACAAGTCTTCACTTTGCTGCAGACAAGTGCAAAAAGGAGCCTGTAGCCCGCTGAGGACTGCATGTTCTCTCAACTCCTACTGTAATTTGTACCTCTTGTAACTGGGGGTAAGGGTACAAATGAGAAATGGGATTGGGTCTAAGTGTTAACAAAAAGTATCAACTATATCAAATCTTCACGAAAATCCCCAAATCAGTTGAAGAATGTTTCTGCTTTCAAGAAGTTAGTGACACTGAACGACACCCACTCTTCACATCTTGAGTATAAAAAGCTCTATATCATAGTGGCTGCCATTCTCTGAACTCACAGACCTCCACTCGTTCCTGTTTTTTTTTCTGCTGCCTCTTTTTTAAAGGCCCTTGGAAAGCTCCACATTTAAACGTAACAACGCACACACACCCAGCACATGCACACTAATGCATCTTCATCTTCAGGTGTTTCAGGTGCATGTTACAGTAAAACATTGCAATATTCAGATGCTGAATGAGTCTTTTGCTTGTGTTATGGTTGATGTACAGAACAGCTCCACTTGGCAACTGATGATGCTTTTAGTTGATACTGTGGTTTTAGTCTTTCACTAGTATTCATGTCCACATTAGGCGTTTTAATTTACCACATTGCTACATAATACAAATTGAAACAAGATGAAACAGATGATAGCATCCAAAAGCAGAACTTTACGTGATGATGTAAAAATAATGGCTCACCACAAGTTTTAAATGGCTTAATGTGTAAAGGAGCCAATTAGAGTGCAGGTTGGATAGCAGCTGTGCCAACAGTGCCAGAGCCAGAGAGACATCATCTGCATCAGGGCCTCAACCCAACACTTTAAACCCACTCACATTAGTCTTTCATTACTCAATATGCCAGCAAAGGCTTTCGAGTGCTCTTTGTAGCCGTAACAGCTGGAAATATGGCCAGATATGTATCATGGCTACATATTATAGTCTACACGCGATCTCATTACCTTCCGTAACAAGAAATATAATGGTGTTAAGTGACAAACATTCAGAAAGACATTAACCTTAAAGAGTGTTTCCTGAGATCCAAATCACAGAGACCCAGGAAAAGAAAAAATGAGAGGTAAAATGATTACCCAACCTGTCCACTTAAATAATCCTTGGACTTCCTGGTTCATCTTTGAACTACCTTACTTGCCATAGATACATAGAAACACAAAAGGCTGTTTTTACAGAGAAATTACTGAATACTGCCATACAAAAGTTCCACCATTAAAGCGGCTTTAATTTTTTACACTGAACCAAACAATGCCAGCCTAATAGAGCTCAACAGTGAGGTTCCGGAAGTGAAAATCCCATTAATTTTCTGTATCAAGATTTTGATTATTAACCATAATGTCTTAACCATCTAAGGTAGACTTACCACAAGCTTTGAGATTGTTAAACAATGGTTTATGCTCCTGCAGAAGTCCATTAAGCCCCAGAAGTCAAATATTGTTTTAAGAGAAGTACTAACCTACTTCAGAACAAAAAAAATGCATCTGCTTGGTAGAACTCACTGTTACCATGGAAATGTTGACCACACCAACAAACGGCTAGTGAGCTGCAACCACATAACTCTAGAGTTGTTATGTACATGTGGCGTGGCGAGTTCTTGTAAAGTCTCCAATTAAAATGATAATTTAGATAAAATATTTTAAAAGTTCCGGCAACGCCACCTAGGTTAGAAAAGCCTTTGATTAAAGAAAAACACAGGTTCTTTAAAACCAGGGTTGAGCAGAGTTAAAAACAGCCCCAAGTCTCTCACGAAGTCCCCACAGTATCCGGTAGTCTCACTCTCCAAACGCCAGAGGTGGCAGACCCCCAACCCTCCAAGGTGGTAGATGACACCCTCAGTCACTCCAGATCCAACTGGTCTGTTAAAACCATGGTTAAAATAGGCAAGGAGGGGTACTTTGGTGGAAGAGGGGTGCATCATACTCCCACCCCTCTACAATCCCACAGTGATTCCCCTCAACTCTGGCTGATGATGGAAGCCTCTCTCTCTCTCCTTCGGTTGTCACCAGCTCACATACTTTACCAGTACCCTCTACCAGCCTTCTGTGTCTGCCACTCCTTGGTGAGTAACTTCCTATTACACAATCCTCCCAGCTGGAGTTAGGCCGACCAGACACACGCTGCTTCAGGTGGGGGTACTTTCTTTCGGTGGCTGTCTGGCTGTGCTTTCGGTTGCTCTCCCTCCGGGGTGGCGGCCCCCGTCCCTCCGGCTGTATGCTCGGCCCTCCGTTCTCCCTGCTTCCTCTTTATACGCTCTTTTCTCTTGCTTTCTGAGTAGAAGGGTTTTATAGCTGTGTTGACGACCACCTGTGGCCCGTTTCGCTGATTAGCGTGCTGGCGATTCTGTGTGAATTTCAGGGTCAGTGTGTAAAACAGAAACACTACATGCAGTTCAGCCTGAATTAACACAAAGCAACACAACCACTACGAAACACAACCACTACGAAATAACACAAAACAAAAAATGCAATAATCAGTAGACATAATTAAATCACAACAGCAAACAAAATGTGCAATACTAAAACTGATCCTGTCACATAAATAATATTGTCTTTTTTCGATTTCAAAGTTGTTTTTGCACCAAATGAAATAGTTTACGGTCACGTAATACTCATAGGTGTGTGGCCTGGTTCCAGGCTTAAAGCTCTTAATAAAATGATTTTCTAAAAACAATGGACTAAATGAATGAGTGAAATCACTTCAGGAGCAAGAGACCGTTCATAAAGTGGGCGGTCACTGTTGAGCTCTATGCCCTCCCAGTGTATGACTTCCGTAAGAACGTGGCATTCCAGATAGCAAAAGATGTGTGACACAATGTGACCCGATATTGTTGGCATCTAGTGTGTGTGTGTGTGTGTGTGTGTGTGCCTCTGTGATAACCAGAAAGGTAAGACTACAGGCACTAAAAACACAGTTTTGAGTATTTTGCCAAGTGTATGTCTGTCTGCATTGGAAGATTTTGTGATCCCATAAAAGATGTTCTCTATTTTATTGTTTGCTGTTTTCAGGGACAGTGACCTGTACCAGAGTTGGCTCTAAGCTAATTTATATCTACAATCCCTGGGCAGAAAACAGAGAATAACATCTGTTGACATCATGGTAATGAAACTGAATGCTAACTGCCATTTCACTTCACTTTATCATTCATTCAGCCTGTGCAGGTAGCTTAACATATTCATATGGTTTTTAAAATAAATTTTTTGCACAACCAAGACAACATTCAGAGAAAAGCAGCTTCGATATTATGGGATCACGCAATGCCCAAAAAGGGTTTTCCCATAGATAATTTCAAAGGGACAGGCTAAAACAGTGAATGAAAACCGATTTATTGCTTAAATCCATTTTGTTAGGCTGTTGACATTACGTCTTGCTGTGCGAACAGCTCACGCACCTAAAGTGACCCACATGTGCAGTTGATCATTGAAGACATCACACCACAATGGTGTTTACGGAAGGGAACATTGCAAAGGCAACCGGCTTTAGGACTTGTGACGTGTCACCCCAAATACCAATGAGGTCTAAACCTTCCAATTCAATTAAATTTTATTTATAGTGCCAAATCATAACAAAAGTTATCTTAGGACACTTTTACAAACTAGGTAAAGACCACACTCTATGACTTATTTATGATTTACATAGACCCAACAATTCCCCCGTAGAGTACGGTGGCAACGAAAACCTTCCCTATTACAGGCTGGAACGTCAGAGAGACCCAGCTCTGTGGAGAACGGCCATGTGTCTTGGTTGGGAAGGAAGAAAAGGAGAGAGAAAGAGAGAAAAGACAGACAGATGGACAGAGAGAGACAAAGACTTCCCTCTCCCTCCACTGGCCGCCTGCTTCACTGCTGTCCTCCATGTTTGTGTTTATTCTGTTCCTGGCTCCAGACTATGCACACTTCTTTTACCAATCAACTTTATTTGTCATTAATTTACAAAACAGTGCAGCGCGGGTAAGAATGACGTCAAAGTCGCATTAAATGTGACCTGGCTGTTCAGAGTGCAGTCGCATTCAAAAAAAGCAGATACGTATCTGATTCAGTAGCACATTTAAAAGTGGCCTGATTCTGATTCTAAAATGTCAGATTCAACTTGTGCTGTTCACATTGTCAAAAGCGAATCAGATATGGGTCATATATGAGCGAAAAAATCAGATTCAGGTCACTTGGAACTATAGTGTGAACATAGCCGAAGAGCTCTCTATAAGTACATTATTTTCATGTGAGGTTTCATTTGAGATTTTTGCCTTGACAAACTTTACTGTAATAATGTTGCCCTGATGTCAGATCTCAGCAGGTACTTTTTATAATAGCAATATAATAGCAAAGACATATAATGACCAAAACTATAACAATAATTATTTTTAAACATGATCTTTTATTCATTATTTTGGCCTCTTAGGGATGTAGAAAAAAGTAAAAATGCATAGAATATCCCTTTTCAGCATAGTCAGGAAAAGAAGGTGGGGAAGGTGAGGAGATAAATTAGATACACCTGTCAGCTGGGGGGAGGGGATACAACTAACACAAGCAGCATGGAGGAGAACATAAAGAGGAGTGAGAGTGGCTAAAGGAGGAGATAATTCATTTAATTTACTTAAGAGGCATTTGTTTTTCACATCTAGGCTCAAAATTTGAATGATGTTTTTCTTGAACATGTTGTACTTTAGTTTGAACCATAAGCATTTGATTTGAGTGCTATTTTGGTTAAACACAGCAAGATTTTATTACTAAAATGAATTGATCATTTGTACTTTTCTTATCTTGTACATTTAGTAGGGCTTTCCTGTACTACCTTTAAACTGGTTTACCGTCAATTATTAAAAAGTGATTAAGAATCTACCAATTCAGTCAGTCTCCAAGATTTTGGGCTATTTTTTTTCTTTATATGTCTTCTTTCAGACTGGTGGAAAGAAAACATTTATTTTACTTCTGTTTGTGTCTGTAGAATTCTATTCAATTCAATTCAATTTTATTTATAGTGTCGAATAATAACAAAAGTTATCTCAGGACACTTTACAGAGTAGGTAAAGACCACACTCAATGACTTATTTATGATTTACATAGACCCAACAATTCCTCTGTAGAGTACGGTGGCAACGAAAACCTTCCCTTTAAGAGGCAGGAACGTCAGACAGACCCAGCTCTGTGGAGGACGGCCATCTGTCTTGACCGGTTGGGGAGGAAGAAAAGGAGAGAGAAAGAGAGAAAAGACACACAGATGGACAGAGAGAGACAAAGACAGACACACTTCCAGAGATGCAAGCAAAGCCTAACAGTAACTATAATATTATTTATAGTAATGTGAATATAACGTATATGTTAAGACAGTTAATACAACAGAATAGTAGAAACAAGCACAGCTAAGGTGACAGAATATGAAAATGATAATAATTATGGTGGCAAACATGATCAATGATGAGTAGTGGCAATAGCAGCTACGATACAGCTAAAAATGTTATAGTTTATTAAACTAGTGATAGTATATATGAGTAACAGTGATAATAGCAGCAGGAAGCGTCATGTAGGACCACGGCAGCAGGCACCACCACGATCAGCAGAGACCTGCGAGACGACAAAGCGCAAACAGCTCCGGGGAAGAAGCTGAATTAGTAACATGCATTGATGAGACATGAATGGTACAGACAGAGAGGAGAGAAGCTCAGAGTATCAGGAAAAGTATTATCCCCCGGCAGACTACGCCTATAGCAGCATAATTAAGCAGAATAAAGTCTTATCGTAAGCCCTAGCTGTAAGCTTTATCAAAAAGGAAAGTTTTAAGTTTACTTTTAAATAAGGGGACAGTGTCTGCCTCCCGAATAACATTTGGGAGTTTGTTCCACAGGAGAGGAGCTTGGTAGCTGAAGGCTCTGCCTCCACTTCTACTTTTGGAGACTATAGGAACGACGAGTAGCCCTGCATTCTCAGAGCGCAGAGATCTAGTTGGGTGATGTGGTACTATGAGCTCTTAAAGATACGACGGAGCCTGACCAATAAGAGCTTTGTACGTAAGGAGAAGGATTTTAAATTCTATTCTAGATTTTACAGGTAGCCAGCGCAGAGAAGCTGATACAGGAGAAATATGTTCTCTTCTATTTGTTTTAGTTAGTACACGAGCTGCAGCATTTTGGACCAACTGGAGACTCTTAACAGACTTATTGGAGCAGCCTGATAATAAGGAGTTGCAATAGTCCAGCCTAGAAGTAACAAATGCATGGACAAGTTTCTCTGCATCTTTCTGAGACACAATGTTCCTAATTTTTTTCAATATTACGCAGGTGAAAATATGCAGTCCTTGTTGTTAGTTTTATGTGAGAATCGAAGGACATATCCTGATCAAAAATAACACTCAGATTCCTTACTGTGGTGCTGGAGGACAACACAACATCATCCAGAGTAACAATGTCTTTAGCTATTGAGTTTCGGAGGCCTTTGGGGCCAAGTACAATAACTTCAGTTTTGTCTGAGTTTAACATCAGAAAATTGCAGGTCATCCAGCTTTTTATTTCCTTAATGCACATTTGAAGTTTATCTAACTGATGGGTTTCTTCTGGTTTGATCGACAAATATAATTGTGTATCATCAGCATAACAATGAAAATTTATGGAGTGCTTCCTTATAATATTTCCTAAGGGAAGCATATATAAGGTGAAAAGAATCGGTCCAAGGACAGAACCCTGTGGGACTCCGTGACTAACTTTAGTGTGCATGGAGGATTTGTCATTAACATGTACAAACTGAGATCTATCTGATAAATATGACTTAAACCAGCTCAATTCTATTCCATTCAATTTTATTTATAGTGCCAAATCATAACAAAAGTTATCTCAGGACACTTTACAGAGTAGGTAAAGACCACACTCTATGACTTATTTATGATTTACATGGACCCAAAAATTCCCCCGTAGAGTACGGTGACAACGAAAACCTTCCCTTTAACAGGCAGGAACGTCGGAAAGACCCAGCTCTGTGGAGGACGGACATCTGTCTGCGACGGTTGGGGAGGAAAAAAAGGAGAGACATAGAGAGAAAAGACAGACGGATGGACTCTGGAACTTGAATTCTCTTAAAAGATAATGTCTTATTTGCATATTTAAACATACAATTTCAGAAAACTTGTAATACAGATAAAAAAATTGGTGATATCTTTTAGTCAAAGTGTTTACCATATTCACTTGTGTTGCAAAATGTATGAATTTTACATTACATGCCGTATTTTTAAAGGTTGTTTTGTCAAAATTTGTTTTTTTCACTGAGCCAGAAATCTCCACTTCAGCATCACTTACATTTAACTGTCCTGTTTATTCCTATCTATTTTCTGATTGTTTTTACAGAGGGGTGTTTTCATATATCAGTCACAGCCTCATTTATACAACATTTTATTTCTAAAAACAAAGGCGAACATGGCCAGTATTTTCTGATTTATGGAGTGATAAAAATATTGCGATGGCTGGGGCTTTGTCACAGAATGCATCGCAATGCTTCACCGCAGCAAAAACACATACAGTAGATTGAATGTGAATACAGAGATGAGACACTTGTCATTTTGTCATTTACTCGGATGTTTGGAGAAAATTCTTATCATTGCACCCAAACCATCAGTTTGAAGCAATTATAATATACATTATTCTATATTTTCATGTTGCATTCCCAGTGTGTACATGGATAAACACTGTGTGAATACATAAGCGTAGTGAGATGTTTAAAAATATCAACATAGCCCTATTTTTATACTGCAACAAGTCAAACAAATTTAATATCCATAGCAGGAAATCAGACATCATGAGGGCAATCTGACCGCTTGGAGGCTTTAATTAATTTAGCCAATTGCAGGACACAATTAAAAGATAAATAATAATCATGCAGTATAGCAAACATGCTCGGTTCTAAAAAACGCCCCCAGCAAATGATTACTGCTCTTGGTTATAAATGAGTTGTCCCGTTGTTCATTTCTTGCAAGGGCAAATGCGTGAGAAATTGTTTTGACAAGGCAAATAGGGGGAAAAGCAATTACGACGGATAGGTTGCTGAAAGGGTAGATGGCAGGTGGTCGTGCAAAAAGATGGGGCATCCACATGGCAAGGCTGTCTTCAGAAGGAGACCGAGAGAACAACAAGCTAGTTTGTTGTCCGGATGAATTCAAATGTTTCTTGAGGCAGCAGCGCTTTGCAAAACACTCGAGACAGTGTGACAGGTGCAAAACTGTTTTGCCTTAATCTCCAAGCTGGCACCACTGATATCTGCATGAAAGAAGCTGTTATACAATCTTTGAAAGCTTCAGCCATAGAGGCTAGACACCATAACCTTTCTTTAGTCTTTCTTTTTTATATATAACTAAGATAATACTTTGTTTTATATATATATGCTCTGCACTAAAGGCTACATGCTGTATTTAATAAAGCTTCCTTGTGTTCCTAGTGACGGATTTCTAAGAAACTTTTTAGAATTATGATGTTTTCAAAGAAATTTCCCCTTAAAGTTGAGACTAGATCCTGGTAAAGATGAAGTTATTTACAAGCATCTTAGCTCTTAAGAGAGATCCTGAGGTGAAAACTGTCTAAAGTATTTTGTTTAATATGGTTGTCCCACATAAAAAGGGGGAAAAAATAGACTTTCAACTTTATTAAGATTTTCTGGCCTCACCCCTTAGGCATTCGCTGACTCACGGTATGGCAGATGCACCTCGGGGAGCCCTGCGAATGGATTGACGAACATAGAGCCTGAGCTGCCTGCCCATGAAGCTAACGTAAGCGATCTACAACTAAGTCATAGTTTGGGCGACATGTACCTGGTGTCAGCCAGACCCAGACTCAGATGAGCAGTTTGTTTTCACTAAAGTGGTCGACTAGCAGACGTATCAGAATGGTAAGTGTAGTTAGCATATTCTATTAGTTTCTGTTGTTTTTTAGCTTGCTAGCTTATAACTTAGATATGATAGCAGTGTGTTTTGTCTCTGTACTGACAGTCCGCTCTGAGCTGTAGGTTTCAGGTTTATTTGCCAGGCTGTGTCGATGTGACTTTAAGAGTTTCTTAAGCAGAGGAGAAAATGACATAAATATGACAAGGTAGAAGAAATATCTTCCAAAAGCTGCATGACTGTGACTTGATGAAGCGCCACAGACTAGATCGTGCAGGACCAATGTTTGTGGTCGATCTCATTATAGATGAACTCACAATCCGGCTGTTAAGTCGTGACGTAACGCCCTTTCAAAATATGATTCCCGGGTCCAAGCCTTTTATTTCTACAACGCCGCAGTGCCATGTTCCCCGTTGTTTGAACAGATCTGAGTTTTTAAAAAACAACGTAATTGTCATTTTACCTCTTTCTCATCATTTAAAAAGGTGTTTAACAGACGAAAGAGGTGATGTAATGGTTCACATGTTTGACCTTTGTGTCTGTTTTGTTTCAACGGAGCATTTGGACCCAGAAATCTTATTTTGAAAGGGTGTTACGTCAGACTTAACAGCCGGATATCGCCAAAAATTCAAGTGATGACATCACTGCAATATTTGGCAACAGGGAAAATGTGTTGCGGCTCTGTCACAACCTTCCATCAGCAGGTGACAGTGCTCTCACAGCCTCATACTGTGAGACAGTTCATCTAATTTCCACTGGAGGTTCGCACCTCGCAGGCTCACAAAAGTGCATCCATGGTCATAGAGGGCTTCTCTTGTGTTGTTGGTGTAATTGATGGAACACACAACTGCATTATCGTACCGTCAGAAATTGTTTTTGTGAAAAGAAACAGGTAAATATCATAAGCAAATAAATAAATGACAAATATCAGTCTAGCTGCACATATTTATCATTCTGGAATTGAGAGGGAAAAACGCTCTGGCTTGTTTGTATATCTTTAAGCCAATCACAGTTGTCTTGGGCGGTGCTAAGCCTGATAGTGGAGATATGGAAAGGGGAGGAAAATACCTGGTTTTCTCCAGCACTGTACATCCGATACGCCAGACTACAACTGTGCAAGGTCCAGTCACAAAATTTTACATGTCTGTAGTTGAGATCCAAATGAAGGCAGAATATAACAATGGGTGTGATCCAAGCAAAGGCACATGAAGTAAGTAGAGAAGGGGCCATGGCCCCCCCAATTTATGCCACCGACTTGCTTTGGTGTCATGTGATCATCATGTGAGACTGGTGGGATTACATCACAAGATGGTCTCTATTATTCAGATTTCTTTAGCAGTGAGAAACAGCATTTTGAGGAAAAACTACAGATCCAGCCAGGCTAAGTGCTTTGCCCCATGTCATAGCATCATGCTTGATCTACATGATTTCTTCTTTGGGGCATCTTGATGTCTCTGTCTGATGTGACTGAATAATGCATAGTGCTCTACCTCCCCCCTCCCCCCCCAAAAAAACTCCAATCTGTTCACCAACACTAGGCTGGTACATACAGTACAGTACTCACATTGCTTCATGAATTCATAACAAATTTCCATCCTGCCAGTTGCAAACTGTAAAGTATTCATCTGAGCATGGAACATCTCAGTGTGTCGAAATGTGTGAAAGAAATGTAACGTAACATAAATATGCTACCACATCCCTCCGCGGCCCCGTTGGCAGGCACGGCGGCAGACGGGGCTCAGGTTTCGGCCAATTAACACCAGCAGACAAAGTCCCGAGCAGTGAAGAGTTTCATGTTGTGATCGGGGCCATGAATTGTTAAACAGCCCCGGTGCTTTCACAATCTGAGAGAGCTGACAAATGCAACTACTGCATCTGCCAGACGTGCACTAATTTGACCATCTACAATCAGGGGAGCTCATATTATTGTTGTATCGATCTGAGCGAGGAGAGAAATGAGCACTCATGACCCACTCAGTTAGGCTCCGTTGGCCGGTTTAATGGGAAAGAGTCATGGCAGCAGAGAAAAGTGAGCAGGACACTTGGATGTGATTTTACAATATAGGAACTATGTGACTAAGTGCTGCAGAAAAAGCTGCACTGAGATTTAAGTCAGCAAATATTCGACTATGTCATGTCAAGTCACAGTCAGGTGTGAACTGATTCTAACAGCAACAATAATTAAAAGTCCAAAGTTATTACTTTTCTTTAATAATGTGATCAAAGCAGTGGTACAGAGACTAAAGTTCTTTTTATGGATTTCCGTCAATTGGAAGGCCCATGTGTGATTTCAGATTAGATACTAATATGATTTTAGCGTTGTTGTTATACCCATGTTATGTCAGTAGGTAGCGGTAATTAGCTGTGTATTCACTTGGGACTGGAGTTAGTTATGGATGTTAATTTATAATGTTATGGATGTCGTTTTGGCTCACAAAGAGATGTTGCTGAGATGTTGTTCAACTGTATAATGTTAATGGGTTTTATGGTTGCAGTTTTTAAAATTATGTTAAAATGAGCAATGCCACAATGAGCGGCACATGCGGTCATGGAACCTCACACTTTTCATTTCGGTGCCCATTAGAGTAGCAAACAATCCCGCCTGAGCAGTGTGGCTCAGCTGTAGAGATCAAGAGTGCTGTCTATATTGCTCCCTCTCCCTGCAGTGAGGGATGGTTGTCAAGCGGCGCAGATTGTCCTCGGTGCGACAGTCACAGTGATGTTGGCAACCCACCCGACCCTTCTAAAAAACTAATTTACCATGCCTTACACGGCTACATAAATGCGGTGTCATTACCATTCATACAATCTAATACAACTCAATTTTATTCATAGTGCCAAATCATAACAAAAGTTATCTCAAGACACTTGGAGTAGGTGAAGACAACAGTCTATGACTTATTAATGAATAAAGTTAATTGAGCTGGCCTCTTAATTTTGCTCTCAAAGTGCATCAGATTGATGCATTTTACTAAAAAAAAGCCTGTCCACCCATCGCAGTCTCAAAAAAATCCAAGGGGTCACACTGTATATACAAATTTGTGCAGAATTTCTGTTCATAAAAGCCAACACTGAGAGCTGTGAAATGTTTGTACACTCTAAGAAAGGATTCAAGAGGTTAGTAAGTATGACTTAAACACATGAGCTCTTTCAGCATAAAAAATACAATTTGTTACATGTCCATTGTTTATTTAAGTTGATAACTTATTTCAAGAAGTTGCTCAAAATTAAAAATGAAGAAAGATGTCTTAGAAATATATAGATTTTGGATAAGCATTTCTGCATTCACTTAACAAGAAAAAGTATCAAGTTAATGCAGCTTCCTTTCACGTGTGCATGTAGTGACCAGCAGCAATTTTATGCTTCCAGACTGCACCCTCAACAGCCAGGGAGAGCCTACAAAGAGTGAGGGTCAGGGTTGGATTAATTTGACAGATGATAAAGTTGTCTGAATTTTTAAATTTTTTTTTCAATCAGAAGATTTTCTTTAGCTTTATGTCACTGGTGGTAAAACATAACGTAAGTAATAATAATAATAATTTTGGGCCCTACTGAGCATGCACACCAAGCCCCAACCACAGCGACTTCCTGGTTGATCCTGGAAGTGACAAAACCTGCAGTTCCACTAGGTGCAGGTTTCACAATAGAGCAATTTCCTATTGACCCCCATGTTAAACGTTTTCACAGCATAATTAAACCTATTTAAGGCCTTGTACAAAAAAAAACATTCTAGTGTATGTTTAGGTCATATCTCCATGACAACACTGAGGGGGATGAATTTTTTTTGTACCAGGCTAGTTTTTATTTTATTGGAGGTTAAAGTTTATGAATAATTAGGGGCGCAGCCTCTTGAGTGACAGCTAGCCGCTGGCCCTCATTCCTCCTCGGAGGTATACATCAGCCAGATGGACGTATCTCCCTCCCCCAAACGTCACATTAATGCCCTTTTATGGTAAGAGGAAATGAGGCGGAGTCAAAGTCTGACAAGATGGTGACTCCTGTAGGCAAGGATGATTGGGAAGGGACCCTGATGGGTATGCTACATCCGTTTTCATACAGTCTATGATGCACACACAAGCAAGAGTGGCCAAAATAACATGGATGTCTATGGTATCCAACCTATTAAATACAACAGGTGATAAAGGACTGTACGGAAATTATAAGGGGGAGAAGGGTTGTCAGGGTTCAACGCAAACTTTTTGTTTCACTTGCTTCGTTGGCCCTGCTAGTTGGTGTGTCTATAAATTGGAGGAGCTGCTGGGCAAGCTGCACCTGTCGTGGGGAGAGGGGAAGCATGTTGCCAAAGACAAATGCACTCACTGCAGACAGAGATCTGCTGAAATCAACCGAATGATGCTTAGCGTGTCATTTCCCATGCTCCGTTTTGTGGGGAAGTCAACCATGGAGACCGACCAAATATCATTTATCTGAACATAATGTCCACATTACCATGACACAGACCTCAATTAAAATGGCTTAAGTATCTCTTTAAGAAACAGGAGGATCAAAATCCGAGTAGTAGAGATCAAAGATTATAGATAGTTATGGTCCAAAAATGATCGTAAAGGTCATCATATGTCAGGGTTGTATTTACAGCTTTAAAGAACTGCACAGGCATTCCACTTATCGTGCCTTAACGGTTTTTTTTTTAACATTTTTTTCCCCTTTAATGAGGAAATATATACTCTGATCCCAAAGTACCTTTTAATGTTCAAGAACCTTTGCCTTGAAACCTTTGTTTTAGCTCAGGTATTTGATCATTGCCAAACCTCTCAGTGCTGGCATGTTCATGAAAGAATCAGCAGCAGCAGTTAAGGTACAAATCAAAAAGGAAGTGAAGTGCTACTTTGCAGTGAGTGTTTTGTCTGACAACAGAAGAAAAGAGGGAACATCTTAACATGTGTAATAGACTGAAGCTGAGAAAACAAGGTTAAAAAATGTATGTAAAACAAACTGTATGTCTTCCCACAGTGAACCTGTTTAACATGTTCACAAATCTTAGCTCAACTCCAGTGAAAAGATGAAATAATCAATATGGGGGCAATATCTTTGACAACTTTTGCACATTTCATACTTTTGTACTACATTTACTAACACTATCATATTCTGAACATTGAGCCATGAAAACACTTCACCGTGTTACTGTTACCATCAAATCACCCCGTCCAGAAATGAAGATTGTAAAATCACGAGAGCCATCGACCTGTTATTTGATGAAGAGCCAGACTGTGTAATAAGAGTTGCAGAATCACTGGACCCTCTACAGTTTGCCTACCAGCGGAGACTAGGTGTGGAGGACGCTATCATCTTCCTGCTCAACCGTGCCTGCGCCCACCTGGACAGACCGGGAACCACAGTGAGAATCTTGTTCATGGACTTCTCCAGTGCGTTCAATACCATCCAGTCTGCTCTGCTGGGACGTAATCTGACGGCGATGCAGGTGGGCCCTCCCCTGGTTTCCTGGATTACGGATTACTTGACGGGTCGACCACAGTATGTCAGACTGCAGGACGGAGTGTCTGATACTGTGGTCAGCAGCACTGGAGCTCCACAGGGAACTGTTCTTTCCCCCTGTCTGTTCAACCTGTACACCTCAGACTTTCAGCTCCTCTCTGAGTCCTGCCACCTGCAGAAGTTTGCTGACGATTCTGCAATTGTTGGCTGTGTCAGTGAGGGAAAGGAGGAGGAATACAGGGGCGTTGTGGACTCCTTCGTCGACTGGTGTGCAGCGGATCACCTGATTCTAAACGCCACCAAGACTAAGGAGCTAGTGGTGGATTTCCGCATGAGTAAATCTGCCCCCACACCCATCTCCATCAACGGCGTGACTGTGGATGTCCAGGATTTCAAATACCTTGGAGTATACCTGGATAACAAACTGGACTGGTCCAAGAACACTGAGGCTGTCTACAAGAAGGGCCAGAGTCGTCTCTATTTCCTGAGGAGGCTCCGGTCATTCAATGTATGTAACACCATGCTGAGGATGTCAGTCGGTGGTAGCCAGTGCCATCTTCTTTGCTGTTGTGTGCTGGGGCAGCAGACTGAGGGCAGCAGACGCAAAGAGAATCAGTAAGATCATCAGGAAGGCTGGCTCCGTCCTGGGGGTCAAACCGGACTCTTTGGTGACGGTGTCTGAGAGGCGGATGCTGTCTAAACTGCACAGCATCCTGGACAACAACTCTCACCCTCTCCACCATCTGCTGACCTCCAGCAGAAGCACCTTCAGCCACAGACTCATTCTCCCCCGGTGTAATACTGAACAACTGAGGAAGTCTTTTCTTCCGGTGGCCATCAAACTTTATAATTCATCTCCCCCGGTCAGGTAAGGAACAGTGGAGACACTGTATCCTGAGAAATTGTCCCTTTTGTCACTTTATATCATCACTGCACCACTTTATTCAGTTGTACTGTCACTTACTTCACTGAAATGCTGCTACACTTTACACTGTCACTTTATATCACCACTACATCACTTTATTTTGTGGTACTGTAACTTACTGCTGCTATACTTTACTGTGCTTTACTGTAACCTAGTTCTGTAGGAAATGCTGCTACATTTCACTGTGGTTTACTGTAACGTATCTCAGTAAAATGCTGCTACACTGTAACTTACTTCAGTAAGAAAGGCTGCTACACTTCACTGTGCCATACTGTCACTTAGTTCTATAGGAAATGCTGCTACATTTTTAACACTGTTATCACTTTTCGCTCCTTCTCACTTATTTAGTTTGTACTTATTTTATTTCAATCTGCTGCTAAACTGCACGCTGCGTATTGTTGTATATTGTATATACCTACGCTTAACCACAATGTCTGTTGCACTCTGTCACACTTATTTTACGTTAGCTTTATTTTGATTTGATTATGTTAGCTTATTGTTACTCTGATCCTTTCCCACCTTTGTATTGAAACTGTTGCACAATAATTTCCCTCGGGATAAATAAAGCTTCTTGAATCTTGAAGAATGCTTCATCCATTGAGATTTTAAAAGGGGAACCTGAGGACTTCGCTGGTGGCTTGACATCAAATATTTTTAAATCTTTTGTCCTTGTCCCTTATCTGTATTAGTGCCAAAATAACCAAAGCTTCCCAAAAGACAAATACATAATTTAATACTAAAAAAGCCATTTTATGCATACACCATATCAAGAAAGGATTTTACTGACAACACTTTCAGATACCTCCCAGTTAGACTGTGACTTTTATTGTAAAGAATTTGTAAGGTATAATGTGTTTATCCACTGTTTAACGGCCACTCCTCAGGTTTGCTGGCTAGTGAATAGCAACAGCATGTTGCAACATAAGAACAGGAAAGTCTGTCATAATATCCTACATAACCGTGAATTCAGGTATATTTTAGGAAACCAAAAATTATTGAACCAATTTATTTTTGGTCGTAATGCTCTGGTGTGGACCCGTTCTTTGTCGGTCGAAAAGCGCTATCTGTGGTTTCTGTGACATGAAAAATACTTTCAACACAATAATGTTAAAAATAAAAAACAGAAACCGCCACAGAGCTACCATGAGCCTGTCACAAAAAGCCTTGCCACTGAAAGCACAACCTCAAGCCGGTGGCCCTGTTGCAATGGAAATACAAACCCCTGCCATGCTGAGCTGACACGCCAAGCCAAACCCTGTCAAACCAAGCAAGGACTTAGAAGAGTGAGTCTGTTGAGTTATTTTCGCCTACACTCTCTGGCAGACCAACCACTGCTGGGAGATTGTAAAGGCGTCACGGTGCCTCGTTTGTGATTTTTTTTTTAACCACAGACACAGAGTTCATAGTAGGGCAAATGAAGGGCCATAGGCTCAGTAACCACTAGATAGATAGATAGTTAGATAGTGACTTAACAGACATTTATATTAATGAAAATATTTTAGATTGTTACTTCAAGCTGGAGGTTTAGGGCCTAGGGCTGGTCATGAGCAATGATAGGAGGCCTGTCCCATAAGAGGCTTACCAAAGTAGCCAGCCTTACTTCAGTTAGTCAGTTAATTTGGTTCCATAAAGCAAGTTCAGCATAGCTCAAGCTCAGTCACTATGGCCACTTATGCTGGTCTGGGGCAGGCTAATTGTCATCGAGTTGTCGCCTAACCAGAATTCCTGTAACCCTGACCTGACGGAAAGTAGATGATTTTAATTTACTTTCTGCCATTTTATTTTACCTTTACCTATTTATAGAAAATTTACTTAAATAGACAAATACATGAATTAATTATATAATCATAAAATTGGATTTTATATAAATTGTCTGAATTACCCCATAGCTACATTAGAGCTAAATCAATATATAAATATAATATATAGTCCTGTGTCTCTTTCCTCTGAAAAAGTCAACTCTTAAATGTTTTCAGTGGGAGAACATGCAGCAGAACACCACCCGTCTCAACACCACCCATCACCCCCACCCTCAGATGAGCATGGAGCTCCCCCCACTTACAGGCTCACACGGAGTGAATGTCAGGAACCGTCCTAGTGAAAGGCAACAACTTTGGACTGATGTGACTTAAATAAAATGAGGAGTAGCAGTTTTAAAAGTGACAATGTGGCTTGATATTTGATTTCCTTTACCACGGCAACCCATTGGAATGTTTCTCAAAGCCATCGCTGCTTTAAATCTTGATGATGATGTATGAATTCATTAATATATTCATAATATTAAAGGTGCTGCTCTGTGGCCGTGAACATCAACACTCTCTCCTTACCACTGCTGTTTGACATGGTGTATCTTGATCTGTGTTCATCCTCCCAGGCTGCTTCAGAACAGCGTGCACGTGCAGTGACCTTCAGTACTTGAACCTGTCTCCAATTTGAGCGATTGCGTGAACTTGAATTGAACTTTATGGAACTGATTTAGCCCCAACTGATATGTTAGGTTCATTCAAGACAGGTTTTGGACTTAAAAACACACTTTTCTTGGCATCCTTTATGGAACGAGCCCAAGGTCTCTTGACGGAGAGAAAATTACATGCCTCAGTCTTAATGGTCTTTTAAGTAGATCTGAAAAATAATAAATATTAATTCATCATTTATACTATATATTCAATTCAGTTTCAACGTATGATATGCAATGCAGAATTCATATTACGTAGGACGTTTTACATATACACTGGAGATCAAAATTAGAGAGCAAATCATAAATACTTGATTTATTCTGAAATACTGTTCACAAGTTAATAGAATATCAGTTGTGTCTATACCACTAGCATTCTTTTAAATAACCAAGACACTTGAAAAAAAAAAGCCTTTATTTAAAAAAAAAAACTGAGCAAAATTAGAGAATAGTAACCATTGTGTCAGAAGAGAAGATTTCAACAATGTTTTCTTCGGGCTATAGGATTGAAAAATGAATAGGAAGTGTAGAGGCCACAGCTTTGAATGACTTCAGCCCATCTGCACCCACAGGACATCACTAGTTTCTCAAAATGCTCTGATTTGATCTTGGTCCATTCTTCTTCAGCCTTTTCCACAGTTCAGTGACTGCAGTGGGTTTCTTAGATATTACTTTGTTGTTAAGGCTTTTCCAGAGATTATCTATGGGGTTTAGATCTGGACTATGGGCTGGCCATTTCATTGTTTCAATATTCTTAACTTCAAAGAACTTCTTAACCTGTTTTCCGTGTGACAGGGGGCATTGTCTTGCATGAAAATTGCAGCTGATTGGGAGACAATTGCAGTGGAGGTATTGCATGTTTCTGAGGGAGGTTCACAAAAACATTTGCATTTACCCTGCCATGTAGCTGTACAAGAGGCTCAACTCCTGCTGCAGAAAACATCCCCCAAACCATGACACTTCCTCCCCTAGATGGAACTGACTTCTTTACACACTTTGGGTTCAGTCTTTCCTCAGTCCTACGCCAACATGATGTGTCCATCAGACCCAAATAAACTGAACGTCCTCTCATTACTGAAGTCACTCTGGACCAGTTCTCCTCTCTCCACACAACATGCTCCTCAGCAAAGGCAAGTTTAGCCTTTTTATTATTTCTGCTGATGAGAGGTTTGGTCACTGCAAGGTAGGCTTTCAGTCCTAATTGTCTTAAATGATGAGTGTGCTGATACAGATCCTTGCCCTGTTCAGCACTGAACTGGCAAGCAACTCCACATGCAGTGTTGAACAGATTACCACTTGAGAGTCTTCTCATAATCCTGTCCTCTTGTGCACTTGTTTTACGTGGACAGCCGGCCTTTTTGGGGGACTTAAATGAATTTGTGTCCTCCTCTGTGATAATTTTTTTTTTTAATCACAGACTTCAGAGGTTTCAGTCACCTTAGAGCGGCCATCTTGCTAAGTAACGAGGAGAACTACCAGGTGCCAGATTTACATCAATAACTGTGAGGGATCTGAAAGTGTTCTCTAATTTGGCTCAATGTTTTTTTTCCACAAAATTTAAAGGTTTTGCCTTGGTTATTTAAAAAAACATGCTAGCCACACCTGACATTCTATCAAATTCCGAACAATAAAGAATAATTCAATTCAACTCAATTTTATTCATAGTGCCAAATCATAACAAAAGTTATCCCAGGACACTTTACAGAGTGGGTATAGACCACACTTTAATAACAACATTTCAGAATAAATAAAGCATTAATAAGTTGTTCTCTTATTTTGCTCTCCAGTGTATTTGATAATTCAATACATTGTTAGCTATTTCTTCCTGGACATCTTTTCAAGCTCACAAAAGTTTCTTGCTTTAACCCCTGCGATAGCGATATGAAGGATCAGCCAGCCTGCTTTCTACTAGCTATAGGTGGTATGCATTATATGTCTTGTTTCAACATGTAATTAGTGCTGTGTCCATATTACATACTGATTACATGCGGGAGCGTACCTATGTTTCCCTGGTCCAGTGGACCTTTTTTTAAGAAAAGGGTCCCATGTTCCCCAGTCTGTTGTGTTTTCCACAATCAGTGCCGAATTCCCCGGCAAATAGGCCTATGTAGACCCTAACACTAACCCCTAACCCTGCCCCTCACCCTAACTATAACCCCTAGCCCTAACAAAATGCTGAATTAAATCTGCGACCGGGGAACATAGGCATGACCCCTTAAATACGGTACTTTGTTGTTTGTTGTTTTTATCACTGTCTAGCAGGAAAATAAATGAGCATGCAAATATGAAATATAGATTTTTATCTTTCACTTTATGCATAAACATTGACACTATCAATTGAACTTCAAAAATACAAAGCAAACACGTTCTCTAAAAAAATTGTGTGCCTCCATTATTTTTGTGCATTGCATTTTGGGATAATAGTGTCCATCAACAGCACGTTCCAAAGCCAAACCTCTTTTAATAGAATATGACTTTTAGTATTCCTATTTGTGTCACTTTAGACTCAAATCTTGCTCAGAATTTGACACTTCTCATTATAATTGTATATATTATTGTGTGTAAATCTTGCTCCGCTCAATTGGTGGGCTTTTTGTTGCTTTTTTGTTGTCTTTGTTTAAACAGAAGTTAACAAAGCCACTAAAATAACATGGAAGAAAGCCTAGAACAGTATTAGTAATATTCTGTGAAATGGTCCAAAAATGCAAAAGTATCTCTGTGGTCTGCAGCAAAGCCCCTGGTTATGACACATTGTAATGGCTTGAGAGAAACATTATTATATTAAGGGCTGTCCTCCATTAAATAACTTCTTAGTAACAGTCATGTGATTTTGTCAACTAATCAAATCATTTATGTAATGGACAGATCTGTTAAACTGAGTTTTCCCACAAAGAATCGTCCAAAAGCACCACCTTAAATCTTGTGTTTACCAGATATATGCTTATACGTTTCTTGGAAAAAAAGTCATTCAGCATGAAAAAAGCATAAAAAATTACTCATCGACTGAAGAAATCCTCATCCACTAAGACCAGAATGTCAGACTAGTCAATCAATCGACTAAGAGGCAAACCTAATTATTTCATACATACTTTTACAACCATCATTATCATCATAAATATAAACCAACAAAGAGTCAACTAGTTTTCTTTTGTCTAAATTAAGCCAAAATATATGTTACATGAAAGGGCTCCTGTCGGCCATTTCCTACTTCCAACTGTAACGATCTGGTTTCGCTTTCTACAAAGACAAAAATTAATCAGGACAATCATTACATTACATTTCATTTAGCTGACACTTTTGTCCAAAGCGACTTCTAATTGTGCATTCAACAATTTGGGTACAAACCTGAAGAGCAAATTTTTAAGTGAGTGCGTTAGCTTCATATAAGCAGATCTATAGAATGATACATATAAGTGTTTTTTTCCTATCTTCTCATCTTCTTAGCCAAGGTGCAGTCGAAATAGATTTTCTGCCTTCAGAATGTCGATGAGGAGCTCATTCCACCATTTGGGAGCCAGGACAGCAAACAGTAATGACTTAGTCGAGTGACTATATGTTTCTCTCAGTGAGGGTGCAGCAAGCTAGGGTGTAAGGTTTTTACCATGTCCTGGAACAGTGGTGGCTGCTGGTCTTTCAAGGAGGGGAAGCTCATTTTTCCGGCCTACATCATAAATGTGTTTGTTATTTTATACGTAAATTCTACCTTTCGTCCCTTTTCAAGAAAATTATCTGTGACCTTGTCGTACCAACAAGGCGTCTTTTCCAGGGACTTGACCAGTGTCCTCTCAATGGCCAGCAGAGCTAGGCTGTTTAAACGGCCTTGGCCCAGCTGGAGCTGCTGCGCCAGGCTACTGTGAAGTGTGACTGCCTGTGAGTGTGGGTGTGAGTGATGGGGGGAGAAGCTCCGCAGCTGCCGCTGCTCGTCGGGGAAAAAAAACCGCAGAGTAACGGAACAGAGTCGCCAAACACAACGCTAGTCATTTTTAACAAAGACAAAGTCGCTGGGGATCGGTAAAGTCTCCGGATCAGTTCAGAACAGCGGAATGAAAATCTTGGAAAATGCTCCGCTGGATGTTTATTGTTCAAGATCGATGACTTGCTCATTTAGCTGTTAATCAAAAAAAGGGTTTCACCTGAGACAGCTCATCTACTCATCATGCAGAAGCCGAGCGTCCCGGCCAGCCCACTGCCCAATAGACCCCCAGAGACGCTGAGCGTCCGATGGGCGGGACAAGGCCCAGCATTTATAAAATGAGCGTCTAGTTACTCTGCAGTGGAACAACCCTCTCTACGCTTCCCCATTGAAGTCAGTAGAAGTTAAGCGTCCGATTGTGTAAAGCGCTGTGGCGCTGTGGGGATAATTGAGAAGGAAGTTGCCCCGGTTACCTGTGATAAGTAGCTGATTCTGAACTAAAGATGAAGGCTTTCTAGCGTGTATTTAGTCAATGAAATGTACACACAGCAGTACATATTTCACCACTTTTTTTTTTTTTTTTTTTTTGGGTGACATTTTAGGGGGAAGTTGAGCTTCCCTTGCAGTCTTAGAGCACTCTCCACTGTCCTGGATGTAAGCTGGGCCTTATCCATTAGTAGCATGATAAGCAAGCGCTAGTGTCTTTAAGTGGATTTGAGCATCCACGGGAAGCCAGTGAAGGGAGCGGAGGAGCAGTGTTGTGTGAGAGAATTCAGGCAGGTTGAAGACCAGTCTAGCTGCTGCATTCTGGATGAGCTGCAGAGGTCCGATGGCACAGGCCAGCAGACCAGCCAGGAGGGAATTACAGTAGTCAAGGCGTGAGATGACAGGAGCCTGGACCAGAACCTGTGCTGCCTTCTGGGTCAGAAGAAGATGTCACAGGTGGAACTACTACTTCAGGTACAACAATTACTGCCATGCAGCAATAAAAAAAAAGTATTATTATTTCAGCTGCAACAGCGATGCTGGTATTGTTTTCACTGTGTGAGTCTATGTGTGTGTCATCTTGGGAAAAATGTAGTGATAGCATCACAACCGTGAAAGATACAGTCACGAAACTAGGACAGGGGCCATAACCCTACCATTTCATGCCCCTGGCCTGATTTGGCGTTGTGGCAGGTGTGATCCCATTGCAAGATGGTCTCTAGCTTATACCTGGATTCTGACCTGCGGTTCTTTGCTGCATGCTCTCTCTCTCTCTCTCTTTACACACAAACGCATACACACACACACCGTACTGCAAACACTTTTACAGCGCCTCGAGTTTTCAAAGTGGAGTGTTTTGTACATAAGTTGATGTTGTGAATCATACTTGTCACCTTAAATCAAACTACAACTATTCTGTATGTCTCTTGAGGAAGAATGCGCCGCTGTAGAACTGATCAGCTGTTCATCAGCGACTGAAACCCATTCAGAGTGATACGTCACCTCCGGAGTCTCCTAAATCCCTCTCTGGCCTTTTTTTTGTAATGGAAAGACGGCGAGTGAACTGCCATTAGAGAGGGTGTGGCCTGAAACTTTCCAGGCCACATTTTGCCCTAATGGAAACACACCTAATGACCCCCACTAAAGCACCACATAACTTACATTTACAACACGTTTAACAGCTGATCTTAGTTTAGTATGATAGTACTCATCACAGATAGAAACAGTTCAAACCTCAGCTGTGACTCCAGACAAGCCTGGGAGCAATTTTGCCATAACAACCCATAAAGCACAGCAGTAACTCATCTGCTCTAAATGCTCATGGCCTGCACTTCTCCACCAACAACAAGAATCATACTGCAAACCACCTGGCTGCTTGCCTGGTAATGATAATTCAATACAGCCAGTCGATACAGGGATTATGGGGCTCATCGGATCTCTAATTCTATAAGAAGTGTACAGTATACAGAGGAGGCAGATTTGCTTTTAAACAATTAGAAAGCAACGATAAAGAGTGTGTGGGTGTGTAGAGGGGGAGTTATCCTTGTGCACATTGTTTTGTGTGAGATCCTTTAAGGGAATTATAATTGTAAGCTTTAGAAGCTGCACAATACTCAGTTTCATCCACAGCGATCAGCTCAGTTACTTCTAACCCAGCTTTGTTAGACAAAAACTCTTTGGAACAGATGACATGCTCACTTCATTTACTTCACATCTTTAACAGGCTAAGGAGCATCAACCTCCCAACACGCATTGATGATCTTTTAATTTGCTCCAGCCTTTACTACCCATCCCTCCTTTGCTCCTCAGCACACAAAGAAATTAAATGCTGTGCTTGTGCCATGTGAATTCATTATCATGTCAAAGCCCAATGTCTCTGTGTCAACTACACTATTTTTGAGCTGCAGAGCTGTCAAGTTGAGCCCTTATTGTGTAGGGCTAGAGAAAGAAAGCTTGCATAGTAAGAGTGAAGCCACATGAGATCTTTGTTGCTTAGCATCATGCCAAAACACTGCCAAAACATGCCCTAAAAAGTAGAAAATGAATCGCTTTTCTTTCAGTATTGTTTGGTAGCAAAGGAGTCTGAAGGATAACTAGGGCTTACTGTAACGTAGAATGGAAGAGTAATCCTGTTTTCTCCTTGATTCCACTCTGTTTTAAAGGGAAGTGGGCAGATTTTTGTTTTGATGACTATGTAAAGTCAGGAAAAGGACAGGAGACATGGATCAGGGATGGCCAAAGCATATGCTTCGTTAGCATGTTGTGTGGTCAGCCAAGACCAGTTTAATCATAATAAGTATTTCTGTATCATCCATACTAATGTAGAGGACAGAAACAACACTGTAGTGAGGTTTTTTTTGGGAGGTGGAGGAGACAATGTTTTCTTTTGTAAAAAGTGTTGAAACAGTATTGGCAGAAGAATCTGCGACTGAAGCATCTTTTGGATGAGACCGAATACAGCTACAGTAATGCTGAAAGGCTGGAGAGAGCTTTGAGGGCCCTGTGGTCATGGTCAGCCAGATAGTGGCACCATGAAATTTATTTGCTCATCATCACGATATACGTGGGGCTGAAAGCTGGGTTGCTTTGGTCGCTTTCCCACCTGAGCTGTTTGGTCCACTTTAAGCGAATCCTGGTTCGTTTCAGCACATTGTCTGGTTGATTTTGGGTGGTGTGGAAGTTCAAACAAACTCAGTCTGCCTGAAAACATGGGTCTCAGTTCCTCTTGCAACTGAACCCTGGTGTGGTTCATTTGAGGTGTGGAAGCAAATTGGACCAAATATAGGAAGTGAACCAAAAAACAGTGGCTAATAACTTATTATGACCCAACCTTGCACGTCGTTTGTGTAGGTACACATCGTAGTTTCCCGCTCTCATCAGGGCCCATTATTTCCTTCTGTGCTGTCTCACTCGTCTCATTTGAAGAATGAACAGCTTGATAACTTATTGTCTCGTCTGCTGCTCAAAACAGTCACGTTTTTCTGATATATTTATTGGATAGGAACACCAAAGCAAAACCAAAAACCCCAAGACCACATAAATGTAGTGTTGCTCTATTATTTCACCTAGCTAGCAAGCACATTTCTAGGTTACACAGCCATATCAGGTGGAGAGCTTAGCACTAACATACTAGCCAGCTGGGAACATGCAAGTTGGTCACAATCGCTCTGCCAGCTAACGTCTCACCAGTTGGACACTGTTCGCTGGTATTTTCCCTATCCGGACCCATACGGTCTGATCGATTGCTGGTCTTTTTGTGGAGCTTTTAATTTCATATTTGTACATGGCCATTTACATGTTTAGTTACTATACAAAAGTGACCTTGGCAAGAGAAAGCAGTAAGAACGTTTGGACGACACTCAGCTTTTTGACATTAAAAATGTATATATATATTTATATATATTTTGGAATTGTTGAAGCACCAAACACTCCACACTAAAAAGGATGGTATGTGTGTGTGCGTGTGTGTGTGTGTGTGTGTGTGTGTGTGTAAATGGGGGAGAGAGGGTGCATGCAGCAAAGGACCACAGATCGGAATCCAACCGGACCATGGCAGCACTGCAAGCCTGTGCAAAGATGCTATTGCACAGATCATTTTCTGCGCTGCGTTCTACTACTACACCACTGAATAAAAGTGTCTACTTTGCCGTGTTTTTGTGGCGTCTTTACTACCACATGTCACATCCCGCTGAGAGCTACATCCAATCAGCAACCAGGCTTCTTTCAGGGGAGACAAATGGCCCTCCTCTGTGACAGGGCCAAAAAACGGCCACTCAAATGGCCGTTCGAGGGACTCACATGCATTTCGGAGAGATAGACTTGCCACCCACCCCAGCAGGGTGTTTGATTTATAGTCTTTAAATGCCCTGATGTCTTTTCACATGCTACAGGGGTCTCCATTTTTTAATTGGTTTTCAATGCGCTTTTTGTAGTTGTGCTTTCCCCTTGCCTCAGTGTAGGCTTGTTTGTCACTGGACCCTTTCTCACAGTAGTGTTCTCACTGTACCATTCATCTATTGCTTCTGGTGGGCATATTTTGTTTCGCCGGCTCCGGGACTCAAGGTCGCTAACTTTAGCCAACAGCTTAGCGTTGCTCTCTGCTAGCATAGCACAGGAGGCCTCCAGTGTCAGCAGGCACTTGTCTTGTAAATTTGCATTTACCTTGAGGGAGTCTATCTTCTGAGCGTGGTCAGACACTGTGGTGTGGACGTGGTCTAGCTATGCTTCGAGCGTTGAAATGGAGGCTTTAAAATAAGCGGGTAGGGCTTGACCCTTACTTCCAAAAGGTTAGCAATGGCCGCCATGCTAAGCACGTCACCTGCCTCATCTGCGGGGCTAACCTTCCCCCCTTGGTCTTAAACAGTCTGTCTGGTCGCAGATGTCGATATATTCCTGTGGCGTGTCTGTCAAACGAGACTAATATTACTATCCGTTGTGACTTTTGGGGTCCTGAAACATGAAATTACCAAATTACCCCAGCAAACATCTTTTTGTCCTTTTTTGTCAGTACATTTTCAGTGCAGAATTGAATGTATGCTGACTGAAGCCTGAACTGGCATACTGGCATCACGTTTGCATTGTCATTGTGAGGATGTTGGCGTCCTTATGTGTAATGACAAAACTCCTGTTTAGTGTATTAATGGCCTTTAGTCCTGTTGAAGCAGAGTGGCCCTGCTTTTTTTCAATATTATAATTCTCCTTTTCTATATGTTTCAACAGATTGGACTGGGACTATAGTCACATTGAAACAAAAGCCCAAAACTTCTGGCATTCTTGAAAAGACTCCTGGACTCTGACCTGAAAGGCACAGTAAATGCAGATTCTGTGTTAGATTTGTGAATAGTTTTTTGATGATGTATAAAATACCAACATGTTCCTGTCTAATTAAAATGGTAGATATTGCTTTACAAGGGCTTTTCAGGGTGTACAATTGTGTTCCTGCCAGCTGAGCATATCCCAAACAACGTGACAGGTCAGGTATTCAGTCAGTAGGTTTAGCATTAGTTTTTATCTCTGAGGCTTCTTGCTGGAGTGATAAAATGTAGTATTTTGGCAGTTAGTTATGCTTTCATGGCCATTAATAGAACAAAAAGGAAGGCAAGCCATCGCCTTAATACCTGGGAGAGCCTCTATGAACAGACATCATTGAATGCAGCTAGGGAAAAGTGCTACAGGAAATTGTCTTACTCAGTTTGATATGAGAAAATTAATGTGTAGTTCCAAAATGACAACAATAAAAAATGACATCTGGACAAAAAACAAATTTGCATCATTCTTCAGGCTAGAATGCAGAGGTAAACAGCACTTTCTCACACTAATCCACCAGGAGCGATATGGGACTGTTTTCTTCCCTCAACTTAAGCTCTGAATGTTAAGGATACCTTCTCTTTCTCTCCCAACCTCTCTGTCTCTGTAATTTCCAAAGCATAATCATCATGTATTCTCCCCAGTGCTAATGAGTGATGATCAAAGTGTTGTAATCATAGGCCACAGAGCCAGGGCGGGTGGGGCAACCAACAGGATTTATACGCACCAATTACACTGCCATGAAGGCCAACAGTCCATCCCTGTGTTAATTGATCATTTTACATAACAGGATCAGGGTCATGTAATTACATTAGCGTGGTAGGTACAGGGCTGTGTTTTCATGTTTACTATAAGCCTCAACATGATGTGTAGTGCAGTATTTTTCATTTCTGATTTCTCAAGGGAGAACAGTTGTCATGTAACAGCAGTAGAAAGTCTATTTTTTTTCTTCCCTCTATATTTTATTCAATCCTTTCTGAGAATTTTATATGGTTAAAGTTTAGATACTTACATCAAAAAGCTGACTTTCATGTACACTGTGTAAAGGTGCGTTTTGACATATGCAAAGGACAGCAGTCCTGACTCTGTGTCAGCTACGGCAAAAAATGTTTTCATCACAATCAAAGTCAAATCACACAATCATCAAAGGATGCCTGTTTTGAGAAACTCATCAGATCTTATTAGTGATAAGATACAGCCCCTCACCTCTCGTGAAGAGGGCTTTTTTTCACTTGCCAACCTTATACAGAATTCATATATCCTGTATTCTGCGTCATAACTGAAAGCAGAACTGCAATGTGCCATTAATGTATAAAATGCTGCAATATCAGCATCACATTGCCTGTTCTTCAGTGACAGATGTTTACTGTGGCTGAAAAGCTACAGATACAATCTACATGGGTGCTTATTTCCTTTTATAAAAGGTGTTGAAACAGTATTTGCATACAAATCTGAGACTGAAGCACAAGATCACACTGCTTAAAAATTGTAGCAGTGCATGTTGTAGAATAAAGTACAGCCAGAACCAGAGATGTTCCTTTTGGGTGACACTGAATACAGCAACAGTAATGCTGAAATGCATGAGAGGGCACTGAGGGTGCTAGCCAGCAGGGAACATGCAAATCAGTCACAAATGCCCTGCGGGGTCATCCCTATGTTCCACATTCGCATAAGCCTCTGCCTTCGCTGATTTAATCCAGCATTTTGTTACGGTTAGGGGGTAGGGTTAGGGTGAGGGTTTAGGGTTAGCGGATAGTGTTAGGGTCTACATAGTGGGCTGTGACTCAGAGGTAGAGCGGGTTGTCTTCCATTTGAGTGATCGGCGGTTCCATCCTCCAGTACCCATATCGAAGTGTCCTTGGGCAAGACACTGAACCCCAAGTTGCTCCCTGTGCTGCGCATGGGTCTGTGAATGTGGTGTGAATAGTTAGATTAGATGGTATGTAGGTGTCCACTGCCATCAGTGTGAATGTCTGTGTGAATGGGTGAATGTTACAAATAGTGTGAAAGTCCATTTAACATTTACATTGGCCTATTTGATGTGGAATTCGGTACTACTTACAGACTATAACAGACCGGGAACATTTCCGGGAAAAGCGGGGAACATCGGACCTTTTTTTTAAAGCTCTGCAAGCTAGCAGGCTTGTTAACTGCTAGCTAAGTAGCTCAGTTGCTACGAGCAGTTACAGAGACTTAATTGTGCCATCACCTGCACATGATTTTGTAAAGCAGTTTAGTCTCCAGCAAGGCACCATTATACAGTATAAAGGTGGGCTTTCTGGCTTTCCACCAAATTCAAACTCAATTTGATTAATACAGATTTACTGACTCAGATCAGATGCACCAGAAAACAGGTGAAATCAGGTGATCTGAAAACACACATTCAACAACAATTGCCTTCACAGTCTGTAGAGCCTGTGCTCATTCCCCTGGGAAATGTTGTGTTTTGTTGTGATCCTCAGCGTTTGATACAAAGCCCCTGGATGAAACACGGCAGGTAAACCCATCTCAATTAAATTACATTTTTATATTCAATTTTATTTATAGTGCCAAATCATAACAAAAGTTATCTCAGGACACTTTACAGAGTAGGTATAGACCACACTATGACTAATTTACTATTTACATAGACCCAACAATTCCTCCATAAAGTACAATGGCAACGAAAACCATCCCTATAACAAGCAGGACCACGGACAGGCCAGCTCTATGGAGTACAGACATTTATCTTGACAAAATCAGCTTGAAAATAACAAAACAGATAATTGTTCATTAGCCCTAGCTGTAAGCTTTAACTAAGAGGAAAGTTTTGAGTGTAAATACGGGGACAGTGTCTGCCTCCCGAATAACACTTGGGAGTCGGTTTCATAGGAGAGGAGCTTGGTAGCTGAAGGCTCTGCATCCCATTCTACTGTTGGAGACTCTAGGAACAAAAAGTAGCCCTGCATTCTCAGAGTGCAGCAATCTAGTCGGGTAATACGGTACCATGAGCTCTTTAAAATACGATAGAGCCTGACCAATAAGAGCTTTGTAGGTAAGAAGAAGGATTTTAAATTATATTCTATATTTTACAGGTACCCAGTGAAAAAAAGCTAAGACAGGAGTTAGTACACGAGCTGCAGCATTTTGGACCAACTGGAGACTCTTAACAGACTTATTGGAGCAGCCTGATAATAAGGAGTTTCAATAGTCCAGCCTAGAAGTAACAAAGGCATGGACTAGTTTTTCTGCATCTTTCTGAGACACAATGTTCCTAATTTTTGCAATATTATGCAGGTGAAAATATGTGGTCCTTGTCATTAGTTTTATGTGAGAATTGAAGGACATATCCTGATCAAAAATAACACCCAGATTCCTTACTGTGGTGCATCATCCAGAGAAACAATATCTTTAGCTATTGAGTTTTGGAGGCTTTTGGGGCCCAAGTACAATAACTTCAGTTTTATCTGAGTTTGACATCAGAAAATTGCAAGTAATCCAGCTTTTATTTCCTTAATGCACATTTGAAGTTTAGCTGACTGATCGGTTTCTTCTGGTTTGATCGACAAATAAAATTGTGTATCATCAGCATAAAAATGAAAATTCATGGAGCGCTTCCTTATAACATTTTCTAAGGGAAGCATATATAAGGTGAATAGAATCGGTCCAAGGACAGAACCCTGTGGTACTCCGTGTCTGAATTTATTATGTATGGATGATTTGTCGTAAACATGTACAAACTGAGATCTATCTGATAAATATGACTTAAACCAGCTTAATGCGGTTCCTTTAATGACAATTAGATGCTCCAGTCTCTGTAGCAGGATGCGATGGTCAATAGTGTTGAAGGCCGCACTAAGATCTAATAAAACAAGTACAGAGACAAGTCCTTTGTCTGAAGCTATTAGAAGGTTGTTAGTAATTTTTACCAGTGCTGTCTCAGTGCTATGATTCATTGTAAATCCTGACTGGAAGTCTTCAAATAACTCAAATAACTAAAAAGTCACACAGCTGATTGGCGAATAATTTCTTGAGGATCTTGGAGAAAAAAGAAAGGTTAGATAAAGGTCTATAGTTGGCTAGTACCTCAGGTCCAAGACTGGGCTTTTTAAGAAGAGGTTTAATTACAGCTACTTGAAAAGACTGTGGTACATAACCTGTTGATAAAGGCATATTAATCATATCTAATACAGGAGTGCAAACTAAAGGTAACATTTCTTTAAGTAACCTAGTTGAAATAGAGTCTAGGAGACCAGTATAAGGCTTTGATGTGGAAATAGAGGTTAATTTGTTAAGGTTAACTGTAGAAAAACAGTCCAAGAATACATCAGGTTGTACAGTTGTTTCTAAGGTTCCTTGGTTTGAAGAAAAATTGGTGCCAAGCGAGTTGATTTTGTCTCCCTTATAGTTTTTGTTGTGTGGTTGTGTAATTTTGTCATTGAAGAAGGTCATGAAGTCGTCACTAGTCACTACTGAGGGTTATAGGAATACATGGCTCAATAGAGCTGTGGCTCTCTGTCAGCCGTAAAGTTGTCCACAAAGGAATACTGGCGGAGGCGGCTGAACATGACGTCACCAAAACACGGCGGGGGAAGCGGGCCGGAAATAATCAGATGCTTCCCCGTGTCTAGCAGGCGGTCCACCATGGACCTGAAGTCCTGCTTGAGGACCTCGGACTGGCGGTTCTTTAAATTGTTGGTACCGGCCTGCAGGACCAGCATGGAAGCCGAGCTGTGCTGTGAACACAGCTGGAGGGCGGAGGACTCAACCTCCCTGACGCGGGTTTAAGGGCGGCAGAAGGTCTGGCTCAGTCCTGGGCAGGCAGCCCACTTCACCAGTTGTTTTTAGATCCCACTGAGTTGAAGAAGTTCTTTAAAAATTGGCACGGTCCATGTTTGAAGAAATAAATACAATAAAAGCTGGGCACGAGTGATTCCAAATCTAGAAACGACAAACTATGTTAAAAACAATATTATCCAGAGCCAAAGTGGAGGGAAATCCAGTGAAATCAAGCGAAGTTGCGCATGCGTATGCGTACATGACGTAGACAGTACAATGCCAATTGTCTTGGACAAAACTACTTCTTAGTTAGGTTTAGGCAACAAAACTACTTGGATAGGTTAAGAGAACAAAAATTTGGTAAAAATAGCACTGTGGCTATGGCCATTCGCAATAAAGAATTTGGTGAAATCAGACTTGTGCTATTTTAACAATAAGACTAATATATCTCACCTCATATTGTCTGGCCCAGGCAGGATGAGGACTCAGATGCGGAGGTTCGCAGCTCAAAACGGAATTTTATTCTTGAAGTCAAGAACGTGGCACAGAGCCAAAAGGGCAACAAACAAAAAAATCACTCCGCACAGGAGGAACAAACAATAATGGATGTTTAAAGAACAAAACAAAGTCACTCTGTCCAGGAGGAAAAACAAAAACGCAAAGTTAACAAATTAACCCCTAAACTAGGTTGCTCCGTCCAGGAGGAATAACTAAACAAAGTGAACAAAATAAGAAAATAAAACAAAGTTGCTCCGACCAGGAGGAAAAAACAATGGAAAGAAGAGCATTCAAAAAAAGTTAAACTTACATACACACACAAACAAACACCTGAGCGAGGACACAAAGATCTCTATGACATGAACAAGGCTGTGAAAAAGTGCTGGAAACATACGACATGAAGTACGAAATAATCTTGCGACAGGACAGGGGAAAAGACACAGACTTTATACACATGAAGGGAGGGGAACCACAGGTGGAAACAATCAAGGATCAGGGAATGACGTCAGACCAGTGACACAAGAGGAAGGGCAAGTGACCTGGAACGAGAGGAGAGTTATCTTTCAAAATAAAACAGGAAATTCACAAGACAAAAACCCAAAGACAGGACAGACCTCACCGCTACAGTACCCCTCCCTCTAGGGCCGACTCCTGACGGCCCAGAGAGTTCAGGATGAGCCTGAAAGAATTCCACGATCAGGGTGGGGTCCATGATGTGGCGAGAAGGAACCCACTGTCCCTCTTTGGGCCCATATTCTTCCCAGTCCACCAAAAACTGTCTGCCCGGCTCCGGTCGCGTACCGCCAGCAACTGCTTAACCTTGTACACTGGTCCCCCGTCGATCACCTCCGGGGGTGGAGGGGGTGCCGCACGGAGCTCTCCTTTGCTGGTTTCAACTGGCTGACATGAAAGGTGGGGTGTACCCGAAGAGACCAGGGCAGGCGAAGTCGGACCGCCGCAGGTCCGACGAGTCGTGGAGCCAGTTTCTTTGATGGGACTCTCAGCCGTAGGTCCTTGGCTGACAGCCAAACCTTCTGGCCTGGCTGATATGCTGCAGCAGGGTCTCTTGCGGTCTGCCGCTCTTTTCACTCGATCCCTCTGCCGAATCAGCACTTGACGGGCGGCTGCCCAGATGCAGCTACAACGTCGAATCATGGCATGAGCTGAGGGAACCAACACCTCCAGCTCATTCTCTGGGAAGAGAGGTGGCTGATAACCAAAAACACAGTGAAAAAACCAGTAGCAGATGTAGGTAAAGCATTGTATGCATACTCAACCCAGACCAGGTGCCTGCTCCATGTGGAGGGATTCTGTGAGACCAGGCACCGAAGGCCGGTTTCCAGTTGTTGGTTGAGGCGTTCGGTCTGGCTTCTGGGTGGTAACCTGAAGTCAGGCTGGCCTTGGCGCCGATGAGCCTGCAAAATTCCCTCCAGAACCGGGACACAAACTGGGGCCCCCGGTCAGAAACAATATCTTTGGGGAACCCATGGACCTTGAAAACGTTAGTCATCATGACCTCCGCTGTTTCCTTGGCGGAAGGTAGCTTAGGCAAGGCAATGAATCTGACCATTTTGGAGAATCGATCAACTACAGTGAGGACGGTGGTGTTTTCTTGGGAGACCGGGAGCCCTGTGACAAAGTCGATGGAGATATCTGACCCTGGTCTGGAGGGAATTGGAAGTGGTTGTAGCAGACCCATGCGGCGCCCGGAAGATGTCTTGTTCCGTGCCCAGACTGAACATGCCTCCACGTACTCCCGGACCTCCGGCTCCATGGAAGGCCACCAAAACCGCCAGGAGATAACGGACATAGTCCTTCTGACTCCCGGATGACATGAAAGCAGCAAGGTGTGAGCCCAATGAATCACCTGTGGACGCAACTCGGTGGGGACAAACAGGCCATTATCAGGACATCCACTAGGTGATGGGACTCCACCACTAGCTTGCTTTACCTCAGTTTCTAGAGGCCAAGTCACCGCTCCAACCACGCGGTTCAGTGGAAGGACGGTTTCTAGTTCCTTGGCTTCAGGCTTGGGGTCAAACACTCGTGACAGGGCGTCAGGCTTGACCTTGCTGGACCCCAGCCTATAAGAGAGGGAGAAAGCCCACCTGGCCTGTGCAAGTTTAACCTTTTGGCTTTCTTGATGTATTCTAAGTTTTTGTGATCAGTCCAGGCTATGAATGGGTGGTCGGCCCCCTCAAGCCAATGCCCCCATTCCTCGAAGGCGATTTTTCACCGACAGCAACTCTCGGTTGCCAATATCGTAATCCCGCTCCGCCTTGGACGGCCGCTTTGACAGGAAGGCACAAGGGTGCATTTTGCCGTCCTGTTCTGAACGCTGCGAGAGGACCGCTCCCACCCCTTCGTTGGATGTTTCCACCTCCACCACGAATTGGCGGCTGGGCACGAGATGACAAGGTGGCCGATTTCCCCTTAGTAGAAACACTTCCCCTCCAGCAGCCGCTTTCGTCGCTCCTCAGGTGTCAGCCGAGCTCCTCCCAGCTGCATGGGCTCCTCGTCTTGATCGGAGCTAAGACAAGGTTGTGGCTCCGGCGGTGAACGTCAGTAAGTTTGTCCGCTCTGTAGCGACGAACGAGAGTGTCGCTCCGGCACCGCGGATCCTCCGCCCCGCTGCAGTCTGAGCTGTGCGAGCTGGTTATCCGTTCATATGGCGAGCGCGATGAGAGCATCCACATCAGTGGGAAGGTCCAGAGGAACGAGGAGGTCCTGAATTGGAGCTGCGAGTCCTTTCAAAAACACATCGTATAGAGCTGTGGCGTTCCATCCGCTCTCCACCGCTAAGATGCGGAAACGGTTGGCATAGTCACATACAGACCCGCTGCCTTGCTTCAGAACGCAGAGTTCCTGCGCCCTTTCTCTGTGCTTGGTAACGGGGTCAAAAGTCTTGATTAGCGCGGCCTGGAATTCAGGGAGAGAGTGACAGAGAACGGAGCCCTGGCTCCATTCAGCTGCCGCCCAGGCTTCGGCTCTGCCAGACAGGTGCGAAATCATAAAGGCAATCTTGGAGCGGTCTGTGGAGAATGCATGAGGCAAATGTTCAAAATGAAGCGAGCAGTCTATTAAAAAAAATCTTGCAGGTTCCGGGCTCTCCCTAATATTGAGGGAGAAGCCAACCTACAACTTGCGCCCCGGGCTGGGGAGGTGGGCGCTGGCGTATTGTTCACCGGGGGCGGAGCTGTGGCCCCTGGTCGAGTAAGATGCCCCAGCAGGTCCTGTAACTGTGAGGAGAGCTGTCCCATGTGGGCGGCCATGGCCGTCTGGAACTCCTCTTGCTGGACGAAGCGGGCCTCCTGGGTGCGCAGCGCCTCCGATAAGCAACCTGCCTACGCTGAGTCCATACTGGCCAGATTATACTGTCAGGCCCAGGCAGGAATGAGGACACAGATGCGGAGGTTCGCAGATCAAAACTGAAATTTATTCTTGAAGTCAAGAACGTGGCACAGAGCCAAAAGGGCCACAAACAAAAAATCACTCCGCACAGGAGGAACAAACAATAATGGATGTTTAAAGAACAAAGTACAAAACAAAGTCGCTCCGTTCAGGAGGAAAAAACAAAAACGCAAAGTTAACAAATTAAACGCTAAACTAAGTCACTCTGTCCAGGAGGAATAACAAATTAAACGCTAAACTAAGTCACTCCGTCCAGGAGGAATAACAATAAACAAGGTGAACAAAATAAGAAAATAAAACATACTCCCCATGGAGTTTAGAAACATAAAGCCCAGGTTTCCTCCTCACCTCAGTTATTTCCATTGCTATTATACTTGTTATTCTAAGCATAATCGACTTTTCCTCACAGTTAAGCTCTTGATTTGACATTGTTACTGTACTTACAGCTATGCTGTCAAGCTTTCATGTTCTCCTCCTGCTGGGATTCGGATGCACCCGTAGAGAGACGTGTGGCCGCATTTTCATTAATCATGGCAGAGCACCAAGGAAAATTCTGGGCACCTTTCAGGGCAAAGTTTGCATAATGAGAGTTGCTTTAACTTAATAGGCTTCTTAGAGACTCAAATGAAGTGCAGCGTCTTTCTGAGTTGATATATGTGCATGACACACTAGCAGATTGACTCGTGGTGTGAAAGTAATGCGATACAAGATCTAAGTGATGCTTTAAATGTAATGTCTTTGCGACATTGCCACTGCCACTCATGTTTATTATTGATGAAACACAAAATACATGTATGAACCTGAAAAAGAGCAAAATGGGTCCCCTTTAAGCACCCTCAACTCCTCTCCACAGTGCATGACCTTTACTTATGTTCAACCTGCTCTGAATTAGCACCAGGTGGTAAATGGTAAAAGGACTTGCACTTATATAGCGTCCTTTTTAGTCTTCTAACTACTCAAGGCGCTTTCAAACTACATGTCACATTCACCCATTCACACAGATGGCATTGGACATCTACAGTATATACCATCTAATCTAATCTAAAAACTTACACCACATTCACACACCTATGCGCAGCACGGGAGCAATTTGGGGTTCAGTGTCTTGCCCAAGGACACTTCGACATGCAAACTGGAGGAGCTGGGGATTGAATCACCGATCTTTTGAATGGAGGACGAGCCGCTCTATCTCTGAGCCACAGCCACAGTAAATTTGTCTTCTTCAGATAAGATATTCCGGCACACTTTATTAGGTAAAGAGGACTTCTTGCGTTAATCTGATGCACCTCTTTATCTTGTAGCATTCTGGGAAGATTTTTAAGTTATTACTCCCTTCTCTCCTTCTCTGCTCTCTGTTCTGCCTTCCTCTAACAGCCCAGAATATATCTTGTCTTTGAATCCTCTCAATTTACCACTTCTGCATAAGATATAAATGAAAAGCAACTCCCAAACTACTCCTGCAGCGGTTGATTGGTATTCTACATTTATGTAGAATACTGTAATTATTTGTCCATCCTTTGGGTCTTGCTTGTCACAAATGACTACCCTATGTTAATTAATGAATAAACTTGAATTTCAATACTGAGGTCTCATATATCCATTCTATTTCCCATGGGTGATACGACATACAGATGCATATTTTAATATTTAAGAGTTCTTGACCCTGTCGAAAAATCAATATAAGGGGAATACCCTATAAATTACATTTGTTTAACATATTTTCTTTGGAGAACGGTAAACAGACCTCTGTAGCAGTGGATGAGGAGGGAAAAAAGAATAAACAGAAATGAGAGCAATACACAATGATTCCCATAGATGGTGTACTTCTGCTCTGTCTGGAGGAGTTTGTTTTTGTTTTTTGTTCCTGGCTATGCCCCTTTTTTCCCAATGAAGTGTAACCTTAATTCTACAGCATACAATGCTCTTTTAGACAACAGTGTGCCTCCATTGTGGCAACAGTTTGGCTTGTCCTGCTTCAAAATGACAAATGTCCCCATGCATGGAGCCAAGTCTATTAAGAAATCAGCTCAGTATCCCTAGGAATTACATCCATATTGGGCCATTCCACTCCTTATGATTTATATCCAGTGTCAATATTCAGTCCCAATGCAGTAAGTTGTTTGTCCTTTAAGTGTTGAAAGGGACAAGGATCGAGAGGATGTGTGGCATGAACAAGGATTGAGAGGGCATGTGGAATATCTGACCAGTTTTTGTCCTGACACAGACCTGCAATCGACTACTTTATTAACTATAACCAAGATATTTATTTTCTAAAACTATTGTCTTGACTTAAAGCTGCAGTAGATGAAAAGCAAAAGAAACGCTAGAATTTGAAACAGAGTGAGCAGGCCCCGAGTATGCATAGTGCGTAGGGCCCCAAGTACCTGGCGGGGGCCACACAAATTAAGGTTAATAAATTATGGTTATTACATTTGAAAAATATATAAATTAATGATGAAGAGGCCCACGTTTTTTTTTATTGTGTACCCTATCACTCGATTTGGGTAAATTAAATGTTTTTACCTAATATATAAAAATAGCCCCTAAGCAAACTTGCATGGGAGTTTGCTTGAAGTACCTTTATTTAGCCTGCTTTATTAATCTGTGAATGTTGAGGCATAAATAAACAGATAAGAGACAACATGAATAGGGCGCTGAAAAACGGAAAAAGAGAAAACAGAGAGATGACACACTTGCATCCCTTGCTGGTAAGTCCGTGTTTATTTGTTTTGCTAACATAGCTCGTAGATAACGTCAGCAAGCTAGGCTAGGTTATGTAGCAATTCGATTTGATGTAGCTCTAAGACAAAAAATTATATAATCTAGATTTCACAATGCATGTGGCACAATTGCTGTCTCGTTAAATTCTAGTTAGCAGTCCAAAGCTTTTCTGCATAAGGTGACACAACATGATTTCAATTAAATTTATTGTGCCAAATCAAAACAAAAATTATGTCAGGACACTTTACATATAGAGTAGGTAAAGACCACACTGAATTATCTATGATTAGTGACCAGGTATTAGACAGGCAGAAGTGAGAACTATTTCAGAACTTTTATTAAAGGCATATGCATTTAACATATCCATTAATTTAAATAGGGCTAGTGTTATACAGACACAGATAAACAGTAGACTTGAGCTATTATGATCAGATATTGACACTGATGTTTTTGTCATTTTATCAGAAAATCCTAATGTTTTGGTATTTTTATTTAGCTTTTGCTTATCACATTTTTTCAACAACTCTAGGAACCATACACCGTGTCCGAAGACTCCAGTTCAGTGCAATGCTGTGATGAGCCATCCTCAAGTTCAGCTACAGACATTTAAAATATTTAATAAATAGCAAAGGTTTGAGTGGATTCTGCATTTTTTCTTCACAAGAGAAGACTTCATAGGTGAAAACAAACTGGTTGGTATGGCAAAGGCATGTCTGGTTAACTTTCCCTCTTCAGCTTTTAAAAGTAGTGCATAGCCATGTCCTGAGCACTATTTTTCCCAGGACCATCTCCCACGCAGTGGATATGACAGTATTGATGTTCTTGTCAGGTGAAGATGTTGAAAGAATGGTTATCTCAGTTTGATGTTGAAAACCAATCTGTGTTGGACTTCAGTAATGCTCTTGTGTCTGAATTGGAGCCAATACCTGCTGCAGGTTCAACATGTGGTGGAAAGTCTTCCCAGAAGACTGGAGGCTGATATTCCAAACCTATGGGCATTAAAGATGCATAATACAACATTCAGAGTCCGAGATAGGATTACCTACACACGGCTCTCCACCCAGATGTCACAAGCAAACATGGAGGTAACTGAGCCAATGGCTAGCAGTGCTAGCGGAGAGGACCAACAGTTTCAAAGGGATAGACTCACATGTATTAACAGCCTGCCTGGCTACCAAAACAAAGAACATAATCTCTGATTACAATGCGCGCACAGAGGGAGAGTGACTTCAGGCAGCCCAGTTTATCACAGTCCTCTATGTTTGGGTGCCCTGTGTGTCAGTGTCAAACGCACCATACTTCAACTGTAAACACATTTGGTGGATTAAAAGCACCAAAGTCTGTGTTAATGAGGACAGGTTGGCTCAGGACATCATAATAGCTCCATAATGACGCTGTTACTACACTTTATATTTACATAGCAAATAGTTGTTTGCTGCTTTATAAACGCTCTGACTATCGTATGCACCTTTTAAGATGCTGCTATGACATGTTCAGCAATTACATATTGGTGTAATGTTCAGCCATCCATATACTTTGTTTTGCCTGTTTACATGGCATGCAGCCTACTTGATCACTGGTTATTGGAGAAGCTCAATCAGCACATTTAAAAGACTACATTGGATAATAATTAAGAGACAAGACAGAGACCTGGAGAGAAAAGAGAATAGAGTGATAATTTTCCCACTTGAACACAAGCTAAAAACTCTATTTCTGGTGTTTGTTTGGTACAAACTCTGGTGGGAAATAATTTATGTTGACATGAAGCAATCATTCAAGCCTTAAAGCTATTCTTGGCATTTTTACACTTTTCTTTTGTAATCTTAAAATGCTCCTAATAAGCGTATGGCACACTAAAATGTGAAAGAAATCCACCATGTGTTATAACTCATCTATATTCAATTCTGATATATTTCTGAAGAAATCTGACCAATCATATTATTCTGTCCGAATAAAATGATTCGCAGAGCTTCCTGCCTGTCAGCCGTCGCTCCGTTTCACTTGCGCTGCTCATGTTGAGTTCAATTCGGGGTAGGTTGGATCCCCCAAATTCGCTTGTAGGAGGTTCACTTTGACGGCATTACAGTGCACTTTGCCTAGTTGGAGGTCAGAAACTTCAGACTTCCCATGGCACTGGAAGGCAGCATTTCACTCTCACCGCATGTGTCAGGGGAGGAGGGGGCGTCTGAGGTCAGGCAGGGCTGATGATACATGATCCTGCACTTTGTCGATTTTTATACTACAAGAAGGTAGGGGTGAGGGGTCGGGGAGTTTAATCACCTTTTAATCTGCTTGAGTTCTTGGGTTCTTTTGCCACCCACCATCTGCTTTCTATAGATGGTGGATGGCAATCATCTCAGTGTGTTGCCAGTCCATTCCATTAAGGGCTTTCATGAGCAAATCAGCCGCAGTGCATTAATCCAGTGAACTTGCATTCATCATGAAGCCTTTTAACACATGTAATGACTGCCATTGGCTAGAAAGAGGTATGTGTATACTGCATCACATACTAAATGGCCTGTATTTGGTATGTCTAGATAACTCTATAAATAAAGCCATATGGGCGGTACTGCCTGAAGGGCAAGGCATTCATGCCTAGTGGCTAGGAGTGAATAACACAACCTAATTTAGCCCGAAGTGACTCTTGATGCATAGGAAGTGTGTCAAAATAAAGGGCTGAATCTAACATTTTGTGACACTCTGGAAACCATCCATTTTTGTGCGCAGAGGATGATACAGTCTTAAACAAGGTTGGGTATACCCATGTCAGATTTTATGTTTGTTTTCTCTTTGGCAAACCATGGATGCACAAACGGACAGTCTTTCCCTTCCAAGACAGTAGAGTTTGAGTTAGTGATAGTAATAGTGGAACTTATTTTGAAGGTATAATGCAAACCAACACAAACATGAGTTCTGGCTGCAGTGGCCTATCCAGACTTTTTTGACTGGGGTGGCCCAAGTGGGGCACTGACTGATGCAGGGGTGGCATGAAGTATGTGTCTGTGCAGCCATATACTGTACATCAAAATAACATAAATCACTTAACGTTCTGATGGGCTGCTACCAGGCCCACCGACTATTTGTCTTTCAGAGGTTGTCGTGAGCTCAGTTGTGAAGCTACTATGAAGATGTTTATTGAATGTCCTAGGTCTATTTTTGTGGTTGTAAAGTTTCATGAGGCTGTGATTATTAGGGCCACAACAGGTCATTTTATTCAGTTAGCTCAAGTTTCAAAAAATGATCTCACAACAATGAAATGGCTTCTGTGACCTCCTCAAACTGTCTGGGATTATCAGAAAATGAGCATGTAGGTCAACGGTCAACAGACCCCTTTGAAAATGGCCATGTTAATTTCTTTTTATTTTTCCTCTTGCCCTGTTTAGCCAAACTTTGGAGTGTTATTTAGCACCCTCCCTAAAGAGCTAGTCTAGAGCTGATATGGTTGGTACCGATGGATATCGTATATCGTCTAGTTTATGATACAAATATATTCAGCCTAGCATTAAGCAACAGCCTGCTACAGCCCCTTAAGGACACTTATGTGGGTTTCTTACTGGGGTGGCCAATAAGATTTCTTGGGCAGCCCATTTGACCTTAAGCTGCCCCCTAGTCAGACTGCACTAGTTGCAGCTAATAGATAACACAGAAGGAAGATGATTTCCATTCGTCCTTGTTTTTTTAACAACAAAAAGGAGATATGAGACTGCTTTCGAACAACAGACGAGGAGGTCTGATGATCTTCTAAAATGGGTGAAAAAAATGTTCACCCATTTATCCATCATGTTCAAAAAGCAATCCATCGCTTTGGAAAAGCAATGAACAAATACAAAACAATTATCTTAGTGTCCTTTATTTCATTTTATAAGAAATCAAATTCCAATGCTACATTTGTTGTGTATCTTTATATATATAATGATGTAGGTCCAAACATGCTTTTAACATTTAGATGCTCACATACTGCACTGTCCACCAAGTATTGTTGAACCGGTGCATGATTATGAATGTCAGTGGCAAAGATTCTCTGTATTGGCTGTGCCAATGGAATGAAATGGTATATGGTCTCTGAAATGGACACAGCTCTATTTGAAAGTGTTGTGAATGTCAGTGGATGGATGAATAGTTATGTGAGTAATTTATTTATATTTTCTTTTGCTAACGTTCTAAATTTCCACAGCTAACAGCCATACTTAGCATTACAGCACATTTATTTGAGGCATTCGCAAACGTTGGTTGACACTAGCTAAGCTGTGTTTACTGATCTCGCAAGAGTTTGTTGCTGAGACAGAAACAGGTCTCAAACTAAGTTATGTGTCAGAATGTTTAGAGATTTGATTTGTGAACAATGGGTCCAATATTTACTTCAGTGGCTATGGGGCTAAGGGTGTTCACATTCACTTCTCCCATTGGAATCAATGTACTCAGGATCATAGACTGTATGCAACAACAGGATACAACTCCACTGCTCGCAGAAAATGTGCCTATTTCGCACTTGATTTATTAACCTCAGTAAACATTTTCCTAATGTGTTTATGGTCTCAATTGCTAGTTTAGACTTTTCTTAAATACATTCTGATGTTCATTTAGTAAATAAATAAAGACATTTGAGAAAAATAGACAATAAAGTAATGCATATACACGGCACTGTACATTAAAACTGATATGAACTTGTTTTCCGGTGTTGTCTGTGTTAAATTCTGAGGACTTTGACCCTCTCAGTGTGTTTGTACTTCATCTGAATTATTTGAAAAATTGTGGTCACCTGAAAATGTCTTGATCAGCGTTTGATTGCACCTTGCTAACAAAGCAAATGTTAGCTAACTAGTGCTACTGTTAGTTGGTAATTTAAGGTTAAATGTAGATTTTCAACTGACTCTGTGTCACAACAGCGAACGGTGCAACCAGAGCTCCGGGCTCATCCTCCAACAATAGTCCACCAGATGACTCGCGTCAACCGGTTGAAAAAGTTTCCCTCTTTAGCATTTAGCTCAGAGTATCAATGACAGCAGAGCGCAGCCTTATCCCTAGCACTTCTCTCCAGCCCTGCCTTCTTTTCCAAATATGGTCACATCCATCCCTATTATAGAAGAGAAACACACATGACACAGATAAACAGCACAGACGCAGGCCATTACTATGAGTTGCAAGGTCTCTGACTGATTTAAATGATGATTTTGGGTTGAATAACTAGGAACTGTGTGTGTGTGTGTGTGTGTGTGTGTGTGTGTGTGTGTGTGTGTGTGTGTGTGTGTGTGTGTGTGTGTGTGTGTGTGTGTGTGTGTGAGTGAGTGAAAGGCTGTCTGAGAGGAGTATAGTCAGAAAGAGGAGTCAGTTATGTATGTTACAATTTAATTGGCCATGACAAATAGATCACAAGTAGAGTTTTAGGGATCAAAGAAATTTTAGGTATCAAAGACAGGGATGTGTGATTTTTACTGTGATAGTGTGGATTGGAAATTGCTTGGAAGGAGGAGGAAGGTAGTGAAAGCAGTATCAAAAATCATTGGTTAAGATTTGCTAAGCATCTGTGACATTTAGAACATCTGCATGCTTAGAATGGGTCTAAAAATAATCAGAAACCCCTCTCATCTAGCCATTCACTTTTTGTTTCCCTTCTTTTAGGAAAAAGGTTGTGTAGTATTACAGCACATAAATTGAGGCAGTGAGGGCTCTAAACTCCTCATGATCAGTTCAGTTCATGGACACTCAATGCATCAACGGCTTTTTACTCAGTACTTTTTTATATTTATGCTGAGGTTTTATTTACTTTCCTTAAGGAAGTTGTATTTTTGACATGTTTATGCAGATGTGTTGATGTGTATTTGTAAAGGGTTGTTTTTCCCCAACCCTGAGCACACAACAAGAAACATTCAGTAGTAGCGTTTCCATAAACATATACATGCTCATTTTGAAGATTTGCATTAAAGAAAAAAAAAACATTTAACACAACAGCAAAATGCAATAGAGCTTCCTCAAATATGCTTGAAAGTTTTTACACTTGCTTGAGGCGGTTTTTGCCTTTTTATTTTTCAAAATATGGTTGATGTGCTTAATTGGATATGGAAACACCTTTGTAAAATTGATCTTTACGTAGCAAAAATTTAACTCTAACAGCTGTTATTTTGTCATCATAGTCTTTACCTATGCTGTAAAGTGTCCTGAGATAACTTTTGTTATGATTTGGCACTATAAATAAAATTGAATTGAATTCTCATCTCATCTCATCTTCAACCACTTATCGGGGGTCAGGTCACGGGGGCAGCAGCTTTAGCAGGGGACCCCAAACTTCCCTCACATTAACCAGATCTAACTGGGGGATCCCTAGGCCTCCTCCCAGCTGTACATGCCTGGAACACCTCTCTAGGGAGGCGCCCAGGGGGTATCCTTACTAGATGCCCGAACCACCTCAACTGGCTCCTTCCAACACAAAGGAGCAGCGGCTCTACTCCGAGTTGCTCACGGATGGCTGAACTTCTCACCCTATCTCTAATGGAGACTCCAGCCACCCTCCTGAGAAAACCCATTTTGGCCGCTTTTACCCGCGACCTCGATCTTTCGGTCATGACCCAGCTTTCATGACCATAGGTGAGGGTAGGAACGAAGACTGACCAGTAGATTGAGAGCTTTGCCTACCGGCTCAGCTCTCTTTTCCTCACAACGGTGCAGTAGAGCGACTGCAACACCGCCCCCGCTGCTCCGATTCTCCGGCCAAACTCTAGCTACATCGTCCCCTCACTTGTGAGCATGATCCTGAGGTACTTGTACTTCACTTGGGGTAAGGACTCATTCCCCTCATTGAATGGAATTGAATTCTTGAATATTCCCGTAATGTGTCTTTGTCTCAAGACAGAATGAAACATGGACAATACTAGCTGAAATGAAAAAACAATTAAAACTTCCAAAAGAAACAAATCTGTGAAGACCTCTCTGCATTTTTCTGTCGTAGATGGTTAGATGGCCAAGGCGACTTCTGTTTTTGCTTAACAACCTCTACTTTTTCTTCTCTGATTACTGGAGGATTACAGCCTATAGTGTAGCCTAAACCACATCACTCTGGCTGCAACACTGCCCACATTCAAGCAGTTTGTGGACTGTCCCACCAGGGAAAACAAGACACTGGACCTGCTGTATGCTAATGTTAAGGAGGCTTACAGCTCCACTGCCCTTCCTCCTCTTGGAAGATTGGACCACAACCTCATCCACCTGCAGCCCCTGTATAAGCCCCAAGTCCAGCGGCTTCCTGTGACCACCAGGACTGTGAGGAGATGGTCACAGGAGACCGATGAAGCTTTACAGGGCTGCTTCAAACTTATAGACTGGGATTTGCTCTGTGATTCACATGGAGAGGGCCTTGATGATCTCACGGACTGCATAACAGGGTACATCAATTTCTGTGTGGACAGCGTTGTTCCTACAGTGACTGTATGCTGTTTCCCCAATAACAACCCGTGGGTCACCAGAGACATCAAGGTCCTGCTGAATGAGAAGAAGAGGGCCTTCAGAGATGGGGAGAGAGAGCAGATGAGGCAGGTCCAGGGAGCTTAAGGAGAGGATTCAACAGGGCAAAGACAGCTACAGGAGGAAGCTAGAGCACAAACTCCAGCAGAACAATTTGAAGGACGTGAGGAGCATCACTGGCTACAAACCATCTGGTAGCCAGACAGTAGGAGTTGGTACTGACTGGCCAATGAGCTGAATATGTTCTTCAACAGATTTGATGAAAGGGCTCTGGACCCCCCCCCCCCCCGACTCCTCCACAACCATCCACCTCCAAACCTCCAGCCCTGCTGACACCCCCCCCCCCTCAATTCCTTCCTGATTTTGCCCTACCTGTCCCCTCCCCCCCGCCATCACCTCTCTCCACCCCCACCAACGCACACAGCAGACAGACCTTCACTGCAGAGCAGGTGAGGAAGAAGCTGTGCAGACTCCGCCCAGGCAAGGCAGCAGGTCCCGACGGTGTCAGCCCGAGGGTCCTCAAAGCATGTGCGACCCAGCTGAGTGGAGTCCTGCAGTACATCTTCAACCTCAGCCTGAGTCTTGAGAAGGTCCCTGTGTTGTGGAAGACATCCTGCCTGGTACCAGTACCAAAGAAGTTAGGTCCCAGCACCTCCGAAGACTACAGACCGGTGGCGCTGACGTTGCACCTGATGAAGTCCCTGGAGAGGCTGGTCCTTTCACTTCTTCGGCCTCTGGTCAGCTCATCACTGGACCCTCTACAGTTTGCCTACCAGCCGAGACTAGGTGTGGAGAACGCTGTCATCATCCTGCTCCACCGTGCCTGCGCCCACCTGGACAGACCGAGAACCACTGTAAGAATCTTGTTCATGGACTTCTCCAGTGCGTTCAATACCATCCGGCCTGCTCTGCTAGGAAGTAAGCTGACGGCGATGCAGGTGGACCCTCCCCTGGATTAAGGATTATTTGACGGGTGGACCACAGTATGACAGACTGCAGGACGGAGTGTCTGACACTGTGGTCAGCAGCACTGGAGCTCCACAGGGAACTGTTCTTTCCCTGTTTCTGTTCACCCTGTACACCTCAGACTTTCAGCTCCTCTCTGAGTCCTGCCACCTGCAGATGTTTGCTGACAATTCTGCAATTGTTGGCTGTGTCAGTGAGGGGAAGGAGGAGAAGTACAGGGGCGTTGGGGACTCCTTCGACGACTGGTGTGCAGCTAATCACCTGATTCTAAACCCTACCAAGACTAAGGAGCTAGTGGTGGATTTCCGCAGGAGTAAATCTGCCCCCACACCCATCTCCATCAACGGCGTGACTGTGGATGTTGTCCAGGATTACAAATACCTTGGAGTATACCTGGATAACAAACTTGACTGGTCCAAGAACACTGAGGCTGTTTACAAGAAGGGCCAGAGTTGTCTCTATTTCCTGAGTAGGCTCCGGTCATTCAATGTATGTAACACCATACTGAGGATGTTCTACCAGTTGTGGTAGCCAGTGTCATATTCTTTGCTGTTGTGTGCTGGGGCAGCAGACTGAAGGAAGCAGACGCCAAGAGGATCAGTAAGATCATCAGGAAGGCTGGCTCCGTCCTGGGGGTCCAGTTGGACTCTTTCGTGCGGTGTCTGAGAGGAGGATGCTGTCTAAACTGCACAGCATCCTGGACAACAACACTCACCCTCTCCACCAGCTGCTGACCTCCAGCAGAAGCACCTTGAGCCACAGACTCATTCTCCCCCGGTGTAACACTGAACGCCGGAGGAGATCTTTTCGTCCATCAAACTGTTTAATTCATCTCCCCTCGGTCAGGTAAGGGACAGTGGAGAAACTGTGTCCTGAGAAAATGTCACTTTGTCAGTTTATATCATCACTTCATCACTTTATTCAGTTGTACTGTAACTTACTTCAGTAAGAAATGCTGCTACACTTTACTGTACTTTACTGTAACTTAGTTCTGTAAGAAATGCTGCTACATTTTTAACACTGTTATCACTTATCGCTCCTTATCACTTACTTAGTTTGTACTTATCTTATTTCAATTTGCTTCTAAACTGCACGGTGCATATTGTTGTATATTGTATATACCTACGTTTAACCACAATGTCAGTTGCACTCTATCACATTTAGTTATTGTTTGATTTATTTTGTTAGCTTTATTTTGATTTGATTTATGTTAGCTTATTGTTACTCTGATCCTTTCCCACCTTTGTACTGAAACTGTTGCACAATAATTTCCCTCGGGATAAATAAAGCTTCTTGAATCTTGAATCTTGAATACAGCGCCAACTTCTGACGAAACCGTGCTGCACCCGAATTTATTCGCTCCAAACCGGTTGATGGAAACACAACTGGCATAGCATTTCAAAAGACGAACTCCAATTCCAATGAAGTTGGGACATTGAGTAAATTGTAAATAAAAACAGAATACAATGATTTGCAAATCCTTTTCAACCTTTATTCAATTGAATACACTACAAAAACAAGGTATATAATGTTCAAACTGATAAACTTTGTGTTTTTTGTTGAATTTGATGCCTGCAGCACGTTCCAAAAAAGCTGGGACAGGGGCATGTTTAACAGTGTGTTACATCGCCTTTCCATTTAACCACACTCAACAAGCGTTTGGGAACTGAGGACACTCATTGTTGAAGCTTGGTCGGTGGAATTCTTTCTCATTCTTGCTCTCCGTTGCTGTATTTCGTGCTTCAAGTGCCAGACATTTTCAATGGTCTGACAGGTCTAGACTGCCGGCAGGTCTGGACTGAAGGCAGGCCAGTCTAGTATCTGCACTCTTTTACTACGAAGCCACGCTGTTGCAACACATGCAGAATTTGGCTTGGCATTGTCTTGCTGAAATGCAGATGTTTCCCCATTTCATTTGACCTCAGCTCTACGTTAAATGCCGTAGCGTCATTAAGGGGGGTCAGTCATGATATATTCCAGTGTTAGTTGCAGTGCACACTAGGTGGCACATGTGCGCAGCCCAGATGAGTACAGACAGGCAATGGGAGAAACAAGATGAAAACATTTTGGGAATTAATCACAGGGATCTATCAAATTATCTGCCGGACCTTTACAGTATACTTACACATTATAGTCTTAATTTCATGGTGGACATTGTGTTATGACCATAGACAGTATAAAATAAGTGGACATACGTCCTTTCGGGGTTTGAGTATGTGCTGTAAACCTTCATTCATAGAGTTTATGGTCTCAATAGCTAGTATTCTTTAATACAGTATGCCTTTCATTTAGTAAATTATGAGCAAATGATAAAATAGAGCATGAAGCAGCGGATGCTTTAGGACGGGGCTACATGGCAACCTGTCAATCAGGATATGTGTAAACATAGTTATATGTGTATTCACGGCAGTGTGTAGATTAAAAAACGCTGTTAACTTTTTTTTTGTTTTTGGGTGTTGTCTGTGTTAAAGTCTCAGGACTTCCACCCTCTTACTTTGTTTTCCCTTCATCACAGTTCAATGGAACATTTGCATTTGGTTGCACTTTGCTAATCAAGCTACAGTAGATAGCAATAGATTCAATTCAAGATTCAATAAGCTTTATTTATCCCGAGGGAAATTATTGTGCAACAGTTTCAATACAAAGGTGGGAAAGGATCAGAGTAACAATGAGCTAACATGAATCAAATCAAAATAAAGCCAACATAAAATAAATCAAACATTAGTAACAGTAAAGCACAGTGAAGTGTAGCAGCCTTTCCTACAGAACTAGGTTACAGTAAAGCACAGTAAGTGTAGCAGCAGTAAGTTACAGTACCACTAAATAAAGTGATGTAGTGGTGATATAAAGTGACAGTGTAAAGTGTAGCAGCATTTCTTACTGAAGTAAGCGACAGTACAACTGAATAAAGTGGTGCAGTGATGATATGAAGTGACAAAGTGACATTCTCTCAGGATACAGTGTCTCCACTGTTCCTCACCTGACCTGTAGATGAATTATAGAGTTTGATGGCCACCGGAAGAAAAGAGCCCTTTCGTCAAATCTGTTGAAGAACAGATTTAGCTCATTGGCACGTTCAGTACCACCTCCTACTGTCTGGCTACCCAACATATTCTCACTCCCAACGCGTCAAAAACTGATGATCGGTCAGGGCCTTTGGCGTTAGTTACGGACTAAAAAGGTCTCCTTAAACGTACAAACCCGACGCAGAGGGCTTTCAACTCATTCCAATGTAAGCCCGTCCGCGGCGATATTTGAAGCTTAGGGCTATCCTTAAACGTCCATATTTGAAGTTTTGGGCTCTCCTTAAACATCCATATTTGAAGCTCAGGGAAGTCCTTAAACGTATAAACCCGACGCAGGGGGGTTTTAACTCATTCCAATGTAAGCCCGTCCGCGCCGATATTTGAAGCTCGAGGAGCGCTCCTCGGGGCGCTCATCGGAGCACTCCTTAAACATACAAACCCGACGCAGGGGGCTTTCAACTCATTCCAATGTAAGCAGCCTGTCCTCCACCCAAAAACGACCACATAGGTTGTTTGAACAAGGAGCTTATTACGACCCATAGGCACGTTTCGAGTTTAGCGGTCGTGTACATAACTACAATAAACGGTGTGTTGGGTATGTCGTCATCGCCTACCCTTTAACCTTTGGCACCAATCAAAATGTGATGCGCCAGAAGGAGGCATGGCATTCACGTTTCACTGGACGTCGTAGCATTGGTAAGTCCGTTTGTGTACTCTTTATGTGGTCATGTTGTGTTCTGTGCGTGAGCTATCACGGTGATTGTCTGCAAATCATGTGTAAGTAAGTTAGTTCAGTTTGACGTTTAAGTTACAACTCAGTTGGGAATGCCACGGAGGTCGTATGTTAACTATCAATAAGGCGCTAAGGTTAGCGCACATGCTAACACGCTTTTTATTTATGCTATCTTGACAAAAAAATGCTACCTTATGTGATTTTGTGTATTTGCGTCATTATTAGGGCATCTGTTAACTATTTATTTTGGTAATAAACAGGTAAAAATGCACTGTAAGAACTTAGAGAGCGCATTTTGATACTTAATCATTTCTCAAATACAGAGCCCTGATAGTTTTAATTAGTGTTAGTGTACTCATAACCTTTGTAGGCACACATTTTATTTCTCTTTTTATTCTTTTGATAATTTATTCTACATTTTGCTAAATTTTTATTTTTAGTGGCAATAAGTAACATTTATGGAAGTGCAACTAATCCTGCTTCATTTTTTTTATTATCAAGAAAACTCTCTTCATATATCACAAATCCAACGGTTCTTTTAAGAGACATTTTCTTAATCCTTCTCCCTGTTACACTAATTTAATTTTCTGAGCTTTTGCTTTGTCATTTTGTCTCTTTGTCTTTACTTTGACTGTAGCCTTTGTTTGGTCTTCTGTTTGTTAGTTTCTTCTCTCTCTCTCTCTCTCTCTCTCTCTCTCTCTCTCTCTCTCTCTCTCTCTCATCTAAAATGGCATCTGAAAAAGAAAAGAAAACAGAAAGGGACTAAAGTTTCCAGAGTTACCTTGAGGAAGAGGGACAAGAATGGGAACATTATAGCTCAACACTTTAGGAAGAATCGATCTGGTCAGTAAAATATAATTGGTTGGTCAGCAGTAATGTTTCTTGCATTATGTTTTGTGTTTATAGTTAAACCGTGTGGCGCTAGGAAGCCCCCAGAAGTGGAGGAGTTGCTGACAGATGACATTCCTCAAGATGTCCCAAGTCTTGGTACACATATTGACATCTGATAGCTTAAATAGCTTAAAGACGACCTTTATGTTTCCATTTAAAAATGTGAAATTTAGGCAACTGACTTAAGTAGTGGACGTGATTTTTTTTATGCACATGCAGTAACAAAGCCATTATGGAAATTACTTTTCTGTCTTTAAATTCACTGTCCTTTACATAAATTTTTGTGTTTTATTATTTTAGATCAACATCTTCAGAGACTAAAGTGGAGGAGACACCCACAATGTCAGCATGGACAAGAAAACAGTTAATGTCTGAAAAAGAATTCAGAGCTGCAATGCCAGAGCTCTTGAATTCGAAATTGGGCGCAGAGACTGTAACTCCACATTGCTGTCGGCAATGTAAAACAGCTGATGCTGGTTGGTGTGTAGTCAGAAAAGGGTAGGCTTGACTGAGGGTAGGCTTTTCTGAATTTTAATATTTTCTGGGGGGTTTTGTGTGTGTGGATATTTTTTTTACAGGCAGAGCAGAGATGATAACTGTGCTTGCCATGGGATGGAACAACAGGAAGACAGAGAGTCTGCACAAGACCCTGGCAAAAAGATTTTTCAAAGTAAGAAGTCTTTACTGCAAGTTAACATTTGTCATTTCATGGTTACTTTCTGTGGGCTTGAATACTGGCATCACAGGTTAAAGGAGTGACAACTTTGTTCAGCTCATGTCCTGTGACTGGTGTGGTGTGGAGGCATGGCAGAGCCATATGCTGGTTGGCTGCTGGCTTGCTGGATCGCTGTGTTTTTGTGCTGCATTGGCTACAAAAAATGAGCAGAACAATGGGCTTATGGTCCACTGACTCACTGCTACTGAGTTTAACAGTCCCTTCTCCTCACACCTTCCTCTGAAGAACATCCTCCCAACTAGCTGTGGCACACTTGACGGCCCCACAGGCGTGTGTTGTCATCATGACAACTCACAAAAATCATCATTAAGTGTTTTTGACATCAAATGACTGCAGCAAACAACTCAATGTCCTTTCTATCCAATTAGCATTCTTATATACGTATTGCATTCTTTCACCATAAAATAGCCTTTGTTATAACAAGGAAATAATTGTTTCATGAGGCACATAGTCTCTTTTGAGGACATACCTTTAAGAATATCCTCATAAATTTGTGCTTGAATGTTTTGCATGTTGTCATTTAGGTTTTTCAATCATGATTAGAGATACACTCACTGATATTGTCCCCTTTTTTTAAAATAACATATTTTGTCTGATACTATGAAATACTTTTGGTGTATTAAACTCCACTAGATAGTTGTGCTACATCTTAAGCCCCTGTCACACATGCACTGCAAACCTGAAACTATCTGAACATTTCCTGGTACAGCTGTGTGTACACAAATATCGGATTCAGTCGGACTGGGCATCAAATGGAGTTTACCCTCCCAGCTTAATAGTGCAAAGACTGGGTAATTCCAGAGTGTGCACATGTGTGAATACAGCTGCACGCTCCCCTTGCCTAAACCAAACTAAGTAGTTACATTAAGTGTGAACACATCTAAGTGTGTGCTGCATGTGTGAAAGAGAAACTCGGGACTATCTCCGGACCTGATTCTCTGACATTATTCTGGGTTCAAATGTGAAAACATCTTTATTCTCTTATCTCTAATGCCCTATGTTAACATACCTTTTTACGGATCACACCATGACTTATCCATGTTTGTTTGTTTTTTAAACATTCTAAATGGACTAAACAGGGAGCAGATATCGAAGGAGCTAATCTTGAGAGTCTCAAGCAGGAGCTCAACATCTCTCTGGAGGACACGGAGGAATGGGTGTGGGATGTCCAGCAGTGGGCAGCCACTGGTATGTGTTATGGTCACGGGTGTATAGATTTGGTAGTCTTGACATACATTTCGCTATATGTTTTACAATACTATTTTTTTATGGTCAATTTTGCTTGTTTCTGTTTTTCAAAAGAGACATGTAGCTCATAGTAGTAGTACTTGGGAGCTGGCCAGGTAAATTCCACTTGATGTACAGTCTGACTGGATCAAATATCTGTGTTTTCACATACTGATTGTCTAGATCATTTTATGTTTGCAGTGTATATGTGAAAGGGGCTTAAGTGTTTTACTTTTGTCCCATCTGTTCTCTTTTCCAAAACAGTGGTGAGTCTTCGCCTGAAGAGGCGACTTTTTGACCAGGTTATGCTGGTCAGGCCTATGGAAGAGGAAAAAGTTATAATTGTGAAGGA